>NC_090438.1:693578448-694182042 GCF_031143425.1 Pleurodeles waltl
CCTGCTGAAACACATGTGCAGATACATTGAGGGCCATATTTATACTTTTTGACTCAAAACTGTGCTAACGCAGTTTTGCGTCAAAAAAATTAGCGCCGGCTAACGCCATTCTGAAGCGCCATGCGGGCGCCGTATTTATTCAATGACGTTAGCCGGCGTTAGCCGCCGGCGCTGCCTGGTGTGCGTGAAAAAAAAACGACGTACACCAGGCAGCGCCGGCGTAGGGGGATATGGAGCTTGGGCGCCAAAAAATGGGGCAAGTCAGGCTGAGGCAAATTTTTCGCCTCAACCCGATTTGCGCCATTTTTTTCGACTCCCAACCCCCATAGAAATGACTCCTGTCTTAGCAAAGACAGGAGTCATGCCCCCTTGCCCAATGGCCATGCCCAGGGGACTTCTGTCCCCTGGGCATGGTCATTGGGCATAGTGGCATGTAGGGGGGCACAAATCAGGCCCCCTATGCCACAAAAAAAAACAAAAAAACACTTAGCTGAACTTACCTTAATGCCCCTGGGATGGGTCCCTCCAGCCTTGGGTGTCCTCCTGGGGTGGGCAAGCGTGACAGGGGGTGTCCCTGGGGGCATGGGAGGGCACCTCTGGGCTCCTTCAGAGCCCACAGGTCCCTTAACGCCTGCCTTTTCCAGGTGCTAAAAAACGGCGCAAAAGCGGCCGTACGTCATTTTTTTTGACCCGCCCACTCCCGGGCGTGAATTTTGCCCGGGAGTGTAAATACGGCGCACATGCCTCGTAGTAAATTTTTTAGACGGGAACGCCTACCTTGCATATCATTAACGCAAAGTAGGTGTCCACGCAAAAAAATGACGCAAACTCCCTGGACTTTGGCGCTAGACGCGTCTAACGCCAAAGTATAAATATGGAGTTAGTTTTGCGTAAAAAAAAACGACGCAATTCCGGCGCAAACAGAGTATAAATATGCCCCAGAGTTTCCTCAGGTGGAGGATTTGCCTACAGTGAAAGGTGACTTCTATGCCCTGGGAAATATCCCCAACATCATTGGTGCCATTGATGGTACACATTTGGCATTTGTACTCCCCGCAGAAATGAACAGGTGTACAGAAACCGGAAGAGCTACCATTCTATGAATGAGCAGATGGTGTGTTTGGTAGACCAGTACATCTCCCATGTGAATGCCGAGTATCCTGACTCTGTGCATGACGCTTACATTTTGAGGAATAGCAGCATACCTTATGTGATGGGGCAACTCCAGAGGCACCGTGTGTGGCTAATCGGTGAGGCCAAGGTCCCAATACAGTTGACATAGGTGTCTGGGTATGGGGCTGTCCCTGAGGGTTAGTGTGTGTCTAACAGTTGTCCCTCGACATTTGCAGGTGACTCTGGTTACCCCAACCTGTCAGGGCTACTGGCCCCAGTGAGGAATCCCAGGACAAGGGCAGAGGAATGCTACAATGAGGCACATGGGCGAACTAGGAGGGTGATTGAACGCAACTTCTGCCTCCTGAAGGCCAGATTCTGGTGTCTCCATCTGACAGGTGGTTCCCTATACTACTCACAGAAGAAGGTGTGCCAGATAATCGTGGCCTGCTGTATGCTGCACAACCTGGCTTTGCGACCCCAGGTGCCTTTTCTGCAGGAGGATGGGCCAAATGGTGGTCTTGTGGCAGCTGTGCAGCCTGTGGATAGTGAAGAAGAGGAGGCAGAAAAAAGAGGATATCGACAACTGAAACAACATCATCATGCAATACTTCCAGTAAGACACAGGTAAGAAGATGCCACTGCTTCCCACATCTCATTCTATTGTTGGAAACTAGCATAACTGTGTCATTTTCATTTAGTGTATGGACCCTGACTTGTCACTTTGACTTCCATTTCACAGATCTGGGTCCCACTTTGTGCCATCTGCTATGTTTACTCCTGGCCTACAGCTGTGTTACATTGGTATGTGAACAAGTAAATTGACATTGCTATATTCCATAGTTATTGCGATTACACATTTGTGAAAGCACAGACTGACTCCTGATTGTTTTGTGATTGAAGTGTGTTTATTTCTGTGCTAATAAGTGGAGGGGGTTATAAAATGGGCTGGGGTGATGGTTGACGAATGTCCATGGCAGAGTCCATAGTAAGTGGGGCAATGGCAGTTTAAAGATGGACAGGGTGACATAGTGGGACAGAAGGGTGGCATTCAGGGGGGTCTCATTTCCTGGTGGGGATCTTGGCAATGTTCTCTGTCTTCTTCCTGGATCTCAGGGACTGTTTGCGGGGTGGTTCTCCATCTGCAGGGGGTGGGGTGCTGGTGTCCTGTTGTTCCTGTGGCGGTGCCTCCTGTCCACTAGCGCCAGAGGAGGTGGAGGGCTGTTCATCGTCCAGGCTAGTGTCAGGGGCCCCTTGTTGTGCCACCGTGTCCCTCCTGGTGTTGAGAAGATCTGCCAGCACCCCTGCAATGGTGACCAGGATGGTGTTGATGGACTTCAAGTCCTCCCTGATCCCCGGTAAGTGTTCCTCCTGCAGCCGCTGGGTCTCCTGAAACTTGGCCAGTACCATTGCCATCGTCTCCTGGGAATGATGGTAAGCTCCCATGATGTTGGAGAGTGCCTCGTGGAGAGTGGGTTCCCTGGGCCTGTCCTCCCCCTGTCGCACAGCAGTCCTCCCAGTTTCCCTGTTATCCTGTGCCTCTGTCCCCTGAACCGTGTGCCCACAGCCACTGCCCCCAGGTCCCTGAATTTCTTAGCTGGGTGGGTTTGCCTGGGTTCCCTGGATTGGTGGACACACTGCTGATTGACATGTCCTAGGGACAGAGGGATGGGCCCGCTGGGTGGGTGCTGTGCTGGTGTTTCCTGAGGGGGGAGTCTCTGAGGTGGCTTGTGACAGTGTCAGGGGAACCGACTGTCCCGAGGTCCCAGATGGGCCGGGCTGGTCTTCTTGATCCAATTGTGCAGAGCTGCTGTCATCACTGTGGGCCTCTTCTGTGGGGGGACTGGATATGTCTGGCACCTCCTGTCCGGTGAGATTGGGTAGGGCTCCTGTTGGGGTGTAAATTAATAATTATTGTATCTGTGTGTGCCATTGTGTGCAATGGGTGGTTGACCCTCTACTCCAGTGCTTGCATTATTGGCTTGGTCCTTGTGTGATTGGTGATTTTGGGGCATGAGTGAGTCTCTGTACTGGACATGCTTTGGTGATGGGTGCCCATGCATTGGTGTTACAGGCAGGGCTTGGTTTTGGGATGTGTGGGTTGTGTTAGAGGGGTATCTGTGGGTTATTGGGGTGATGGGAGTGAGGGTGAGGGTGGGAGTATGTGTTGGCATGCAGGTGGGGTGGGGGGCATAAGGTAGTAAAGATTTGCCTTACCAGAGTCCAGTCCTCCTGCTACTCCTTCGAGTCCCTCAGGATGCAGTATTGCCAAGACTTGATCCTCCCATGTTGTTAGTCGTGGGGGTCCACCGCCAGTCCTCTGTACAGCAATCTGGTGTCTTGAGACCACGGGACGCACCTTCCCCCGTAGGTCGTTCCTCCTCTTCCTGATGTCATCCCTACATGCTGTCCTACTGCATTGACCCTGTCCACAATTCTGCACCGTAGCTCCATCTTCCTTGCAATGGATGTCTGCTGCACCTGTGATCCGAATAGCTGTGGCTCTACCCGGATGATTTCCTCCACCATGACCCTGAGCTCCTCCTCAGAAAACCTGGGGTGTTGTTGAGGTGCCATGATGTGGTGTGGGTGATGTGTGAGGTAGTGTCTGTTGTGATGTGTGAGGGGGTGTGTTGGTGTGTGTTGTTTGAGGTCCGTGGATGTTGTGTGAGTGATGGTGTTGTGTGTCTGTGGATGCTGGTTATTTTAGGTGGTGGCTCTCTCTGGCGTGCTTTCAAAAATCTGGTAGTAAGGGTTTGTGGGTGATGTGGGTGTGTGCTTTATAATAGGTTGGGTGTGTGGGTGTGGTGTGTGTATGTGTATAAGGCGTGTGTATTTCGAATTGTCCAATGTGGTTGTGTTTTGTAAGTGTGCGTGTATTTTGAGCGCGGCAGTGTGTACCGCCAATGGATTACTGCGGTTGAAAGACCGCCGTGTTGATTTGTGGGTCGTGATAGTGTGGGCGTATTCCTGTTGGCATGACGATGTCGGTTTTGTCATCGCCAGTTTATCACTGACCTTTGGTGTGGCGGACTTGTGTGGGTGTCTGTACTGTGCCAGATTCCGGGCTGTGGGTCGTAATACCTGTAGCGGAATTCTGCGGCAGCAGCAGTATGTTGGAGGTCTTCTGCACGGCGGTAAGCGGGATTTACCGCCAGGGTTGTAATGAGGGCCTGCGTCCCATCCCCACTTGTAGACTGACTTTGGGAGATGACTAAGTAGCAAAGACAGGAAAGACCGGGCCCAATTTACAAAGGTAAGCTCAGACATTTGATCCAAGTTTACAACAGATGTCTTTGTTTACCTTTGTGAATCGGGGCACAGTGTTGCAATAATGCTGGAGGTGAGGCTTTGTCGCTACATAATTGTGTTCACCCCACAATTGTTTCAGATATCAATGTGTGAGTCATTTCAGGACATTACGGTGATAGTACACATACATTTGGAATTCCAGACACCTAGATTTAGTTAGTGAGATCAAAGGAGAACAAAGTCAGCTCTTGCTTCATGTACACGTGTGCCATGTCCTGAATTGTACACAGCTACATAATGTTCTTACTTCTATTTCAGTGGACCCAGCTGGCCATGAAGAACAGGGAGAATACCACAGATAGAGGAGGGCATCCCTGGGACATCGGAGGGCACTGTCTCTTTCATCAATAGAAGAGGAAGAGGAGGAGGAGGGACCTGGAACATCTTCAGGCAGGGGAAGTGTGTTCACACAGACAGACACAACATCAGCCACAGACTGGGTGGAGGCTGCGAACACTGTAGGGGCGACATTGAACTGGACACATCTGGCCAGGAGGGGAGGAATTGTATCCTCCTACTGAAACACAAGAACTGCACCTGCCTGAGGTGTTCCCAGGGTGGGCCGAATCAACATTTGTGCCTGCCTCTGACCCATCCCTACCTCTTGAGGCCCACATATCAGGGCCCGCCACTGCACCTCCTGCCACTAGTCCCCCTCTAAGTACCCGCCCCACTGCCTTGAGAAGTATCCCTGTCCCCGACACCCCACATCCCTCATGTGCAAGTCAAACCCCTCCCTGTTATGTCACCCCTGTGGCTGCATCCCAGGAAGGGATGGTGGCATCTGAGGGGGAGCCTGGCATGACCTATCAGCTTCTACAGTGGGAGGAATGTGCAAGGGGAGTGTTGCTGTCATAGATTGATGGGGTCCTGTGGAGGTCTCCTAACAAGGGGCTGGGGATGATATGGTTCGGGTCAATGTGTTGGCTCCCCTCCATGCATTGACTGTGAATACTAATTTGGTATCTTTTGAGTATACCTCTGTCATCTTCATAGCTAATGCATGGTGTCTTGCACTCTCTTCCCTCTGTATGGCCATGATGTCACTCAGCCTCTTCCCCATGTCTTTCCAGGATGTATCCATTCTCTCCATTACCTGGGTCATTATGAGTACCAGGGAGTTGGTGCATGTCCTGTAGTGAGGCAGACATGTCAGACAGTGTAGCCCCCATATGTCACAAATGTCCTGCCTCACATCTGACTGCTGTTGTATGAAATCCTTTCCCACTCTACCATGAGTATCTGACAGCCCTCTCTGCCTGGGATGACCTGCATGTCTACCAGCAGGGAGGGCGAGGTTGGTGTGGCAGATGGGAGGTTATGAGGAGGAGATTTGGGCCTAGGGGTTACCTGTTCCTCACCGGGATGGGCACATATCTCATATGTTATAGAAAAGTGCTGTTAGGCATTGACAGTGTAGGAGGGTGTAGGGAACCAATTTGTCTGACCTGGGTGTGTGGGCTGTGAGGAAGTGATGGTTGAGTTGGGGTGTGTGAGGAATGGATCATACTTTGGAGCATGGGAAGAGGCACTATGCTGACCAGAGTAGATGTAGGCTAGTTATAGTGTGCAGGGGATCGGCCTCTTCATCTATTGGAATCAGGGCCTGATCTTTCTTCTCCTCTACTTACTCCTCCTCCTCCTCTTGTGCAGTTTCACCAGCTGACAATGCATCTTGGAAGAGGACTGGGTTTTCACCTCGGATTGCTCGTCACCCGCCACTGGTGGAAGGTCCTTCCTCCTAACTGGACTCATCGTCCTCACCACCTGTGAGGCAGGTTGCAACAGGCTACATTTTTGCCTTACAATATCATGCGGTGCAACACAGGGATTGAGTCAAATTATTTTCATATCAATGGATGTTTCACATGTGACCTGGTTTGTGTGCACCTGCATGTGGCAGCTCACCTTGTGACATTAAGGTGTTCAATGCAGATGTACAATGCAAAAGCAAACTTACCAGTTCCAACCACAACACAGTGTGGTATTGAGATCCCCCTTGATGTCAGCTGCTGGACCAGGCTCATTGAGCATGTAGCAGAACACATGGTCCTTGATCCGGTAGCTTGTGAAAGAAGTGACAACATAGTTAAGATTCTGCATGTTTTATATGTGAATATGCACACTTGACACACACACATCACTAATTATGTTAAGTGCATTTTACACACCAACTTCAGATGCCATGCTGAAGTGCCAATATCTGCTTATCCCATTCCACAAGGCTTTGTTTATTGTACATGGGTAGGATATCAGTTGTCAACAACACTATGGGCCTCATTCTGACCCTGGCGGTTGAAAACCGCCAGGGCAGAGTGCCGCGGAAGCACTGCCAACAGGCTGGCGGTGCTTCATGGGCAATTCTGACCGTGGCGGTAAAGCCGCGGTCAGAAAAGGGCAACCGGCGGTTTCCCGCCGGTTTACTCCTGCCCCAAAGAATCCTCCATGTCGGCGCTGCTCGCAGCACCGCCATGGGGATTCCGACCCCCTTCCCGCCATCCTGGTCCTGGCGGTAAAAACCGCCAGGAACAGGATGGTGGGAACGGGTGTCGTGGGGCCCCTGGGGGCCCCATAATGATTTTCAGTGTCTGCCTAGCAGACACTGAAAATCGCGATGGGTGCCACTGCACCCGTCGCACCCCTTCAACTCTGCCGGCTCCATTCGGAGCCGGCTTCATTGTTGAAGGGGCTTTCCCGCTGGGCCGGCGGGCGGCCGGCGGGCGGCCTTCTGGCGGTCGCCCGCCGGCCCAGCGGGAAAGTCAGAATGACCGCCGCGGTCATTTGACCGCGGTACGGTCTTCTGGCGGTTCCCGCCAGGCGGGCGGCTTCCGCCGCCCGCCGGGGTCCGAATGAGGCCCTATGTGTTACACATACCCGATGGATGGTTAGCAGTGGGTTTGATTGCTGCAGCCTGGATGTCTCCTAACCCCCTATATGGTGTCATCTGTATCACTGAAGTAGTCCTGACAGCAGCTGTAATATAACATACATATTCATAACTAAGTACAAAGGATGATGGTGATGATTCTATATGTACATGTCAGAGGTATTGACCAGTGATCTTCAAGTGAAAGGCGGCCCTCATATCAACCAGGTATCACACTTACAGGCAAACATGTATTTGAAGGTTACTGAGAGCTACAGGACGGAAATAACTAGGGTGTCCTGCACTGCCTATCTTTGAAAAACGCCTTCATAATTATGGGCATCATGCATCCTACATATGAAGTGGTATCTACTAATTTGGAAAGGAGTCTTCCACAACACAACCAGAGCTGGTTCATCTTTGCACATCAGATGTTGTCAGTGTTTTGCAGAGTACATGTTCAATATACGCGATTATTAACTAAGGTATGGGTAACATTCAGTCTACACCCCCCCCAGACGGTACAACATTGCCCACTGTGGACAGTGAGGCCAGCGGTTTCTGCTCTGCACTCTTCTTCTGGCCTGGGTTCCCAATGTATGAGAACAACATAACGGTTTATTTTACATGACACTGGATACCGTTATGTACAGAACACATCCTGAAGTCCTGTATTCCAAAGTTTACTCATTTGTGATTATGGGGGGAGAGGAGGTCTAGGATCACACAATTTGGTCAAGTGGAAAAGCTGTGCTGATCCCCACCTTTACTGATTTCACATTGTGCAATGGAACCACTAGATGTATATGCCTCCCTTCTTCTAAACCCACCTTACCAGGCACAACCCCACCCTCCAAACGCAAGCCTGCTGGTATCAGTGCACCCCTCAGCCACATCATTACTTTAGCTGTTGTTTCCTGGGATTTTGCAAATATCCATGTCATGGACTTCCAAACAAGTTTTAACTACTCTTCTCCATGGAAGACTTGGGGATATATTGGGGATATATGAGCCCATCAAGGCACCGGAGCATCACTCTTTGTGTGACTCCAGCTGCGCACATTAGTAAAACATGCCTATTAGCTCACAAAGCCACTTTGCATGGTTTGGAATATCCTTCTAGCTATTGAGCGAGTCAAAGTTCAACACATCACTATGTTGCCTTACTCTGCACTTGAGTGGCATTCTATGAACCTTGGGGGGGGGGTTTCCCACACAACACCTAGGGATACTGAACCATGTACACCTGGGGAGCCACAAACACCGTACACTTCCTGATGTGAGTCATGATGACTTGTAACATCGTCAGTCAGTCAGTCCAAGGTCTTTATTTTGGCAGGGTAAAACAGCCATAAAAGCACAAAAAACATTTTTTGAAGAAAATACAATATTAAAATCTATGTATCAAAGATATGAAAAATGTCCATAAGGACAAAAACAATTCAGAGATAACTTTTACACTCATGCATAAAGTACTCTCAGTTTGATAGCAATCACAATGAAATTAGGAACAACAACAGAAGCATACAAAGACAACAAAGACTGTAAAAAATAAAGACCCTCTTTATGTGACTTGCTCAGATTAAGTGAAAAAAGAGCAAAAGAACCAAGCCTGAGGGGATGCGTATAAAGAATATAATAATATAAACTGCAAGGTAGATTGCTGTGATTTTGAACCACCGGGGCAACAATGGAGGGATGAGTGCCAAGTGTTAGTAGTGGGAAAGGCCACTAGATGGTGGATAGTATTGAGGTGAAAATGTGAGAGATAAAATCTATGTTGAGGGTGTGCAAACCACACTAAACATTGTTTGAGTGAGGGAAATGGAAAACACAACATACAACCTGCTATAGTGGGCTTATCTAGAGCACCTCTAATCCTCGAAAGGCTTTCTTCACTTGTGCCTGTGAATTTTTCCCCAATTATAACAGGGTTACAAAAAAGATGATTGAAACCCAGGATTTTCAAGGTTTCCTTGATGTAAACTATCCACGATATAGCTAGCTTTTTATCAATACTTAGGCAATCGGCCAGAACTTGACTAGAAAATGTTGCATTTGCAATGCCCCATAATTTAAACCACAAAGCAAGGGGGGTGAAATTTACTTCATCCTCCAGATGTCTAAGGCCGGCCTCCATTTGCAAAATGAAGCTCGCTGTTGACTGTGATAAGGTGAAAAGTTTACACAGCAAACCATTCTCAATAGTCTGGAGTTTACCTACTGAAGCACAGTCCCATACCTCAGCAGCATATGATCCCACCACAAGACACTTGCTTCTATATAATTGGATCAGTTCCCTGACTGGTTTTTGTCCCAGCCTCTTTGAAAACCTAAAAATGGTTCACAACTGCTTCCATCTTTTGTGCGTGATTAAACACTAAGGCATCCCAATACCCTCCTGCATGTCACAAAATATCCAAATAGTTTAAAAAAAACTTCACCCTCTTTATTGGGTTGCTTCCACAAAAAATGATTTTTACTTTAGTCTTTCTATGCCCCCATGTCATTGAGAAAAACTTCTCTTGATTTATTTTTAAACTGAGATTTGACATAAAACTGAGAAGCCATATAACAATTTTTGTTACCCATTACCTCTGTGAGCCAATACCATTACTTTTGCTACGTTGAGTAGCACAGGTAATGGTTGCGATCCAACCCTGAGGACATCCTCGGTGCATGTGACTAAATGGGATGCAAGTGAGTTAATATATACTAAAAAGAGGAAAAGGGCTAAAATATATCCTTGTCTGACACTCCTTTTTACACCAATTGTGTCCGTACATTCACCCATATGTGCAAAGCGGACTTTTGTTGTGGTATCTAGATGTAAACTCCTTATTAAATTCAGGTAGGGGGGCTAAATACCGAACTGGCCTAAGAGGTTCCAAAGACTCTCCTGATTCACTAAATCAAAAGTGCATGAGAGTTCCATGAAGGCCATGTACATGCACCCTTTCTTGGCCAAAATGTATTTGTCTTTGAAGAGTACTAAGTTAAGTGCCTGCTCCACTGTGCCTATACTTGGTCAGAACCATACTGAAAGGGGCAAAAAAGGAAATCTCCTCCGCCCAAGCTTCAAGTCTGAATAAAACAACATAACCAAGTATTTTCACAGTCGAGTCCAGTAAGCAAATGGGACAGTAACATTTGGGGGAATTCCTATCTCCCTTTTTAAAAATGGGCACTATAACTGAATCCCTCCATGATGGGACCAAATCTCTACTTACCGCGGCCCTCAAAACATTAGTAACCAGAGGGGCCCACAAGTCAATATTTGATTTGAACAGGTCACACGGGATCCCCTCAGAGCCTGGAGCTTTCCCATTTTTCTCACTGATTAAGGCTTCTGTTACTGAGGACACATTTACGAGTTCCTCAACCCATGCCTTCCCTCCTTGACACAGCTCAAATGTATTTTCAACTGGGGCACACCCCCCCTCTGAGTCCAGGCTAAAAATAGATGTCAAATGAATAACCCAGTCTTGTGCAGTGATGTGGCAGGCCTCTACTAGCAACTGATTTTCCTAAAGGAAGGAATGATTGACCACTTCCCAGAAGAGGGTATTGTCTTTAAGCACAGCGGCTTTAGTGAGGTCCTCCCACTCCAGTCTTTTTAACTCCTCTCTTCTCTGCTTCAGGGCACATTTGTACACCGCCCTAGCACTTTTGATGTCCCTACTTAAGCATGACAACGAGTGTAAAATGGCCTTAAGCTTTTTGAGAGCTGTAGTGCACTTGTGGTTAAACCATGGCTGGCCTTGCTTGGGCTTATAAGGTCTTTTTGAGGTAATGCTATTGGAAATCATCTTGGCAAATCTATCAAAATTATCTACAATGAAGCTGGGCTCCTTGGACTGGAAAAGGCTATTCTGCACTAAATCAAAATGTTTGGCTATCAGAGTATAAAGGAATTTGGTGGGGTCATGATCACTCCATTTTTGGAGGCCCCCTTTATTAACAGAATATTTTATGGTGGGGGGAACCTCAGTGGGTAGGCAGTCATCCTATATTGCAGTAAAAGTTAGGGAGAGGGTGCTATGATTGCTATATGGGAGAGGTATAACCTTGAAGGATTGTGGAAGACTGCAAAAAATGCTTGAGAACAAGATGAAGTCCCCAGTGGAACCTTCCGCTTTTCCTGTGAAGGTGGGGGGGGATTCCTTTTTTTAATCTCGCCATATAGCTGATGAGAATGTTAAATGTTAAATTTAAATTTAAGGTAACAATTAATACATTTAAAGCCTCGCCATACCCAGAATGTGAGAAATGCTCCAAATGTACACCCCAAGATTAGTATAATCACACACTCGTTCACCACCAAACTAACATTTATGTGCATTAGAGTCACTTGCCCATATAATTGAGGTATTTGAATTGCCTTGATCCAAAAGGTTAAAAATTTCTAATCCTAGTTCATCAATTATTCCTATTGGCTGTGACTGGAAAAAATGAAAATAAAAGTTTAATAAAACAAAATCCAATTTATTAGAAATTTGGACTGAGAGGATCTGATAATAATGTTTCAAAACATTTAAGTGAACCTTCACATCTGGGATCACAGAGGAAATAAAGGTTACCAATCCACCCTTACCTCTCCCCCGTTTGAGGGAATTGCATTTGTGCAAAAAGATTTAAACCCTTCTAAAAAGACCTCCTCCAAGGCCCAAGTTACCTGGCAACAAATAATTCCAAAACCCTTGGTCAGATTTAGCCAGCCCTTCTTCCGTAATTTCTGCCGAATACCTGCGATATTCCATGAAAGTAATTGGAGATCTTTATTTGAATTAGCCCGATGCAGGAAAATAGTCACCTTGTTTTGCTCTTGGGAAAAAGCTCAAGTCCTGCAGTTATGTTCCCATGGATTTTGGGGCATGGCATTTTCAATCATGAAGAGTCAATCATTTCCATCCATCCTTGACAGGTCAACAAATCTATTCTTCAAGGGGAGCAGATTGCTTCATTGAAAGTTAGGCCTTGTGAGCGCTTCATAATTTGGCGCTAAGTCCTGAATATTCAGATGTCTATAGAAAAACCCAAGGAGCAAGAATTGTATAGTCTTGCTGCACTGACCTGCCCACAATCCACCTACAAGAGGGCCAATATTAACCCTTAGGTAAGTCCTATACACATACATTTTTTGTCACTTTTTCACTGGCCATCATGTTACGATGTGGTATACTGTTATGAGCCATATGTGAGCATATGGACATGAGTGACAAAAGTGACATTAGACACACAACACATGCCGCGGACATTTAAACCACAGTTTAGGAGCATGAGTCTTTGCTATATAAATTTTTTTATGTAGCCTTACCAGTGTCCGACATCCACCCAGTGTGTGGTATCTGACCAGTTGTCACACCCTCACATGTTGCAGAGGTCATTGCAGGCTGTATTTTTCTGGACAAAATCACAGGGCCTACAATTATATTAGTGTTTTCACTTTACACTCTATGATGACATATGTGATACACAACAATACCTAGTTTATTACACATTTCTGGCACAGTTTATAGATTCCATGTAATGTATCTATGAGTTGACTGATCACAAAGTAAGAGGTATTGCACTCACCTGGCCACATTTACAAACCAGTTTGTGCTGATGGTCAGGGTTGTTGTGCTCCATGACATTGCCTCCCTGATGGTGCAGGGCCCTCGGCTCCAGTGTGTGACTGTACTCTGGCTGTATGTGTCTACAAAAGGGAAAGGTCATCAGACACAACCAAGATATTTGAATATGTGCAACCTGTTACATTTGTACATCTCCATGCAAACAGCATTGGTAAGTGAATGAGGGATACTATCTATTGCCATTTACCAGTGTTAAGTGGATGAGGCAGCAGTGATGGACCACTGTTTGGGACATAGGAATTGGCAGTTGCAGTTGCCATCACAAAGGATTCGGGGACTTGTAGTGTAATGGACTAGTTGAGACACATGCAGTTCTAACTCACCATGCAGATGACACATACCTGCAACAACATTCAGGTCACATTTGTGGAGTATCACTGACATTGCTCATTTGGTATCATTGTTAGGATCATCATGTATTATCTGGCACCACATTGAGGTCATCACTCAGAGGCAGCCCATGGAGCAGGTGGAGGTCTGTAGTGGAGAAGACATCTCAAGTTGGAGGAAGGCTTCAGTTGATACACCAGGAAGAGCTCTGGCCACCTATGTCCTGGTGTACTTCTTCACCATCCTCTTGTCATCCTGCAACTTTGTTTTGATGTCAGTTGCAGTCCATATGTCCTCCCCCAATGTACTGACTGCCATGGCCAACTGCTGCCATAGGGATGCCTTCTGTGCGGAACGGCTGATGTAGAGTGGGAGTCCATTTAGTCTCTTGTAGTTCCTGATTATGTATCTGAGGTTCCTGGTGGTCTCCTCCTCAGTGTAGTTTCTCTTCCTCCTAGAAAGTAGCATGACTTCTATGTATGCAGAGCAGACAGGCACAGTGTGGTTGTGGAGAAACCAGAACCTTGCTTGAGTGCTGTTTTTATCTGTTTTTTGGTGCAGGGTTGCAGGTAGCATTGATGATGTGCAGGTGTATGTAATTATATTGATTCCGGCCCAAGGTCAGATGATCCTCCCCAGTGAGTATGGATGCTCCGCCCCAAGTGCAGATATTCTGCCCTGAGTATGGATAATTCGCCCGAGTGCAGTTGATCTACCCCACATGCCGATCATTCACCCCGAATGAGGACCTAAAGCTACTACTCAAAACTTACCTTTATGAATACAAAAAAGTCTAAATTTACCTTTGTGAATCAGGCCCATTGTTTAAAAAAAAATTATGTAACCTTAAAGTTCCCATGAATTTGAGCATGCTAATCTCCACTTTAAATTCGCCAGAGTAAAGATTTGACATCTGTTACATTTTCTTTTAACTCTGGGATTGTACCCCTGTATCTTTTAGAACCATGACCTCTTCTGGTCTTTCGTGTGCTGCTGGACTGGTGTGTAAAAGAGACGCACTAGACTTGTCAGTAAATGTGGTTGAAGCTTGTTGTTGTCCATCCTTCTCTTTCAATAAATTCCTCTCATTGCCTTAGGCTATGTCATTCTGTGCTTTTCTATTTTCATTGCCCTCAACAAATGTTGATGTCTGAGATGAATTCTTGGTTTGTTGTTTCTTACTGCATATTTCAGCCTAATTGTAGATCTGACCTATTTTCTAATCAATGGTGTCTCATTTGAATTTCTTTATCTTTCTACAATTCATTTAGTGGTATACCTATCAAGCTGAACATTGATATCATTTATAATTGACTCCCCATTCTACTTATGAGTTTTGCTCATGATTTCTTGTTTGAATTGTAAAAGTTCTAACGATAATTGGAAATTTCTTCAACTATTTATAAAATCAAATCCAGAGAAAATGTATTCAATATGGCATAACATATTTGAGTGATTTTTTTATTGTTCTTGCGTGGGGTTGGTTTCAGTGAAGTATGTAATCCTCTGGGTATTCCCTTTGTTTTGTGATATTTGATTAGATTTGTTGCATTTAAACATTGGTTTATGTCTTGTTTCATGAGGTACAATAAGTATTTCACATTGATTTTTATCATTGCAGATCTTGTTGTAGTTATTTCAGTTTCTTTAATCAATTAATATACATGTTGAACGTCCGTTGAGGTAAAACCTAAGGTACAGACTCAGTTCTATGTCATATTCCAAATTTCTCCAGATTACATGTTTGACCTTGGGTGCTGCTTGATGGCAACTGCAAAAAGTAGAATGATATTGTGGAATTCAGCGCAGTCCTTTCTTTCGCAATGAATCTTGTTACTTATAAGTGGATAGTGTGTTGTAGGGTGTATGTTCTGACCATAGGGGTAAATTCATAATGTTGTTAAAACCTTATGGATATGTTGCCAAAACGATTTCAACATTGAGATAGATTTATGGATTATTCTAATTTTATTTCAGTATAAAATATGATTTTCTCTTGTTCCATAGGAAACCCACTTATCATGTGGGGACATTTGATGAGAACTTTGAAGGAAATGTAAGAAATTGATATGAATAAAGACATGCGATAAGAAGTGGAACTTTTTATAATTCATGAATTAAGAGTGCATAACTTGAGATTAATCATAGGGAATACAAGGATGCAGGTTGAAACCAATTAGGACCAACTAGTAGTGCTTAAGGGAGACACTATCCTGAGACAAGAACAGTGCTGATGAACATTACAAAATATTGCCCCATTGGACTTAACATTCCAAAATCAACAACCAATGGGATAATATTGAATAAATATTAATCAGGGCAAGATATTTTTGTGGGAAGATATCTTTAAGCCTGATTTAGATCTTGACAGTGTTACCGCCAAGAGGCTTCAGCAGTGGACCCGAAAGGACCATCAACGGTGTTCCACCTGCCATATTTAGATGTATTGCGGCTAAGCCGAAGACTGTCATAACAGAGCGTAATGCATTGTACCAGCTGCATCCCGCAACCAACGTGGCAGACTCCAATATGCCACAGTTGCCATCTTGATGGCAGTATCCTGCAGAGACTACTTAGATAGCACAGCCGTGCTGGTGGTGTATCAGCAGTGGCCCATGACAACGGGAGTCCGTTGCGGAACCTATTCAGTATAGCACTATGGCTTTGGCTATTGGATGGATGCTAGCAACCCACAACCTTTGTATATTGAACAATTGTGAACAACCGCACAACACACTATAAAACACACTTCAATTCAGTCCAAAACACTGCAGCAGACCATTTGGTTGCAGAAATTGACACACAGGAGCCAGTTTTTTCTCTGTGTTTCTCTCTTTAATATTACTTTTTTCTATTATTATTCTTTTTGGGCACTATTTATTTTCAAATTTATTCTATATGACCAGGAGGAGAAATCCATGTTTCCCTGAGGAGGAATTGTCTGTCATGGTGGATGAGGTAATTAGATTAGAGTCATAACCGTTTGGAGCACAAGTACAAAATATAACCACATCTAAGAAAAGGCAAATGTAACCACCTGTGGGGGAAAGCGAGTTCACTGGCCTCCAAGCATCACCTGGAGGCCCTGGGGACTGGTGGTGGTTCTCCCAGCCACCCCATTACAGCTCTTTCTCTGGGAGGAGGTGGTCTTGCAGATCCTACATCCTGAAGCCTTAACAGGAATCTCTGATGAAGAGGAGACTGGTAAGTTTAATTTAGCAATGTCTCAGCAATCACAAATGGAGTGTTCCCTTACATTAGACATCTATACTGGCCCAACACCCTTATCAAAACAGACATTCCTGTACTTGACTCCACAAACTGTCTTGTTTAATACCAATTACTAGCACCATGGTTGTATTTCCCTTTTTAATAATGTGCAATATGTTTAGTCGGATTGTGTGTTGTGCATGTATGTTGTTGTTCTCCCAAAACAGGTATACAACTCCATCCATTTGCACAGGAAGGTATACTGCTTGTAAGTGTTATTTTCACCTATTCACATCATACCCATATGTGTGTACATGCTGCAAATGTGTGTTCATCTCCTCTGTAGTTATTGAGATAGATATGAATAACGCACTTTTTAAAAATTATTGTCTATGGTGTGATAGATGACTACAACTACCACGATGACCTGTTTTTGTATCTGCAAAACAATAGTGCAATGTAATTTTGCTCTACCTTCCTTTACTTCCATATGTGCACACCTCTCAAAAACTTGTGCATTTGAGAGTCACTATTATGCCATGGATAAAAACATCAGTTGTTGTGTACCCCAAGCATGTTGGCACCTGATCATAGTTACATTGAAGAGATGTAAATGCTCACATAATACATAGACTTTATAATCCAGGATTTCCTACCATGTGATGTGGCATCCTGAATAGAAATAGTATTAGCACACAATTTACTTTGCACTGTCCATGTGATGACCAATGTCAGTTTTACTATTAAGTTGAACCACAGTTTGTCTAATGTTTTGTAAAGTGGTAGGCCTTGGATTGGTCCAGTACTCTATTCTACTCACCACTGTGTTGGGTTGAATGTCTGGTACACGTAATGTACAATTACTGAAATAAGATTTTGTATTTCAGGAAATCTCTACAACATCATCACTGGGGTTTGCAACTGTGTAAATCAGCTTGCATGTGTAAAACAATGAAAATCACACAAAGGCCTAATCATTTTATCAGTGTGATTTTACTTTTTTAGGTTAGCTCATTTGTAGCTAAAGACACATGTGAGTTACAAACCAGATTATAATTTCATATTGTATGCTTTCTTCTCAGGTGAAACCACCCAGGCCAGTGTACCACTGTCTGCCACTCGAGATACCTACACTCCAGACCACAATCAAGTCTTCAGTGAGGTCTCTACTCCTGCAAGTCCAGATGATCGGGAGCAGCCTGGTCCATCTGGTCTGTCTGGCCAGACAGCTCCAGTGAGCTTCACTCGTCCCACACCTAAACCTCCCACCCCAGCTTCAACAACACCTCACCCACTAGAGACCTCTACTTCCTGTGTCCAAAGGAACATCAACCCACTCTTTTGCCTCCCGTCCTGGCTGTTGTTGAGACAACTCCAACACTGCCTCCAGTTGTGCCAGGACTCAGTGTAATGGAGCACATTGCCTCCAGGGCTCATGGTAGTCGGGGTAGGTGTCATGGGAGGGAATCAGTGGGCCAGGAAAGTGCAGCCGCTGGTTTCTCTGCCAGACAGACCACCATAGACTGAATCTTGGGAGCAGTACAAGAGTCCCAAGACATGATGGGCTAGGCCGTTACTGAGTTTAGAGAGATCAAGGATGTGCAGAGAGAGCTCATGTCAGAAATATGCAACCACGCTGACAAAATGAGCTCCCTGGCTGGGGTGCTTTTTAAAATCTATCACCACATGTGCAGGGCTTTTTCCATATCATCTTCCCTGTTCTGTGGTCCTTTTACATCTAGACCAAGTACACCACTGCCAGCCACAGAGAGGGAGGCCCTGCCACAGGAGGAGCCTACTTCTCCCACCCCAGTCCCTGCACCTGTGCCCCCTCCTCCCCAGAGGGAAGGCCATCCGGATCACCAGAAGAGTATTGCAAGATCCCCACCACCACTTCCAAGAGATGCAGATGCTAATTTCCTCCAGTGTATGTCTAACATTCGCTCTGTGGACTATTGCAGGAATACATTTACCTTTTGTGAGTACAGTTGTATCTTGTAAATTGGACATCAAACTGTTTTAGCCTCTACTACTATACTTTCATCCGCCATGATAGACTTTTTTTTAGTTCATTTTCTCATTAATTGAAACACCTTTCTATTCCTTTTTGTCATGCTAATATATGATTTGTACACCAACTACAAGACTGTTTCTGCATTTATTGTAGCATTGCTGTTTTCATCACTGTCTTCCACCTTCATTTTTTCAAATTATTTGAACAATTATTTGCAAAGGAAAATTATAAATGACAATGAGGTAATGTTTTACCCATTTCATTCAAACAAAACAAATCAAAATTCCAATGTGTTAGTAATATACATATGTAGGTAACAAGTCTTACAAGAAAGCAATGCTGAGTTGTACAAACCATGCATAACCCCAACAGTCTGTGCCATTTAGGGGTGGATGTTGCACAATCTTGACACCATGGAAGAATAGGAATATTGTAAGGGATCAAATTAAATAGGCAAACTATCTTTGGCGCATGACCTCAGTTGGAGCCATGCATCCTGCCCTCAAAATAGGAATCCTACATCAATAACACCTATAGTCACATCATGGAAGTTACACAATGTTGAGGCCACATGACCACTAAAGGACACTGCGAAAGTATCTGGTGCAATGACACAACCACCATTCAGTGGTATCTGAAACAAATGTTCTATCAAATATGAGGCAACACATTAATAGTTACCTTAACTGAACACAATTTGAAGATTTAGCCAATGTGAAGGAATAACAGTATGCTATGGCGTGACATACACATGTGGTTTGAGCAAGTTAAGTGGCACATATTGCCTTGATGGCAATATTACAGAGAAAACACATCTGATAAATCTCCTGAACTTCCATTCAATCATAGTGCAAATTGTCTCTGGACAAGATCTGTCCATCCCAAGTGGGTGTCTGTTATAGGATCAAAATATGTTTACTTTGTACTTTCCAGCAGCAACATAACACTGCAATGTATCAACTTTGAAATGTCCAAAAGAAGATGACATGTGAAGGACCCTGGAACAGAATAACAAAGGAGATGTAATGATTTCATGTAATAAATTGGACTCAAATAACAAGTTAGGAGGGCATTTATGCTTAGCATAACCAAAGTTAATCCATGCCAACAACCCCAGTTATCAATGTAGGAAAACTCTGATCCACTAATGTCTTTGCGTTGGTGTTAGAAATGGGGTCTTTGGTTGGCAGTCAGGTTACCCTCACTCTAGTCAGGGTAAAGGAGAATAACCCTTAGTTAACCCCCACTCACTCCCTTGGTAGCTTGGCACGAGCAGGCAGGCTTGACTTCAGAAGCAAGGTGCAGAGTATTTGTACCAACACACACAGTAACTCAGCGAAAACACTACAAAATGACACAATACAAGTTTAGAAAAATAGATAATATTTATCTAAACAAAACAAGACCAAAACGACAAAAAATCCAGCCTACACAAGTCAAGTTATGAATTAAAAAGCAAAAAAGCCTTAAATCCTTTTTGAAAACAGTGAGAACGCTGTTAGCAAGCAAAAATACCTGGGTAGCGACAAAAATAAAGCTGCACGGGCGAGTGTGTGGCGAAAAATGCCAGCGATGTGTTGATTTCTCACCTGCAAGCAAGAATGTGAGTCATTCCTTCTCCAGTCAGATTGGCGTGCATCGTTTCTTCTCTCCCACAAGAGAGCAATGCGTCAATCCAGACGGGCACCTCAGGTCCGGGCAGGGTTTGAGTTGATTTTCCGCACCCAGCAATGTTGCGTCGAAATCTGGTCACACAGTGTCAAGAAACCGCGCTGTGTGGGGTCTTGCGTAATTAACAGTAGCCGCTGTGGGCGTCATTTCTCCAGCCACGTTGTATCCATCTCCCAGCCACGATGCAGGTGCAGTGTTGATTTTAGCTGCTATGCCAGCAGCGTGTTGTTTCTCAACTGCGAGGCAGGTGGTGCATCTAAAGTTTTCCCGCACAGCGATCTTTGAGTGGATTTCCAGCTGCACCTTTGAAGGGCCCACGCCCAACTAGGGCACCACTTGACAGGCGGGACGCTCAGCAGAAAGCCCAAGTGCTGGCAGAGAGAAGTCTTTGTTGTCCCTGAGACTTCAACAACAGGAGGCAAGCTCAGTTCAAGCCGTTGGAGATTCTTCACCAGTGGGAAGTCACAGAAAAGTCAGTCTTTGTCCTCGCTCAGGCAGAAGTAGCTACTGCAAGCAGAGTCACAGAATGGTTTAAGCAAGAAAATGCCTACTTTTTAAAAGTGGCATTTTCAAACACACAATCCAAAAACCAACTTCACTAAAAAATGTATTTTTAAATTGTGAGTTCAGAGACCCCAAACTCCAAATGTCTATCTGCTCCCTTAATAATAGTTTAAGGCAGCCCCCGTGTTAACCTATGAGGGAGATAGGCCTTGCAACTGTGAAAACCAAATTTGGCAGTATTTCAATTTCAGGACATGTAAAACACATAAGTACATGTCCCACCTTTAACATAAACTGCACCCTGCCCATGGGGCTACCTAGGGCCTACCTTAGGGGTGCCTTAAATATATAAAAAGGGAAGGTTTAGGCCTGGCAAGTGGGTACACTTGACAAGTCGAATTGGTAGTTTAAAACTGCACACACAGACACTGCAGTGGCAGGTCTGAGCCATGTTTACAGGCCCAAGGCACCTCTAGTGCACTTTACTACGGACTTACTAGTAAATCAAATATGCCAATCATGGAAAGCCAAACAATACAATTTACACAGAGAGCACATGCACTTTAGCACTGTTTAGCAGTGGTAAAGTGCCCAGAGGTGTAAAGGCAACAAAAACAAGTCAGAACAAATAGGAGGATAGAGGCAAAAAAGAATGTAGATGACCTTGCAAAAGGGAAAAAGTCCAACACTTGGACTTTTCTGAACTGACCATTCCTACCACATTGCCATTGCAGACTGATATGTTCTCTATGTCACACGTTGTTCTGACATTGGAGATTACAATATGTAAAGGTAAACTAACACTCAGGTGAAGAAGTGGTCAATAATATCTTGCCGTAGGTGAGTTCCTACTTCTTCACCACTGTCCCTTTCATTGGGTATTTCAACATCCTCACCTGGTGGCTCTTCACAGTCTCTTTCCTTTGTTATTATTGGAATGTTTCGTCGCAGGCTGATGTTGTGGAGCAGGCAGCAGGCAACCATGATCTGGTGCAGCGTGAGTAGAGGAAGGCTTCACTGGTGTTGTTCAGATACCTAAAACTGGCCTTTAGGAGCTCAAAAACCTATTCTACTGGCCTCCATGTTCTTCCATGGGCCTCAATGGAGCAGACTTCCCCTGACGTTGTTGGGTTCCTCAGCAGAACCATGGTTTGTTGTGATGAGCTGACTCCCCTACATGGAAGCAACATATCAATCTTTTATTATCATATAAAGACATTATGAATTCCTAAACTAGGATTCAAGCAAATGATCTTCAAGTCATATTGTACTTACCAACAAGCCAGGCCCTCTCTGGTCCAAGTTATGACACTTGCAGGGGTATGGTTCTGTTCCGTAGTACAAATGAATCATGTGTTCACCCAGGAAAGTTTGCACACACACTTGAGATATATAAATCTGATAAACAATTAACTTGAACATTGATTGAATGGAAGTGCTTCTGGCTGCTTTAGACCTGTTCCCTTGTGTGTAGTGGCTCCAAGGAAATATGTGTGCCGTCTATTGCTCCAGCCATATGTTATAGATCACCCAAAGCATAAAATTCCCCCTTCATGGTGACCAAATCTTGTTAATGTGGGAACTGGATGTAGCTGTTGATGTGTCTCATCATTGAAGCAAGGATGTCATGTAGCACACCACTGAAAGTTGGTTGGGACATTCCCCCATATATTGTCACAGTATTTTGAAAAGAGCCAATGGCCACAAAATGAAGTACTGCCATGAGTTTCTGTGTTATTGCTGTTGTATTCCCATTGTGAGGCAGGAGATCAGGTGCCAGCTGGTGACACAAATCCAGGATAGATTGCCTATTTAACTGAAACTTCTCAATGACATCCCTTTCCTCCATGGTGGCAAGGTCTGGAAATGGCCGGAAGACCTGAAACAGTTGTCTCCTACTCATGCATGGGTTCAGATGTCTGCATGTATGGAAAATAAAATATCAGTTTAAATGATCATACCATACTTTGATGATCAATACACATCTTAAGTCTTGGTAACTCTAGGAATGTCATTTTGTCATGTATGTACATACATTGTTAGAAAGATTTTAAAACTTCTAAACGCATTTTTATATTTTGTTTTTAAATTTTGTGCAAATAATACAATTAAAATGCATTATTTGCGTTTAATTTTTTTTTTTAAATGTCAATGGAGATATTACTTTCCTGCAGCACTATTAATGTCAAACACAGTTACTGTTCACTTTTTAATGTGTTATATCTTGCCAAAAACAGTGTCTTTTGTATCTGACATTAGTATAGACACTAGCTTCCATTTTGAATGCTGTTGACACACTAACAGTTTAAAAATACACAGCTTCACACCCTAAAATGGCAGCTGCCTGACTTTGTCATCAGGCCATTGACTACCTGACGGCCATCAGCAGAAATTGACAGGGTAGTAGATTAAACAGTCCGTGACGGATCCTCCCATAGGCTAACTTGTGTGACAGCTGAGCATGAAAGCCAATGGCTGTGTCCATCTCAGTCACGTATCGTGTCCGCCATGTACTTGTACGTGGCATATTGAAAAAATCTCCCTTGCCTCCTAACTCTATAGCCAACAGGACCTCCTTATTTTTTTGCTGCTGTTAATGACTTCTAGGAGCCAGGATGCTGGGCAAAGCAGGCGACAGGGCCCCTGCCTTCAGTACAGAGGAGCTGGAACTCCTTGCCAGGGTGGTCCTTCCCCTGTCCAGCCAGCTATACGGGAACTCAGCAGAACAGGTATGTGTCTGATTGGGAAATGTTTGACTAAGTAACTGGTTTATTTTTTCACCACAGGCTAATTAGTCCTTTTTTGTGCATTGGTGAAGTGTTGTGATTGAAGGATAGTGAACTGAATGATTTAGCTGGGGGCAGGATATTGTTTAACAATGTTAGAAATGTATGTCCAAGGAAATCAAAAATTATCTGAAAGGAGGACCAAAAATATCTGTTCTGTAACCCACAATTCCAGATTTAATAAAACAAACTGAGGCCACTTACTCCCCGTGGCTAGTCGACAGTGTACCAGTAGTAAAAGTGAAAACATATAGCCCATGTCAACATGAGAGAAATGTTAAGTGCAAGAAGATTCTCTTAAGTTATGGAGTTGTCTGATGCTGTCCTATCAAGGGGGAATTACAGCCCACATTGTGGAATAAGGTTAACTATATGGTTTAAATGTGTCATGGTGCCACATATGTGAACGTTATTTCCTGTGCTGCATGTTCAAATGACACAGGCTCTCAATCATCCATACAATTATGACCCATTCCTACACATACTTGTTTGTTACATCCCCCAAATCCATGCTCTTGCTGACACATAGCAGCCTTTCCATACTGCTCTTCGTCACTGTATGTGATACAGACCATGGTTTCTGACTCTTGGAAACCTAGGCATGAAGCCAATGTAGGTGTGTGTGGGGTTAGGTGCAAAGAATGTACAGGTTGTTTAGCCTTTAGTAACTCACAATGATTGTGACTAATCAGGCGTTGATCTCTCAACAGGAAAGGTTTCATAGCCCTGGCGTAGATGACATTTGTGGCCTGGATTGGTACCATGAGGAAATAGAGTGTTGAGAGTACTCAACAGATCACTGTAGATCATTGTAAATCAGTATTTCCTAAGAACCTCTAAATGTTTTCCAAAAAAATGTACTTACTCTTTGGTGAATGCATGTGAGAGATGCAACACAATTGTGTCACAACACTACAGACAAACAAATTGAATCCAAACTTCTTTTTTTTTTTTTTTCTGTCATCCATACAGGTCAACACCCATTAAAAGCGGGATATCTGGAACACCATCGCAAAGAAGAGCTTGATGGGCAATTGAGGGTCCAACAGCAGCATCAAAGGGATAAGTTATTGTCTGTAGGTGTAGTTGTTGTTTAACCTTTTCTATTTCCAGCAAATGTTGTATGGCATCAACATGACAGTTGACACACATCCAACACACGTGAGGATTTCTTGAGGTGTGAGTTCAGCAGACAGTGTCTGATGCTATGTTTGGTATATTGTTTTGAGTAAAGGTTGCCACTGGATTCCTCAACTCAAGCCAAGTCCTTTCTGAGCTGACACATGGCTACATGCGAACAAAGGGGTTCCTGCATTTTCTCTCTGTAATGAGGGAGAGTTGGACCAAACATGCCCCATTTGTAGATTGGGTCAGGTGTGATGCTCCATCACAAATGTGCATAGGTATTACATGCCCTATTACTGATGATATGGCAACATTCACACTTATGATAGAGTTGATGCATCAGACCTGATATTGATAAGTTGGTGTTATGACAATATGCTAATGAACATCTGCACCAAAAGGAATGGAAACGTGCAGAATGCCATTATACCTTATCAGAAACATGTTTGAAACCTGTTTTCACAGCAAACTTCTAGTCAGTTTATGTAGACAATAGCAGCTTATCATGAAGCCTTATTCCTTCACAAATGTGCATGTAAGCCAGTCTGTGCCACACAACATGAATTTGTATGCCAAAGTGTATTTGTTGCAAGAGACAGAAATATGTCCACATTGGTGAGAGAGTTACAGGTACATCAAACAACATTTTGGTGTGCTTAGTACAGTCCAGATGGGAAATCAATGATAGGGAGAAATGCGATACTTAAAGGGACATTTGCAGTTGTAAGATTACATCAAATAGATGTTGTGGTATCCAATCTTTAGAAGTTCAATATCCGGCCCAAAACATGACTCTTTTGGAAATGACAATCTTTTTTAGTTCTGTACTGCAGCTGGTTTGTAATGTCTCAATGCCTATGTGTTTGCTCATGCTGTTGAAGCCCTTTGTAATGGAGCGAACTGCAAGTGGATATGAGACAAAGGCATACATGACATATTAGCTAGAATAGGGAATTTCTACATTTTGAGCAAATGTTCTATGATCAAAGTTCATGTTCAACTGTATTTACACAGATACACTCAAACTGCTGCATCTGCATTTTCAGCATCATCTTGGCAAGGCGAACATGACAGTGGCCATGTCAGTGGGGCAGATGCTGGCCCTGTGGCTTGGGTGTGGAAACCACAGACACCAAGTGACCCAGTGACTTTGAGGGCAAGGGGACTGGCATGGAGGCCACCAGTGACCCAACATCTTCTGCAGAGGCCCGTGTTGAAGACCAGTCCCTAGTGGTGGTGAACCCTAGAGCGACTGTTACACCTGCATCATCATCCACCATCCATTTTCCGATCTCCATCCTCCCTCCAAAAGGGGTGGCATCAGCTTTTCGGCAGGCACCTTCCTCCGTCTCGGTGCCCCAGGCTGCACTCAATCAGAGATCCTTTGTCGACTATCGCTGTAGGCCAGACTACTGAATGCCATCCAGGGGCTGATTGGTCCGAACACCCAGATGCTGGCTTACCTGGATGCCATTCACAGTGCCTTGCCTGGTCTACAGCAGTCATTCCATGGTCTGGCATGGTGAGATTGTTTGTGTCTCTCTCTCGTTCCTGAATGTGATAAGTCAATTGTTTGTAGTTGTGACGATTACGTGCTTCTGTTGCTTTCTTTTGAGACTGTTCTGTTCTGACACCCACCCCAACATTGTCTCCCAACTCCTACCCCTTTCCCATCCAAAGTCCTCCTACCCAGCTCTATCCAGAGTACATGCACACCTTTACATGCACACACACCAACACACACAATCAACACATCTTCACATACACCTAAGGATGGCAAAAAACAACCACACACACACACACACATGATGACACAATATTCACCACCACATCCACAAGCATACCCGTAGGCCCCGCATCCACCATGACTCAGACCTCTGCACTCACCACCAGCACAAATGCAGTCAGCACACCCACCACAGCACAAATATCCACATGTACCACCAGCACACCTACAGTCAGCACACCACCACAACACAAACACCTACACAAACCACCAGAACACCCACCACAACGCAAACACCCACATAGACCACTAGCACATCTGCAGCCAGCACACCAACTACCGCACACACATGCACCAGTACACCCACAGACACCAGAACAGCACACGCCACCTCCACAACAGACAAATCAACACACACACATACTGAAGAAATGCCCACACTAACCCATACAACAGATACCCAGAGAAAAGCACAATGCAAAATATACAGCACAAACAACAGACCCGCAGGCACCTACACCTTCAACAGACACATGCACATCAGACAATACACCTCCCTCTACCTCCCAACTTGAACTCCCTGCCAACCACTCTACCTATATTCCCAAGGATTTTTTTTTTTCCCCTGGCCCTGATTCCTTCTGCAAACCAAACCACCCCTCCAAAGTATCTTTCCCCCTTCCACTCCTCAGCCCACCCCTTCCATCTCTCAAACCACTCCTCCCACATGTAAATCCACTCCTACCAAAAGTCTTTCCCACCCTTTCACACCCAACCCACCCCTTCCACATCTCAAACCACCCCTCCCAAATATAAATCCACCCCTCCCAAACGTCTTTCCAACCCTTTCACACCCTATCCAAATCCCAACCCACCTCTTCCAAATTCCAACCCACACTTTCCAAATCCCAACTCAACCTACCCCCCCCAAACCCATCCCTTCCAAACCCAAAGCCACCTCTTTCAAACCCCAAACCACACCTCCCAAACCCGAAAACCACCCCTCCCAAACCCAAGGCCCCACCCCTCCCAGTAACATTGTTGAAGTGCCTGCTCTCTGCCCCGTAGGTGCCCCATCCAGAGGAGGTTTACTTTGGCAGTGACATTAGGAGCTAAGTTGTGGGCATGCACCCATACTATGGACTTCTGGCCTAGTTACATTGTTTTTTTCTGTACTGTTTTATTTATTTTACTTATGAGAAAGTTATCTCATTTCTATAAAACATTTTTATTTGACAATACCTTTGTCCTGGCCTTATTTATTGATTGATACTAATTGTTTGCTGATAATGTCATTTCTGCTATTGTGTGTGTCATGCATGTATTCTCATTTGTGACAGTGACGAGCACAGGTTGTATATTTTAGATTCTTTTTTAAATGTATACATTAGCGTTGTACATTTATGATGGACATGTTAATTTTCATGCAAACAATCATCTTGTTACTGGACACTTACCCCAAAATTATATGTGTTTCTGATATTGTAACTGGGAAATGCATGTGTGTTGACATGATGTGTCGATGATATGCACATATGCATTACACAGGGAACCTGGCACTTCACAGTTAAATAGCATCTAATGTTTGTCGTACATTGCACACACCAAGGAGACATGTGACCTTCATGCATCTCTGCCATGTTTGCAGTTTAGAGGTAAAATTGGTTATACAATCTGTATACACCCACTTGTAGCTTGTTGTAGTGCACCTGCTACGTTATCATGGGATTGAGTAGTTCCTTTTGGATATACTGCTTCGGTTTATGAATTCAAATTTATTGGGAAATTATTGCACACACCTGTGTGGACAAATTTCTATTTGTGATTGCTGTGACTTTTTGTGTAGGCATCCATTACAATGAAGGCAGTTCAAACCAGATTGGTGGGTGCTACTAATATCTTGAGGTGAGTTATGATACAATTTTCTAAGTACAACATTACACACATATGCATTGCGAATCATTATGGTGTTCTTTGTAAAATAATTTAACCATGCACAAGTCCAGTGCTACTGAACAGCAACAATTCTGAGGATGACATGTATAACAGTGACTTACCTTCTGTTCCATCGATGACAAGGTTGAATTTTTTCTTGATCCAGGAACAGCAGCAACAACGGAACTTGCATGATCGGGTTTATGGCGGCACGAAATAGGAAATGTAGAAAAAAGGTGATTTTCTTTCTTCTATCCCTCCCAAACTGGCAACTTAGGTGTGGAAGTTTAGCCTCCACAGTTGTGTTAGCAGGAATGCACATCGTGAATGGCTCGGCGGGAAAAGGGGTTGGTGTCCTGCCACCATCTGCTTTAGTCTATGGCACAATTGGAGCGGGTTGACCTTCACCAGCCTTTTGCCTGTGCTCCCGCTAACATGTAAACAGGTGCAGGAGGACCATCATGGCGGCAAACAGGTTTTCATTCAAAAACTCAACAGCGGGACTGTTACCACCAAGATCTAGGCCCTGAGTCAACAATTTTGACATGCAAACTCTCTAGCAGGGTATTGGAAATTTCCCTTTCTGCAGGGTGACATGGGATTTTTTGCCTTTTTGTGGAAGCTTGTTGCTGTTGGCTGTAAAACTCTGATTATTTGTTAACTAGTTATAAAGTGTTTGTGCTCCCCTTTTCAAACCTGTTTAAATTGGTACACACATGGTTCGCACATTTAATTTACTTGTAAGTCCCTTGTACCACCTGCACCCATGACCAATAAATTACATAGTACTAGTGGGCTGCAGCACTTATTGTGTCTCCCTGTGTAGTAACACTATAAAACATGTCTGCGTGTACAGTCCCAAACTGTCATTTCGATCTATCAAAATAAACCCTTTGCCAGGTGTAAACCTACTTTTGTAATACTTATAAGTCACCGCAAAGGTAGATCCTAAATACCTATATTACAGGATGCATGGTATTCAGAAAGTAGAGCATGTATATTTAATGTTTTACATGCCCTGGAAGTGAAACATTCCAAAGTTGTTTTTCACTGTGACAAGTCTGGCTCTCCTATAGGGTGTCAATGGTTTATACTATCACATTTAACAAGTGCTAAACTCAGTTTAGGGGTAGGTGGAGAAATGGATCAATGACTCATTTTAAAGGTAATTCCATGGTTAAGTTGGATTTTAGTTAGATTTTATGTTATCATTTTGGAAGTGACACTTTTAGAAAACTGTAATTTTCCTGTCTGAAACCAAAAGCCTTTCCTGCAGTGTCTAGTTGTTACTTGACCCCAGATGACTCCTCTTTGGTGAGATGTCTATTGCTCCCAGACAGTGGACAAAAGGTCCTAGGTGTGGAAAGAGGGACTCCTCCTTTGACAGGATGGCCCGGGGATTGTGCCCAGCCCCTTCCTGAGCTTCAAAGGATGTCTACCTTCTCACTTGAGGATGAAGCTCACACCTAGGCCAGCCTCCCTTTGTCTCTCTATTCAGGCTGGCACCAAACCTAGTTAGATGGGAGGAACTGACCAGACTAGTTTAGGTGCCCAATGCCACCCAAAGATTGGCACTGGAGATCAAAGTGAACCCCACAGACCTCTCCCCAGAACATCCCTGGACTTGTGATGAATCAGAAGGACTGACCTACTGTCTGAAGAATCTGAAAGAAGATTGGACCTGCCTTCCATGAAGCTAGGACCCCAGAAGTGACTCTACGGGTCATTTAGCTGATCCTCTGCTTGAGCGAGAGGGACACACATCCTTCCAGGTGCCTCTCTCCCGGCCACCGGTCAGCTGACTAACTGCCACTGGACCTGACCTAGACATTGCTGTTGGCCCCTGTTAAAGTGAGTGCTAATGCCCAAGTGGTGCTCCCTGTGTCCTGGGCCTCGGCTGATAATGTGTACTCCTCCTGATCCCAAACTGCAAGAAGGGGTACCTAAAAATGTTTTGGCAACTTTTGGCCTTGGGAACTGATGGAGACCAGGATCACTGTTAAGTCACAGCTGTAAACACTAAGGGTCAGATTTATGGAAAGTGGAGCTGCACTGAGTGCAGCGCCACTTTCCCTGCACACCTTAGCACCCCCCCTACCACCACCACGTGTGCACCGTATTTAAAATACACCTGCTCAGAGCAGGCGTTAAAGGTGTGGTACAAAATGGTGCAAGGAAATCTCATAGATTTCCTAGTGCCATTTTTTCAGGGTGCCCTAATAGGAGAACGCCTCCTTTACATACATTATGCCTGGCGCAGACATAATGTACCACAAAGGGTTACAAAGTGGCGCAATCCATGCATTGCGCCACTCTGTAAATACGGCCTGGGGATTTCGGCCTCGTTGGGCCACATTAACGAAAAAAAAAATGATGTTAATGTGGCGCAAGGTGGCACTATGGGATTATAAATATGCCCCTAAGGCCCTTATTATGAGTCTGGCGGTCCTGGGACTGTCAGACTTGCGGTGGCGGTTGGACTGCCGCCAAAGCACCAGTCTGTCCTCCACATTATGACCGTGATGAAGCTGCCACAGTCTGACCACCGGCACCGCCATATTTATGCCGGTAGACACCCTGGTGATGCCGGCGGTCTTAATCCGCCAGGGCAGTCCCCTCTCCACTGGCTTTTTCATAGTGGTTCACAACCATGCAAAGGCTGTCAGAGACGGGTGCCCATGGGGGCCCCGTCTTGCGTGATAAGCGTGAAGTGTGCTTTCGCACCCGACACACAGATTACGAGCCGGTGTCAATGTTGTGGCCTGTTTCATCCGCTGGCCCAGTGGGGAACTCATAATAGGGCTTTCGGGCGGAAAACCGGAGTGGCAGTTTGGCAACTGTGCTTGCTGTTTTGTGATTTTTGGCTCTATTTTTATTTCAATCCTTAAAAATTCTATTTAGTGGACTTTTGTTGGTTTGATTTAATTCTATTTATTAGAGATTACTCTATTTTTCTAAAGGGGTCTGGGATTTTTCTTGTGTTGTGTTTTCAATTTGATACTGTTTGAAACCTGCGCTATGTGATTGAAAATTGGTGGAAAACAGCATAATATGCTTATTTTGAATTTACTTACAGCAGAAAAAGTGTTTTGTGCTAGAAAATATCAGAAAATAAAAAACAAAATGGCATTACTTCGCATCAAGGGGTCGTTCCATGAATGGTACATGGGAGTTCCCATGCAACAGTTCATGGTTTCGATACAAAACCTTATCTACTAACAATAGTAAACAGAGTTCTACACAACAAAAATAACATGTCTTTAAGGCAGGCATAAAAAGAAGAAATGCTTTTATGTCACTAAGGGCCACATGTAGTAAAGTCTGATATTGCGACTTGGAAATTGTGAGTCTGTCCGACTCGCAATTTCCGAGTCGCAATATCGGATGCAGAACGGGGTCTCAGACACCGTCAGCAACTCGCAATGGGGTCGCAAAGACCCACCTCATCAATATTAATGAGGTGGGTCACATTTTGCGACCCCATAGCGAATCCCTGCACTCACATGGATGGTGGCCTGCTGAAGTCAGCAGACCTCCATGTCTGTGACTGCTTTTTAAATAAAGCAGTTTTAAAAAAAAGATTGCAGCCCGGTTTCCTTAAAGGAAAACGAGTTGCAAAATGAAAAGAATGACGAAACCATTTGGTTTCGTTTTTTCAGAGTAGGCAGTGGTCCATAGGACCACTGCCTACTCTGAAAAAACCTTTATGCCCACATTCATAAAGGCAAAGGGGAAGGGGTCCCATAGGGACCCCTTCCCTTTTGCAAATGAGTTACCACCAGTAACACACACAGTGTGACACTGGTGGTAACCACGAGTAGCAATTCTGAATTGCGATGCGAGTCGCAAATAGGAAGGGAACACCCCTTCCTATTTGCGAGTCGCATTCACAAATTGCGAGTCGGTACCGACTCGCAATTTGTGAATGAGCATCGCGTTAGGCTGTTTGCATGGCGCAAACTGCAATTTTCGCAGTTTGCACCATGCAAACGGCTACCTACATCTGGCCCTAAATGTTTTCGACTTTCCACGTGTGCTGCACTGTACTGTATGCATCAAAAGTGGGAACATTTTTAAAGTTTGTCTATGCATAGTATTTTGTACTGGAATGGTACCCTTCTAGAACACAAAATCTATGCTGGATGTAATGCAGATAACTTTGCAATTTGATAGAAGGTGTGTCTGGAGGGTTAAGCAGCCTAATTTTGTACCAGTACTAAGGAAAGTGCAGCATAGTGCTATTTCTGAGTAGATATTGTGCTTTCCTGCTCTCTCCTGCTAAAGCAACGCATCACAGCAACCTTGGGTGCAGTGCTGCATTGCGTGACATCTTTATTAATCTGGGCCAGATTTTCAATACAGACATGCATGGCACTGGATGACAGAGATTGCAGGGGTTTCAAGTAATTTTACACCAATCCCAGTGCAACTTTGCACTACCCCCATGGTGCAAAAAGAAAAAAAAACGTTTTTCATTGGTCGCGCTGTGTGATACAAAACTGTTCTGGTACAAGTTAAAAATTGTCTGTAATGAACTTGCTTTTTATCATTACAACAGATTAAAAGCATTATGGTAACACTGAATAGCAAATGCGGGACTACCACAATTATAGCCCATATAAACTTTAACAAGCAGAAACATAAACAATGAAAACCTATTATTAATGACATTATTGCAGGCTAATTCCCACTAATGAGTGAAATGTCCCAAATCCAATGAGAAATATTCTTACACAAGGGGCTGTATCATATTACTTTACTGAAGCAGAGCTGAGGGACTATTTAATGGGCCTACAGAGTGTAGGTGAATTCATTTAACCTGATATTTTTCTGACTCAAAGCTTTATTTTCAGACAGCACAACTAAGAATTGTGACAGTCACTGAGGGAGAGGAGGGACATGGAGGGGGCAGAGTTTTAACCCATGCAGAGTCCTGCAGCTATTAATGCCCCACAAACACAGGTGCACCTCCCCCACAGACCAGGATGTTGGAATGAAAGGGAGCAGCAAGAAAGACACCCACAAAAAGGAAGCTCTGCAAGATAACAAAAGTGAAGGGGCAGGCCCAATCCGAGGCTAGCACAGTATTTGACCTGGCCAATCACATAGGGCCAAGAGCAGGATAGGAAGGCAAGCAGTAAGTAGACACCATCATTGCCACATGAAGTGGAATCCTAACCACTCACACCGCATGAAGACACAAGACGGCATGTTGCAGGTGCCAGGAGATGACAAAAGGAAAATATTCTGGTCTCAACAAACAATGAGCAATAGATGTAAGGGTGGATGGACAAGGCAGCCATCCATTAATCATGGGCCTTAGAATGTCGAACAGCAGGGGAACCAGAAGAAAGACAGCAAGGACATTCAGTTGAAATGCAGCATGGACATGGCACTTGCATCCCAGGTATAGCAGAGGCAAGAACTAATACAAGCAAGTGGAGTCTAGAAGTCTGCAAGCGGTCACCACCGTTGCGATGCAGAAAGAGGTGCAAACAAAGGGTTACCATTACAAATAAGATAAGCAAAGAGGATAGTAAAGTGAAATAAACTCTGAGATTAAAGTCCACCTGTGAGTCGGCAAAACTATTTTATACAATTACTGGTCCTAGGGAAGTCCTCCCACTGATGGAGAAGCAGCTTATTAAGTTGCAACCATTCAATCCCAACAGTGTTTTAGAGTTTATTTTCAAAGATAGGGGCTGGAGTAAAGGGGTTAACAGAAACAGGGAGACCTTGTTCACTATTTCTGAGCTTTACTATCTGAAAATCAAGTCCTTACTGAGAGAAATATGGGGCTTAATAAATTCATTTTACACGCTGCATGTGCCTAAAAGAGGTGCTTGGCTCTGAGGTGCACCAGCAAAGCCTATCATGAGCATACTGTATTGTATTGTATTGGATTGCATCATTTATATAGCATTTACTATCCATATGAGGGTGCTAAAGCACTTGCCTATATGATTAACTCGCAACATCATGTATGTTTTGTAGTTGGAATGGTGTTCTTTTTGTTTTGTTCCTATTTGGGAAGAGTATCTATGCCATGCATGATAACTACAGAGATGCAATTATTGTGTTATGGAATGCATCACGTAGCAGTGTGTAGGGTGATGAAGTGTAAGAAACAGAAGCCCAGCCTTTGATTTTCAGCATGTTGGTATCTTTGAACAGCTCCTTAGGTCCCTTCATGGTATTTCAGATGATATAGTGTGCTTAGCTGTTTTTGCACTGTGTAGTCCAATCTGATATTTTGTGTATGGCCCGAGCTGATATGGTTGTAGGGCGAGAGAAGTAAAGAGATCTTTGGGATTGACATTTTTATTATCATCTCATATCTGAGTGTCTATGTGAGATGCAAAGAAGGGATGATATTATAGATATTTGGGAGAGGAAGTGGACTATATGAATGTCTTCCAGAGTTGTCCAGTTATGTTTGACAGATCTCTTCAGTTATTCCATATCTGTTCATTTAGAGATGTTTAGATGTTTAGTGCTGGTGATGGACAATGCAAGCACACCTGGTCCTTAGTAAGTAAACTTACAAGGGGACGATGAATCTTTTGGATCGCATGGAATATCCTAGTCATGTAGTGACTACCGAAAGCAATAATCATCATAAACAATCATTAACTTTCAATTGACAACATCTATAAACATCTATTCAGGAATAACCACAACTCGGTAAAGAGCCAAACAATTTTTATTTCCCTATTGATTACAATACTAAACCATCTGTTAGATCAAACTTTATTCAATCAGCTCAATTATAAATTTATTAATGAAACGTCAAATACATAACTCCATTCAGAACTTGAAGAAAACATATGCTCGAATGCTCCGACATAAGCAAAAGAATACCAGCATTAATAGCAGAGTTCAGCAGATAGCTCATCAGTCATTTGTCACTGTCAATGTCACCCTTAAAAAGCCTACCTAACCAAGATTAGCATTAGCATGTGGGACTTCATGCAAAATAATTTAGAGAAAACATGAATTTGGAAAACATCTTTCTAAGTGAGAATCTATAAACAGCGCAGTTGGTATCTAGAAGAAAAGGCACAATTAGTCAGTCACATTTTCATAGATACCTATCCACCGAATGGATCAACAACAATGTCACTCTTCGTCTTCAGTTCATCAAAGGATCAGCAATACATCAGGCCCTCAGAGTATTGGCCCAACGACCGAATCTTCAAATAGCGTCTCCTTACATCATCAATTCTCCCCTCGCATCTGAATTTTTAGCCCCACGTCATAACTTTTTATTATGGTCTCACAGTGTGTCCCCTTAATTCCCAATTGGTCATTCAGTCAGCAGATATGACTTTAATCTATAGCATTAGTTTACCAAATCTACAAATTTCAATATTAGTCCTTTCACAAGATGCGGATTGGTCCACTTTACGATGTCCTCATCTTGCAGCTCTTCAGGTATCGAAATTGTTGCATGTTCCTCTTCAGTCAGTGCCTCCATTGTTAAAGTCCTGGGAAAGTACATTTAGCCTACTCTACGCATAATTGTATCAAATTGTTTTCATCATCTCCTGTCCGCCGGTACATTGCAGAAAATTCTAGCTAAGCAACTTTAACATCGGGCAGTTCAGGGTCATGTTCTACATCCAGATTCTTGCAACGCGGTTATTATTTCAGCTCTCTGTGTACAAGGTCTAGGAAGACTAGGCCATAATTTCAGCTAAGTTAGCACTACAAGTTAAGGTAAAACATAGGTTATACATTTCAATATGACATATTACTACATTATTCTTGAATATTTTTCATCATTTCATACAGTTTCAGTTGTATTAGTACAATCTTGTATAAATGGCTGTCGTGCCCCGAGGGCACATTTTTAAACGTGCATATTATTTTCTCTACGATTGATTTCTCTAAAAACTTTTCATTATTCAAGCACATAAACATCTTTAATAATTTTCTAATTAGCATATCTGCTTCAGCAGTCCCTCCTCTGATGACTAAATATGTCATCACACCTTTCTTTACTAACATTTTAAAGTTCTGTTTCAGCTGTATTTTGCCTTCTTCTCAAATTTCCCCTATAGATTCTTCCCCTAGATTGTTCTTCCCTCCTCTGATTATTTTTAGATCTCCTTATTTTTATCCTTTGCCATAGTTTGAATATTCCCCATAATCCTAATATACAAGCAACCAAAATTTATGTTCCCTGTACAATTTTTTATAATACCCCATTCGAAATTTGCCTAAACCAATTGCCCACTGAAGCAAACCCTTTCCAACTTTCTTCCAAAGCCCTGGTTCCTTCAAGTCTTTCAAATCCTTACTTGAACTAGTTAAGTTAGTGAGTAGCTCTCTTATATCCTTATCATTATTAAGTATGTATGAGCAACAATGCTTAGCATTAATCATCCTACAGACTCCGCCATCTTTCACTAAAAGTATGTCTAAAGCAAGCCTATTTTGAAGTGTCATAGCTCTATCCGCAGCTAATTCAGTATATAACAGGAGTATTGCTCCTGTAAAATTTGTCAGCATGTTATCCACAAGAGTAGACAACGTCCGTATCTTGATTACATTCAAAATAACTCCTACAGAAGGAATTACTGCACCAAAAATATCTCCCACAATTGCAGAAGAGGATTCCCTCCTGTCGCTTATGATGTAATTCAGTCACTTTCAGAAACTTCTTTAGATCATCTATCTGATACATTTTAGGGAAAACTATCCCCAAATATCAAGTCCCATACCATCGTCTAGGAAGATGGTAATAAGCATTTAATCCACAAATATAATAGCTCCCAGGAATCGCAGGGTCCTGAACATTCAGCATAAAAGTCCATTTAGTCCCTTTACTCTGAAACAGAAACACATGCCTACATTCACTCGTTCCCACACATAAAGTGTCAGTGCATGACTTTGGCCTGTGTATACAAAACTTCCCTACATGTAATGCATCTAAAGCTAACCTCCCTTGCGTTTTAATAGCAGTTTAAGCATAATCATTCTTATAAGCTCTCTTCTCTAATCCCTTCTCTAACTTTTCCTTCAATGCCTTTTTCCTGTCGTCAGTATGCCCTATAAAGCTCTTTTCTAATCGTGTAAGCAAACATGTTAAGTTATTCTTGTGCACGTATGCAGTCCCAAACGTTAATGTTTTTTCTAAGAAGCCTCTAACTAATACTATATCCTTAGGTATTTTACTCAAATATCTAATAATAGGAACAAATGAAAACACTATATCATAATTAGAGTAAAAGTACTGTATATACTCTTGGTTATAGAATCTTGTTAGTAGCAAACTACAGCTAATGCCATATGTTAATGGCAAACTATGGTACGTAACTCCTTCTTCCACTGAGGAAGGAATTTGCGCACACACAAGACAATTCCTCGCATCCATCGTTTCAACATATTCACTCAACAAGCGATAGAATACATTAGAAGAAAGCTCTCCTTGAGCATTAGTATAATCATGCAAGTATTTCTCATCTAACTTAAACCTTTCTAAAGCTGTTAGTGTAGTAGTTTCAGGAACAGAAACAATAATAGCCTTTTTCATATCATGAATAGACATCCCCACAATCATTATTATAAACATTATTCTATACATCACTGCCACTCCAACACTCAAATATCTAGAATACCTAACATTCCTAACTTGGTTATTTAACTCAGCCATGATCTGCAAAAAATCAGAAAGCAGAAGTAACTCTTAGATAAAGTGCAATGGAAAAAAAAATCAAAAATGAAGGAAAAAGTTTCTTCTCACAATTCAGTTTCACGTCCAGGAACCCCTTTTCCTTTACCAAAATCGGTTAGCAGCTTGTCACATTCGTTTTTTCAAATGTCATATCAGGTTATCAATGTCTCTTCCGGTATTATGTCAACAGTCTCTTTCTTAAGTTTCTTAGATCAGCTCATCAATTTAGTCATTCAATCGTCTTCAAGTTACATCAAGTACTGACTTGGAACTTCTCTATCATAACAAAAGGACATAAACTCATGTTGCCATTCATTGGTAGCTGCATATGCCCATACAGGACCTGCGTATCTTCGACTTGCTATTCTCTTTCTTTTCAACCTTCGTTCATCACCTAATCCTTCTTCACTCAATTCTTCCTTTCTTGTAGTGTCCACTTCTTCTTCTATTGTTTCATTTGTGACCAATTCCTTCTTCTTCCCAAATTTTGACTCAGGCCAATTATCTCCTTTTCTCATTTCTTTTGTCAGTATTCTCCTTAGGATTGGACTTTTTTCCTTTTCTTTCTCTATAGTGTTTTCTCTTGATCGTCTTGCAACGGGCTCAGGAGGAGTCGAATCACTTTGGCTTTGATCCATCTCGACTCATTCACCCCTTGATCTGGCACTTGCTCTGTCTGCTTTTAAGCACCATCTGCTCCTGGGAGAACCTCTGCTGTGCTAGGCTCTCCTGCTGTATTCGTTGAGAAAAGCTCTTACACACCCTCCTGTAATTCTTCACTCTCATCTCTTACATGGGTGATAGACCCATCTTCCACAAGCTCAGGTTCAACCTCATGTTCAGTTGGCTTTTGTTCCGGCTCAAGTTTAGCTACCTGTTTCGTTGTTGTTTGTGCTCTCAACAATACGTCTTCATGCTCTTGCGGACACACCACTCTCTTTGTGTGGCTTGCGTGTATCCAGTTCAGAAGTCCTGCAAACTTTACAGCTGTCGCAGTCGTTAGCACCACTTGGTAGGGATCCTTCCAACACTGTTCCAAACAGGTCTTGAGGACATGCTTTTTGATGATGACCTAGTCTCTGGCTCTCAGATTGTGACCTGGGTCACGGATGGGTGGCAGGGTGGTGGCCTGCACCTGCTGAGAGAAGGAGCGAACCACATCAGCCAGACCTTTGCAGTAGTCCAACACCATATCATCTGTAATATTGCCAAGTGCATTGGCTGGAACTGCTGGTAATCTCATTGCTATGCCCATGAGGATTTCATGGGGCTACAGCCCTGTTTTCCTGTCAGGTATGTTTCACATTGACATTAACACCAAAGGTGATGCGTCTGGCCATTTCAGATTTGTAGCGGCACACATCTTGGCAATTCTTGATTTCAACGTACCATTCATTTGTTCCACTAGTCCTGATGCTTCAGGGTGATAGCTACAATGCAACTTCTGCTCAATGTTTAGTGCTGCACATAAGAGTTTATTCACCTCATTAGTGAAGTGAGTTCCCCTATTTGATTCTAAAGAGATCGGAAATCTGAAACGTGGTATTAACTCTCTAAGCAACAGCTTTGCTACTCTGAGACTGTCATTCCTTCGTGTGAGGTATGCTTCAATCCAATGACTAAAGATACACACAATCACCAACATGTACTTCAGACCGCCACATGCAGGCATCTCAATGAAATCCAATTGCATCCTGCTGAATGGACCTCCTGCTCTTCCAATGTGCTCAAATTCACCACTGTCCCTTTTCCCACATTCAGCTGCTGACAAACTTTGCATCGATGACATAGTGCCTCTGCTGCTTGCCTGAATTTAGGATTGAACCAATCAATTTTGAACAATCTAACCATGGCATTGCTTCCAATATGTGCCTGCCCATGGTAGTACCTGGCCACCTGAGACAATAAACTATTTGGCAAAACCATCTGACCCTCTTCAGAAATCCAAATTTCATCTGATCTTTGGACACATTTTAATTTAACCAAAAGTCGTTTCTCCTCCTTGTCAGCATTTTCTTGCAATGTTTTCAATTCTTCTAATGTATCAATCACTTTTAATGCAAAACTTGTGCAAATACTTTCTTCCTCAGGCATCAATTACCACTTCTCTGTAAACGACATACAGTTCAATGCGCAAAACCTTGCGACTTGATCCACATATCCATTTCCCAATGAGATGTAATCCTGCGTCTTTTGGTGTGCACTTCATTTTACCACTGCAATCTCTTTGGGTAACTGTATTACGTACAATAACTCTTTTATCTTGTCGTCATTTCTCACTGGTGTACCTGTAGAGGTCAGGAAACCTCTTTGCGACCACAATTGAACAAAATCATGAACAATTCCAAATCCATATTGACTGTCTGTATAGATTGTGACTCTTAGTCTCGCAGAAACATGGCAAGCGCTAGTAAGAGCTACCAATTCTGACACTTGTGCAGAATATACGCCTCAAAGCCAGGAAGCTTCTAATGTGTCTGTGATTGTGCATACTGCACATCCTGCTCTCAATGTCCCTGTCCCATCTCTGAGACATGAGGTATGAACAAAGACAATTTTGTCATTTTCCTCCAATCGTGTGTCTCTAATATCAGGCCTTGGTTTTGTACACAGCTCAGTTACTTCAAGACAATAATGCTCAATGTCTTCCTCTTTTTCAATTTCAACAGTATCACTTGGAAGCAATGTCGCTGGATTCAACAATGTACAACTTTTCAATGTTACATTTAGAGCACCCAATATACTCGTCTCAAACCTTGTCAGTCTTGCACTAGTCAAATACTGCGTTTTTGTTCTTGTCAGTAAGATTTCAACAGAGTGTGGTACCATTACCTTCAAAGGGTATCCCATGACTAACCTCTCACATTGAGAAAGACTTTGACCAACTGCGGCTTCTGCGACTGGGTCCAAGGAAGCTGAAAAATAGGCTACTGGGCTATAAGCACCTCCATGGACCTGTGTCAAAACAAACAAAGAACAAGCATCACATTCATGGCAAAACAATATAAGCGGTTTTGTATAATCAGGCATTCCCAACGCTGGAGCTCTGCATAAACTCTCTCTGAATTTAGTGAACGATTTCATCTGAGTCTCATTTAGGGTAATGGGATTTGTTACTTCCTTACGAGTCAACTGCTGTAAGGGTTTGGCAATCTCAGTGAAATTTGGAATCCTTTGTTGACAATACCCTACCATTCCCAGAAACATTCTGACATCTCTTTGTGAAGTTGGGGGATTTCTCTGCAAAATCATGGTAATTCTTTCCCTGGAGATTCTCCTTGACCCCTTCTCAATCTGGTCACCCAGATATTTCACTGATTTCTGACAATACTGCAGTTTTACATGTGACACCTTATGTCCAAAATTTCCCAGATGATTCAACAGGGCAATCGAGCCATACTTACACTCGTCCCTTGTCCTGGATGCGATCAGTAAATCATAAATGTATTGCACTAAAGTCGATTGATATGGTAATTCCAATGACTCCAGATTCTTTTTCAGGATCTGATTAAACAGTGATGGTGACTCCGTATACCGTTGTGGAAGCCTGCACTAGCTGTAGACTCTGTCTAGGAATTTGAAACTAAAAAGAAACTAACTATTCTCATGAAGAGGCACAGAAAAGAAAGCTTGTGACAGGTCAACCACTGTGAACCACTCTGCATCGCAAGCCATCGGAAACTTTATCACTGCTGTATTTGGCACCACTGGACAACACTTGACCACCAGATCGTTCACTTTTCGTAAGTCCTGCACAATGTGCACTTTCCCACATGGCTTCTTTAAGCCCAATATCGGTGAATTACATGGACTGCTCTACACTTCTTTCAAAACCCCTTGTTTTAGAAAATCTCCAATTATTTTGCGCCACCTTCATTAGGACATCCTGTTCCATGTTATATTGTGGAAGTTACAGAAATACCACGTTTGGCTTCAAAGTGATCTTAACCGGTTCTACTCCCTTAATCAAACCTAGGCCCATATTTATACTTTTTTATGCAAATCAGCGCCAGGCAGATTGCTTCAAAAAGTTTACCGCCGGCTAACGCCATTCCAGCGCACCAGCCGGGCGCCTTATCTATGGAATGACGTTAGCCGGCGCTGCAGCCTGGTTAGCGTCAAAATAAATTACTCTAACCGGGCAGCGGAGGCGAAGAGAAGACTGGGGGTTGTGCGCCAAAGAATGGTGCAAGTCAGGTTAGAGTAAAAAATATTGGCTCTAACCGGACTTGCGCCATTTTTTGATGCACAACCCCCATGGAAATTACTCCTGTCTTAGCAAAGACAGGAGTCATGCCCCTTGCCCAATGGCCATGCCCAAGGGACAATGGCCATTGGGCGCAGTAGCATGTAGGGGGGCCCATGTAAGGCCCCCCTATGCCACTTTAAAAAAAAATTATACTTACCTGCACTCACCATGGATGGGTCCCCCCATCCATGTGTGTCATCCAGGGGTGGGCTAGGGTGGCAGGGGTGTACCTGGGTACAGGGAAGGGCACCTGTGGACTGCTTCCATGGTCTCCCACCATTGAAATGAGCCCACAGGTCCCTTAACGCCTGCCCTGACCCAGGCGTTCAAAAAACGGCGCAAAACAGACTGGTTGTTTTAAGGCCCTCCTCCTCCTGTGCGTCATTTTGGCGCCAGAGGATAAATAAGGCGCACATGCCTTAGAGTAATTTTTTGCACGGGAACGCCTACCTTGCATGACATTAGCGCAAGGTAGGTTTTCACGTCCAATAAATTACTCCATAACTTTCGTCTAGCGGCAAAGTATAAATATGGAGTTAAGTTTGCGCAAAATTTGTGTAAAAAGGTTTTTTGCGTAAATCCAGCGCAAACAGAGTATAAATATGGGCCCTACTTCTGTACCTGTCAGGTCCAAGACATTTTCTTGTACTGTTCCTTGTAAATCTGCATGTAATTCTTTCACAGTAAACATTGGGAAAAACTCAGTCAATGGGTATTCTTCATTAGCATTGCTGACCATTGTCTCAGACACCTGTTCTTCTTCATCATCACGAATATATATTGTACTTCTATTCTAGTGTCTGAACAACTAATGGAGCATTTTGTCTTGCATAGTAAGTCCCTTCCCAGTAGGGATACTGGACTTGAGTCACAGACTACAAACCTCTGCAGTCCTTGGTAATTACCAATCTGAACCTGCACTGGATCTGTGATTGGATTTGTCAATTGTCTGTTCTCCTACGACCTGAACTGTTCTGCCTGAAAGAGGTACATTTGGAACTTCTACACTTCTCACTGTAGAGCGTGTAGCTCCTGTGTCCACTAAAAATTAGACCTTGTAACCCATCACCTTTCCCTTCACAAAAGGTCCTCTCTGATCTACTTCTAGGGATGCTGCAAGCATACACGGTCCTTTGTCCGAACTGTCACTCGTCCATTCTTCGTTTATTTCATCCTTACTATAAAATGGGAATTGGTGTACTGTGTCATTACTTCTGTCTTGTCTCTGACCTGTGACCTGCTGAGTAAGCATCATCTGTTGCTGTTCCATCAGGCTTGAGGTATCTGCATTTGCTGTCTAGGTACCATAAGAACATGCTGCTGTGTTGGTTGCAACTGTGTTAGTTGTGCACGCGGCACTTGCACCTGCTGCATGGGTGGGAAATTCTGCACTTGGTTCTGAACATTTGGAATAAATCCTCTCATTCTTGGGACTTTTCACAGTTTGAAATGTACTAACATCACCACCTTGCTGAACAACATTTTTTTCATTCCCTGCATGTCATTCTGAACTACCACAGTACCTAAATCTGGACCCGTGTCATGTCCATTCCACGACCTCTATCTCTCATCTGAGGCTGGAACACCATAGTTCTCTGCTGCTCTGGCATTGGTTGTACTAAAGCTCCTTGCACTCCTGTCTGAGCTGCCTTAATTTGCATTACCATTGCTTTTTCCTTCAGCTTTTTCTGCTTCAATTCAATGTCATCACTACAGCATTTTGCATACTGCAACACTTCATCAATCGGTTTCGCTTGCCAACAAATCAAATGGCTCTTAATCATCTGTCCTACTTCTGGTCCCAACCCTTCGACGAACCTGAAGACACAGTGCAACATGGCTTTTGGTTCAATTGCTTCCTTACCACTGTACTCTTTGAAGACTTTCTGCATTCTCTCATAGTAGGTATGTATTGACTCCTTAGTCTCTTGAACTGTTCTGTCAATTCTCTGGCAATCAATATTTTTGGGAGAAATTCTCATCTTCAGGAACTCAATCACCTTATAGTAATGTTTCATCACCTCAGGTGAGGGTGCACCTGTAACTCTATTCCTTTTTGGTTCACTTGTCGGCCAATCCACTGCCCTCTTACATTTGACCCACAAATCAGCGGGAACTACCATCTCCAACAATGTATTTAAGTCTTCCCACAGACATTTAGAGAGTTTCACAAATCTGTCTGTCTGCTGATACCACTCAACCGGTTTCTCCCTCAGTTTTGGGTAATCATTTGTAAATGACAATATATCACTTCTGTGCCATGGGACATAAGCAAACTGCCCTCCTGGAATTTCTCTCATCTGAAGCATTTTCACTGGATCCCTTTCTTTCTGAACATCTTCTTGTGAATCTCGTTTTCACTTATCCTTCTTTGCCCATCTACCTTCCCACTTCTCCAATGCTCCCCAGATCTGGGCACTCTGTAACAATTCTTTTAAGTGGGCCTTCATTCCTGCCGACCTCATGTGCTCAAAATCCTTTGCCTTAAAGTCTAACCTGTAGCTTTGTTTCAAATGTTTTGTTTTCTCAATCTTGAGATCATGTTTCTCTGCCAGCTCTGACAATTTCTGATGTATCTTGCTCACTTCCCTTGTAATTCTGGGGCACAAATACCGCAGCTCTTCTTCTGTGTAGGATTCTAACATGTTCACTCCCATTGTTCCCTCAACTATCTCTGTTGCTTTTGTAGCTAACCTCACACGATTTATCTGCTCTTCACCCTTGGATGTATTTGGAGGTGTATTTAGACTATCCAACCATTCACTCAATTGCTGAGCTGTCAATCCCTGTAACGAGATGTTACTTGCATTTGGCACTGGTACCTGTGGCATTGCTGCACCTGAAGTTTGCGGCGTCAAAAGTTTCATATTTTGACTCACACTCAGGCCATTTACTGCATATGGAAGCGCAACAAGTGGACTAAGATACATTAAGGGTCTAGAACCATTAAAGGTCTGACCCATTGATGACATCATCTGCACAAGATCACTCACTCCCCTCCTCACGAGACTCTGTGACATTTCACTCTGATCTTCTGCATTCGCTTTCTTTTGTGCAAATAGAGGTACCGCTGGACCAACAGTAATCGGTAGCGAAATCGCATCTGGGGCTTCCCTGACACTTGTGCCTTGGAAAAGTTACCCCCATAGCCTGATTCATCACTGGTGTGACATCTGACTGTGTTCCTGTTATCAGTGTGAACTTCGGCAAACCCTGTGGCTGAGCCAGAGGCAATAACATTGGAGTCTGCTCAGTCTGAACTAGCATTGGCCTCGGGAGCACTTGCGCCGATGGCACTTCTAAACGCTTTAAAAAACTTCATTTTGTCTATTGTATTTATTTCGATTCAATAGTGAAATGACTTTTACTCCCAAGATTCCCTTCACCCACTTACTCAACCAATTGCATCTTACGGACGGCTCACAACTCTTCTTACTAACCAACCTATCCCAGCGCGGCACAATCTGACGTCACACTCACACACTGCGGCTGACAAAAGCTTGTCTTCCTAAACTTCAGCTCACACAAAACTAATGCAAAATATTGCGAGCACTTTAACCAAAAACCAAAAACTAAAACAAACATGCTGGTTTACTACAGGAAGGTACACAATCGTTTCAGAAACCTTACGGATTTTCACTATTGGCCCTTTTATTCATGTAGCTGTTCCTCTTTCTCAGTCTCCCACATTCACAAGCAAAATTTGACCCGCGAATTTCACTCTCAACTGATCAATGGGTCTGGCCTGGTGCACATAGGACTCGCCAAATCTCAGTCTAAAAAGTATCTTACTCATTTAACTCACACACCGCAAACTCCTTACTTTACCTCACATACATCACAATTCACCTGCGATTTGCTTAAGCCTGTGCAACCTACCACTTTCATACTATCACAAGAGCGCCAAGAACATACCCATCTTTACTAGCGGGATCCAGGATCTGGGAAAGTCATTTCTGGGCTTAAGGGGACATCATTTTTGCTACAATTGCCATTTTAGAGAAACAAAATTCAAACCTCATAAAATACGAACAACCAACCCTAACTTAAACTACCACCATAACCGATAATCATCACATAATCAGTCTTCCAAGGAAACTAACCATCAAGCTGCTACCAAAAACTGCGTGCGCCTAGTCCTTAGTAAGTAAACTTACAAGGGGGCACGTATAGGTCGATGAATCGTTTGGATCGCATGGCATATCCTAGTCATGTAGTGACTACCGGAAGCAATACTCAGCATAAACAATCATTAACTTTCAATAGACAACATCTATAAACATCTATTCATGAATAACCACAACTCGGTAAAGAGTTAAACAATTTTTATTTCCCTATTGATTACAATACTAAATCATCTGTTAGATCAAACTTTATTCAATCAGCTCAATTATTAATTTATTAATGAAACGTCCAATACATAACTCAATTCAGAACTTGAAGAAAACATATGCTCGAATGCTCCTACATAAGCCAAAGAATACCAGCATTAATAGCAGAGTTCAGCAGATAGCTCGTCAGTCATTTGTCACTGTCAACGTCACCCTTAAAAAGTCTACCTAACCAAGATTAGCATTAGCATGTGGGACTTCATGCAAAACAATATAGAGAAAACATGAATTTGGAAAACGTCTTTCTAAGTGAGAATCTACAATCAGCGCAGTTAGTACCTAGAAGAAAAGGCACAATTAGTCAGACATATTTTCATAGCTACCTATCCACAGAATGGATCAGCAACAAAGTCAGGCTTCGTCTTCAGGTCATCAAAGGATCAGCAATACATCAGATCCCTCAGAGTATTGGCCCAAAGACAGAATCTTCGAACAGAGTCTCTTTATGTCATCAATTCTCCCCTCGCATCTGAAATTTTAGCCCCTCGTCATGACTTTTTATTAGGGTCTCCCAGTCCATCCCCTTAATTCCCAATTGGTCAGTCAGTCAGCAGATATGACTTTAACCTATAGTATTTGTATTTGTTTACCAAATCTTCGAATTTCAATATTAGTCCTTTCACAAGATGCAGATTGGTCCGCTATATGATGTCCTCATCATCTGGCTCTTCAGGTATCGAAATTGCTGCATGTTCCTCTTCAGTCAGTGCCTCCATTGTTCAAGTCCTGGGAAAGTACATTTAGCCTACTCTACACATAATTGTATCAAATTGTCTTCATTATCTCCTGTCTGCCGGTACATTGCAGAAAATTCTAGCTAAGCAACTTTGAAATCGGGCAGTTCAGAGTCATGTCATACATCCAGCTTCTTGCAATACGGTTATTATTTCAGGTCTCTGTGTGTGAGGCCTAGGAAGACTAGACCATAATTTCAGCTAAGTTAGCACTACAAGTTAAGGTAAAACATAGGTTATACATTTCAATATTACATATTACTACATTATTCTTGTATGTTTTTCATCATTTCATACAGTTTCAGTTATATTAGTTCAATCTCGTACAAATGGCTGTCGAGGGCACATTTTCAAAAGTGCACATTCTTTTCTCTTGCGATTAATTTCTCTACAAACTTTTCATTATTCAAGCACATAAACATCATTAATAATTTTCTAATTAGCATATCTGCTTCAGCAACAACCATCATGACAGATATGTCTCATATGAATTTAATAGGCATAAGTTACAATTTGCTGCTGTCCATTGCAAATGATGGTCTAGTATTTTGCTTGCCATAGCTGTTATATATGGAAGCACATAACATTAGAATGTCATGGCAAACCACTGATGAGCCCTTTTTTGCTTACCTGCGTAATGAAAACAGTTTACTGGTTGAGTTTGCAACTTGTGAGCTGTAAGCTGTAACCTAAGAAATAGCCACACTTTCAACTTTTTTGGAACCATATATGCTTCATGGTGATTCTAGTGCTGGCTGATAGTGAGCAGTTGTGGCTGCTATGGAAGCTTGGAGATTACCAGAGTGAGGATGGCTTGCAGTTTATTTTGGTATGCAAGCTATGGGAAGATCCAATGTAGTGTTTACCTTGTGCAGAAAGCAATTTTTGTGACATTAACATCAGGTATCAAAGATAGGTCTGAATCCATGGTTACTCCTAGGTTTCTAACTTATCTTGATGTTGTTGGAGGGAGATCCGTAGGCCGTGTGGCAGCAGGCTGGTAGGTTTCCTATTGTATGCATGTCATAATCCCTGTCTTTGTGCTATTGACCTATAAATGGTTATTCATGATCCATGTGATAATTAGGAGTGGACAGAACTCATGGAATTGCACTCTGCAGAATTCAACGGAGTTGCATAAAAACTCTGAAAGGTTCTGAGGAGTTCCAGCAAAGGATGGAAATATGGATGTCGTGCTGCTTGTGCTAGGATTTAGCACTGCTAGCGTGTTACATGCTAAAAAGCAGCTCGAACTGCACCATGCGGTGAGCAAGAGCATTCAGTCATTCATATGTGATTTTGCAGAAAATGTATTTAAAAAGCAGCCCCCTGACCATGACTGCTCACTAACACCTGTGTTAGAAAATCTCACCAAAAGACTTCCTACCAACTGGAAATCGTGCTAGGGGAAACCAAATCTTGTTAGCACTCACCAGCTCACATTTATGGAGCTTTGCAGGTGGAAAACATTCCATCACACAGTGATAGGCAAAATTTGGCAAGAACTCCATGTTACAATACTAACAAGGAGTTGCCAGATTACCCAATTCTGGGAGCAGAATGAAATTTGCCACAAGGGCCTACTGTTCATAGGAAGAAGGTAGTCAGCAAGTTTTTAATTGAAGAGGTCTTTGAGAGCTATCCATTTTCAAAATGATTTGGGAGTCATCTGCATAGTTGTAACAGGTGAGGTTATATTATTTAATAAGGCGGTCAGGCAGATGTTGAATAATAGACTTAGGGGGTCATTACGACCCTGGCGGCCGGCGGTAAGCTGGCGGTAGCACCGCCAACAGGCTGGCGGTCTTCCGCCAGCTATTATGACCGTGGTGCAATAGCCACGGCCATACCGCCGGCCCCTCCACTATACCGCCAGGCTTCTGCCTGGCGGTCATAATCCCCAGGGCAGCGGTGCAAGCACCGCTGCCCTGGGGATTATGAGTCCCTGACCGCCAGCCTGTCCGTGGCGGTAAACACCGCCATGGAAAGGCTGGCGGTAAGGGGACTTGGGGTGCCCCTGGGGGCCCCTGCACTGCCCATGCACTCGGCATGCGCAGTGCAGGGGCCCCCAGGCATAGCCCGTCGCGCATTGAAATGCGCGACGGGTGCTACTGCACCCGCTGCATATTAGCATTGCCGCCGGCTCTATTACGAGCCGGCAGCAATGTTGATGTGACTTTTCCGCTGGGCCAGCGGACGGTAACACTGCTACCGTCCGCTGGCCCAGCGGAAAAGTCATAATAGGGAGCCAGGAATACCGCCGACAATGGCAGTATTCTGGCTCCCGCAGCCTCGGCGGTCTTTTTCCAAGACCGCCGAGGTTGTAATGACCCCCTTAATATTTTTGATCCCTGGGGAACACCACAATATTGTGTGTGAAGAGGTGATGTGAAAGGGGAAAGGTAGATTACACTTTGTCTGTGAGATAAGAAGCAATCCATTCTAAAGAATTTTCAATGATTCCCATAATGTGAAGTCTTTGCAGTAGCGCGTGGTGGTAGACAGTAACAAATGAAGCTGATAAATCCAGAAGTAATGTCAGATACTCAATTTTTTCACTGAGTTTTAGCTCATCCCAGATGGATATGATGGCTCACTCTGCCTCAGCCCAGACTGATACTGGACTGGTGGTCTAACAATAAGCTATAAAGTTTTGTAAAGTTATCATTATTATCCACTGCATCTACCACTGAGGTCATATGTAGGTGATAAACGCACTCTTGCATGAGTGCAACGCTGTAGTCTACTGTACTGAAACGTTAGAAAGACCAAGTCATGCAGAGGAGGTAAAACATCACATACATTTTAGTAGCTTCCAAACCAAGAGTATTTCAAGCTGTTGAGTTTTGAAAGCATTAATGCTGGGATTCAATTTTTGAGTTTGATGGGTAGATTCAGCTTCTGCTATAATAGTCACATCAAGTCTCATCAAATGTCAAGTTAAATGACTTTTCTGACTTCCCAGTTATTGCTCGTTGACCGTGAGCTAGTCGGTACGTTCCCTCTGCACATCTCAGCATAATCAGATAGCTTCCTCAGAGAGGCAATCAGATTTTAGTGAAGAGAAAAGGTGCTGGTAAAAGAAATCTATTTTAATGATGTGCTTACGAGGAAAAGCCGTGGATATAAATTTCAAAGCACTTGCACACTTGAAACCCATGTGCCTAATTCGTCTGATTGTCAGCACAGTATAGTTCAAAAGCCAATATGCAAATTATCCAAAATTGCATTCTTCCACTGCATAGCTGTAATAAAACCAGGCTTTTACACCACATTGAAATAGGTTTGGAAATAAGATCTTAATGAAGGGCTATACATGTTTTAAGGTCTTATTGAAGTTATGGATTTATAAGAGAAATAATGCAAAGGTACTATGAATTTATTGTAATGCTGTAAAACTATCTGTTGCTCTTGGGCCTTGTACGCATGAGCTAAAACACCATGTAAAGAAATGAGTGAATACATGCATTAATTAATTATTATAATTTATAATAACATTTCTGCTGATCATCTGTTTTTAATTTCAGTGGAATTTCCATTCACATTGACATTTCATTAATCGAACAAGGAAGCAGTACATGATCTGGTGAACAAATAATCATGCATACATACAGTAATAATACATCGAAAGCTCATTTGCAGAGAGCAGTCTCGGGTGACAGTAACCTCGATCATCGGAGAAAAGGAAAGGTGTGGGAACGAGGAGGAAAGGGATAAAGGAGAAACCATATAGATATTTCGCGAGAGAGTGATTGATATGCATTTAGGGTGGATCACAGTACAAATAAAAGGAAGAAGAACTATTCTAGACTATGAATGCATACAGAGGTTTGATTTTCTCTAGATATATGTCTAGGCTATTCCACAATGATCTAGAAGAGGTGGTATTAAAATCATCGTTATTTAAATATTGTCAGCTCTACTAACATAGCAAACCAAGGCCCATCATGTGTGTTACAAATTAAAGGATAATTTAACAACAAAAGTGGCAGATCCAATAGGTGAAAGTCCCATCTGTTAAGTGAAGGTTTCTGTCTGATTGCTGAGGGGCCATGAGTGACAATTATGTGATTAAGGCAAAGTGTGGTATGAACATGTAATTTATGGTATGTTCTATATGTTCTCAATATAGAGTGGGAATGTTTACAATAGAAAATAAGGTATGCAAAATCACCAACTGAGATATTACAATGGCAACAAAGAGCTGTGTCAACCAAGCCAAGCTTGTGTACTCTCGTAAGGGTCCAGAATGCTCTATAGATATTTGCATTGTGAAATCAGAAGCGAGATTGTATAGCGAAGTATAAAGTCCCAGATTAGTTTGCATGTCGATTGTGAAACAGGAGGAATCTTATTAGTTATGCATGTCTCTGTCCACTTACCCTGAGTATGGGATAAGTCCAAAGGGAACATGTTTCTGCAGAAGTTTATAAATTGTAGAGGCATGTTGGGACAGGCCCTTTCCCCTGCAACATCAGTTATACCATTCATACAACATTGTATTGTTGCATCAAAATGTATGGCCCAGAGTGTGATACTTTTGATGCACATATATCGCTTTATTGTTATAAATCAATAAAAAATGTATAACATTCCTTTCAACAAAACAATCAATAACCTAAGCAATGATGTTGCCAGTACAGAAAAGCATAAACATCCACTTATAAAAATCACAGTCCTGCTGAGTTTCATACCATCATTCAAACTTTTCACACCTGTGTCAAAAACACAAAACCAATATGATTGTGTTTTAACATCTATCTTCTAGTCAGTTGTTTATGAATAATCTCTTATCCAATATATGCATCCTTGAATGGTGTAAATCACAATATGAAACAACAAATATAGCATCAAAATTTCATCTAAATAGATGGTCACATTGGTTATGCCAAATGCTAATTCAGCTCCATAAGGTTGACGCCGTCACAAAAAAAAGTATGGATTTATACCAATAAAAAGATATAGGGGGTCATTACAACATTGGCGGTAAAAGGCGCTTACTGCCGTGCAGAAGACCGCCAACACACCACCACGGCCGCAGAATTCCGCCACAGTCATTATGACCCACAGCTCTGAATCCGCCAAAATCCAGACACCAACACAAGTCCGCCACACCAAAGGTCAGTGATAAACTGGCGATAACAAAACCTACAACGTTACGCCAACAGGAATACACCCACACTATCACGACCCATGAATCCACGCGGTGGTCTTCCAACCGCGGTATTCCATTGGCGGTACACACAGCCACGCTCAAAATACACACACATTTACAAAACACTACCACATTGGACAATTCCAAATACACACACCTGATACACATACACACACCACTCACACACACCCAATACAATATAAAACACACACCCACATCACCCACAAACCCTTACGACAACAATTGCGACTGAGGGCCAGAGAGAGACACCACCATCTACAAACTAGCATCCACAGGCACTCAACACCGTCACTCAGACAACATCCACGCACAAAACACCACACACCTCTAAATATCACCCCACACATCACAAGACACACCACCCCACACATCACCCACACCACCCCATGGCACCCCAAAGACACCCCAGGTTCTCTGAGGAGGAGCTCAGAGTCATGGTGGAGGAAATGATCCGGGTAGAACCACAGCTATTCGGTTCACAGGTGCAGCACACCACCATAGCTAGGAAGATGGAGCTATGGCGCAGAATCGTGGACAGGGTCAACGCAGTGGGACAGCTCCCAAAAACTAGGGATGACATCAGGAAGAGGTGGAACGACCTACGGGGGAAGGTGCGTTCCGTGGTCTCAAGACACCACATCGCGGTACAGAGGACTGGAGGTGGACGCCCACCTCCTCCCCCACAACTAACAACATGGGAGGAGCAGGTCTTGGCTATACTGCATCCTGAGTAGCTGGAGGAATGGACTCTGGTAAGTCAAATTTTAAGTATTACATCCCCCACCCACCTGCATGCTATCAAATACCCCCACCCTTGCCTGCACCCCCATCACTCCAACTCCTCACGTATGTTCCAATATCACAAAACACCAAGCCCTGCATGCAGCACCAAAGCATGGACACTCATCACCAATGCATGGCCACTACACATACCCATACACCCCCCTAGACCATTATCACACAAGGTCCTACACAGGAATGCAAGCACTGGGGTACACGGTCACCCACCCATTGCACACCATGGCACACACAGATGCAATAATAATGCCTTTACACCCCTGCAGGACCCCTACCCAATGTCACCGGACAGGAGGGTCCAGATATGTCCACTCCACCCACAGAAGAGGCCTACAGTGATGACAGCAGCTCTGTCCAACTGGATCTAGATGACCAGCCCAGCCCATCTGGGACCTCGGGACAGTCGGTTCCACTCACACTGGCACAGGCCACTACAGAGCTTACCCCCTCTGGATACACCAGCACAGCACCCTCCCAGCGGGCCCATACCTCTGTATCCAGGACAAGTCAGTCAGCAGTATGTCCACCACTACAGGGAACCCAGGCTAACCCACCACCTCAACAACACCAGGGACCTGCGGGCAGTGGTAGTGGGCCCACGGTTGAGGGGACAGGGGACAGAGGCCCAAGAACACAGGGGAACTGGGAGGGCTGCTGTGCGACAGGGGGAGGACAGGCCCAGGGAACCCACTCTCCACGAGGCCCTCTCCAACATCATGGAAGCCTACCACCATTCCCAGGAGACAATGGCAACGGTACTGGCCACGTTTCATGAGACCCAGCGGCTGCAGGAGGAACAGTATTTGGGCTTCAGGGAGGAACTCAAATCCATCAATTCCACCCTGGGCACCATTGTAGGGGTGCTGAAGGAACTTGTCAACACCAGGAGGGACTCTGTGGCACAACAAGGGGCCCCTGACACTAGCCTGGACGATGAACTGCCCACCACCTCCGCCGGCGCTAGTGGACATGAGGCACCGCCACAGGACCACCACACCAGCACCCCACCCCTTGCAGATGGAGAACCACCCCGCAAACGGTCCCTGAGATCCAGGACAAAGACAGAGAACAATGCCAAGACCCCCGCCAAGAAATGACACCACCCTGATTGTCATCCTTCTGTCCCACTTTGTCACCCTGTCCATACTTAAACTGCCCTTTGGACAATGCACCTGTGAGACTAATAGACTGGACTCTGCCATGGACATTCCTCCACCATCACCCCTGACCATTTTACAACCCCCTCCACTATTGAGCACTTAAATAAACACCCTTAAATCAAAAAACAATCTGGAGTCAGTCTGTGCTTTTGAAAATGTGTATTTGCAATAACAGTATATCAAATGTAATGTCAACATACCTATGTCACACAGCACTAGTCCATGCGGAAACAAAGCAGATGTCACACAGAGGGACCCACATCTGTGAAATCGTAAGGGAAAGTGACAACTTGGTGACCATACACTGGGTGAAAATGATAGACAGATGAGAGGTATTAGAATTAAATCAAATGTAGCAGGTGGTGTTGTCTTCTTACCTGTGTCTCACTGGAAGTATTTCAGGATCACTGTGTTCCTGTTGTCTGTGTCCTCTTCTTCAGCTTCCTCGTCTTCACTGTCCAGAGGCTCCACAGCTGCAACAACACCGCCATCTGGACCATCCTCCTGCAGAAAAGGCACCTGTTGTCGCAAAGCCAAGTTGTGAAGCATACAGCAGGCCACGATGATCTGGCACACCTTCTTTGGTGAGTAGAATAGGGAACCACCTGTCATATGGAGGCACCGGAACCTGGCCTTCAGGAGGCCGAAGGTCCTCTCTATAACCCTCCTAGTTCGCCCATGGGACTCATTGTAGAGTTCCTCTGCCCTTGTCCAGGGATTCCTCACTGGGGTCAGTAGCCATGACAGGTTGGGGTAGCCAGAGTCACCTGCAAGTGTCGAGGGACAACTGTTAGACACACACTGAGCCTTGGGAACAACCCCAGACCCAGACACCTATTCACACTGTATTGGGTCCATGTCCTCACCTAATAGCCACACACAGTGCCTCTGGAGTTGCCCCATCACATAATGGATGCTGCTATTTCTCAAAATGTAAGCGTCATACACTGAGCCTGGGAATTTGCCATTCACATGGGAGATGTACTGGTCTGCCAAACACACCATCTGCACATTCATCGAATGGTAACTCTTCCGGTTTCTGTACAACTGTTCACTCCTGCGTGGGGGGACCAAGACCACATGTGTCCCATCAATGGCACCTATGATGTTGGGGATATGTCCCAGGGCATAGAAATCACCTTTCACTGTAGGCAAATCCTCCACCTGAGGGAAAACTATGTAGCTCCGCATGTGTTTCAGCAGGGCAGACAACACTTTGGACAACACGTTGGAAAACATAGGCTGGGACATCCCTGATGCAATGGCAACTGTAGTTTGAAATGACCCACTTGCTAGGAAATGGAGTACTGAAAGCACCTGCACTTGAGGGGGGATTCCTGTGGGATGGCGGATAGCTGACATCAGGTCTGGCTCCAACTGGGCACACAGTTCCTGGATTGTGGCACGATCAAGTCTGTAGGTGATGATCACATGTTGCTCCTCCGTTGTCGACAGGTCCACCAGCGGTCTGTACACCGGAGGATGCCGCCATCTCCTCACCTGCCCCAGCGGACGGTGCCTATCGAGGAGAACAGCGAGCAGAGAGTGAACCAACTCTGAGGTACGTAAACACAGCATACTAAGAAATATTAGCAAATCGACCTATGCCTGTATGAGTGTTTAGGCAAGGCCTAGATATGTGTGACGCATTTAAAAGTAATGCCATGTGGGCCCCTGAAATGGCGTCTGTCTGACCTGTAATGTGGGACAAGGGGATATGAGGTAACTGCGCTGGTGTTGTACACCGTCGCGGTAGGCAGTCGAAGACCGCGGTGCAATCCTGCATTGGTTAACATTGGACCCTATGGGTCCCAGGAGCCAATGACGACGTACGCCGGCGGTGACGGTACGAACTGCCACGGACGTGACCGCCATTTTCTCTCTGTTCAATCACTTGATACCTGATCTTCGACAGGAGAGGACCTACACTGCAAGTGCTGCTGTGACCTCAGTCTGGAAGAGACAATGGCTTGTGTGTCTGGGGAAAGGGCCCCTGCCTTCAGCACGGAGGAGTTGGAGAAACTCGTGGATGGGGTCCTCCCCCAGTACACGCTACTCTACGGTCCTCCAGACAAATAGGTAAGTACACTGTGAGCATGCTATATGGGCAATGCCTGTGTGGAGTGGTGTGGATGAAAGATAGTGGGGGTGAGAATGAGGCGTGCATGAAACGACGGTGAGTGCATGTGCGTCATGGCAAGGGTAGGGATGCGGGCCAATGACTGTGACGGTGCGGATGGTAATAACTTATCTTTTTCCCCTGTACTATTCCTGTAGGTCAGCGCCCACCAGAAGAAGGACATTTGGCGTGCCATCGCCAAGGAAGTCTGGACCCTGGGGGTCTACCACAGACGGAGCACCCACTGCCGGAAAAGATGGGAGGACATTCGCCGCTGGAGCAAGAAGATGGCGGAGGCCCAGCTGTGGATGGCCTCCCAACGTGGGAGGGGTGTCCGTCGCACCATGACCCCCCTGATGTTCAGGATCCTGGCGGTGGTGTATCCGGACTTGGATGGGCGCTTGAGGGCATCACAGCAGACACAAGGGCGTGAGTACACTCTCATTCTGCTGATTCAGCGCGCATTGTAGGTGTCTGGGTGTGGGAGGTGGGCTGTGGGTTCCCCTAGGCCAGGGCGAGTTTAGTAAGCAAGGACCCTTCTTAAGGCAGGCCCTGTGGCACCCCACCCCACCTGTGTGCAGTGCCAACTACACCTAGTCAGGCTCCTGTGACATCCATGTGTCCAGCAATCGGGCATAGCCTTGTAACCCATGTCCCTGGGATCGAATAGGGAACTCCAAGTGTGCGGCGTAGTGCAGGGGGCTTCGGTGTCTGTAGTGCCCAGTAGCGGTATTGCATGCACTCAACATGTCTTTCTTCTGTTTCCCGCCCTTTTTGTGGTCTCCCTGTTCTTGTGTGCATCAGCATCATCAGGCGGAGGAGCAGTGGCACCGGAGCAGGAGGGAGCTGCATCCCACATAGCCCTGGAGGGCGACACAATGGAGTTTGAATTTACCAGTGAGACAGAGGGCGAGGGGAGCTCCACGGCGGGGACAGGAGCTGACACCAGCGATGCGGACTCCTCCTCTGATGGGAGCTCCCTTGCGGAGGCGAGCCCCTCTGTGCCCACCGCATCTACAGGTACAGCCGCCACCCCCCCTACCAGCACCGCCCTCCCAGCAGCCCCTCTGCGTTTGACGCGTGCCCGCTCACCCAGGAGGGTGGGCATCACCTTCGCCCCAGGCACCTCAGCTCCTGCCCCTGTCACCCCTGCTGCCCTCAGTGAGGAGGCCATTGACCTCCTCAGGTCCCTCACTGTTGGGCAGTCTACCATTTTGAATGCCATCCAGTGTGTAGAGAGGCAGTTGCAACAAACCAATGCATACCTGGAGGGCATTCACTCTGGTCAGGCAACCCATCAGCGAGCTTTTCAGACTCTGGCCTCAGCACTGATGGCAGCCATTGTCTCTGTCTCTAGCCTCCCTCTCCAACTTCCTCCACCCAGACCCAAACCCCTGTACCTCAGCCTATCCCAAGCACACCATCAGACCAGCATGCACACACATCAACACACAAGGGAAGCTCAGGCAAACATAAGCACCACACATCCCACAGGCACCCAAGCAAGCATCACACACATGCAGACACACCAACATCCACTGCCTCCACTGTGTCCCCCTCCTCCTCGTCTCTCTCCTCCCTCCCTGTCTCGTCTCCACGCACACCTGCATGCACTACATCCTCAGCCACTACGTCCATCACCAGCACACCCACCACCACACCCCGCTCACGTGCACTCACCACCCCCACTACCATTCACAGGTCCCCTTTGTCCTCTCCCAGTGTGTCTGTGAGGCCACCTCCCAAAGTACACAAACGCAACCACACACCCACCCAACAGCCATCCACCTCACGACAGCCTCCAGCCCATGCACCTTTACCCAAAGTCACCAAACGTGCACCTCCTACAACCACTACCTCTTCCTCCACTCCCAAACCCCCTCCATCTACCCATCCCAGTGTTCCTAAGAAACTTTTCCTGTCAAACCTTGACCTCTTTCCCTCACCTCCCCCACCCCTTCAGTCTCCTAGGGCCCGACTCTCCAGGTCCCAACCCAGCACCTCAGCCACATCTGCGGCACCAGTGGTGCCAGTAGTAACTGGCTTCTGAAGTGTGCCAGGCAGCAGGGCAGTCAGTGTGGGAAGGAGCCAGAGCACGGACAGTCCCCCACCTGTAAAGCATAAACAGTTGGCCAGTGCCCGTCGGGAGAGGGAAAAGAAATCAGCCACCAAAGCCACTCTCAGGGGTACAGTTGGGGGTGTGGAGACAGCTGCGCCACCATCCAAGGTGGGGAAGGGGCACAGTAAAACCAGCAAGTCTGGGATGATCTGCACGGCGGACTAGGACACCGCCGCCAGCAGCACCACTGCCCAGGACACCGCCGCCACCATCCCCGCTGCCCAGGACACCGCCACCAGCAGCACCGCTGCCCAGGACACCGCCGCCAGCAGCACCGCAGGCCAATGAGCGCCATAGCTTCCGACGCTACTGAGGCCGCCACGGGCAGGATGAAGCACTCTGGGCACCATGCCCCTTCTAGAACCAGTGGAGAGATACATCCACTACCTCAGTCCTTGGCAGGATGAAGCACTCTGGGCACAAAGCCCCCTCCAGAACCAGTGGAGAGATACAGCCACTACCTCAATCCTTGGCAGGATGAAGCACTCTGGGCAGCATGCCCCCTCCAGAACCAGTGGAGAGATACATCCACTACCTCAGTCCTCGGCAGGATGAAGCACTCTGGGAACAAAGCCCCCTCCAGAACCAGTGGAGAGATACATCCACTACCTCAGTCCTTGGCAGGATGAAGCACACTGGGCACAAAGCCCCCTCCAGAACCAGTGGCGACTGTTATCCACTTGAGAGACTGTGGCTTTGCACTCCCAGGATAAAGCAGTGGGCAAACCACCCACTGGAGAGACTTGAGAGACTGTGGCTTTGCACTCCCCAGGATAAAGCAGTGGGCAAACCACCCACTGGAGCGACTTGAGAGACTGTGGCTTTGCACTCCCCAGGATAAAGTAGTGGGCAAACCACCCACTGGAGAGACTTGAGAGACTGTGGCTTTGCACTCCCCAGGATTAAACAGTGGGCATGGAGCCCCAACTGGCTGAGGTGCCCCCCTCTTCCCTTCCCCCTGAGGTGCCTGTTTTATTTCTATCTGATGCCCCTGCAGTGTTCTCTCTGTCTTGTTTGGGTATTGAGTGTGGGCCTCGCCCATGCCTTTTGGGTCCAGTGGTCCATAGACTATGATAGTGGAATACCTTGGACTTGTACTCTTGGTGTACACATTTGTTTATAGTGTGAATATCTTAATATCTTAATATATGTATATATTTTTGATTACTGTCTTCGTATATATTACAGTCATTCGACTCATTTCCTTTTGTCCTTCCATTCTTCCAGGGGGGTTGGGGGGGGTGTAACTGTGATGTATCATGATGTATTAGTGTGTGTGTTGTCGTGGGTGAGGGTGGGGGTGGGAGTGTTGCGTGTTGCGTGTGTGTGTCACTGTTTTTTCCCTCCCCCTCCCCTGTGTCGTAGGTGCAGTACTCACCGTGGTCTTCATCGCCGGCGTTCGTGCTCCTGGTAGAGGAGCAGGAAGATAAGGGCTGGAAGTATCTGAAGCTCCGGTTCCATGGCGTCCTGGTTCCTCGTGGGATGTGTAGAGGTGAGCGTTTTCCATTCCAAATCTTGTTTCCGCTGTGGTTTTGTTTGCGGTGTATCCGCCCCGGAAAAGGTGGTGGATTGGTGGCTTGTAATAATGTGGGTAGTACATTGTCTTCCGCCTGTCTGCTGGCGGTTACCGCCGCGGTGTTTGTTTGTACCGCCTTGTCGGTCGGAGTGTTAAAGTGGCTGTCTATGTTGGCGGTTTCCACCACGGTCGTAATTCCATTTTTTTTTCCGCCTGCCTGTTGGCGGTTTTTCCGCCGCTTTAACACCAACCGCCAGGGATGTAATGACCACCATAGTATGTGAATCAAGAGTATCATTCTCTAGGCCACACATTTTGATGCAACAATAAAAAAGGTGTATGAATGGTATAATCGAGGATGCCAGATATTTTTTTCTTGACAGTATGAGTGTTTTCCTTGCCCTAGGAACCGTATTCATGCAGGGGGGTCCTTTTTTTCTGGTACCTGTCCGTTTTAGCAGGGACTTCCCCAAATTATTCGCCTTTTCCCTCCACTTTTTGCTGAATTTGTTTTTGTTGACTTTAGGATTATGAGATTTTTACCACTGCTACCAGTGCTATAGTGCAGGTGCTCTAAACATGGTAATATTGGCTTATCCAAAATTGGCATATTTAATTTACGTGTACATTACTAGTAAAGAGCAAGTTATGTGCCCAGGGCCTGTAAATCAAATGCTTCTGGTGGGCCTGCAGCAATCATTGTGCCACCCATAACAGTAGTCAAGTAAACCTGTCTCAGGCCTGCTACTGCAGAGTCTGTGTGGGCAGTTTTAAACTGCCATTTTGACCTGGCAGGCCCAAACCGTTCTATTTATTACAGGTAAGCCACTCCTAAGGTAAGCCTTTGTTAGCCCCCAGGGCAGGGGTCAGTGTATTTAAAGTTGGATATGTACTTTTAAGTTCAACGTGTCCTGCAAGTGAAAAATTATTCCATTTGTTTTTCACCACTGCAAGACCATTATCTCCCATAGGTTAACATTTGGGTTACCCTGAAGCAGCTTTTAAGTGTAACTTCCAATTGGGAAAAGATAGAAGTTTGGTGTTCCTGTACTCACGATTTAAAATCATAATTTATAGTGAAGCCAGATTTTAAATTCTAATTCTGAAAATGCTTCTCTTAGAAAGTTGGCATTTTCTTACGTTAACCATTCTATGCCTCTGTTTGTCTCTGAATTCTCGTCTGTGTTGAGTGACAGCTGGGCTTTATGCAGTCCATCTTAACAGTCACACAAAGAGAGAAGGGGTGTGACACGTACATTCTGATGGTCCATCACCAAGCTGATGGGCCTTCCTGAGGTAGATTGAGAGGGAGGAGCTGACACTTACCCCTGAAGAGAGCTGTGCCTGTTCCCACACAGAGTTGTACACCCCCCTGTTGTGTGTCTGCAGCCAGCATAGGGAAGACAAGGATCTTGTGAGGTTCAAAGGTCATTTTGAAATCTGCCTACTTCAAAGACTAAAACGAACATAAGTACTAGGCCTCTGACACCATGCACTCAGATCACTTTGGGGTCCTGAGGAGACTCTGTCAAGGAGAGAAGGTGTGCTGCTGGAAGGGACTACCACTTTGCTAACTACTGTGCTGTGTTGGCCCGCTGCCTGCTAATTTCTGTACTGCCAGGATGGTTTGCCACTCTACAACGTGCTCTGCTGTGTTGGCCTGCTGCCTCTTGCAGTGAGAAGGACTGAAACTACTCTCAACAACCTTTCCTCCCAAGTAACTCGAAGTGCTTGTTGGCTTGTCCCCTGTTCTCGATGTCTCAGAACCATAAAATACTTCATTTCTGTTTTCACTACACTTCTGTAAGAGCCCATTCTATGAGAACCAGTGTGTCACCCTGCAGAAGATAAAAGTCCCATAATGTGAAAACCAACACTCTGCTCTGCACAAGAAAAGAAATTTGTGTTGTGAAAATCAGTGCTTCAATCTCCAACCAATAAGTGCTTTGTCTGTCATTCCAGAAAAGAACCTGTTTCTTTGCTGATCTATGGTGAAGCCCTGATTAGTGGCAGCTTGTCAGTCCAGATCACGCCTTCCTTTTGCCAAGTGTCGCCGGGACAACATCGTGCCCCGCCTACAACTTTGACTGCGGGAGGCCGCCGCATCCGTTCACTGCAACCAGTGCCACATGAACACATCTGAGCCCAGCTCAACGCACCACGGAGGTGACTGCAACATCGGGAGCCCCGTCCCGAGGCCATCAATGCTGGCAGTTCATCTGCAGTTCACTGCCTCGCATAAGAAAAGGTCCTGTGAATGCAGAGTCCCGTGAGGTCCCTGCAGCGACCTGAATGACATCACAGGCAGCTGGGTTTAACTAACACATACCGGTCTCGAGGAGCCAGCCGAAAACTTACCCTTTGAAGGCTTGTGGAGCATTGCTTTCCCGCTCCACTGCTCAGAGAGTCCCTTTGCCAATCCCCGGTTGGGGTAATTGAACTAAGATTACCGCAAGGAACCTAATAAAAGTGAATGTTTTTTACCTACAGTGTGAAAAGCTCATGACTTGAAAAATACTCATTGGATTTTTCTTGTTTTGGTCTTGTTTTATTCAGATGACTGTTTTATATTTGTCTAAACTGTGGAGTCTTTTCATGCTGTTTTCACTGTGTTACCTTAATGTAAGTCTTTGACAGATACTTTACACATTCCCTTTTGAATTAAGCCTGACTGCTCTGTTCCAAGCTACCAGAGAGTGAGCACAAGTGAATTTAGGTTGTTTATCTGACTTAGTTTGTTTTTCTTTTCCTTTCTTTTAACTTTGTTTATTTGGTGCAGTTTTAAAAAAAACTAATAGAAAATGACTATAGTGCTTAGAACATGCCTTCCTCTTTTTTGGAATTTGGTTTTTCTAATTAGTGCTGCCCAAAGGCCCGGTGTTGGTGTTTTTTCTCAGTAGCTTGTTTTTCTTTTCCTTTTTTTAAAGTTTGTTTAATTGGTGCAGTTTTATAAAATAAAACTAATAAAAAATACTATAGTGCTTAGAACGTGCCTTCCCCTTTTTTGGAATGGCTAATTAGGTCTTTGCCGTTTCCACGTCCTTGTGCCCGTGATTCCCACTTCCCAACCCCTCCTTCCGGGTTCCTTCCGACCTTGCCCACCAGTTGTGATAGCTGACCGCGCAAGTGATCACGTACCTGGAATAGCTAAATCACCCCAAGGACGTGGCTGGCTTTTCCACTCTCCCCGTTCCTCGAGGCTGCTCCCAGGCTCTCCTGTTCTGCTCCGGTTTTGTGTCGGCCCGGCTCTCCTGGTTCTTCGCTTTCCTTCTCCTTGCGTCTCTCCTCCTCCTGGCGTCGTGCTTCCGCCTCATATCTCTCCTTCTCCTTGAGTCCTACTTCTTGCTCGCGTCTCTCCTCCTCGCTTCCTGCTTCTCCGTGTGAAACAGCACCCTGGGTGGTGTAAGCACATTCCTTCGTGCTAGCGTGAAATAGGTTCCTTTTTAGTCTCCCTGGGGGACTCAAACATCGGCCCGCCCTGTAGCGGTTCCCATGCCTTGCCAAAGAGTAATTATGCTAGGCAGAATTTTACAAATTACGCCTACCCCTACATATAATTCGATGCACATCAAGCAGTAATACAAATATTGCAAACAACATGGATTCAGCTTCTTTAAAATGGGCTAGGGTTGGAATAGCTGCTTTCTTCTGAAGCTCATGGCACTAGCTCCCTTCTTCACTTGTCCTGTCAGTCCAGTGTGGAACTGACAGGCTTAGCAGCCACTAAATGACTTGAGAAGCGGCCATAGACTACTCTGTCTGGGCTCCCTTGACACAAGGCATGGACCTCTAGTGCCCCTTATCAGCTGGGCTGCATGTGATGGACCTAGGGAGCAGGTGGTCCTTCCTGCAGCTCCTGAATAAGAGGCTGTGGTGTTATGTGCCATTAGAGCTGACTTTAGGCTGGTGCAGCAGGTGCCTTTGCACCAGGCACTAAGGTCAAGGACCACCCTCTGTGACATGCTGAATCGAGAACATAACAGCATGCAGAGATCTTTGTGTGTGCATCATTTTTCAGAAGAAAAAGATAACTCTGGTGGTTAATGCTCCTGATGGAGACATCTGAGATTTGTTTAGTCACTGTGTTGCCTCATGATATTGTAGCATAGAGCAATACTAGTCCTACTGGGAAGCAAAGTATATGGCATGCAGATCTAAGATTACTATTTTATGAAGATAGCTCAGGGGATTATTGTTTTTGTCACAGAGGCCCTTTCTTACTTGGAGTTCATAAGTAACAATCCTTCTTATATAGCACATTTACCTCTGACCTGCCATCTAAGGCATTGCATCCATTGCATTGAATGTTATAGGTTTAGACTCTTATTGCCTTTTCCTCTCAATCTTTTGTTATTCTAAAGTTGCTGAAAAAAGAGTTCCTTTGGGTTGCAATTCAGTTTTATCCATGTGACACCCCAATCATTGTGTTACGATTATGGACAGAGTGATGCAAACGTGGTGCAAAATATTGTTTTGGGGCTTACTTTCCAGTGCAAATCTTGAATTGCATTGGGTAGTTGCTCAAAGGTAATACAAAGTAGCAGTATGAGCTACTTTACATCAAGGAGGCATAACTTTGGTGGTACATGGATGTTTCGATGCACGTAGCCATGGATGTTGACATTAATCCCTGTCTATTAATTCTGGAAGAAAGTGATTGGCATACATCCAAAGTGGTAAAGTCTCAAACTTTGCCAAAGCATAACATTTTGCAGTAGAAGGCTACACTTCCAGTATGAAACCTAAGCTTAACTTCATTCAAACACGCTTGCACAATGATGCGAGAGTGTGTGCATTGGCGCAGAGTAGCCTAAGGTATGCCAGCATTAGAGGAAATAGCAACAGCACCTTATCTTAGGAGATATGGTGCTGCAGTGCCCCCTTTGTAGTCAATGCAATGGAGTAACTTTTTTTCTCTGTGCATTGTAAAAACATAGTTAATCTGCCCATTTGCTTCTCCAGACAAAGCACTCTAAACATATAGGCCCTCATTACAAGCCGGCGGTCTCAGGACCGCCCTTTCGGTGGTGGCAGTTGTACTGCCAAGGGGCTGACAGTGAAGGCCACCCAATTATGAGCATGGCGGTCTTCCCAAAGGAACACAGCCAGACAACCGCCAGTACCGCCACAGCGGACATGCCACCACGGACAATGGTAGGCACCTTCAGGCCAGAGGGGACCATGTTTCCTCCTGACATATTACGAGGCTGCAAATCACCAAGGTTTCAGCCGCGGACGCACCACCATCAAAACCCTAGTGGAAACGAACACTATAAAAGAAGACACTCACCGTCAGGAAGCCATACCCGTCCAGAGCTGCCATGGAACCAGAACTGGAAGTCTTCCCACTGCTCCTGCTCACACAACAAATCCGAAACCAGCAATGGCGACAAAAATAGTAAGTCCACACTCCTACCGGACACTGGAGGGGAAGGTATCAGTACCCATGCACACACATCCGGGATGGCAGGCGACAGTAAAATACACATGCAACCACACACCCATACGCACATGCACACACTGACATACAAACACGCACACCCATACTACACACCCACACACCCGTACTACACACAGCACGGCCAACACAAACGTGCCATACACACACCAACCCGCACACACAACACTGGCACTGTCCTACACAACCATCCACAACAGAACCAATACACACAATGACAACACAATCACAACTACACAGACGCTACACCAAGCAACGTCACTGAACACCTCCACATGACAACACATACTGGCAAAAACACGTAACAACACTAGTCATCCAAAACACAATTTCACACTGCCATACAATGAAGCAAACAACACAATACGCTAACACCACACGCAACGCAAGTAACATAGCCATCACCACACACACAGAAACACACACAACAACAACACATGGGCACACAACACCACCATTATACATCTCAACACAAACAATGGACAAATTTGCAACATACATGCATGTAACAACCCAATCATTTCTTACACACATTATACAGCAATGACAGCAGGCCCAATGGTAGGGCCACACCCACACATGCAGCCCAGGCACAACAGTTGGCACAACCAACACACACACGTCACACACACACAATCCAAAGTCCACAAACACCAGACTACCAAGAAAAGCATGACAAGTATGTAAGCATCAAATCCAACAAAATGTTGGTCCAGATGTATTACTAAATAAGAGAATATTAAAACAACTATGTCCAAAGAAAAGGCCAATGGCCAGTCCGAATTGCCAAAGGCACAAATGGTACCTTCTACGGGCCCCAACCTGACTCCTGACTGCAAAAAGACCTCCACATGGTAGGGGCATCAAGGGGTCAGACACCCCAGGGAATGGGGGGGTGGTGGAGGGGAGAGGTTTGGGTTTTGGGAGAGGGGTCCTTGGATTTGGGTTTGGGAGGGGTGTCCTTGGCCTTGGGTTTGGGTTTGGGACGGGGGTCCTTGGGCCTGTGCTTGGGAGGGTTAGACTTCTTGGCAGGGGGAGGGGCATGGGCACTAGAAGGGGGGCAGGGGAGGGCTTGGAGGTAGAAGGGCCAGACAGAGGGAGGGAGGAAGAATGCTTGGGGGTTTCCTGGGGTGGGAGAGAAGTAGGGAACAAGGAAAACTCAGAGAGGAACATTTTTTTGACACACAGACCGGTCATGGCAAAAGTGTTTGGGAGTGGAGGGAGAGGGAGAGATTGTAAGATGTGGTTTGGATGTCTTGGGTGCAAGTGCGTGCGTGAAATGCTTGTGGGTGCTGGGCGTCTATTGAGTGGGTGAGTGTGGGCGTTTAGGTGTCTTGGGAGGAGGGGGGAGGAGGTGGAGGGAGATGCCATGCTGGATGGCTGACTGTCTGTTGGTGTGGTGTCTGCAGGTATGGTACATGTGCTGCACGTGAGGGTGCCGGTGGTTGTGGTGGGTGCGGATGTAGCGACTGGGGAGGATGTCTGTGGGTCTGATATTGTGGTGACTGTGGGTAAGACAGGTGTAATAGTTGGATCCTCAAATGATGGTGTGGTGGCTGCAGGTGTGTCTAGTGTTGTGTCTGTAAAGGAGGGGGTGGGAGGGAGTCAGTGTAGGTAGTGGATGTTGTTGTTCTGCAGGTGGGTGTTGTTTATGTGCATGCCGGTGGTGGGTCTTGTGGTGCTTGTGCTTGTCAGATGTAACCTTGTCCATTGAGGTGGATGCATGCCTGTGTGTTTGTGTGCTTTGGATGGGTATGGGGAGAGAGGTTTGGAATTGGGAAGAGGTAGGCGGAGTGGAGACGATAGACAAAGGAACACTGACTGCAGTCAATGATCTCTGTGGGCCAGCCAGGGCACCGTGAATGCCTTCAAGGAACGCATTACTCTGTTGTATGTGAGCTGCCAGTCCCTGGATGATATTCACAATGGTGGACTGACCAATAGAGATGGACCTCAGGAGGTCAATAGCCTCCTCACTGAGGGCAGCAGGGTGTCCAAACAGGAGGAGGGTATGTGTTTATGAATGGTGTCTTGTACAGTCTGTACATATGGTGCATGTGTTTTGCCTTCTGACTTTCTAGCCTGTGCTCAGTCAATTTCTGGGTTGTGTATCTGGATGAGTGGATTCGATTTGGTGACAGTGCTGTGGATGTGTTTGGCCTTGTTTGCCAATGTGTTGTGCCACTGCATTGCTGTCATTGCCATGTAGTGGTGTTATGCCATTAATTGTGTTTGACCAATGACTTTGTGTTTCACCACCGCGCATATTAGTTGTTCAATGTTCATCAGTAGCACATTACATTCCGTATTCAGTTTAGCTGCCTATTGGGTTTAACGTGGAATTAGACATTACATTTGTATTCAGTTTATCTGCCTATTGGCTTTAACGTGGAGTTCGACATTGCAGTTGAGACATTGCAGATGAGCTGTGTTTTTCCACATGATAGACCAAGCTGTGTTGAATGTGATAAGAGAGTGTATATTTTGTGATTACCTCTCAATCCAGCCTGGGAACGAGCGAAGTTTGGAGACTTGGCCACTCTCCAAACTCTTGTTCGGTTCCCCCACTGAGCCAGCATGTTTAGACTAAGGGGCCTGTTAGCAGGCTTTTTAACGAAGTCCCTGGGCAGCAGCAAGGGAGAATTTTCCAGGACTTCAGTCAGGAGCGGACATCAGCTGCCTGACCTCCCGTTTGGGTGGAAAATCTCTTTCTCGCAGTTGAACAGTAGTCATCAACTTGCAGGCATAATAAAGATGAAGCGGAGTGATAGGCCTTATGGTGATGACATTTTTACTTTTATTCTTTGCTTTGAAGTTATGCTATAATATAATCACATGTATTTGCTGTGTACATTGCAATTGAGAAGTACTCTGATATATTTTGCTTTCATTGCTGTGACTACTTTTAAACGTGTGCTTCCAACCTACTAATCTCATCGTTCAGAAACCTCATGGTGAAGTAATAATAATAAATGTCTTCTTTAAACTAATAAGTGCATTCCAGAGAAGTTTTGTAAGCTCGGTCATAAGATAAGGAAAGCAAAACATTTTGGCGTACGTTGTCAGTCTGGGAGTCGAATTGGAGCTTGGAGGTGCACAATTTAAAAGTGTAATTGTTTTTGTTGTTTAGAGAATTAATGAAGCACGTCAGACCATGTTTGAAAATGCATGTGAAGTTAAACTGCCTTATGGTGCTATGAGAAACATGTCTTCTTGTTTATCAGGACTTTGTGAGTCTTGGGATGAGTTCTTGGATAAAACCAAAATGATTTCATATTTAGAAAATGTGCTTTTTGAAAGAAATGATGTCCCTTTTGTTCTTGACAGAAGGGTTTGGATACTTTTGTCTGCTTACAGAAAAATGCATGAGAGATGTAAGCAGTTAGAACATGAAAATAAGAATTTACTAGAGCAAATTAGCCAGAACAAATTGTTGCAAGATAAAACTGAAATCTATAAAGCTGTTGCAGGAGAATCTGGCTTTTCCCATTCCAGTAATGAGGAGGTAAAAAAAGGTGGGGGCCAGTGTGAGCCTCTTGAGCAGAGTGTAGATCTCCGTGTGCAGAGCAGCGTACGGTTGTTGGCAGTTGAAGTGCATTCCTTAAAAGATTACACTGAGCAAGAAGTTGAGAATGTTATTCAGACCGCTTTTGCAAAGTAAGGTGTGTAAAATTAATTCAGACAAGGTAGAAGTACTGTTGCAGAATGTGCAGTTTATGGGAATTCAGTGGAATCCAGAAAATAGACAGATGTTGTCACAGGTAAAACAAAAGATTTTAGAGTTTCTTACTATTTGCACAAAGCAAGAGACACCGGGTTACACAAGCTTGTTTGATTTTTGGAAACACTATAGCCCTCATCTGAGTGAAATCTTAACCCTTTGGTACAAAGTAACTAGGAAAAAAAATGAGTTTGAAGGGAGTGAGAAGCAGCTACGTGCTTTTGATTTGGCAAATGAAATAATACTACAGACTTTAGATTTGTGCGCAGTGCAAGAGAGAAACACTGATTTACATGTAAATCAGGAACAGGGTAGGACAAGGGTGACCCTGGAACTTTGGATTAGAAAACTATCTGACTTTGTGGAGCTCTGTACTCCTTTTGAAAAACAGCTTTTTACTTGCTATTGGGCTCTAGTGAATACTGAGCAAATGACATTAAATGATAATGTAATTCTGAAACCTGAACTGTCAATCATGCAGTGGGTGATGAGTTAACCTAAATCTCACAGTATAGGACAGGCTCAAGAGGCTAGTATCATACTTTGAATCTGGTACATACAAAACAGGGCTCAAGTCACTGCAGCCCTACATGAACATGTGTCACAAGCCCCTTTTCAGGATGAGGAGAGTGTGCAGGGAGTACCACAGGTAAAAGAGTCACCAGTGAAATTGAGTGCACCATTTGAATTCTTGTCCCCTGAGGATAAAAAGCATGTGTGTTTGACTAATGATTCATTGAAATGCATGAGTACTAAAAGACAATGGAAAGCAGTGTCATACAATCCAGTTACTGAAAAGTTGTTGTCTACCACAGGAGAATGAAAAAGCAACCAATATGCAGAGTTGTACAATGTGTGTCAGACTTTAAAGCAGGAGCTGCTTGAGATGTGCCATTTTTACACTGATTCTTGGTTCACTGCCAATGGATTAGCCGTTTGGTTTTCCAGATGGCTTGTACATACCTGGTTCAATTCCCTTGCAGATGTTAAAGCCAAACTTTCAGAGACAGAAGTGTCAATACAGAATTCTGACTTGGTGGGGATGGCTAAGTGGGCGCACCAGAAATGTGGACATCTGGAAAAAAAAGCCACTTACAGGTGGGCAGAGATTAGAGAGATGCACATTCCCCTAGATTTTATAAAAACTGTGATTTTGCAATGTCCTATTTGTCAGCACACACAACAGATATCTGTCCTACAAACAGTCAAAGATCAGTTGGGGAAAGGAAAGTTACCAGGATAGATATGGCAAATTGATGAGGTTTTAGGGGGAGTGATTGCTGCAGATTACCAAGTCGAAATCAAAGGTATTCTGATAACTAGAAGAGAATCTGATTCATTCATACAGCTTGGAGACAGAATTGCCAACTTGTCACAAGTGCAGAGAATGGAGGTTTGGTAAGGAAGGAGTCTGCCCCAGCCCTTTTGACAGTGCAAGGAAAGGGAAGCTGTGGTGCAGCAGATAAAAACCTCAGTGCTAAAGTGTGGGTTGAATCCCCAGGTGACCCTCCAGAACCTGCAGAAATTATAGCAAAGGGTCCCAAACAATATTCTGTTGATCATGAAACCAGGACAGGAAAAATAGGAACATATTCCAGATGACAAATGTTATTTGCAAGAAAAGTCATACTTTTTTCTTTTGCAGATCCTACCACGACTCACCACTGACCATGAGTGTGCTGTGTGGTCTCCCTTCAGGTGTTTGCGTGTGGGGTCGGGGGAGGGACCGCACCCCCAACCTGAACCTGATTGATTAAAGTACAAACCCCATGGATCCATTTTGCACAACTGGCACCTTCAGTTCAAGTTCTACATGGGATCAATATAAAGTTTGTCAACTTGTTTGATTACATTCTTCCACTGGAACTAAGCAACATTGCCAGTTAACTGTGTGTTTTTTTTGTGTGGAACCCTGACTTTCACTTACATTCCAGCAACCCTTTTAGGTGGACCATGTACCTTTACATGAGGAGAACTCATGCTACATCAACTTGCTGTTTTAGAGACACTATTCAATCAGTTATTATTCCAATCAGAGTATATATGTTTCAGTCTTTTATGAGATCAATATGTTAATCCACTTCCATTGCTTTACAGTGATTGCTTTTATCATTCAAATCTGATTTGCTTATAATGTTTTTGTTTTTTTGTTTGTTTGAAATAAGAGGAATGTAAACAAAAGTCGTTGGTCATAGGGTGGAGATGTTATGCCATTAATTTGTTTGACCAATGACTTTGTGTTTCACCACTGCACATATTAGTTGTTCAGTGTTTATCAGTAGCACATTACATTCTGTATACAGTTTTGCTGCCTATTGGCTTTAACGTGGCATTAGACATTACATTGGTATTCAGTTTAGCTGCCTATTTGCTTTAACGTGGAGTTCGACATTGCAACTGAGACATTGCAGATGAGCTGTGTTTTTCCACATGATAGACCAAGCTGTGTTTAACGTGATAAGAGAGTGTATATTTTGTGTTTACCTCTCAATCCAGCCTGGGAACGAGTGAAGTTTGGAGACTTGGCCACTCTCCAAACTCTTGTTCGGTTCCCCCACTGAGCCAGCATGTTTAGACTAAGGGGCCTGTTAGCAGGCTTTTTAACGGTGTCCCTGGGCAGCAGCAAGGGAGAATTTTCCAGGACTTCAGTCAGGAGCGGATGTCAGCTGCCTGACCTCCCATTTGGGTGGAAAATCTCTTTCTCGCAGTTGAACAGGAGTCATCAACTTGCAGGCATAAGAAAGATGAAGCGGAGTGATAGGGCCTACGGTGATGAAATTTTGACATTTATTCTTTGCTTTGAAGTAATGCCATAATATAATCACATGTATTTGCTGTGTACATTGCAATTGAGAAGTACTTTGATGTATTTTGCTTTCATTGCTGTGACTACTTTTAAACGTGTGCTTCCAACCTACTAATCTCGTCTTTCAGGAACCTCATGGTGATGTAATAATAATAAATGTCTTCTTTAAACTAAGAAGTGCATTCCAGAGAAGTTTTGGAAGCTCGGTCATAAGATAAGGAAAGCAAAACAAGTGGTCCTCAGTCAAAGAATCCAGTTGGTGTAGCAAGCGCAATAGTGATACATGCAAGGGATGTGCTGTGAAGTACACATTGCAGGTTTTGATGGAGATGGGGTAGTGCATTGTGGAAGTAGTAGTGATTGTTATTGGCACTGCTATCTCTGCACTTGACAGGCACTGTGTGGGCATTGGAGCTGGGTGGTAGTGCTACAAATAGAAGAAGGGCATTAGGTGAGTAGGTGGGAGGTGTAGTGGGAGATGGAGTGATTTGGGGAGTGTTTGGGTGGTGAGGAGGCATGCAGGAAAATACAGTGATGTGACATGACTGTTGCATGTACTTGTCAGATTCCAGTCCTTTGAGTATTCCAGTCAAGCCCTATGGGTGCAGGATGTCCAAGACTTTCTCCTCCCAGGATGTGAACTGTGGGGGAGGAGGTGGGGCCTACCGCAAGTCTTGTGCATGGCTATCTGATGTTGTGAGATCATGGAACGCACCTTCCCCCATAGGTCTTTCCATCTCTTCCTGATGTCCTCCCTTGTGCTGGATGGTTGCCTACTGAGTTGACTCTGTCAACAGTTCTCTGACATAACTCCATTTTCCTGGCTATGGAGGTTTGCTGGATCTGTGCTCCAAACAGTTGTGGCTCTACCCTGACTATTTCATTGACCATGACCCTCAACTCATTGTCTGTGAAGTGTGGGTGCTTTTGTAGGGAGATCGTGGTGGTTGTGTTGTGGGTGGTGGTGGATGTTGTGTATGCAAGGGTGCAGTGTAGGGTGCTTGGTGCAAGTGGGATGTTTACTTGAATGTGAAGGTCAGTTGTCGTGTTTCTGTGCAGTAGGGATGTGTGTATAGTGTTGATCGTGAAGTTGTGTGGTGTGTGCTGCGTGCGAAGTGTATATGTCCCTAGGGTGTATAATTGCTGAGTAATATGTTTGTGGGTCCTCGCTGTCTCTGTATGCGGTTTTTGTCACAAAGGATTGTGGGCTGTGTGGGGATGTGCAGTGAGTAAGTGTGCCTCGTATGTGGATGTGTGTCAGGTGTGGGGTATTCAAACTGTGCAATATGATGTTGTGTTCTGTCTGAAGTGATTCTTGGAATGCAGCGGTTCACTCTTCCAATGGATTCCCACCATTGAAGGACCGCTGTGTTGATTTCTGGGTCGTGATCTGGAGGGTGGTAAGTTGTCGGGCTGGCGGTGCTGGTGGTGGAACCACCTTTTACCCACCCTCCAGTGTCCTGGAGGTCTCAGATTTTTGGCATCTTCACTGTGTGGCTTTTAATACGGCATCAGATGACTGCCAACAGGGAGGTATTGTGGCAGTTGCCACAGCGGAGGTCTTCTGAAAAGACCGCCAAACTTGTAATGATGTGTAGTATGGATAATATGTGACATACACCTTTTAGTCCTCATTATGGTAAGTAACATTTCCTTTACATTAATTTACACTTTTGTATGAATCATTTTCTCTGTATAGTATGTCTGTGATGTACAATGCACTACCAGTCTACTTTGAGATGAGTAGAGATGTAAAATAAATACATGTGAAAAAGGGGGCTATGGAGAAATGAGAGGCACAGCTGGAGGGTGGTAATGAGGGAATCCCCATTCCCCTTTGGCACTAAACTGTTAGGGTAAGAAAGGGCATGCAGGACTAGGTGTGAGCTGCATTTGTCAGTAGCCAGGCAGGCAGCTCTTAGAAGTCAGGAAGAAGGTGAGAACGCCCTCAAGCTCCCTTTGAAGCTCAGGAAGACTAAGAACAATCCCCCAGGACATCCTGCTCAGGAGATCAACACTGATACCCAAGGTCCTTTTGTTTCCATGTCTGGAAAGAATACACAAAACACCAGGTAACTCACAATCACTTGTCTCTGGACACTAGCAGAAAGGCATATTTGGTTGAGGAAGTAGAATGGTAACATTCATGCCAACATTGCCAAAAGTGGTACTTCCAGAATAGTAACATAAAATCTGACTTCATCATTAAAGAGGACTTTAAATTACAGTTCATTTGAGTGTAAACAGCATTTCCCTCTCTGGTATCAAACTAAAATGATCACTTATTAAGGTAAAACTTGTATCCCAATATAAGTATATGGGCGAGATAGTATTTTTACAGCAAAAAACGACTTTAGGAGTTTTTCACTCCTATGACATGTTAAACTTAAACACACATTTTCTGCTTTCTAAATGCCATGCACCTTGCCCTATGAGTGGTTAGGCCCTACATTAAGGGTGACATATGAGTAATTAAAAGGAAGGTTTAGTACTGGCAAAAGGTTTATGTTGCCAGTTTGAAATAAAAGTTTAAAACTGCACTACAGGCTGCAGTTGGAGGCCTGAAACATGTTTTACAGTGCTTCTTCAGTGGGGGGCACAAGGAGTGATGCAGCTCACTAGCAGTTTTTAACTTACAGGCCCTGGGAAAAAGTAGTACAACATACTAGGGGCTTATACGAAAATTAAATGTACCAATAATCTGTAGACAAATTTTACTTTGTTTTAGGGAAAGCATGCCTAATTATATCTCTGGTTAGCAGGTGTTAAGTGCACAGAATTATAATGCCAACAAAGACAAGTTGAGCACAAATAGGGGGCAAAGATAAAAAGTCTGGGGGAATATTACATCAAGGATGCCATGTCCACCCACGCTGTTTTAAAGTTTGAGCACAATACTGCAGAGGATTAAGAAAGATCCTAAAAAGGACCAAGTACAGAATAAGAGGAGTTAGCTTCTTATGAATTATAAACCTCTTTTCATAGTATGCTAACATGAACCCAATGGCTAAACCATGATTATTTCTCACAGACAGTATGAACCAGACTACTAAGACTATCATTTGATCACTACCAAAAAAGCCATCATGATCCCTGATCTTCTGTTCATGTAATATTGCAGACAACAATATACTCCAGGACAAGATGGACAATATAGCTGTGTGTACAGAAGGTAAGCCTACGCAAGAAGATGGGGAAAGTAACGTTTGTGGAGTATGAAAAATTAATATATGGTTTTGAAACAGTGGTTTCCATGCACAAGCCATTAAAACTCTTTAAAACACCCTTGATAGTCACATGTTCATCAAAAGGTGTGTTGCCCTTCTCTATGCCAGGAATCAAGAGGTCCCTGAATTTAGAGCAGCCTGTGAAATAATAATCTGACTTAAGGGAGGATCTGATGCATGAAATGTCCTTGCTTATTAGATTGAAAAAGTATTAAACTAGGTAACCAGGCTATATAGGGATCGTTGGCCCTGATGAATGCCAGAGACCCATAGTGGCTTAAAAAACAGGCAGAAAAATGTTGGCAAGTTAATAGGTGATTAAAAACATAATTGTTGTGATATCACCTTCTGGGGTTTTTAACAATACCTGTGTTCCCATCTAATAAAGGCAAAATGCTGGGGACAATACAGAAGGTAATTTTATTTAGAAGTCTAGTTCCCAGTTTTTCATCCAGTAACTATTTATTCAGAACTCCCTCCTGCTCTGAGGTGAGAGGTGGTTGAGTCCGCCCTGGTAGCACTGTTCCTACCAGGTTGAAGAGAGGAAGCCGAGGAGGAAGCATGACACTCTTAGGTGTGTGAGGGTTCCTCTTCCATAAAAGGAATGAACCCTCTATGGCTACAAGAGGGCAATACTTAACACCGAATGATGGGTGTGAGGCTTGGCATCATTTGCATGTTCTCCCCTAACTTTTTGCCTCTTCTTCCCAGGTTGTTTCTGTGTGCCGGACTCTGTTTTTGTTGTTTTGTTTGCTCTGGACACTTTACCACTGCTGACCAGTGCCTAAGTGTAAGTGTTCCCTGTATAAATTATATGTGTACATAGGCTTATCCATGATTGGCCTATTTGATTTACTGGTAAGTCCCTAGTAAAGTGCACTAGAGGTGCCCAGGGCCTGTAAATCAAATGCTACTATTGGGTCTGCAGCACTGGTTGTGCCACCCACATTAGTAGCCCTGTAAACATGGCTCAGACAGGCCACTGCAGTGTCTGTGAGTGCAGTTTTAAACTGTCAATTCGACTTGGCAAGTGTTCCCAGTTGCCAGACCTAAACCTTCTCTTTTTATACATGTAAGGCACCCCTAAGGTAGGCCCTAGGTAGCCCCATCTGCAAGGTGCAGTGTATGTTAAAAGTGGGACATGTACTTATGTGTTTTACATGTCTTGACAGTGAAATACTGCCAAATTCGTTTTTTACTGTTGCAAGACTTATCTCTCTCATAGGTTAACATGGGGGCTGCCTTTAAATATGATTAAAGCGCAGATTCCCTTTGGGAGCAGATAGACATATGGAGTTAGGGGGTCTCTGAACTCACATTTTTAAAATACATCTTTTAGAGACGCTGGTTTTTAGATAGTGTGTTTGAAAATGCCACTTTTAGAAAGTAGGCATTTTCTTGCTTAAACCTTTCTGTGGCTCTGCTTGTTTGTGGATTCCCTGTCTGGGTCAGTTTGACAGTTGGGCTGTTTGCACCTCTTCTGTAGGACAGTGACACAAAGGGAGCCAGGGTGTAGCCTGGATATCCTGATGGGCCATCTGGGCGGAGGGGAGGGGAGGAGCGGTCACTTACACCTGAAAGGGCTGTGCTTGCCCTCACACAATGCAGTCTCCAATCCCCTGGTGTGTGTCTGGGGCCTGGCCTGGGCAAGGCAGGATCTTGAAAACAACAGAGATATCTCTTTGAAGAAGGCCTACTTCAAAGGCAGAAAGGGGTATAAGAAGAGCACCTAAAACCCCTGAAAATCACATTACTTCTGAAACCAAGAGGAACCTTTGCCAAGGAGAAGAGCTGGAGAAGCTGGAGGAGGAGTACTTCCCCTTTGCCTGTGGCTGTGGTTTGCTGGGTTGGCCTGCAGTAGCTGCTTACACCTGAGAGAGGACAAAGACTGACTTTTGACCACTGGTGAAGAATCTCCAAGGGCTTGAAACTGAGCTTGCCTCCTGTTGGTGAAGTCCCAGGGACCGCAAAGACCTCTCTCTGCCAGCACTTGGGCTTTCTGCTGAGAGTCCTGCCTGCCAAGTGGCGCCCTAACCTGTCTCTGAGCCCTTGAAAGGTGCAGCTGGTGGAAAAGGACAGAAATCCACGCAAAGACCGGCGTGCGGGGAAACGTTTGACGCACCACCCGCTTTCCAGCTTAAAAACGGTGCACCACCAGACTCAGGGATAAAATCGGCGCAATGTTGCTGGAGAAACAATGCGCAACACCCGCCGCAACTGCTGTTAATGATGCAAGCCCCCCCATGCAGCACGGTTTCTTGACACCGTGCAACCGTATTTCGATGCAACTTCACTAAGTGTGGAAAATCAATGGAAAGCCTGCCCAAACTCGAAGTGCCCATCCGGATCGACCCATCGCTCTCTTGCAGGAGAGAAGAAATGATGCAGCTGACCCAACTGGAGGAGGAACGAAGCACGCTCTTGCTTGTGAGTGAGAAACTGACGCATTGCTGGCTTTTTTCGACATGTGCCCGACTGTGCGGCTTTATTTTGACGCTACCTAGGTACTTTTGTACGCTAACAACGTTCTCACTGTTTTCTAAAGGATTTACGACTCTTTTGCTTTTTAAATTCATAACTTGACTTTTGTATTTTGGATTTTTGTTGTTTTAGTCTTGTTTTGTTTAGATAAATATTAGCTATTTTTCTAAACCTGTTTTGTGTCATTTTGTAGTGTTTTCACTGAGTTATTTTGTGTGTTGGTACAAATAAGTTACACCTTGCTTCTGAAGTTGAGCCTTCCTGCTCGTGCCAAGCTACCAAGGAGGTGAGCGGGGTTAACTAAGGGTGATTCTCCTTTACCCTGACTAGAGTGAGGGTCCTTGCTTGGACAGGGGGTAACCTGACTCCCAACCAAAGACCCCATTTCTAACAGTGGGTCCTCTGTTGAGAGAACCAGAATTAGGTTTCCCTAGTTGGAGCAGTCATATTTGTTTGTGTTAACTTTCTGATAGAGCCTGTTCAAAACTGTACTGCTTTAGAGCCCCAAAAAAGTTTGACTATGTGGATTGAGATTCAGGTTTGTGACTCCCTACAATATGGGATTTGTACCCAAATACACCACTTTGGTCCAATTATCCTAAGGTAATGCTTAGGCCTCTATGCTCCAAATCCATGTACTTTTTCATTAGTAGTATTCAAGGAAAGTAGCCAATTATGTCAGCTGTATCCTTAAATATTAGTATGATCCTTGGCTCTAGTGAGAACTATCATATCAGTTTAGGCAGAAGAAACATTGGAATAGACCTTAATACAAATGGTTTATACAGTCAGAAACAGTCTGGGCTTAGAACAAGTGCTCCATATACGATTCCGTGTACAAGTGACTCATGTTGCAGAGATATCCATTCGGTTATCCCATTATTTTGTTCCAAATGGTTTATGTAACCTGGCCATATGAGGCTGGTAAAATAAGGATTTAATGTGTGAGGAATATATACATTCTCCACTGAATACCTTGTTAGAGAATTTATATATGGAATTAATTTGTCATATCCTTTATATCTAACATGATTATTCACTATCATTGGCTAAACCCTGTTCTTTCAGAATGTCCACCTTGTTATCACATGGAGCTTGGTACACAGTATGTTAGTAGTTCTTATTTGGCCCAAATAGTCCAATCCTGATATAACACACCTAAGAGGAAAGACTGTCCACCAACCATTGAAAGATAGCACTGGGCAAGTATGTTGCTATAGATGGCTGATTTTATCAGCCAGGAAAACAAAATTCCCAAGGCTTAATCAAAGAAATCTTAGCTTTGCATGTTGATACCAGATACAGTGCTGCTGAATGCTCATTATAGAGTATAACATGAGTGGAGGATGTGAAATCAATAGAGTGAAATAGCATTTCAGTGCACACATGTACATAAATGCGATTTAAAATGGAGACCTACAAACATTTTCATATCTTAAGAAAAACAAGGACGCTACTAATTGAATGCACTAATATGTTTTTGCAGTCCTCTGGTTGGTCCTCTTGCAGGCTCCTTCTACACTCAAAATATGCTAAAATGGCACTGTTTAGAATTGAACAAATTCTAATATTTAAAACACCGTGCCTCTTTGAGACCCGAATATTAGTTAACAGTTATAAAGTTTGCAACTAAATTTAGACCTACCTGTAGTTTCTAAACTCAAAAGCATCACTTCCCAGTGTGAAATACATGGTACATGCAAGGTAGGTAATCTGGATAACTATTGGTCCAATTTAGAGTTTGGCAGAGGGGTTACTACATCACAAATGTGACGCATATCTGGTTCGCCGTAGTTCAAGTTCCATAGGCTATGATAGAATTGTAACACAACGGATGGGTTATCCGTCACATTTGTGATGGAGTAACCCCCTCCACCAAACTCTAAAATTAACTTAAAGTCTGGAAGTTAACCTGAGACACATTGGCCACTGTTATAGGTTGACTTTAGTCCAGTGATGTATTTGAGGTAGACTGTTATGCTTTGGTATTTACACTTTGACTTGAGTTGTACAGTAAGCATGTGTGGATGCTCTAAATGTTTTCTCGCATGGAATGTTTTAGTGATAGCCACAGCCGGTGCCTGCAATGTTATTATGAAATGTTGGACTGGTCTGACTGGAAGGAGCACCTTCAGCAGTAGCTGAAGACTGGAAAGATCTTTTTAATCACTTCACGTCAAGGTCATTCTTTCATGTGACCCGTTGGTAATTTTTGGTGTAAAAACTCACCCAAGGCTTCTCTCTGTTGGTAATCAGAGGTGTTTTAAGCTTCAGAATTAATGCTCTAGCAAAGAGGCATTAATTGAATATTACGGCGAGAAAAGTACCCAAAGGGCATCAGATAGAGTGGTATATTTGGAAGTAGAAAATGTTGGTTACTTTGCTACTCACATAGAAAGGCAGAGCTACCAAGAGGCCAGTGCTTAATTTGTAAAAGAATAAATACGGGTGCCTAAAGTTTTGCTCAGGAGCCCAGATGTCGGGGTTTGCCAAATAAAACGTCCCTTTACTGTAGTCTTGAGTCTTCTGTGTCTGTTTCATCCCCCACCAGGCTCTCCCTGACTCTTTAGCTCACTCTGAGGATTTTTTTACATCCAAACTTTCTCACTTTGTTACTGCCTTTCTGTCTTCCTCTTCCTCTTCCTCTTCCCTTTCGTGTTTTTCTCTCCTGCTCTGGCCAACCTGGATCAAAGTAAAATGATGGATAAAAAGTACAGCAGGTCCCTAAAAATAAATATCAGTGGAACCCTACCTGCAACCACTTACTAAAAACAAGCATTGCAGGCAGCATAGTTTAGTAACAGCAATAGTTTTAGCCTCATTGATTCCTGCTCAGGGGAAAGGTAATGAAAAAGAATGAGTCACCTGCCAGGACTATTCTAAAGATATAGGGGGTCATTACAACCCTGGCAGACGGTGTTAAAGCTGCGGTAATACCGCAAACAGGCCGGCGGGGAAAAAAAGGGAATTATGACCGTGGCAGAAACCGCCAACATAGACAGCCACTTTAACACTCCGACCGACACGGAGGTACAGACAAGCAGCGTGGCAGTCACCGCTAACAGACAGGCAGAAGACAAAGTACCGCCCACAGTATTACAACACACCAATCCGCCACCTTTTCCGGGGCGGATTCACCGTGGATAAAAACATGGCGGAAACAGCTTTTGCAATGGGAAAATGCTCACCTGAACACACTCCACGAGGAAGGAGGCTACCATGGAGCCCGAACTCCAAATACTCCCTGCGATTGTGTTCCTGCTCCTCTATGAACACCAGCAACGGCGGCGCCGAAGACAACGGTGAGTACTGCACCTATGACATAGGGGAGGGGGGAGGCAAAAGTCAGTGACACACACACGCAACACCCCCACCCCGAACCTCACCCACTACAACACACACACCAATGCATATCCAAACATCACAGTAACAACCCACAACCCCCCCGGAAGAATGCAAAGACAAAAGGAAATGAGTGCAACCATTGTAATATATCAAAATACAGTAAGCTCATATATACAGAAATATCTACACATTAAAAATATATACATCACGATTAGTAGTGCAGGTATGCACATTTCAATGTCCGTGGACCACTGGGCCCACAATGCATGGGCGAGGCCCACACTAGATACCTGTCCACAAACGGAGAGAACACTGCAGGGGCATCAGATAGAAATGCAACAGGCACCTCAGGGGGAATAAGGGGGGCACATCAGCCGGATGACTGCACCACGCCAGATCCACGACGGGGCTCCATGCCCATTGATGTATCCTGGGGAGTGCAAAGCCACAGTCTCTCAAGTCTCTACAGTGGGTGGTTTACCCACTGTACCATCCTGGGGAGTGCAAAGCCACAGTCTCTCAAGTCTCTACAGTGGGTGGTTTGCCCACTGTACCATCCTGGGGAGTGCAAAGCCACAGTCTCTCAAGTCTCTACAGTGGTTGTTTTGCCCACTGTACCATCCTGGGGAGTGCAAAGCCACAGTCTCTCAAGTCTCTACAGTGGTTGTTTTGTCCACTGTACCATTCTTGGGAGTGCAAAGCCACAGTCTCTCAAGTCTCTACAGTGGGTGGTTTGCCCACTGTACCATCCTGGGGAGTGCAAAGACACAGTCTCTCAAGTCTCTACAGTGGTTGGTTTGCCCACTGTACCATCCTGGGGAGTGCAAAGCCACTGTCTCTCAAGTCGATGCATGTCTCCACAGGTTCTGGAGGGGGACTGGTGCCCAGAGTCCTTCATCCTGTGAAGGATTCAGGTAGTGGATGCAGTTCTCCACTGGTTCTGGAGGGGGACTGGTGCCCAGAGTGCATCACGATCCCCGTGACGGTCCCAGTTCCGTCACTGACCCAGCTGCACATGGGCTAACGATGCTTGAGTTGGCGGTCTTTGCCTTGTTCAGCGGCGCTTGACTTTGCTGTCTCTGACCTGTTCAGCGGTGCTTGCCATGGCGGTCTGTGCCCTGTTCAGCTGTGCTTGACTTTGCTGTCTCTGACCTGTTCAGCGGTGCTTGCCATGGCGGTCTTTGCCCTGTTCAGCGGTGCTTGACTTTGCTGTCTCTGACCTGTTCAGCGGTGCTTGCCATGGCGGTCTGTGCCCTGTTCAGCGGTGCTTTGCCATGGCGGTCTTTGCCCTGTTCAGCGGTGCTTGACTTTGCTGTCTCTGACCTGTTCAGCGGTGCTTGCCATGGCGGTCTGTGCCCTGTTCAGCTGTGCTTGACTTTCCTCTCTCTGACCTGTTCAGCGGTGCTTGCCATGGCGGTCTTTGCCCTGTTCAGCGGTGCTTGACTTTGCTGTCTCTGACCTGTTCAGCGGTGCTTGCCATGGCGGTCTGTGCCCTGTTCAGCTGTGCTTGCCATGGCGGTCTGTGCCCTGTTCAGTGGTGCTTTGCCATGGCGGTCTGTGCCCTGTTCAGCAGTGCTTGACTTTGCTGTCTCTGACCTGTTCAGCGGTGCTTGCCATGGCGGTCTGTGCCCTGTTCAGCGGTGCTTGCCATAGCGGTCTGTGCCCTGTTCAGCGGTGCTTGACTTTGGTGTCTCTGACCTGTTCAGCGGTGTGTGGCATGACGGTCCCTCAGTGCCCAGCGGGGCTGTGGCTGCCGGTGCCCTCCTGGGCACTGACTCTGACGGTGGTCTCCGGACCAATGACGATAGTGCTGCCCTCCTGGGCACTGACCCTGGCGGTGGTCTCCGGACCAGTGACGATAGTGCTGCCCTCCTGGGCACTGACCCTGGCGGTGGTTTCCGGACCAGTGACGATAGTGCTGCCCTCCTGGGCACTGACCCTGGCGGTGGTCTCCGGACCAGTGACGATAGTGCTGCCCTCCTGGGCACTGACTCTGGCAGTGGTCTCCGGACCAGTGACGATAGTGCTGCCCTCCTGGGCACTGACTCTGGCGGTGGTCTCTGGACCAGTGACGATGGGGCTGGCGGTGGCATCCTGGCCAGCGGGGAGGATGGCGGCCTTCTCCACCGTGCTGCTCTTCCCATACTTTGGAGACTTCTTCTGCCCCTTCACCACCTTGTGCGGAGTCACAACTGACTCAACACTCCCCCCGGGACCCTTGTGAGCGGCTTTGCCGGCAGTAGTCTTCACCCTCTCCCGTCGGTCACTGTCCAACTTCTGGTGCTTTACAGGGGGTGGACTGGCAGTGCTTTGGCTCCGTGTCACACTGGCTGCCCTGGTGCCTAGTGCACTCCATATACCTTTAACACGCACCACTGGAACCGGACTTTTTTTGGCTGAGGTGCTAGTACGGGACCTATGAATTGGAGGGGTGGGGGTGGTGGGAAAGAGCTCAACGTTGCTCAGGAAAAGTTTCTGACGAACACTGGGATGGGTAGCTGGAGAAGGTCTGGGAGTGGAGGAAGAGGAGGTGGTTGTAGGAGGTGTAACTTTTGATGATTTGGGTGCAGGTGCATGTTCTGGAGGCTGTCGTGAGGTGGATGGATGTTGGGTGTGTGGGTGTCCGCGTTTGTGTACTTTGGGAGGGGGCCTCACAGACACACTGGGAGAGGACACAGGGGATGTGTAAATGGTAGTGGGGGTGGTGAGTGCAGGTGAGCGGGGTGTGGTGCTGGGTGTTCTGGTGCGAGTCCTAGTGGCTGTAGATGTAGTGCATGCAGGTGAGAGTGTAGACGACACTGGGAGGGAGGAGGGAGACGACGAGGAGGGGGACACAGTGGAGGCAGTGGATGTTGCTGTGTCTGTATGCGGGGATGCTTGTGTGAGTGCCTGTGGGATGTGTGGTGCCTATGTTTGCCTGAGCTGCCCTTGTGTGTTGACGTGTGTGCAGGCTGGTCTGATGGTGTGCTTGGGATAGGCTGGGTAACAGGGGACTGGGTCTGGGTGGAGGAAGCTGGAGGGGGGAGGCTAGACACATGGACAATGGCTGCCATCAGTGCTGAGGCCAGAGATTGCAGGGTTCGATGAAGGGCAGCCTGACCAGAATGAATGCCCTCCAGGAATGCATTATCGTGTTGCAACTCCCTTTCTACACCCTGGATGGCATTCACAATGGTAGACTGCCCAACAGTGAGTGACCTGAGGAGGTCAATGGCCTCCTCACTGAGTGCAGCAGGGGTGACTGGGGCAGGGGCTGAGGTGCCTGGGGCGAAGGTGATGCCCACCCTCCTGGGTGAGCGGGCACGGAGCCAAGGCTGAGGGGCTGCTGGGAGGGCGGTGCTGGTAGGGGGGGTGGCGGCTGTACCTGTAGAAGTGGTGGGCACAGATGGTGCTGCCACCACAAGGGAGCTCCCATCGGAGGACGAGTCCACTGGTGTATTCGGAGTCTGTGGTGTGGCCCTCCATGGCCATGTGGGATGCAGCTCCCTCGTGCTCCGGTGCCACTGTACCTCCGCCTGATGATGCTGATGCACAAAAGAACAGGGAGAGCACAAAAAGGGGGGGGGGACAGAAGAAAGACAGGTTCCATGCATGGCTTACCGCTACAGTTGGCGGACAATACAGACACAGCAGCCCCCTGCACTACGCCATGCTCTTGGCCTCTACAGCTGCAGTTCCTGGGATATGGCCTACATGGCTATGAGTGTCATCTGTCCACATAGATGACACAGGGGCATGTATACCTGTACTTGACACTCTACAGAGTTGGAGTGGAGTGGCACATGGCCTGCATTCCGGAGGGGCCTAGCCTTCGGAACTCGCCCTGGCCTAGGGAAACCCACAGCCCTCCTCACCCACCCAGACCCCTCCACTGCGCGCAAAGTCATCAGAATGTGAGTGTACTCACCCCCTTGTGTCTGCTGTGATGCCCTCAAGCGCCCATCCAACTCAGGGTAGGCCACCGCCAGGATCCGGAGCATCAGGGGGGTCATGGTGCGACGGGCACCCCTCCCACGTTGGGAGGCCATCCCCAGCTGAGCCTCCGCCGTCTTCTTGCTCCAGCGGCGAATGTCCTCCCATCTCTTACGGCAGTGGGTTCTCCGTCTCTGGTGGACCCCAAGGGTCTGGACATCCTTGGCGATGGCACGCCAAATATCCTTCTTCTGGTGGGCGCTGACCTACATGACATGTACAGGGGAAGAAGAGAAGTCATTACCAACTGCACCGTCGAAGTGAGTGGCCCACATCCCTGCCCTTGCCATGTGGCGCATGCATTCACACTCCTTCATGCTCGCGTAACTCTGCCCCCTTCCTACTTACATCCAGGCCTCTCCACCCAGGCATAGCCCATACAACATGCACCCTATGTACTCACCTGTTGGTCTGGAGGACCGTAGAGTAGCGTGTACTGGGGGAGGACCCCGTACACAAGCTTCTCCAACTCCTGTGCAGTGAAGGCAGGGGCCCTTTCCCCAGACGCACGAGCCATTGTCTCTTCCAGACCGAGGTCACAGCAGCACTTGCAGTGTAGGTCCTCTCCTGTCGAAGATCAGGTATCGAGTGATTGAACAGATAGAAAATGGCGGTCACGTCCGCGGCGGTGCGTATCATCACCGCCGGCGCACTTCGTCATTGGCTCCTGGGACCCATAGGGTCCAATGTTAACCAATGCAGCATTGCGCCGCGGTCTTCGACCGCCTACCGCGACGGTGTACAATGCCAGCGCAGTTACCTCACATCCAATTGTCCCAGTTTAGAGGTCAGGCAGCCGCCATTTCAGGAGCCCACATTGCTTTATTTACAACTGCGTCACACATACCTAGGCCTGGACTCAACACACTTACAGACAACTTTTTGGATTATGTTTTGTGTACTGTGCAGCTGTGGGTACATACCTCTGAGTTGCTTGAATCTGTGGTCGCTGTTGTCCTTCCTAGGCACCGTCAGCTGGGACATGTGAGGAGATGGCGGAATCCTCCGGTGTACCGACCGCTGGTGGACCTGTTGACAATGGAGGAGCGACATTTAATCATCACCTATAGGTTTGACCGTGCCACAATCCAGGAACTGTGTACCCAGTTGGAGCCAGATCTGATATCACCAATCCGCCATCCCACAGGAATCCCCCCTGAAGTGCAGGTGCTGTCAGTACTCCATTTCCTTGCAATTGGGTCATTTCAAACAACAGTGGCCATGGCATCAGGGATGTCCCAGCCTATGTTTTCCAACGTGTTGTCCAGAGTGTTGTCTGCCCTGCTGAAACACGTGAGGAGCTACATCGTTTTCCCTCAGGTGGAGGATTTGGCTACAGTTAAAGGTGACTTCTATGCCCTGGGACATATCCCCAACATCATTGGTGCCATTGATGGGACCCATGTGGCTTTGGTCCCCCCCACAGGAGTGAACAGGTGTACAGGAACCGGAAGAGTTATCATTCCATGAATGTACAGATGGTATGTTTGGCAGACCAATACATCTCGCAGGTAAATGCTATGTTCCCTGGCTCAGTGCATGATGCCTACATCCTGCGGAATAGCAGCATCCCGTATGTGATGGGTCAACTCCAGAGGCACCGTGTGTGGCTATTAGGGGACTCTGGTTACCCCAACCTGTCATGGCTATTGACCCCAGTGAGGAATCCCAGGTCCAGGGCAGAGGAACGCTACAATGAGGCCCATGGGCGGACTAGGAGGGTGATCGAACGCACCTTCGGCATCCTTAAGGCCAGGTTCAGGTGCCTCCATATGACAGGTGGTTCCCTATTCTACTCACCAAGGAAGGTGTGCCAGATCATCATCGCCTGCTCGATGCTTCACAATCTTGTTTTGCGATGGCAGGTGCCTTTTCTGCAGGAGGATGGTCCAGATGACGGTGTTGTGGCAGCTGTGGAGCCTGTGGACAGTGATGAGGAGGAAGCAGTGGAAGAAGACATTAATAACAGGGACTCTGTCATACAGCAATATTTCCAGTGACACACAGGTGAGAACACATTTTTTTACTATTACATTTACTTTCACACTTCTACCTCTATCCTGTCTGTCAATTTGAAGCAGTATATGCTAACTGAGTGGTACATTTCCATTACGGTTTCACAAGTGTGGTTACCAACGTGTGTCATCTGCTTGCATCCTTCATGAGCTTGTGATGTGTGACATAGGTATGTTGACATTACATTTTCGAACGGATTATTTCATTGTCATAGCTAATACACATTTTCAAAATCACAGACTGACTCCAGATTGTTTTGTGGTTCAAGGGTGTTTATTGAAGTGCTAATTATTGGAGGGGGTGGCAAAATGGTGATGGTGGAGGAATGTCCATGGCAGAGTTCAGTCTATTAGTCTCACAGGTGCACTGCCCATATGGGCATAGGAAGTGGAGCTGGAACAGTTCCAATCTGGACAGGGTGACAAAGTGGGACAGTGGGATGACAATCAGGGTGGTCTCATTTCCTGGCGGGGGTCTTGCCATCTTGCTCTGTCCTGTTCCTGGATCTCAGGGTCCGCTTGCGAGGTGGTTCTCCGTCTGCAGGGGGTGGGGTGCTGGTGTGGTGGTCCTGTGGCGGGCGTCCTGTCCACTAGCGCCGGCGGAGGTGGTGGGCAGTTCATCGTCTAGGTTAGTGTCAGGGGCCCCTTGGAGTGCCACGGTGTCCCTCATGGTCTTCTGTATATCCTTCAGCACCCCTACTATGGTGCCCAGGGCGGAGCTGATGGTTCTGAGCTCCTCCCTGAACCCCAAAAACAGTTCGTCCTGCATGCGCTGGGTCTCCTGAAACTTTGCTAGGACCGTCGCCATCGTCTACTGGGAGTGGTGGTATGCTCCCATGATGGAGGAGAGGGCCTCGTGGAGAGTGGGTTCCCTTGGCCTGTCCGCCCCCTGTCGCACAGCAGCCCTCCCAGTTCCCCTGTGTTCCTGTGCCTCCGTCCCCTGGACCATGTGCCCACTACCACTGCCCCCAGGTCCCTGTTGATGTTGGGGTTGTGGGTTATCCTGGGTTCCCTGTAGTGGTGGACACACAGCTGATTGACGTGTCCTAGGGACAGAGGTATGGGCCCGCTGGGTGGGTGCTGGGCTGGTGTTACCAGAGGGTGGAAGGTCAGTGTTGGGCTGTGCCTGTGCGAGGGGAACCGACTGTCCCGAGGCCCACGATGGTCCGGGCTGGTCATCTTGATCCAGTTGGCCAGAGCTGCTGTCATCACTGTGGGCCTCTTCTGGGGGTGGGGTAGAGATATCTGGACCCTCCTGTGTGGTGACGTTACGTAGTGGTCCTGCAGGGGTATAAAAGCATGATTATTGCATGTGTGTGTGTCATGGTGTGCAATGGGTGAGTGAGCGTGTACCCCAGTGCTAGCTTTCCTGTGTGGGGGCTTGTGTGATGATGGTTAGGGGTTGTTATGGGTATGTGCAGTGGGCATGCTTTAGTGCTGGGTGTCCATGCTTTGTTGTGTCATGCAGGGCTTGGTGTTGGGATGTGTGGTTTGTATTATTAGTACATTAGTGAGGCGTTGGAGTGATAGGGGAGGGGGTGAGGTTGGGGGGGTGTGATAGCATGCAGGTAGGGTGGGGGATATGGTAGTTAAGATTTGACTTACCAGTGTCCATTCCTCCACCGACTCCTCTGAGGCCCTCTGGATGCATGATGGTCAAGACCTGCTCCTCCCATGTTGTTAGTTGTGGGGGAGGGGGCGGGGGTCCGCCACCAGTCCTCTGAATCGCGATGTTGTGCCTGGAGACCACAGAACGCACCTTCCCCAGTAGGTCGTTCCACCTCTTCCTGATGTCCTCCCGATTTCTTGGATGCTGTCCCACTGCGTTGACCCTGTCGACTATTCTTCGCCATAGCTCCATCTTCCTAGCTATGGAGGTGTCCTGCACCTGTGATCCAAATAGCTGTGGCTCTACCCGTACGATTTCCTCCACAATAACCCTGAGCTCCTCCTCCGAAAACCTGGGGTGTCTTTGGCGTGCCATGGGGTGGTGTAGGTGATGTGTGGGGTGGTGTATGTGGTGATGAGTGTGGTGATGTGTAGTGGTGTGTGGTGTTTTGTGCGTGGATGTTGTGTGGGTGATGGTGTTGTGTGCTTCTGTGTGGTGGGGTTGTCTATTGCTGTGCTCTCTCTCTGTCACCTTCGTCTCGAATTTTTGGTCGCAGGGGTTTGTGGGTGTTGTGGGTGTGTGTTTTATATTGTGTTGGGTGTGTGGGAGTGGTGTTTGTATGTGTATCAGGTGTGTGTATTTGGAATTGTCCAATGTGGCGGTGTTTTGGAGATGTGTGTGTATTTTGAGCGCGGCGGTGTGTATCGCCAATGGAATACCGCGGTTGAGAGACCGCCGCGTGGATTCGTGCGTCGTAATAGCATGGGCGTGATTCTGTTGCCGTGACGGTGGAGGATTTGTTTTCGCCAGTTTATCACTGACCTTTGGTGTCGCGGACTTGTGTGGGTGTCTGAATTTGGGCGGATTCCGAGATGTGGGTTATAATAGCTGTGGCGGATTTTCGCAGCCGCGGCGGTGTATTTGCGGTCTTCTGAACGGCGGTAAGCGGCTTTTACCGCCAATGTTGTTATGACCCCCATACTCTCATTTGCTGTCTGGGATACTGAGAAAAATCATGTTGTGTCATAAGGAATCTTAGTCCTGTTTTTCTATTTACTTAATTTCATAGGAAAACAAGCCGGACAGATTATTCTGCAACTTTGAAATTAGAACTCTGGGTTTAAAAATAGCATGTTTGTTCGCATGGAATGGTAATAGACCCAAACATGTTACGCATTATACGTGATAAAAACTTGATTGCCTGAACAATGAATTGTTCTGAAATTTTTTTTGTTGCGGATTTGGTTTTATTAAGGGTGGCTGGTAATAAAGAGCGAGATGGGAGTTGCCCTTCCACCCAAACAAATGAGAAGAAGCACCGAGCAGCTTGAAAAAAGAAGTTATAGTTGCTGTTCGGTGACAAAGCTGTCAGATTCTGTGTTTTTGGGGGGCAGTCTAGGGGGTGGAATTATGGACTGGACTCCTGAGCAAGGTCTTCTTCGCCCTGGAGAGATAAACCAGGGCAGTGACGACAAACTGGTGGGTGTGGTGTCTTTTACTGCTAGGTATAGAGGTTTGTTTAGTGCGGTAATTTAAATGGCCCAGGGCAGGATTGGATCATCGCCATTAAGCAAAAGGGGCGGGGTGGGGCAGACCGATGGGGAAAGTGAATAATTGGTGTGGAATTCAACTCTGCCCCCTTGCTGGCACTCAACAACTGCCTTATGATACAACGGCTTGGGAATGGGGAGGAGTTCTGAAGCTTCCTTCTAGGTTGAGGAAGCAGCTATGCATGTATTTCCAGTCCAGTTCATGTTGGAGGGTCCACTTAGGATGGTGGAGAGGCTGCTGCAGTGATATTGAGGTCACACAGCCATCCTACCTAAAATGTGGTGTGTGTGTGTATCAGTGGGTCATGTTTGCCAGTCCTGCTGTTCTGTCTCGGCTGGCAACCAAACAGATACTGGGTCCATGTGGAGGAAGAAACAAGTTAACCAGGCCAAAAGGGTGGTAGCAAGTTGTCTGCTGCATCAGTTTTGTGCAGATTGCTGCCTGCGTAGCCTAAGGCTGGAGGTGTTGAATCCACAGGTTGAAACCACCACAAGCTAGCAGTGCCCAGAGGAAGAGACAGTATGGACAGGTTGAAAGGGTGGGGAGAAAAAATAAGGAACTGGGAGGAGGACAGGGACGGATCTCTAAAAACAAATGAAAACATCTGAACTCACTGTAATAAAACCCCTACATTGAAAAATGTTGTAAGAATATAGCAAACTACATGACACAGAACAGCTAGCAGTGTGACATGAAAACAGTGGATTTAAACCACTTCTCACTATCTGACGAACCGTACACCATGCAAGGAAAACTGAGAAAACTCTGCACTGAGTTAAGCAATTGCCTTTAAACAGTCAAACTATGTAAGTAAAAAATCTCAATGTATAATAGTTTTTCATTGATTCTCAGAGATACTTCTGCCTCCGATAGAGTGCAGAGCGCTCAGTTCAAAGCTTGCTGTAGGCCAGTGATCCCTACTACAGAGTGTGTTAATCTACATTTCACTAGAAAATGAGCCATCATATCTCTATTTCGGTTTTGCCATTTACTGTATCAAATCACATCAAATCAGGGTTTATAAAGCACAACTATTCACCCGTAAGGGTCTCAAGGCGCTAGAGGGATTAGTCCTCTGAGCTTCAGTTGAAAAGCCAGGTTTTACCATGAGATAGGTGAAGGATCTTCCACCTGCCGAGGCCTTCTGTATGCAGGGTACAGTGGCTAGTGTTTGTTGAGCGGAGTGGAGAGGTCTGGAAGGGGAGTAAGAAGTGATGCTGTGGTTGAGGTAGTCGGTCCTAGGTTGTGAAGGGCTTTGTATGCGTGGACGAGGAGCTGGAAGTTAATTATTTTCTTGATGGAAAGCCAGTGGAGGTCTCTTAGGTGGCTAGAGATATGTTTGCAGCAGAAAATGTCCAGGATGAGTCTGGCGGAGATGTTTTGGATGTGCTGTAATTTCTTCAGGTACTACTGGGTGGTACTGCCATAGAGAGCGTTGCCATAGTCGAGTGTGCTGGTAACCAGGGCCTGGATTACAGTTTAGCGGCAGTCCTTTGGGATCCATCTGTAGATCTTCCGGAGAAATCGGAGTGTGTGAAAGCAGGAGGATGTGACTCAGTTGACAGAGAATATATCTCCTGCAAACATTTGACATTTCCCTTATGTAAGAGCCCGCTTTCACGGTTGCTCAAGATTAAAGATCATTGTGTCTCTGAGTTAGTGGCAGACTCCAAGGTGAGCCCGGCTTTTTGGGGGGGGGTTTGATATATTTTTTTTGCTCTTTCTCTTTCTCAGACAGCGGGAGGTTGTAAACTGCTGCAAAACAATTCTGGCCCATACCTATGCTGGGGTCGCTGCTGCGGCAGGGAGAAGCGCAAATGAAGGTTCATGTGGAGAGAGACGTTGGAGGTCTCACCCCACCTCAGGTGTGTGGAGCGAGGCTGTAAGGGGTGTGCGTCAGGGGAGACGCTACACCTCTAGGTGCAGTCTTCGAGGTCCGAGAACATCTTCTGGAGCTGATTTAACAGAAGTAGAGATGCTGTGGTTGAGGTAGTCGGTCCTAGGTTGTGAAGGGCTTTGTATGCGTGGACGAGGAGCTGGAAGTTAATTATTTTCTTGATGGGAAGCCAGTGGAGGTCTCTTAGGTGGCTAGAGATATGTTTGCAGCAGAAAATGTCCAGGATGAGTCTGGCGGAGATGTTTTGGATGTGCTGTAATTTCTTCAGGTACTACTGGGTGGTACTGCCATAGAGGGCGTTGCCATAGTCGAGTGTGCTGGTAACCATGGCCTGGATTACGGTTTAGCAGCAGTCCTTTGGGATCCATCTGTAGATCTTCCGGAGAAATCAGAGTGCGTGAAAGCAGGAGGATGTGACTCAGTTCACTTGGGTCATGGTGAGCAATAAGTCCAGGGTGGGGAGTGCCGAGGGCTCCCAGGCTCATGTGTACATTGCCAAGATGAGGATCTTGGTCTTGTCAGAGTTGAGCTTGAGGCAGTTGTCCTTCAACCAGGCAGAGAGTAAAATGTGCCAGTACTTGAAAAACGGCCTTATGCATGAGCTCCCTGTAAGTGGATGAGGATGGGTGCTACATAGAGAAACAGAATGTAAGGAAAGAAAGAGTTCAGGAAAAGCAATGGTGCAATACATTAGTGGCGTGAAAGGTGGAAGAATAAGGTCTGATTAGTATGAGAAAGAACAACTAAATGTGGGAGGCGGGAGTGTGATAGGGCACATATCTACCACAAGTGCAGCAGGTCCTTTTATACCAGAGCCCAGGTAGAGTTAAAGGGGCCCACTGAACTAAAGTTCTGGATGGCTTTTCTTTTAAAATGCTGGATGCACTGGCCCATTTTCTTTGCTTGCACCAGGGCCCCCGATTTGCTTGCTATGTCACTGCTATATAATGATGGAGCATTGAAAACAATGATTTGATGTTTGCCCAAAAGCAGTGCTTTGTTTCTTATCATCATTTTTTAGAGAGCATCAAAATAATTTGGAGTTTTGGGCAAACTTCAGGTTATTATTTTTAATGTACCACCTTTACGTCTAGTTTGTGACTGTCACACTGCATGTTCTGAAGCAGTACACAAAGGCAGTCTCAGGCAACTGTGCCTGTTTGCCTGTGTACAAAAGGACTATTAGGCTCCCTGCAGCTCTGAGCAGGCTACATTCCTGCCTAAATTCATGTTTATTGTCACTTTGTCAGGCACTGTCAGATTTAGGGTAGTGGTGCAAATGGTGCCAAACTTGGGTTAGGGGGAAGAGAGTGGCCATTTGCACACTGACCTTCCAGCATCAGCAGTTTAAACCGATCAACAGGTTATAAAGTGGACAGTGCAAGGCCTGTCCATTTTTCCATGCACACCTTTGACACAGACAAATGGTCTCTAGTGTTACCTTCGACTGTGATGTACCTTTATTTCTGTCTCAAACGTTAAACTAATTTACCCAATAGTCTTAAACGTGAAATTACTGTATACAATGTGGGTGTGCACACTGAGTGCACTTGCATTAAGGTTCCTGTCAACACACAGGCCTTATCATAGGTACCTATGGCATTTGCAAGAGAGAAATACACGTTTTAATTAAGAATGCAGCACTTTCACATGAAAGTGTGGCTATCAGGCAGTGAAGCAATTGTTTTTGATGAAGAACAGGCAAGATGCCTGGTAATTATTTGCAATGTAAACTGTTACCTAATTTGCAATATCGAAGTAGCTTGTTGTAGAGGATCTGTGAATCAAACTTTCTATTGTTGCATGTTTTGTGGGCATCATTGTAAAAGTGTTTTTTTGTTAGGTATGAACAAGTCCCAGTTGACCTCTTGAAATTAACTGTCATTTGATTTGTTGTGGTACCAGATCTCTAAAGACATGTTTCAATTTCAACTTCAATTTATTTAAATCATGGGTTGGAACTCTAAAGAGGTCCACATGCAAATACAATACAAGATAAGATAGAAAAGACCCTGAAATTCCAATTATAAAACCAGTATAAAACACTACATTCCCTATAAATAAGTTGCATTCACTGGATTCCCTAGTGCGCATCATATCTCATATCATTCAAGCAGTTACTCCCTGGATAGAAATATTTTAAAATATGAACCCGTATCCAAGATTAGTTTGGCTACCTTTAAAATCAATTAGGACCTATACATAAGATCTCTATGGATATAATAGGAAAACTACATGAACTGGAAACCCTCTGCCCGTCAAACAGGCATACAAAATAATGACATTAGAATGTTATACAACCCATCCCACTCAATATTCTTTAAGTGTCATATAGGGTATTTACCCTGCCAAGGTAGGATCAATACATTTCTCTTGTACCCTACTAAGGCAAAATTCAGTAAAGATTTAAAAAAGACTTGACTTACTTAAAAACCCTATAACAAAACATTAATTTGGGGGGTTGTACAAGATTTTCAAAGCCCCTTTGGCAGAGTAAAATTTGAGATTCAGGTAGAGGGGTTTCAACCATATTTTCCTATTAACTGCGAAAACGTGGCAGACAAACACAACATGCTTAAGGTCTTGCACCCCAAATTGACATCAATCACAAATATTTGAAGACTCATCCCATTTAGAGGTGAGTTCGCTTAGTGGCAATCTATCTAGTCTCAACAAGATAAAAAAAAGTCTCACCCCATGTGTGACATTCCAAGCTAAGTATGGCTTAGAATTTTTGAGCATTACAGATTTAGTCAGTGTTGATAATCTCCTCTTTAGGAAACAGGATTCCTGATCTAAAGAAAAACTTTTAGACCATGTCACCTCTTTCAGGGTTTTTTAACAATAATCGAAGGCACGGAAAGAATCAAATTAGGGTCAAGGTCAAGCAGTTGTGCTGCAAGATTAACATTTCTAAAAAACTTAGATTTTTCTCTTAAATTACTAAAAATGCCTGTAAAAACTAAATGTCTCAAGGAGGAACCCCTACTTTGAGCCAAGCGACAAGCTCTCTGAATCACTGCTGCAAGGCCCTGAACAAAGGTACTCTTAATACCGAATTCCAGCCTAAGGGCAGCCCCTGAGATCGAAGTATTACAGGAGGTAAGGCGTCTTAAAATCTGTCCATCAGTCTTATCAAGAAAATCCCATTTGGAAATCTCGATACAGTCTATAGCGTAAAGAAGGGTTGCTGGAATCTTTGCTTGATAAGCAGTGAGAAGATGTAAAAAATGACGCCGGCCAACTGCATTATAAAAAGCTAATAACCCTTGCGCTTGAGAGAAGGCTTTCCTGACATTACAGTATTTCGAATATGGTCTTGGGCACTGAGTGAGTGGGATAAAATATGCCCCAAAAAAACAATAAGATTTTAGTCGCTCTAACTTATGTTGACCCAAGAGCCAGGAGAAATTGGTCTTTTTACCAGACCTTTTCCCAAGAAAACAGACAACTTGAGATTTAGATATATTAATTTTCAGGTGGTGTTGCATAGTGTACTGGTTTAAGGCAGCTAAACGCTGGTTTAAGCCTTTCAGGATAAGATCAATCATGACTATATCGTCCACATGTAACAGGCAAGAGAAAGGTCGGCCTCCAATTTTGGGTGCAAAACTAACTGCATTCGATAAGAAATTCGGCAAATCATAAAAATATATAGAAAAAAGCAACAGAGCCAAAAGACAGCCTTGCTTCAAACCATTTTTTGTAGCAAATTCAGAAGACATGCCCTGCTCTCCTCCTAAAAGAACTTTGCACCAGGTAGAAGAGTGCAGAGCAATAATTAAACGTAACAAATTTGGCGGAACACCCATCTCATGCAGTTTCTTCCATAGGATCTTCCTATCTACCCTATCAAAGAAAAATCTAAAAAAGCAGCATATACAACTCCACCCCTAAGCTGAACATATTTTTCATTAATAGTATGCAATATAAGAATGTTGTCCAAAGTATTGTGTTCCTTTCTAAAGCCTGCCTGCTCCAAAGGGAGGATCACATTCTCCTCAACCCAAGAAGTTAGGTGTACTAATATGCTTTTCGCAAAGATCTTACCAGTTGTGTCGAACAATGAAATGTGGTGATAATTTATAGGGAGGGTTTTGTCTCCCTTTTTATAAAGGGGGACTACAATACTCCCTGTCCAAGATCCTGGAATTTTCCGGGTGAATAACTTTTGCCTAGAGCTGAGGTTCTTGTTTAATTACTGCCATCGGGACCTCATCAGGGCCCATAGCTCCAGATGCCCGCATTGAGCTTATGAGTCCCTCGATCTTAGATTCAGAGGGGGGATCAAAACCATTCATTTCTGCTATATTACTTAAAAAACGGGACCACTCCCCTTGGATTCATATCCAGATTTTCCGCATAAAGAGAAAGTATACATTTCTTCCAGTCTGTTTCAGCTATCAGGGAAGCGATAGAGGACTTACGATTACCACACCCATCAGATATAACAGACCAAAACATTCGAGAATTTTTGGACACTACGGCTTCCCTCAATGGGACCCACTTCTGGTCCTCCTCCTCCTTCCTTTTACTGCTCTTCATACGCGTTCTTCTTCTTTTTAGGAGGGAAATGTTCATATCACTGTCCCTAAACTCCCCGTCATATCTTTTCCTTACCAATTTATTGCTCTCTCTATTCAATAATAGGATCGATAACTTTACTTTCTTTTGAGGAGGTTTTATACACTTGGGCTGATCACTTCGAGTGATGCATGTCATGAGTTTGGAGAAATAGTTTATAGGATTCCCACTCCAAGCAGGGATAGATCTCACTGAACATTCAAGGACATCTTTAGTGTATAAGATTTTAGCTATAGTCCAATAAATTCTGCCCGTTTTTCTATTAAAACTAATATCTTTGCCCATTAAATTCCACGACTCAATTGAGGGTAACTGAATTTTTAGAGATAGATTAAGGATCTTATGGTCACTGTACTGTGAATCAATAATTGTCATATCTTCCACCAAATGGGCGACAGCATAGGAGGCCATCATATAATCGATGATAGAATTATTTTGTGAGGATTTGTGGGTGAAAGCTGCAGGGGAATCAGAGCAAAAAAGCCCGTTAAAGATGATACAACTAAGATTCCTCAGTCTTTTCATTAAGATACACCCCCTGTTATCTGTCCTAATTCTAGGGGGAAATAGAATGGGAGGGATACTCATTGCATTCTCTCTCTCGAGATCGCAAAAGATGGAAAAAGTTTGGTTAGATATCTTGCAATTTAAGTCTCCCATGATCAGTACCTCATCTGTACACTCCTTTGAATTAGAGCAAACGGCAAAGATATGATCAAACATTTGTGATATAGCTGAATCATAATCCTTATCTTGAGGGATATAGGCATTTACTATTAATCTTCACACCAGTTTGACAATTGAGTCAAAATTGCGGCACTCACAGGATTACAGCAGGTTACTTTTATTTCATGACAGGACTCCAAACAAACTAACACCAACACGTTTCGACCCTCACGGTCTTGATCACGGTAATTAACCAATCCATTACAAACACTATTTATACTAATCCTCTAAGCCATGCCCTTAAGTGGCATTCTGGGAAATGTAGTCTATACAATGTGTGCTACTTCTAAAGCCAAACACAAAGCCTATTACACCCTAACGTGTGTTTCATATACAAACAAAACTAAGAAATAAATAAAAAGAAAGACTTAGTGCACATAAACAATACTATTAAAGCAAAATGGACCGAACATAACAACAGCTATTCTATTCATCATTCCAGACTATTTTTTTATACCACTTTACACTTTGCTTGCAATCCCCGTCAACAATGTCCATAATTGTTAACAATTTTTATTCCAAATAATTTCTCTTTCCCCATTGCTCTGTAGGGATTCATTTCCCAATTACCATTTCACTTATTTCAATGAATATATCTCATTCAATTTTCCATTAACAATGGGAATTAATCCATGTTATACAACCAGGTTTTAAAGATGACAATAGAGTTCCTCATCGTAATTTATCCCAAATGGCATCTTAGTCTTTAACCTAATGATGTATCTGGATTCCAACCGTCTTAATCTTTGAACCCTGTCGCCACCCCGTTCATGTTTTTGCATTGTTGCAACACCATAATACTTCATGGACAACCAGTCGAGTTGTGAGTGAGTTTTTAAATGTTTGGTCATTGCATATGTGGTATCCTCATTACAAACCACCCTTATATGTTCCAAAATACGCTTTCTTAAAGGGCATGCAGTACTCCCTACATACCTCAGACCACATTGGCATTCCAACACATATACCACAAAAGATGTTTCACATGTGATTCTTGCTCTGATTTCAATTTCTCTGCCTCTATGATCTATTACAGCTTTTTTATTGCATCCAATTCTACAGGCTTTGCAAGTTTTTGCAGCAAAAGAAGCCTTTACTGCTCTCTGATAACCAATTGCGAGATTTTGGTACCTGTAGGTGACTTCTCACTAACATATCTTTCAAAGACGGTGCTTTCCGATATGTGATTGAGGGGCAGATGCCCACTCTTTGTCCAATGTCACTATCTTTTTGAATCAAGTGCCAATATTTCTTCAATATTTTCACAATTTGTAGGTTTTCCTTACTATAGTCAAGAATTAATCTAATCTCATTCTTTTCCCACATAGACTCATCTGATGCATTTCTATTCTTCATCAGCACCTGTTCACGGGTCTTATTTCTTGCCTTCATATCTCCCTGTGTAACTTATGTTGATATGAATCCCCTATTCAGGAATATTCGTCTTTTCTCATCAAATTTCTCATCATGTCCTGTTCATTTGAACAATTTCTCTTAATGCGAATAAACTCCCCATAGGGAATACTTTTGATCAATGATCCATGCAGGATACTATTGGTTGCTGTGGGTTTCCTATATAATGTGGTCTGTAATTCTCCATCTGCAATATACACCGATACATCTAGGAATTCAATTGAACTCTCACTTATCTTGTATGTAAATTGTAATCCAACATCATTTTTACTCAAAATATCAAAGAATTCCTCAAATTCTTCCACAGTTCCCTGCCAAATCAGGACCAGGTCATCTATATATCGTAACCACATGACCACTTTATCCATATATTTGTCGTTCTCTTGACTCCAAGCTATGCATTTCTCCCACCATCCCATTGTGAGGTTGGCATAGCTAGGAGAAAAGGATACTCCCATCGCTGTCCCGCAGATTTGTTTATAAATCTGATGGTTAAACAGAAAAATGTTGTTAATGAGGCATAATTCTATCATTTCTAATAGCATCTCAGAGTGTTTTAGGAAATGAATGCTTTTTTGCCATAGAAAGAATTTCACTGCATTAATCCCTGCTTGATGTGAAATTGAAGTATATAATGAGACCACATTGATTGTTACTAATAAATAATCAGGCTGCCATACTATGCCATTTAAAGATCTCAAAAAGTCTCCTGCATCTTGTATATACGAGTTCAAATCTGTTACCATGGGGGCCAAATAATAATCTACATAGTTTGAGACACCTTCATATAATGAGCCACAACTCAATATTATCGGCCTTCCTGGAGGTTTGTCTAAAGTTTTATGAATTTTGGGCAGGAAGTATATCGTTGGCATAATTGGATTGTCATTCATCATAAATAATTTCTCATCACAACTAATCAACCCTTCTAGGTACCACTTTTCTAATCTTTCATTCAATTCCCAAATCAAATCATTGATGGGATTCTCCGTCAATTTGCAATAGTTTACATTCATATTTAATTGTCTATATGCTTCTTCTAAGTAGTCATCCTTATTCCAAATCACAATATTTCCTCCTTTATCCGCAGGCTTGATCACTATAGATTGATTGTCCATCAGGCCCTTCAATGCTATTCGCTGGTCTTTCGTCAAGTTCTCTTTGTGTTGTTTTTGAGAGAACTGTATTTTTTCTAAATCACTCAGGACGAGATCATGAAATATATAAATTTTATTTCCTGGGGACAAGGATGGGCAGAACTTGGACTTCGGTTTGAATTTTGTTCTCACCTTATGATCTATCTCAATACCCAATGTGGTCAGTACTTGTGCTTCAGTTAACTCTTCATCTTTCAAATTGTGAGTCAAGTCATACATTGTTTTCAGATCAATGCTTTGTTCGATGATTAGATCTAAATTATCTGTGACGGAGCTTGCTCCCGATGTCGCTATGGGCCCCATTCTCGAGAAATACTTTGCCAATTTCAATTTCCTCACAAACTTGTATAAGTCAATTCTTGTTTGAACAAAGTCATGATGTTGCTCCGGACAAAAACTCAATCCCTTCTGTAGCACTGTTGTTTCTACCATACTCAATTCATAATTTGATAAAATTACAATCAAGTTTTCCGATTGCTCCACTCCTTCCGACAGTGCAACATATAGGGGGTTATTACAACTTTGGAGGAGGTGTTAATCTGTCCCAAAAGTGACGGTAAAGTGACGGATATACCACCAGCCGTATTACGAGTCCATTATATCCTATGGAACTCGTAATACGGCTGGTGGTATATCCATCACATTTGGGACGGATTAACACCTCCTCCAAAGTTGTAATAACCCCAATAGTCTTGTCCTTTTTCCCCTCCTCGTCTTCCTCTTCCTATAGGATCTTGCCACCCCCGGCTTCTGCCTCTTGCTCCCCTTCCTCTGTTTTTCGGTGTTGTTTGATCCAGATACACCAATTTCATTTAGTCTAAAAAAGTTGTTTTTCTTATATTCTTACTTGTTCCTTCACCTTCACTCAGATCTGTTTCTGATCCACTAGTTTCTGTATTCTTTGTTTGATCCAAATCAATATGTCCTGAATAAAACTGTTGCTTCAATATATCAAATCTTTTTGCAAACGTCAGGATGCATTTACTATTAATAAAGAAAATTTCCCGCCATTCTCCAACCTTAAACGCACACTCAAGATTTGAAAAAAGTTTAAAGAAACTGGCATAAGCACAAATTCCCACTTATAGTCATTACTTAACAACATAGCAACACCCCCTTTTGCGTGTTCTTTTGGAGATGACTGGGCCTTTGAACAAAGAACAAAAGTACCCGGGGCAAGGGAAATCCGAAACCCTCCAGGTCTCTTGGATACAAATTAAATCAGCCTTCCAAGACCGGATCACATCTCATTTTTCCAGGTGATTCCCCAGTCCTGCAGGGTTCTAAAAGACTACTGTAACAATTAGGGTTAGTTACCAGGGTATAACAGTTTTCCTTTCACCCGAGTGCTATTTAAAGTTCCCGGTTGCCAACTCCAATTTTCCTGATAGGAGCCTAAATAGAGAAGGGGGGCTTCTTCCATACATTTCACCACTCTTTCACCATGGGACAGGGAAACTTTCACTTTACCCAGAATGGAGGGAGAGAGATCCAACACTTGATGGCAGGGAGTATGAATCCTGAGAGGTACAGAGGGGGATTGCTGCAATTTACATAACATTTCTTCATCCCATACTGGGAACACGTCTATGCCTCTGCGTAATTATTGCTCACAATTATCTAAAATATAATTCACTCCAACTTTAGAGGTAAACCAGACTTTAGACATTAACTCATCTCCCCTCTGCTCTAGGGATACACAAGCAATATCCCTACTGTCAATTTGCTTTAACTCCTCAATGTCAGCAAAACAAGAAATTAAAAGAGAACGCTTTAGAACTAAATCCTGATCAAATGGAGCAGAAAATTCCAGATATACTGGGATCGTCATAAGCCCTTTACTGGTTTCCATCCTACAGATGGCTTCCCCGCCCTTATTACAATTAAAGACTGTATCCGATAATCCTGTAAACACATTCTCATTACAATAAGGTTCAGCACATGGGTTTAAATCTGAAACAACCTTCATTGAGTCAAGTGAGTTCTTATGTGGTCAACCCCTACTGGGGACAAACCATGTTTCCCCCTGGGAGACGGCGATCCCAAAGATCTCATATCCTTGAGCGACTTCTTCCTCTGGGCCAGATCCTGATCTTTCCGAGGAGATGATGAGAAAAACAAGGAGGAGTCACCCTCCAGCCAGGACATCTCCTAAGGTCTCCTGAGCTGACATGACCCCTGCCTTAGTGCAATCCTCCATCTTGCTTTAGAGGATTCCCCCCAATAGGAATAGGGATGTGCCCCCCTCCCCGAAGTGAGGAGGTGCAAAAAGGGTGTAGACACCCTCAAGGACAGTAGCCTTTGGCTACTGCCCCCCAGACCTAAACACACCTCTAAATTGAGTATTTAGGGGTGACCCTGAACCCAGGAAACCAGATTCCTGATGACCTACAACAACAAGAAGGACTGCTGACCTGAAAGCCCAGCAGAGATGACGGAGACAACAACTGACTTGGCCCCAGCCCTACCGGCCTATCTCCAGACTCAAAGTACCTGCAGAGTGACGCATCCAGCGGGACCAGCGACCTCTGAGGACTCAGAGGACTGCCTTGCAACCAAAGGACCAAGAAACACCCATGGACAGCGGCTCTGTCCAAACAGCAAGAAAGAAACAGGACTCCAGCCTCACTCCGGAAGCGTCGATCCCCAACACTCTGCACCCAAGACTCCCAGCTCGTGTCCAGAAGAACCAACACTGCAGAGAGGACCTACAGGTGACTCCAACAACGTGGACACCCTGAGACAACCTCCCTGCACCCCCACAGCGATGCCTGCAGAGAGAAACCAGAGGCTCCACCTGACCACGACTGCCCGGTAACAAAGACGCCGATGCCTGGAAGAAGCACTGCACCCGCAGACCCCAGGCCCAAGAGAAACCAACTACCAGTGGAGAAGTGACCAGCCGGCGGCCCTCATCTTTGGCCAGTCAGTGGCTGGCCCGAGAAGCCCCCCTGTGCCCTGCCTGCATCGCCATAGTGACCCCCGGGTCTCTCCATTGATTTCTATCTAAAACCCAACACCTACTTCACACCCTGCACCCGGCCACCCCTGTGCCACTGAGGGTGTATTTTGTGTGCCTGTTTGTGCCCCCCCCACCCCAGTGCTCTACAAAACCCACTGGTCTGCTCCCTGAGGACACAGATACTTACCTGCTAGCAGAATGGAACCAGACCACCCCGAGTCTCCTTAGGTGCCTTTGTTTTTTGGGCCCTACTTTGACCTCTGCACCTGACCGGCCCTGTGTTGCTGGTGCTGAGTGTTTGGGGTTAGCATGAACCCCCAACAGTGGGCTGCCTATGTCCTGGAGACTGAACTTGTAAGTGCTTTACTTACCTGATAATCTAACTTGTACTTCCCTCCCCCAGGAACTGTTGATTTTTGCAGTGTCCACTTTAAAAAAAGCTTATTGCCATTTTTGCCAAACCTGTGTACATTGCTGTTTTAATTCAAAGTTCCATATTTACCTATGCCAAGTACCTCACAATGTATGTACTTACTTGAATTCTGAATTTTATGGTTCTAAAATAAATTAAGAAAATTATATTTTTCGATATAAAAACCTAATGACCTGGAGTTAAGTCTTGAGTGTGTGTTCCCATTTATTACCTGTGTGAGTAAAACAAATGCTTAACACTACCCTCTAATAAGCCTACTGCTCGACCACACTACCACAAAATAGAGCATTAGTATTATCTAATTTTGCCACTATCAATATCTAAGGGGAACCCTTATACTCTATGCACATTATGGGGGTCATTACAACATTGGTGGTAAAAGCCGCTTACCGCCGTGCAGAAGACCGCCAACACACCGCCACGGTCATTGGTCATTATGACCCACAGCTCGGAATCTGCCAAAATCCAGACACCCACACAAGTCCGCCACACCAAAGGTGAGGGATAAACTGGCGATAACAAAACCTCCACCGTCACGCCAACAGGAATACGCCCACACTATCACGACCCACGAGTCCATGTGGCGGTCTTTCAACCGCGGTATTCCATTGGCGGTACACACCGCTGCGCTCAAAATACACACACATTTACAAAACAGTACCACATTGGACAATTCCAAATACACACACCTGATACACATACACACACTGCTCCCACACACCCAATACAATATAAAACACACACCCACATCACCCACAAACCCTTACGACCACAATTGCGACAGAAGGCCAGAGAGAGACACCACCTAAAAGAACAATAGCATCCACAGGCACCCTACACCATCACTCACACAACATCCATGCACCTCACACAACACACCTCTAAATATCACCCCACACATCACAACACACACCACCCCACACATCACCCACACTACCCCATGGCCCCGCAAAGACACCCCAGGTTCTCTGAGGAGGAGCTCAGGGTCATGGTGGAGGAAATCATCCGGGTAGAGCCACAGCTATTCAGATCACAGGTGCAGCACACCACCATAGCTAGGAAGATGGAGCTATGGCACAGAATTGTGGACAGGGTCAATGCAGTGGGACAGCATCCAAGAACTAGGGATGACATCAGGAAGAGGTGGAACGACCTACAGGGGAAGGTGCGTTCCGTGATCTCAAGACACCACATTGCGGTACAGAGGACTGGCGGCGGACCCCCACCTCCTCCCCCACAACTAACAACATGGGAGGAGCAGGTCTTGGCTATACTGCATCCTGAGGGCTTCACAGGAGCAGCTGGAGGAATGGACTCTGGTAAGTCAAATCTTTCATTACTTCATCCCCCACCCACCTGCACGCTATCACATACCCCCACCCTCGCCCTCACCCCCATCACTCCAACTCCTCACGTATGTCCCAATATCACAAACCACACATCCCAAACCCAAGCCCTGCATATAACACCAAAGCATGGACACCCATCACCAAAGCATGTCTACTGCACATACCCATACACTCCCCTAAACCATTATCACACAAGGTCCTACACAGGAATGCAAGCACTGGGGTACAGGGTCACCCACCCATTGCACACCATGGCACACACTTATGCAATAATTATGCCTTTACACCCCTGTAGGACCCCTAACCAACGTCACCCGACAGGAGGGTCCAGACATGTCCACTCCACCCACAGAAGAGGCCCACATTGATGACAGCAGCTCTGTCCAACCGGATCTAGATGACCAGCCCGGCCCATCTGGGACCTTGGGACAGTTGGTTCCCCTCACACTGGCATAGGCCACCACAGAGCCTCCCCCCTCTGGAAACACCAGCACAGCATCCACCCAGCGGGCCCATGCCTGTGTCCCCAGGACACGTCAATCAGCAGTGTGTCCACCACTACAGGGAACCCAGGCTAACCCACCACCCCAACAACACAAGGGACCTGGGGGCAGTGGCAGTGGGCACACGGTTCAGGGGACAGAGGCCCAGGGAAACAGGGGAACTGGAAGGGCTGCTGTGCGACAGGGGGAGGACAGGCCCAGGGAACCCACTCTCCAATAGGCCCTCTCCAACATCATGGGAGCCTACCACCATTCCCAGGAGACAATGGCAACGGTACTGGCCAAGTTTCAGGAGACCCAGCCGCTGCAGGAGGAACAGTATTTGGGGTTCAGGGAGGAACTCAAATCCATCAATTCCACCCTGGGCACCATTGTAGGGGTGCTGAAGGAACTCGTCAACAACAGGAGGGACACTGTGACACAACAAGGGGCCCCTGACACTAGCCTGGACGATGAACTCCCACCACCCCCGCTGGCGCTAGTGGACAGGAGGCACCGCCACAGGACCACAACACCAGCACCCCACCCACTGTAGATGGAGAACCACCCCGCAAGCGGTCCCTGAGATCCAGGACAAAGACAGAGAACAATGCCAAGACTCCCGCCAAGAAATGAGACCACCCGGATTGTCATCCTTCTGTCCCACTTTGTCACCCTGTCCATACTTAAACTGCCCCAGCTCCACTTCCTATGCCACTTTGGACAATGCACCTGTGAGACTAATAGACTGGACTCTGCCATGGATATTCCTCCACCATCACCCCTGACCATTTTACAACCCCCTCCACTATTTAGCACTTAAATAAACACCCTTAAATCACAAAACTACCTGGAGTCAGTCTGTGCTTTCAAAAATGTGTATTTGCAATAACTGTGGAAAAATGCTATATCCATTGTATTGTCAACATACCTATGTCACACAGCTCTAGTCCATGAGGAAACAAAGCAGATGTCACACAGTGGGACCCACATCTGTGAAATCGAAAGGGAAAGTGACAACCCAGGGTCTATACACTGTGCTAAAATGACAGACAGATGAGAGATAGAAGGATTAAACAGATGTAGCAGGCAGTGTTGTCTTCTTACCTGTGTCTCACTGGAAGTATTGTTGGATCACCGTGTTCCTGTTGTCTATGTCCTCTTCTTCTGCTTCCTCGTCTTCACTGTCCACAGGCACCACAGCTGCCACAACACCTCCATCTGGACCATCCTCCTGCAGAAAAGGCACCTGTAGTTGCAAAGCCAAGTTGTGAAGCATACAGCAGGCCAAGATGATCTGGCACACCTTCTTTGGTGAGTAGAATAGGGAACCACCTGTCATATGGAGGCACCTGAACCTGGCCTTCAGGAGGCCGAAGGTCCTCTCTATAATCCTCTTAGTTCGACCATGTGCCTCATTGAAGCGTTCGTCTGCCCTTGACCTGGGATTCCTCACTGGGGTCAGTAGCCATGACAGGTTGAGGTAACCAGAGTCACCTGCAAATATCGAGGGACAATTGTTAGGCACACACTAACTCTTAGGGACATCCCCAGACACCTACTCACACTGTATTGGGTCCATGTCCTCACCTAATAGCCACACACGGTGCCTCTGGAGTTGCCCCATCACATAAGGGATGCTGCTACTTCTCAGAATGTAAGCGTCATGCACTGAGCCAGGAAATTTGGCATTCACATGGGAGATGTACTGGTCTGCCAAACACACCATCTGCACATTCATCAAATGGTAACTCTTCTGGTTTCTGTACACCTGTTCACTCCTGCGTGGGGGGACCAAGGCCGCATGTGTCACATCAATGGCACCTATGTTGTTGGGAATATGTCCCAGGGCATAGAAGTCACCTTTCACTGTAGGCAAATCCTCTACCTGAGGGAAAACGATGTAGCTCCGCATGTGTTTCAGCAGGGCAGGCAACACTCTGGCCATCACTCACACTGGCACAGGCCACCACAGAGAATCCCCCCTCTGGGAACACCAGCACAGCACCCACCCAGCGGGCCCATACCTCTGTCCCCAGGACACGTCAATCAGCAGTGTGTCCACCACTACAGGGAACCTAGGCTAACCCACCACCCCAACAACACCAGGGACTTGGGGGCAGTGGCAGTGGGCACACGGTTCATGGGACAGAGGCCCAGGGAAACAGGGGAAATGGAAGGGCTGCTCTGCGACAGGGGGAGGACAGGCCCAGGGAACCCACTCTCCACAAGGCCCTCTCCAACATCATGGGTGCCTACCACCATTCCCAGGAGACAATGGCAACGATACTGGCCAAGTTTCAGGAGACCCAGCGGCTGCAGGAGGAACAGTATTTGGGGTTCAGGGAGGAACTCAAATCCATCAATTCCACCCTGGGCACCATTGTAGGGGCGCTGAAGGAACTCGTCAACACCAGGAGGGACACTGTGGCACAAAAAGGGGCCCCTGACACTAGCCTGGACGATGAACTGCCCACCACCACCGCTGGCGCTAGTGGACAGGAGGCAACAGGTGCCTTTTATGAAGGCACCTGAACCTGGCCTTTAGGAGGCCGAAGGTCCTCTCTATAATCCTCTTAGTTCGACCATGTGCCTCATTGTAGCGTTCGTCTGCCCTTGTCCTGGGATTCCTCACTGGGGTCAGTAGCCATGACAGGTTGGGGTAACCAGAGTCACCTGCAAATATCGAGGGACAACAGTTAGACACAAACTAACTCTTAGGGACATCCCCAGACACCTAGTCACACTGTATTGGGTCCATGTCCTCACCTAATAGCCACACACAGTGCCTCTGGAGTTGCCCCATCACATAAGGGATGCTGCTATTCCTCAGAATGTAAGCGTCATACACTGAGCCAGGAAATTTGGCATTCACATGGGCGATGTATTGGTCTGCCAAACACACCATCTGCACATTCATCAAATGGTAACTCCTCCAGTTTCTGTACACCTCTTCACTCCTGCGTGGGGGGGCCAAGGCCACATGTGTCCCATCAATGGCACCTATGATGTTGGGGATACGTCCCAGGGCATAGAAGTCACCTTTCACTGTAGGCAAATCCTCTACCTGAGGGAAAACGATGTAGCTCCGCATGTGTTTCAGCAGGGCAGGCAACACTCTGGCCATCACTCACACTGGCACAGGCCACCACAGAGAATCCCCCCTCTGGAAACACCAGCACAGCACCCACCCAGCGGGCCCATACCTCTGTCCCCAGGACACGTCAATCAGCAGTGTGTCCACCACTACAGGGAACCTAGGCTAACCCACCACCCCAACAACACCAGGGACTTGGGGGCAGTGGCAGTGGGCACACGGTTCATGGGACAGAGGCCCAGGGAAACAGGGGAAATGGAAGGGCTGCTCTGCGACAGGGGGAGGACAGGCCCAGGGAACCCACTCTCCACAAGGCCCTCTCCAACATCATGGGTGCCTACCACCATTCCCAGGAGACAATGGCAACGATACTGGCCAAGTTTCAGGAGACCCAGCGGCTGCAGGAGGAACAGTATTTGGGGTTCAGGGAGGAACTCAAATCCATCAATTCCACCCTGGGCACCATTGTAGGGGCGCTGAAGGAACTCGTCAACACCAGGAGGGACACTGTGGCACAAAAAGGGGCCCCTGACACTAGCCTGGACGATGAACTGCCCACCACCACCGCTGGCGCTAGTGGACAGGAGGCAACAGGTGCCTTTTATGAAGGCACCTGAACCTGGCCTTTAGGAGGCCGAAGGTCCTCTCTATAATCCTCTTAGTTCGACCATGTGCCTCATTGTAGCGTTCGTCTGCCCTTGTCCTGGGATTCCTCACTGGGGTCAGTAGCCATGACAGGTTGGGGTAACCAGAGTCACCTGCAAATATCGAGGGACAACAGTTAGACACAAACTAACTCTTAGGGACATCCCCAGACACCTAGTCACACTGTATTGGGTCCATGTCCTCACCTAATAGCCACACACAGTGCCTCTGGAGTTACCCCATCACATAAGGGATGCTGCTATTCCTCAGAATGTAAGCGTCATACACTGAGCCAGGAAATTTGGCATTCACATGGGCGATGTATTGGTCTGCCAAACACACCATCTGCACATTCATCAAATGGTAACTCCTCCAGTTTCTGTACACCTCTTCACTCCTGCGTGGGGGGGCCAAGGCCACATGTGTCCCATCAATGGCACCTATGATGTTGGGGATACGTCCCAGGGCATAGAAGTCACCTTTCACTGTAGGCAAATCCTCCACCGGAGGGAAAACGATGTAGCTCCGCATGCGTTTCAGCAGGGCAGACAACACTCTGGCCAACACGTTGGAAAACATAGGCTGGGACATCCCTGATGCTATGGCCACTGTTGTTTGAAAAAACCCACTTGCCAGGAAATGGAGTAATGACAACACCTCCACTAGAGGGGGGATTCCTGTGGGATGGCGGATAGCTGACATCAGGTCTGGCTCCAACTGGGCACACAGTTCCTGGATTGTGGCACGATCAAGTCTGTAGGTGATGATCACATGTCGCTCCTCCATTGTTTACAGGTCCACCAGCGGTCTGTACACCGGAGGATGACCCCATCTCCTCACCTGCCCCAGCGGACGTGCTCTATGGAGGAGAACAGCGAGCAGAGAGTCAACCAACACTGAGGTACGTAAACACAACTTTATATGAAAAATGTTCTAAATCGACATATGGCTGTCTTAGTGTATAATCAAGGCCTATATATGTGTGACGCATTTAAAAATAATGCCATGTGGCCCCCTGAAATGGCGGCTGCCTGACCTGTAATGTGGAACAAGGGGATTTGAGGTAATTGCGCTGGCGTTGTACACCGTCGCGGTAGGGGGTCGAAGACCGCTCCGCAAACCTGCCTTGGTTAACATTGGACCCTGTGGGTCCCAGGAGCCAATGACGATGTACGCCGGCGGTGACGGTACGCACCGCCGCGGACGTGAACGCCATTTTCTCTCTCTTCAATCACTTGATACCTGATCTTCGACAGGAGAGGACCTACACTGCAAGTGCTGCTGTGACCTCAGTCTGGAAGAGACAATGGCTCGTGTGTCTGGGGAAAGGGCCCCTGCCTTCAGCACGGAGGAGATGGAGAAACTAGTGGATGGGGTCCTCCCCCAGTACACAGTACTCTACTGTCCTCCAGACAAACAAGTGAGTACACTCTGAGCATGCTGTATGGGCAATGGCTGTTTGGAGTGGTGTGGATGACAAATGGGGTTGGGAGAATGAGGCGTGCTTGAAACGACGGTGAGTGCATGTGCGACATGGCAAGGGTAGGGATGCGGGCCAATGACTGAGACGGTGCGGGCGCTTATATCTTCTCCTTTTCCCCTGTACTATTCGTGTAGGTCAGCGCCCACCAGAAGAAGGATATTTGGCATGCCATCGCCAAGGAAGTCCGGACCCTGGGTGTCTACCACAGACGGAGCACCCACTGCCGGAAAAGATGGGAGGACATTCGCTGCTGGAGCAAGAAGATGGCGGAGGCCGAGCTGGGGATGGCCGCCCAATGTGGGAGGGGTGCCCGTCGCACCATGACCCCCCTGATGTTCCGGATCCTGGCGGTGGCGTACCCGGAGTTGAATGGGCGCTTGAGGGCATCACAGCAGCCACAAGGGGGTGAGTACACTATCATTCAGCTGATTCAGCGCGCAGTGAAGGTGTCTGGGTGGGGAAGGTGGGCTGTGGGTTCCCCTAGGCCAGGGTGAGTTTAGTAGGCTGGGTCCCTTCTTAAGGGAGGTCCTGTGGCACCCCACCCCACCTGTGTACAGAGCCAACTACACCTAGTCAGGCTCCTGTGACATCCATGTGTGCAGCAATTGGGCACAGCCTTGCAAACCATGTCCCTGGGATTGATTAGGGAACTCCAAGTGCACGGCGTAGTGCAGAGGGCTTCTGTGTCTGTAGTGTCCGGCAACGGTAGCGGTATTGCATGCACTCAACATGTCATTCTTCTGTCCCCCCCCCCTTTTTGTGGTCTCCCTGTGCTTGTGTGCATTAGCATCATCAGACGGAGGAGCAGTGGCACCGGAGCAGGAGAGAGCTGCATCCCACATGGCCACGGAGTCAGAAGCCACCAGTGGGACGGAGGGCGAGGGGAGCTCCACGGCAGGGACAGGAGCTGAGACCAGCGATACGGACTCCTCCTCTGATGTGAGCTCCCTTGCGGTGGCGGGCCCCTCTGTGCCACCCGCATCTACAGGTACAGCCGCCACCCCCCTACCAGCACCGCCCTCCCAGCAGACCCTCAGCGTTTGCCCCGTGGCCGCTCACCCAGGAAGGTAGGCATCTCCTTCGCCCCAGGCACCTCAGCCCCTGCCCCTGTCACCCTTGCTGCCCTCAGTGAGGAGGCCATTGACCTCCTCAGGTCCCTCACTGTTGGGCATTCTACTATTTTGAATGCCATCCAGGGTGTAGAGATGCAGTTGCAACAAACCAATGCATACCTGGAGGGCATTCATTCTGGTCAGGCAGCCCATCAGCGAGCTTTTCCGACTCTGGCCTCTGCACTGATGGCAGCCATTGTCCCTGTCTCTAGCCTCCCCCCTCCAACTACCTCCACCCAGACCGAAACCCTTGTATCTCAGCCTATCCCAAGCACACCCTCAGACCAGCATGCACACACCTCAACACACAAAGGGACGCTCGGGCAAACATAAGCACCACACATCCCACAGGCACTCACACAAGCATCATACAAATGCAGCTATACCAACAGCCACTGCATCCACTGTGTCCCCTCCTCCTCATCTCCCTCCTCCCTCCCAGTCTCGTCTCCACTCACACCTGCATGCACTACATCGTCAGCCTCTACCTCCATCACAAGCACACCCACCACCACACCCGGCTCACGTGCAGTCACCATCCCCACTACCATTCACACATTCCCTGTGTCCTCTCCCAGTGTGTCTGTGAGCCCACCTCCCAAGGTACACAAACGCAGCCACACACCCACCCAACAGCCATCCACCTCACAACAGCCTTCAGCCCATGCACCTTCACCCAAAGTCACCAAACGTACACTTCCTACAACCACTACCTCTTCCTCCACTCCCAAACGCCCTCCATCTACCCGTCCCAGTGTGTCCCAAAACCTTTTCCTATCCAACGTTGACCTCTTCTCCTCACTTCCCCACCCGGTCAGTCTCCTAGGGCACACCTCTCCAGCTCCCAAACCAGCGCCTCAGGCGACCGACTTCTGGAGTGCACCAGGCAGCAGGGCAGCCAGTGTGCCAAGGAGCCAGAGCACGGACAGTCCCCCACCTCAAAAGCACCAAAAGTTGGCCAGTGGCCGGCGGGAGAGAGGAAAAAAATCTTCAAACAAAGCCGCTCCCAGGGGTACAGGTGGGAGTGTGGATCCAGCTGCGCCACCATCCAAGGTGGGGAAGGTGCACACTAAAACTGGGAAGTCTGGGAAAACCTGCACGGCGGACAAGACCGCCACCAGCACCGCTGCCAAGGACACCGCCGCCACCAGCACTGCTAAACAGGACACCGCAGCCACCAGCACCGCTGCCAAGGATACTGCCGCCACCAGCACCGCTGAACAGGACACAGCCACCACCAGCACCGCTGCCAAGGACACCGCTGCCACCAGCACCGCTGCAAAGGACACCGCCGCCACCAGCACCACTGAACAGGACACCGCTGCCACCAGCACCGCTGCTAAGGACACTGCCACCACCAGCACCGCTGAACAGGACACCGCAACCACCAGCACCGCTGAACAGGACACCGCCGCCACCAGCACCGCAGGCCACTGAGCGCCAAAGATTCCGACGCTACTGAGGCCACCACGAGCAGGATGAAGCATTCTGGGCACAAAGCCCCCTCCAGAACCAGTGGAGAATGACATCCACTACCTCTGTCCTTGGCAGGATGAAGCACTCTGGGCACAATGCTCCTACCAGAACCAGTGGAGAATGACATCCACTACCTCTGTCCTTGGCAGGATGAAGCACTCTGGGCACAAAGCCCCCTCCAGAACCAGTGGAGAGATACATCCACTACCTCTGTCCTTGGCAGGATGAAGCACTCTGGGCACAAAGCCCCCTCCAGAACCAGTGGAGAGATACATCCACTACCTCTGTCCTTGGCAGGATGAAGCACTCTGGGAACAAAGCCCCCTCCAGAACCAGTGGAGAATGACATCCACTACCTCTGTCCTTGGCAGGATGAAGCACTCTGGGTACAAAGCCCCCTCCAGAACCAGTGGAGAGATACATCCACTACCTCTGTCCTTGGCAGGATGAAGCCCTCTGGGCAAAAAGCCCCCTCTAGAACCAGTGGAGAATGACATCCACTTGAGAGACTGTAGCTTTGCACTCCCCAGGATAAAGCAGTGGGCAACCCACCCACTGGAGAGACTTGAGAGACTGTGGCTTTGCACTCCCCAGGATTCAGCAGTGGGCAAACCACCCACTGGAGAGACTTGAGAGACTGTGGCTTTGCACTCCCCAGGATGCAGCAGTGGGCAAACCACCCACTGGAGACACTTGAGAGACTGTGGCTTTGCACTCCCCAGGATGCAGCAGTGGGCAAACCACCCACTGTTGAGACTTGAGAGACTGTGGCTTTGCACTCCCCAGGATACATCAATGGGCATGGAGCCCCCTCGTGGATCTGGCGTTGTGCACTCATCCGGCTGAGGTGCCCCCCCTTCCCTTTCTCCTGAGGTGCCTGTTTTATTTCCATCTGATGCCCCAGCAGTGTTCTCTCCGTCTTGTTCGGGTATCTTGTGTGGGCCTCGCCCATGCATTTTGGGCCCAGTGATCCACGGACTATGATGGTAGAATCCCTTGGACTTGTATTCTTGGTGTATATATTTGTTTATAGTGTGAATATCTTTATATATGCATATGTTTTTGATTCATGTCTTTGAATATATTACAATCATTCGACTGATTTCCTTTTGTAGTTGCATTCTTTCAGGGGGGTTGGAGGGTGTAACTGTAATGTATAATGATGTATTAGTGTGTGTGTTGTAGTGGGTGAGGCTGGGCGTGGGGGGGGGGTTGCGTGCTGTGTGTGAGTGTCACTCTCTTTCCCCCCCCCCTCCCCTGTGTCGTAGGTGCAGTACACACTGTGGTCTTCGGTGCCGGCGTTCGTGCTCCTGGTAGAGGAGCAGGAAGACAAAGGCAGGTAGAATCTGAAGTTCCAGTTCCATGGCGTCCTGGTTCCTCGTGGGGTGTGTAGAGGTGAGCGTTTTCCCTTCCAAGTCCTGTTTCCGCCGTGTTTTTGTTTGCAGTGAATCCACCCCGGAAAAGGTGGCGTATTGGACTGTTCTAATTCTGTGGGCGGTACATTGTCCTCCGTCTGTCTGTTGGCGGTTACCGCCGCAGTGTTTGTTTGTACCGCCTTTGCGGTCGCAGTGTTAAAGTGGCTTTCTATGTTGGCGGTTTCCGCCACGTTGTGATTCCAAATTTATTTCCGCCAGCCTGTTGGCGGTTTTACTGCCACTTTAAAACTGACTGCCAGGGTTGCAATGACCACCTATATCTCACTTTGAGATAGTATATACAGAGCCAACTTCCTACATTGGTGGATCAGTGGTGGGGTCTAAGACTTTGCGTTTGCTGGACTACTCAGCCAATACCTGATCACACAACACAATTAAAAAAATTGTCATTAGAAACTAATTGTTTAATTTTTGACTATTTTTCTACATTTTAAAAAGTCCTACTAGTGCCTTGTGTACGTCCTTGTTAGCATTTCTTTTTAAGTTTAAACGTTTCCAAAAGTTAGGATTTAAGTACTAGAAGTAGTTTTTAGTTTCTGAAAAAGGAATCCCAACTTTTAGAGTCATCAGGAGTAATACAGAAGAGATGGTCATGGAACTCAAACTCACCCCTTACCCACATCTAGGTATGTCAGAGTTAAGGTTTCTCTGTAAGATCAAAAAGATAAAAAGTGGGTCCAGCCCTACCGAGGCAAAGCTCCAGGAGCTCTTGGCAGAGCTTACAAGGGACCACCCCTCTGATATGGAGGATCATCCCTCAGATGGGGAAATTAGTGAACAGGAGGATTAACTCACCTCTCCTGTCCTAATTAGGGAGAACAGGGCTCCTAGAACCCTGTCTCCACAAATCATAGTCAGAGAGCCAGGTTCTTCCACAGGGGAGTCCAGTTCCTCTGTAAGCTTTGAGGGCAGCCTTAATGGATAGGACATCCTTTTAGCAAGGATGGCCAAGAGATTAGCTTTGGAGAAGCAGCTGCAGGCTATTGAAAGAGAAAGAAAAGAAATGGGTTTAACACCCATAAATGGTGGCAGCAATTTAAATAGGGTCAGAGAGAATACTGACATCCTAAAAATCCCCAAAGGGATTGTAACTAAATATGAAGAAGGTGATGACATCACCAAGTGGTTTACAGCTTTTGAGAGGGCTTGTGCAACCAGAAAAGTAAGCAGATCTCACTGGGGAGCTCTCCTTTGGGAAATGTTCACTGGCAAGTGTAGGGATAGACTCCTTACACTCTTAGGTAAAGATGCAGAATCCTATGACCTCATGAAGGCTACCCTGATTGATGGCTTTGGATTCTCAACTGAGGAGTACAGGGTTAGGTTAAGGGGGCTCACAAAACCTCGAGCCAGACCTGGGTTGATTGTGTTGACTTCTCAGTCAAAACACTAGATGGTTGGATAACTGGCAGTGGTGTAAGTGATTATGATGGGCTGTATAATTTATTTAAGAAAGATCATCTGTTAAGTAATTGCTTCAATGACATACTGCATCACCAGCTAGTATACCTAGGTCCTATTTCTCCCCAAGAATTGGGAAAGAAGACAGACCACTGGGTCAAGACAAGGGTGACCAAAACTTCCACAGGGGGTGACCAAAAGAAAGGGGTCACAAAGCCTCCCCATGGGAAGGGTGGTGAGACATTCAAGGACAAAAACAAAGAGTCTTCTACAGGGCCCCAAAAACCTGCTCAGGAGGGTGGGCCCGAGCCTCTTCACAGGGTAAAAGCTTTGATCCCAAGAAGGCCTGGTGTCACAACTGTTGATAGCATGGACACCAAACTGGAGACGAGGCCTGTCCCAAAAAAAATCCCACAACTACTACTCCATTTAGCACTGGAATAGCCAGTCTCCAGGTAGGATCAACAGTGTGCCCAGAGCAAATCAGGGTCCACACTAAAGCTACTTTAGTCTCAGAGGGTGGGGTGGATTTGGCCACACTTGCTGCCTGGCCACCTAACATGCAAAAATACAGGCAGCAGCTCTTGATAAATGGGAATAAGGTAGAAGCCCTAAGGGGTAAAGGTGACAGTGTCACCATTGTGACAGACAAACTGGTTTCCCCAGGACAGTACCTGGCTGGACAGACATATCCAGTCACAAATGCTGACAATGAAACTAAAGTCCATCCCATGACAATGGTAACTTTAGAATGGGGGGGTCACTGGCCTGAAACAGGTGGTAGTCTCCTCTGCAATCCCAGTAAAGTGTTTGCTAGGGAATGATCTGGAGTCCTCAGCTTGGGCTGAGGTAGAGCTCATGACCCATGCAGTCATGCTGGGCATCCCTGAACTGGTGTGTATCAAGACTAGTGCACAATGCAGAGCACAAGGTGAAAAAAAAGTGTTGGAGTCTGGAACAATTGCCCAACCTTCCAAGAGGAAAGGAAAGGTGTCTGGGGGACCAGCTTCTTCACAGCACAAGAAACAGGACCTCTCTTCTCAGGAAGATGTCCGATTCCCTGAGGGAACTGAGTCCATGGAGTTGGGACCTTACCAGGTAGAGCTCTTGGGCCCAGAGGGACCAACCAGGGGACAGCTGGGTCAGGGACAAAAGACTTGTCCCACTCTTGAAGGCCTAAGACAGCAAGCAGCTGAGCAAGAAAAAGGTAATGCCAGTGGAACCCACAGGGTCTATTGGGAAGATGGACTCCTTTACGCTGAGGCAAGAGATCCCAAACCTTGTGCCACTAGGAGAGAGGTAATGCCTCAGGAGTTTAGGGAGTTCATTCTGACCTTAGCCCATGCCATTCCCCTTGCTGGGCATTTGGGACAAACCAAGACTTGGGAGAGATTAGTCAACTATTTCCATTGGCCCAATGTGTCCCAGAAGGTAAACGAGTTCTGCAGCTGCTGTGTCACCTGTCAAGAAAGTGGCAAGACAGGTGGCCATCCAAAGGCCCCCCTCATTCCACTTCCAGTGGTGCGGGCCCCCTTTGAGAGACTGGGAGTGGACATAGTGGGTCAACCTGAACCTCCCACAGCATCAGGGACCAATATATACTGGTAGTAGTGGATCATGCTACCAGGTACCCTGAGGCAATTCCCCTTAGGTCCACTGCTGCCCCTGCAGTATCCAAAGCACTCATAGGTACTTTTACCAGAGTGGGATTTCTTTAGGCGGTGGTTTCTGACAGAGGTACCAACTTCATGTCAGCTTACCTAAAACATATGTGGAATGAGTGTGGAGTGACTTACAAGTTCACCACACCATACCATCCACAAACCAATGGTCTTGTAGAAAGGTTGAACAAGACATTGAAGGGCATGATCATGGGGCTCCCTGAAAAACTCAAAAGGAAATGGGATGTCCTCTTGCCATGCCTGCTTTTCGCCTAAAGAGAGGTGCCACAGAAGGGAGTAGGGTTTTCCCCCTTTGAACTTCTGTTTTGCCATCCTGTAGGGGGACCACTGGCACTTGTGAAAGAAGGCTGGGAAAGACCTCTCCATGAACTTAAGCAAAATGTAGTGGACTATGTACTAGGCTTCCGCTCCAGGATGGCAGAGTACATGGAAAAGGCAAGCGATCAGTGAGAAGGGAATATAGCGGCCTGCTAGACACGCAGACCGTGGCCTCCACCCTCTGCCTCACTTACCGCCGGCTCTCCCGCTGCGGGAATGAGTCATGGTTTGTGTTTTTTTTCTTCTTTTTTTTTGTTTTTTCACTTACCTTGTGTCCGCGGCAGATGGGCGCTCCATACACTGGGGTCCCCTTCGAGCGGATGAGTCCGCCGCTTACTCCAGGCTGGATTTGAGCTGCCTGGTGCTTCGCCAGTACAGAGGGGTGGCGGCCAGGCTTAACTTCCAGGGTAGCAGAGGCAGAGTCAGCACAGGCTTGTCCCTGGCTCTCCCCTGCCTGCACCAGGATCCACGAGGTGAGCTGGCTTCGGAGCTCCTTATGTTGGTGATTCCGGCAACGATGTTTTGGAGCAACTTTTTACTCCTCAGGCCCCTCTCCACCGGCCCCCCTGCATGACTCCCAGGCACCCATCTGGGCCGGGGGCCAGAACATGGCTACGAGGGCAGAAGTTGTCCTCCTCGAAGGCTGGGTTGGGCTCTCCAGCATCCTTGACAGCTTTATTAGCACTACCTCCTCCGGGTGCTCGGGTAAGAAGTAAGCATGCAGCAAAAGGTAATGCTCCTAGACTTTCTTTGTCCTCACATTTACGAAGTGAGGGAGGGGTTTTTCTTTCAAACTCTCAAGCCCCACCGGCTAAAATTACTGCAAGCTACACTACTGGGCGGCTAAAAGTTACCCTCTCCCTTAGGTCTTTCTTTAAAGTATTAGACCAGTCCAGTGCTCCACAAACTACACCCACTTCTCCTGTAAATAAGGCTGCAAATATGTCTAATACGGCAGGAGCTCTACTCCCCGCTGGTTTCATCACACAGCCCAGTTATGCAAGAGATAGAACAGGATTCAGCTGGGGGGGCCTTCTGTGCTTCCGCGCAAGGCAGAGTACAATTGAACTAATGTAGCCCATATGGATTCCCTCCTCCAGTCATTACTGCATGAGATGAGAGACAAATTCGCCGTTTCTGAATCCAACCAAGTTAAAATGCAGGGGTTCTGTGATGGTCTGGATGCGAAAATCACTAATCTTACAGAGAGACTAGGGACTATGGAATCCTCTATAGGTGCACTACAGGCAGAAGTGGAGCTTAATTATCACAAGGTTCAAACACTGAAACGAAGTGAGAAGGACTTGAGAGAGAAACTGGAATCCCTGGAAAATCACTGCAGGAGGAATAATCTTAGATTTCTGAATATTCCAGAAGGTGTGGAAGGGGACAATATTAAAGACTTTATAATATCCTTGATCAAAGACCATATTCCAACGGTGATCTCCCTTGATCTGGCCTCAGAAATTCAAAGAGTCCATCGGGACCCTTTCAAGAGAAATCCTAACAAGGAGAAACCTAGAAAGGTGCTGGCTAATTTGGCCTCATATCAATTAAAGGAACTGATTCTTACAGACGCTCTCAATGTCCAGGGTTTTCGGCATGAGGGTTGGTCATTCCTAATAAGATCTGATATGTCTATGGCAACGTTAAATCGATGTTGGGAGCTGGGGAAGGCTTTGCAGGAGTTTAAGTCTTTGGGTGCCACTCGACAATTGAGGTTCCCTGCCACTCTGAGGGTAATGTGGAAAAACAAAATGTATAATTTTCGTGATCCCCAAGAAGCTAAGATTTTGATTGATCAGATAAAAGGGGAGAGCTAGCGGGTTGCGGAGGGCAGGGGCCTAAGGGTATTATGAGCCACCCAATATGGTTTCAGGGAGGGTTCCCGAGGGAGGGTTTGGGGAAGGGCAGTGTGACACACTTTTTAACAATCCGATTAAGGTCACAATGGGTGGGGAGCAGATGGGGAAAATTTAAAAAAATTGAGTCCTTGCACAATTGGATAACTGTTGGGGTCAGAGAAGAAATTCTTATTTGAATAAGGACACGATGATGCGATCCGGCGATATTTCTAAACTTAACATTTTGACCTGGAATGTAAATGGCCTTAGAGTAAGCAGTAGAAGAAGGAGAATTATTGAGTTCCTAAGACTGTCTGAATGCCAGATCATTCTCCTACAGGAGACCCATCCAAGTTATGAGGAGTTGATGAGTATTCTTAAGTCACAAAGGTGGATTACCCACTTTGCTTGTACTAATCAATCTTGCAATGTGAAAGGGGTTGCGATTATAGTAAAGAATAAAGTTCGAAGTCAGCTGACAGACGTCAGTGCTGATCATAGGGGGAGATGGGTCCTGGCAAATATCAAGTTAGGAGGGCTCCAATACACTTTAGTATCCTATTATGGTCCTAACGTGGATGACCCAGGCCCACTTAGGGATCTCTACAAGCAACTGATCAGAAGAGTTCAGAATTTGATAATAACTGGCGGAGACTTTAATGTTTTGCTTAATCCTTCCCTAGATAGCTCAACCCCCAGACCGGCTTTTAGTACACCTAATATGAGAATCTGCTTGCATAATATAATGGAAAATTTTGGCCTGATTGATCCTTGGCAAAATAGAATGGGACAGACCAAGGAGTTCACTTTCTGGAATAAGAAACTCAGACATGCTTCTAGAATTGACTTCTTTCTGATAGACATTAAACTTCAAAACAACTTAATGACAATCTCCCACCAGCCAAGCCATCTCTCAGACCACTCAGCCATTCAGATGACCATTAGCCTCTCTGACTCTTGTGCATGCACCAGATGGACACTGGATCGTTCTCTCCTGGGGGAAGAAGAGATCGTCCTAAAGTTGAAAAGGGACTCCAAGGATTTTTTTTTAGATCAATTTATGTTCCGCTCCAATAGCCACGGTCTGGGAAGCATATAAGGTCTTTATCCGTGGAAAACTGATTTGCTATGCTGCTTCTAGAGCCAAGAGAACCAGATCAACAATAAAGACGCTTGAGGGAATACTTCGTACCCTGCAAGCCCAAAGACTATCCTCCCAGGACGCAACAACGCACACAGACCTACAGTATCAAATCCAGGAAGCTCAAAATTCACTCGAGGTCGTTTTAGAATCAATTGTGAAGAGTAGATGGGAAGCTAGTAAACTGGCGCATTTTGAGCACGGCGAAGGCTGTGGCAAGTTATTAGCTTGGAAGACTAGGTCTGATAATGTTAGGAATAGGATTAAAAGAAAAATACACGGTAAAACTGGCAGAACCTCCTCAGAAGATCAAGCTATCATAGGAGAATTTCTCAAGTTTTTTTCTGAGCTATACAGAGACGACGCAGTGATCTCAGCAGAGGCGATTGAAGAATGGTTGAAGGGGGGCACACTCCCCAGGTTAGAACCACTTAAGAATTTGAGCCTCAATCAATGCTTTCTCCCTAGTGAGATAGACAGTGTTATTGCTGGCTTGAAAAATGGGAAGGCTCCGGGTCCAGATGGAATACCTGCCGAAGTATATAAACTTCTGAGAGACGAGCTCGCGCCAGTTCTGATCCAGTTAATTAATTTGATTCTCATAGATTCTTCTCCGGTCCCGTCCTCCTGGAATGAAGCTATTATAACCTTAAGACTAAAACCCCAGAAAGATGCTAGAAGATAGACCTATTTCACTGCTCAATTATTGTCAGAGTCACCAGATCCTCGGGGTCTGTGCACGTTCCCAACACGTCCACCACTGAACAGCTCCAAGACTCTGATAGATAAATCACAGAGACTGAGAGAGTTCAAGAGGGGATTAGGAAGGGAACAGCTGGGAAGGAGACCTGTAGTAAGAAAAAGGTTAGAACATACAATATGAAAATTATATCTCCTGAAATCAATACTAGACTATGATTCTAAGCCTAGTCACTCTGAAAACATGAACAATCTAAGAGTTAAGTTTAAAATGACTAAGTTTCAAGATGGCCGGATACCTGTAGGGGAATCAAGATGAATTAAATGAAAACTTTCTTATTCAAGTACTTTCCTTTACATGAGAATCAGAAAAAACATTCTGACTAAATTTTAAACCAGTCATATAAATCCTGTTTTGAGAATGTATACTAGGACCATACAATATTGCATCTAGAAACTCTGGCCTTCTGTGTACTCTTAAAATGTTTCAACACAAATTGCGCATATTGCAGATATATATATATTTATAGTAAACACCATAAAAGGATTGTGCACCATGAATAACACAATATGGATTCAGGAAACAAATCACATAACTTGTCAACTCAAATATTACATAATAAATATTTTAGAATAGTGGCATACAATAAACAACATGAAATAAACTTGAGGAGAGAATCGTGCGTCTTGTCGATTCGAGTGTCACCATGTAAAATATCAAGAAATGGTAGCACGCAATGAATATCAAAGTCAAATCATCATTAATCGAATTGCGCGTCTTGCCTATTCGTAAAACACGATGTAAATGTCAAGAAATAACAGCTCACAATAAATAACAAGATCAAAGTACAATGAAACGAATCACGCTTCTTTTGCCGATTCTTAAGCCACCATGTAAATGTCAAGAAATGGTAGCACGCAATGAACAACAAAGTTAAATCCTCATGAAATGAGTTGCGCGTCTTACCAATTCGTAAAGCATCATGTAAATGTCAAGAAATAGTAGCGCGCAATGGACAACAATGTTTAAACACCATAAAACGAATTGCGCGTCTTGCCGATTCTTAAGCCACCATGCCAATGTCAAGAAATGGTAGCACGCAATGAATAACAAAGTCAAACCTTTATGAAACAAATCGCGCGTCTTGCCGATTTGTAAACTACCATATAAATGTCAAGAAATGGTAGCGCGCAAGTAATCTGTTACTCATTTAAGAATTAACCCAAGAATATAAAAATTCTCAATAACGGTGTCGGAACAGTCCAACCACTGTCTTACCGCCTGGAACAATGATCACCAATGAAGGATGAAGGGCAGAAGACTGGAAGATCCAAATAGGCCGCCGGGACAGGAGCTCAGGAAGAAGCTGCTGCTCTGCACCGGGACCTCTGAATAGTGAGCACTGGGAGTTGGGCTGGCTCTCTTTTATAGAGTCTTGGCCCAGCCCAGAACCACGCCCAGGCATGTTGCAGGGAAAGTCTCTGGAAAGCCCTGGAAAGGGGCCACACCCTAACACACTCTGAAAAGCTGCAGCAATAGATTGCAAAGGAACAGTTTTTGTGAGCATATTAAAAATAAGTTTTCAGGATTGAACTCTGCAATGCAAAAGGTTAAACCACAACATATCAGCACAATGCATAAATTACGTTGTTTTGAGAGTGCTGGGTTTTTGCATTTTTGTCGCCAATAGAGCACGTACTGCTCTGGTGTTGACAATAATGAATAGAAAATCTTCAAGCAATTACTTGCTCGGAGGTTGGATAATGTGATCAGTGACTTAGTGCACATCAACCAGAAAGGCTTCATGAGAAACAGACATCTAGGGGATCGGACCCACGATCTAGTTGCAGCAATTGACACTGCACTAACTTTTAACATACCTCTAACCATATCCACAATTGACGCTGCTAAGGCCTTTGATAGAGTGAGCTGGCTCTTCTTGCAGGCGGTAATGAATCGCAATAACTTGGGTGATAATTTTCTTAATGCAATTAAAACTATTTACAAGTCCCCATCAGCTCGGGTTCTGGTTAATGGCATTTTATCCCCACATTTTAAGACTGAACGGGGGACACAACAGGGTTGCCCTCTCTCCCCTCTTCTCTTTAATCTTTATATTGAGCCTCTGGCTAGGAGAATCAGGGCAGATCAGAGAATCATACCTTTTCAGCACCACAATTGGGTCCTGAAGGAAGCCCTATATGCGGATGATGCTCTGATATACACACAGACCCCCCAATGTGCTCTCCCGGGACTTTTTGAAATTATTGTTAGCTTTGAAGAAATCTCATGTTATTTATGTTACCTGGAATGGTCCTCAGGATTACCCATTGGAGAAAGACGAAATTCGATATTTTTGGGTCAAAGTGGTCAAGAACCTGGCAGAGATGGCCCAAGTGAACTTTGTGCATCATCTTAGGGAAACAAAGAAGTTACTCTTGCAATTGTCACACTTACGTCTTTATATTCTAGGTAGAATTAATCTAATAAAGATGGTGGTACTGCCAAAATTCACATTTATTTTTAATGTTATCCCTTTATCTTTTAAAACCGAATGGCTAAGGCAACTGCAAGGGGTAGTAGTCAGCTTCATCTGGTCCTATAAAAAACCCAGAATAGCATGGAAAAAATTGAGAAAGAAAAAGCTAGATAGGGGAATTGCACTTCAGACTTTCAGCTTTACTACTGGGCATTCCAGCTGAAAAACATTAGATCACTTTTCTCCAAGGAGTATCTATCCCCTCGACTTCAGGCTTTGATAATGTGTTTCCGGGACCAGGGTACACAGTTTCTTTATCAATTTGGCCACCCCAGGTATTACAAAAAAGTTAGATTAAAAGTTCTCTATAATGCCTGCTGCATCTGGTATGCAGTAAGAAGGAGACTGGGTATCCCATATTACAGTGAGCTGGCCCCAATCCAGGATGTACTAGCTAAGCCATTGATAGAGGGAGGAATTACGCAGTGGGGACAGCTAGTCAGTGGGGATATGTTAGCTCTTGGGAATCCCTATCCGATGCAACCAATGCTAAATTATCTAGGTTCAAATACGCGCAAATTAAAGGTAGGCTGCAAAGAGAACCTGAGGCCGGGTGTTCTACGGGTTGGGAGAAGGAAATTACCGGCCCACAGAGCCAAAAGAAAGAGGTTTCAAAGTGGTATTGGGCATTTATACAAGCTGAAGATGCATCTTGCCCACCCTCTACAGAGGGATGGGATCTGGTGTTTCCTGCACTAGATCTTCCTTATTTCTGGTGGGCCTCTATGAAGATTCTTTGGTCTGTGGTTAAATCTGACCTCCTGTGGCGGAACCACTTGTTCACTATATATCGGGCTTACTGGACCCCCAAAAGGCTTGCTAGAATAAATTTTCAAGGAAAGAGTAATTGCCCGAAGTGTGATCTAGAGGGGGCAGATGATATCCATCTCTGTGGCAGTGCCCGGGGATTCATATTTTTTGGGAACAAGTGGGTAAGTCGATCTTGTCAATTATAAACAGGCGTAATGATATAACTCTCCCAATGGTTGTATTTGGGCTATATGAGACTGCTGAGAGGAGTTTGCATGATAGATTGGAGAGACCCCTGATGCATCTCTTTTTCTATTTGTTTCTGATAGCCTGGCGGGAAATAATATTATGTGGATCTCTAGTTTTCCCCCCACTCATAGGGATTGGTTGTTGTCAGTTAAGAGAATCTCTGATTTAGTTTGTAGTAATGGCTTGGATAGGTCCCTTAGAATGTGGGAACCCTTTTTTGTTTTTTATAGAACCATCTTTTTCAGACATTAGGCCAGTGTGAATTAATTAGATACAACTAGATCTAACACTTGAGTCTTGCTTTCAGTAAGAGTCCAATGATTAAGTTTTAAGATCTAACAGCTAGGAGAACGGGGCGGACTGGTTCTGCCCTCCCTCCAAGGCTGATGGGGGCCGCTAGCTACCTGAGCTTTGGTGGACCACAAGGCTGATGACCAAGGCTGGGATGTGATGTGGCTTCTCTTGTCTGCATTTGGCTACATATGAGGACTCAAAAACAAAAAATGGAAAAGGCAAGCAAACACCTTGAGGCCAGTCAACAACTCCAGAAGTTGTGGTATAACCAAAAGGCTGCAATGGTTGATTTTCATCCAGGGCAGAAAGTCTGGGTGGGCTCTGGATCCTGTGGCTCCGAGGGCACTTCAGGACAGATGGAGTGGCCCTTGCCCACTGCTAGAAAAGAAGAGTCAGGTCACAAGAAGAGTCAGGTCACTTACTTAGTAGACCTGGGCACTAGCAGGACACCCAAGAGGGTGATCCATGTTAACCACCTTAAACTCTACAATGATAGAGCAGACTTAACCATGCTGATGGTTACTGATGAGGATCAGGAAGCAGAGAGTGAGCCTCTCCCTGACCTCCTCTCAACTGACCCTAAAGATGGCTCAGTAGATGGGGTTGTCTACTAAGACACCCTCTCTCGCCAACAGCAAGCTGACTGCAGGCAAGTCCTCCAGCAATCTGCTGAGCTCTTTTCTTTGACCTCTGGTCAGACACACCTGTGTCCCCATGATGTGGACACAGGAGACAGTTCACCTGTCAAGAATAAAATATTCAGACAGTCTGACCAAGTCAAAGAAAGCATCAAAGTGGGGGTCCACAAGATGCTGGAATTGGGAGTGATAGAGCACTTTGACAGTATCTGGGCTAGCTCAGTGGTCTTGGTCCCCAAACCTCACACCAAATATGGAAAGAGCGAGATGAGGTTTTATGTGGACTAGAGAGGGATCAACTCTGTCACCAAGACAGATGCTCACCTCATACCAAGGGCAGATGCGTTGATTGACACGTTAGGTGCAGCCAAATTCTTAAGTACCTTTGACTTGACAGCAGGATACTGGCAAATCAAAATGGCACCTGGAACAAAATAAAAGACTACATTCTCTACACCTGATGGGCATTATCAGTTTACTGTTATGCCCTTTGGCTTAAAGAAGGCCCCTGCCACCTTCCAAAGGTTGGTGAATCAAGTCCTTCCTGGCTTGGAGTCCTTTAGTGCAGCATATCTAGATGATATTGCTGTCTTTAGCTCCAACTGGCAGGATCACCTGGTCCACCTGAAGAAAGTCTTGCAGGCCCTGCAAACAGCAGGCCTCGCTATCAAGGCATCCAAATGTCAGATAGGGCAGGGCACAGTGGTTTACTTGGGACACCTAGTAGGTGGAGGCCAAGTTCAGCCACTATAGCCCAAGATCCAGACTATTCTGAACTGGGAAGCTCCAAAAACCCAGACCCAAGTCAGGGCATTCCTGTTGCTTTTACTAGTAGGAGGTCACTCCCCAGGAAGCAGTGTTGGAGTCCAATGGAGAAGGAGGCCTTTGCTGTGGTTTGGTCCCTGAAGAAGTTGAGACCATGACTGTTTGGTACTCACTTCACAGTTCAAACTGACTACAGACCTCTCGGATGGCGTATGCAAATGAAAGGAGAGAACCCTAAACTGTTGAGTTGGTCCATATCCCTATAGGGAATGGACTTTGTAGTGGAACACAGACCTGGGACTGCCCATGCCAATGCAGATGGCCTCTCCAGGTTCTTCCACTCAGAAAATGAAGACTCTATTAGGAAAGGTTAGTCTCATCCTCTTTCATTTGGAGAGGAGTTGTGTAGGAAAATCCCTCTGTTGGCATGGTTACCCCCTAACTTTTTGCCTTTTGTTGTTGCTAGTTATGATTGAAGGTGTGCTGGGACCCTGCTAACCAGGCCCCAGCACAAGTGTTTTTTCCCTAAACTGTACCTTTGTCTCCACAATTGGCACAGCCCTGGCACACAGATAATTCCCTTGTAAATGGTACCCATGATACCAAGGCCCCTGGAGCCAGGGATGGTCTCTAAGGGCTGCAGCATATGTTATGCCACCCTGGGGACCCCTCACTCAGCACATGCACACTGCCTCACAGCTTGTTTGTGTTGGTGGGGAGAAAAAGACTAAGTCGACATGGCACTCCCCTCAGAGTGCCATGCCCACAGCCCACTGTACCTGTGTCATAGGTAAGTCAACCCTCTAGCAGGCCTTACAGCCCTAAGCCAGGGTGCACTATACCAGAGGTGAGGGCATAGCTGCATGACCACTATGTCCCTACAGTGTCTACGCCAATTCTTAGACATTGTAAGTGCAGGGTTGCCATAAAGAGTATATGGTCTGGGAGTTTGTCAAACACAAACTCCACAGTTCCATAATGGCTACACTGAATACTGGGAAGTTTGATATCAAAATTCTCAGCACAATAACTCCACACTGATGCCATTGTGGGATTTATTGAGAAATACACATAGAGGGCATCATAGAGAAGACCCCTGTATACCACCCCAACTACTAGTGCTAGGCTGACTAGTTTCTGTCAGCCTGCCACATCCAGACGGGTTTCTGGCCACATGGGGTGAGTGCCTCAGTGCACGCTGTGGCCAGGAACAAAGCCTGTACTGGGTGGAGGTGCTTCACACCTCCCCTGCAGGAACTGTAACACCTGTCGGTGAGCCTCAAAGGCTCAAGCGTGGTGTTACAGTGCCCCAGGGCACTCCAGCTGGTGGAGATGCCCGCCCCCAAGACACAGCCCCTTCTGTTGGTGGCAAGTCCAGCAGAGATAATGAGATAAACAAGAAGGAGTCATCCTCCAACCAGGACAGTCCCTAAGGTGTCCTGAGCTGAGGTGACCCCTGCCTTAGGAAATCCTCCATCTTGCTTTGGAGGATTCCCTCCAATAGGATTAGGGATGTGCCCCCCTCCCCACAGGGAGGAGGCACAAAGAGGGTGCAGCAACCCTCAAGGACAGTAGCCATTGGCTACTACCCCCCAGACCTTAACACACCCCTAAATTGAGTATTTAGGCGTGACCCTGAACCCAGGAAACCAGATTCCTGGTGATCTATAACAAGAAGAAGGATTGCTGACCTGAAAGCCCAGCAGAGACGACAGAGATGACAACTGACTTGGTCCCAGCCCTACCGGCCTGTATCCATACTCAAATAACCTGCACAGCGACGTATCCAGCGGGACCAGCGACCTCTGAGGAATCAGAGGACTGCCCTGCAACCAAAGGACCAAGAAATTCCTGTAGACAGCGGCTCTGTCCAAACAGCAAGAAAGAAACCATCTTTAAAGGGACTCCAGCCTCACTCCGGAAGCATGAGTCCCCAACACTCTGCACCCAACGCCCCCGGCTCATGTCCAGAAGAAGCAACACTGCAGAGAGGACCCCCAGGTGACTCCACCGATGTGGACACCCTGCAACGACCTTCCTGCATCCCCACACTGACACCTGCAGAGAGAAAGCAGAGGCTCCCCCTGACTGCGACTGCCCGGTAACAAAGAACCCTATGCCTGGAAAAAGCACTGCACCTGCAGCCCCCAGGCCTGAGAGAAACCAACTACTAATTTGACATTTTTTTGATCTAGCAAAACTTTCAATATAGAAGATAAAATATCCTGGGTATGATCAGAATTATATAAAGATTTTTCTAAAAGTGCCAGGATTGAAGATAAAATTCTCTCTAGGCATTTAAAGGACGCTGAAAATATAGTGTATTGGTCTGGAGGACAAATGGGCAGGTTCTCAGAGGACCCCATTACTGGTGTTAAAGTGGGCAAGGCTGGGGAAAGAGAAAGTTCATTGGGGGTACTACTGAACAACCTTAAGCCAGAAGGACTAATTTTAAGTTTAACCAGCAAAGGCGTAGTCGGACAATAATCAAATAAATTCCCTACGATAGTGACACCCTTCATTTCCACATCAATATCTGGGAGGTTAAAGTCCTGTCCCCCAAGGGCGCCGACCCCATTCTCTGAGGGAGCAATATAATTCATAGCGACCCCATCTGGAGAACACTTAGGCCCTCATTGCAACCCTTGTGGTCGGTGATAAAGCCACGGTATTACCACCAACAGGCCAGTGGTAAAAAAATGGAATTATGACCACGATGCAAACCGCCAATACAGACAGCCACTTTAACACACTGAACGCCACGGCGGTAGCAACAAACACCACGGCGGTAACTGCCAACAGACAGGCGGATGGCAATGTATCGGCCACCTTATTACAATAAGCCAATCTGCCAGCTTTTCCGAGGCGGTACCAACACCATCAAAAGCATGGCGTAAACAGTACACAGAAGGGAAACACCTCACCTCTGGACGCTCAAGGAAAAACCAGAACGCCATGGAGCCCGAACTACAGGTGTTACCCATGCTGGTTTACCTCCTTCTACACCAGGAATACCAATGGCGGCAAAGACAACCACGGTGAGTACTGCACCTAGCACACATGGGAGGAGGGATGAAAAAGTGAGTGACACACACACACACGCAACACCCCACCCCCAACAACATACACACAAACAGATGCAACAACATTACACATCCACCCCGTACCCCTCAGGAATAACGCAAGGATAAAAGGAAGTGGGTAAAGTCAGTGTAATAATATAAAGTTCTAGAAATATGTCCTCAAAGCACAAAACAGTATCTACAATATATACAAGTGGAGGGATACTGCCCAGTCCATGATATCTGTGGGCCACAGGGCCATATCACATAGGCCAAGGCCCCACTTGACTCCTGCCTCAATATGGAGAGAACACTGCTGGGGCATCAGATCGAAAATACACAGGCACCTCAGGAAAAAGGGCAAGAGGGGCCCCTCAGCCAGAAGATGGTACCACGCCACTGCTCCTTGAGGGGGCCACATGCCCATCACTCTGTCCTGGGGAGTGCAAAGCCACAGTCTCTCTAGTGGGTGGTCTACCCACTGCTTGGTCCTGGGGAGTGCAAAGCCACAGTCTCTCTAGTGGGTGGTCTGCTCACTGCTTGGTCGTGGGGAGTGCAAAGCCACAGTCTCTTTAGTGAGTGTTCTGCCCACTGCTTGGTCCTGGGGAGTGCAAGTCCACAGTCTCCCTAGTGGGTGGTCTGTCCACTGCTTGGTCCTGGGGAGTGCAAAACCACAGTCTCACTAGTGGGTGGGGTTTGTGCCCTGTGATGCAGATTTTGGAGAGTGCAAGGTCACAGTCTCTCACCTGGGTGTCACACCTACAGTTTTGCAGGGGCCAGGACGCACTACAGCCCATGGAGGCACGACTACACAGTGCCCGCTGGTGGTGACGCTGCTCAGTGGTGGCAGTGGCAGTGCTGGTGGCAGTGCAGGCAGTGGTGGGAGGAGGCTCCAGCCCTTCCCCTGCAGCCTCAGACGACTGCCCAGTGTGGCTGCTGCTGATGGCAGTGGTGCTGGTGGCGGTGCTTGCAGCGGTGCAGGTGGCGGTGCTGGCAGTGGTGCTGCATGTGGTGGGGGGAGGCTCCAGCCCTTCTCCTGCAGCCTCGGACGGATGAAGTGCCATGGCTGGTGTTGTTTGCTCAGATGCTGCTCCAGCACCAGGCTCCATATCCATCCTGCCTGCGGCGTCTGTGCCTTTGTCATTGCCCTTGGCAGCTGGTGGTCCCTTCCTGCCCTTGGCAGCTGGTGGCCCCTTCTTGCCTTTGCCAGCTGGTAGTGCCTCCTTGCTTTTGCCAGCTGGTGGGGCCTCCTTGCTTGTGGCAGCTGGTGGTGCCTCCTTGCTTTTGCCAGCTGGTGGTGCCTCCTTGCGTTTGCCAGCTGATGGTGCCTCCTTGACTTTGCCAGCTTGTGCCCCTTTTTTTGTCCTTGGCAGCTGGTGCTCCCTTTTTGCCCTTGGCAGCTGGTGCTGATACACTGGCTGTGTGGACAGGTATCTCCTTGGAGCCTCTCACAACTGCAGTGGCTGCAGAAACTAAAGTGGCCGTGCACTGGGTGGCTGAGCTGCTAGCCTGGGTCCTGACGACCCTGCCGGAAGTGAAGGATGGGGGGGTGGAGGGGCGGGGTTAATAGGTCAAGGCTGGAGAGGAAAAGCTTTTTAGGGACACCGGGGCTGGAAGAGGGTGAAAGTTTGGGAGTGGAGGAAGAGGGAGTGGTGGTAGGAAGTGTCTGTCTGCTGTCTTTGAGTGCAGGTGCATGGGCTGGATGCTGTCATGAGATGGATGGCTGGTGGGAGTCTGAGTGCTTGCATTTGTGTACCTTGGGAGGAGGGGGCACAGTGGGAGAGGACACAGGGGACGTGTGCATGGATGTAGGGGTTGTGACTGCCAGTGAGGGGCGTGCAGTGATAGGTGTGATGGTGATGGGGGTAGTAGATTAGGATGTAGTGCATGCATGTGTGAATGGAGACGCTACTGAGAGGGAGGTGGAAGACCAGGAGGAGGGGGATACAGTGGAGGCAGTGGATGTTGGTGTGTCTGCATCTGGGTGGTGCTTGTGTGAGTGCCTGTGGGATGTAGTGTGGTGCTTGTGTTTGCCTGAGCCACTTCTGTGTGTTGATTTGGGTGCATGCTTGTCTGATGGTGTGCTTGGGATGGGCTGGGGTTGAGGAGATTAGGACTGGGTAGAAGAAGTTGGAGGGGGGAAGCTAGAGACAGGGACAATGGCTGCCATCAGGGAGTTGGCCAGAGCCTGGAATGATCTCTGTTGGGGCGCCACTCCAGAGTGAATGCCCTCCAGGAATGCATTTGTTTGTTGCAAATGCCCTGCCAGACACTGGAGGGCGTTCACTATAGTTGACTGCCCAACAGAGATGGATCACAGGAGGTCAATAGACACCTCACTGTGGGCAGCAGGGCTGACTGGGACAGAGCCTGAGGAGCCTGGGGCGAAGGAGATACCCACCCTCCTAGTTGAGTGGGCACAGGAAACACGCTGAGGGGCTGCTGGGAGGGCAGTGCTGGTACGGGGTGGCGGCTGTACCTGTAGCTGGGGTGGGCACAGAGCTGTCCGCCACCACCAGGGAGCTTCCAACGGTGGAGGTGTCGCTGTCAGAACTGTCCACTCCAGTATCCGCTGTGGTGCTCCCCTCGCCCTCGGTCCCACTGGTGCCCTCACTGTCAGTGGATTCAGCCTCCTGGGCCATGTGGGATGCATCTCCCTCCATCACCGGTGCCTCTGCTCCTCCGCCAGAAGATGCTAATGCACCCACAGGCCCCCATCCCCCACCCAGATAACACCTCATCACGTGCAGTTTTCTGATTCTGAAACTGTACTTACTCCCTTGTGGCTGCTGTGATGCCTTCAAGTGCCCATCCAACTCCGGATAGGCCACCGCCAAGATGCAGAACATCAGGAGGCTCACGGTTTGACGGGCACCCCTTCCTCGTTGAGAGGCCATCCCTAGCTGGGCCTCTGCCATCTTCCTTGCCCAGTGGCGCAGGTCCTCCCACCGTTTGCAACAGTGGGTGCTCCGCCTGTCAAAGACCCCCAGAGTCCGCACGTCCTTGGTGATGGCACACCAAATGCCCGTTTTCTGATGGGGGCTGACCTGCAGACAATGGATAGATAGGAAATGGGATCAGCCATACCGTCCGGAGTGTTATACTCATGACCCACCAAATCCCTCCCATCCCCTTAAGCACATACATTGACCACCATAAATGAAGCACTCTGCCCAGGACCCATCAGCCACCCCCCCTTACATGAGGCTTACACACACAGCACTCCATCGATTCATGCCCCATGCATCGTGCTCACAGTGTACTCACCTGTTTGTCTGGAGGACCATAAATTAAACGGTATTGGGGTAGGACCCCATCCACTAGTCTCTCCACCTCCTCCGAAGTGAAGGCAGGAGCCCTTTCCCCAGACACTCGAGCCATGGTCGCTTCCAGACAAAGGTCACAGCAGCACTTGCAGTGTAGGTCCTCTCCTGTTGTTAAGGTCAGGTAGCAAGTGAGTGAACAGATAGAAAATGGCAGTTACATCCACGGCAGTGCGTACCGTCACCACCGGTGTACATCACCATTGGCTACTGGAACCCATAGGGCCCAATGATAACCAATGAGGTGTTGCAGGGCGGTCCTCGACCACCTCCCGCAACGGTGCACAACGTCAGCGGAATTACCTCATTTCCACTTCTCCCTCCACACAGGTCAGGCGGCTGCCATTTCAGGGGGAACAGGCCATGGCACCTAACTGCATCACAGCACACATAGGCACATTTACAGGACTACACGTTAACAAACTGTTTCTGTCACAACATGCAAGGCATTTTACTCTGAGGATATATTTGAATATGACCATCTGCTCACTGTTTTTCACCCTAGAGTTCAACCGCTGAGGATTAATGGGAGATGGAGACATACCCCAGTGTACAGACCTCTGGTTGACCTGGCAAAATTGGAGGACAGGCACATTATCCTTACCTACAGACTTGATAGGGCCACAATCACAGAGCTGTGTGCCCAATTGGAGCCAGACCTGATCTCAGCTATCCGTCACCCCAAAGGGATCCCCCCTCTTGTGCAAGTCCTATCAGTGCTCCAGTTTTTGGCAAGTGGCTCCTTCCAAGCGACAGTGGCAATGGCAGCAGGGATGTCACAGCCTGTCTTCTCAAACGTGGTGGTTAGAGTGTTGTCTGCCCTGATGAAATACATGCAAAGCTACATCGTTTTCCCCAAGGTGGAGGATTTGACCACAGTAAAGGGAAATATCCCCAACATCATTGGTGCTATTGATGGTACACATATTGCCTTTGCCCCCCCCCCGGAGAAATGAACAGGTGTACAGAAATCGAAAGAGCTTTCACTCTATGAATGTGCAGATAGTGTGCCTGGCGGACTAGTACATCTCCCAGGTGAATGCAAAGTATCCTGGGTCTTTGCATGATGCCTATATCCAGAGAAATAGCAGCATCCCATATGTGATGGCTCAACTCCAGAGGCACCGGATGTGGCTAATAGGTGAACCCATGGTCCCCACCCAGTGTATGTTGGTATATGGATGTGGGGTTGGCCCTAAAGGTAAGTGTCTGGCTAACAAGTATCCCTCGATATTTGCAGGTGACTCTGGTTATCCCAACCTCTCATGGCTACTGACCCCAGTGAGGAATGCCAGGACAAGAGCAGAGGAACGTTACAATTGGGCACATGGTGAACAAGGAGGATCAATGAGTGCACCTTTGGCCTCCTGAAGGCCAGGTTCAAGTGCCTCCATCTGCCAGGTGGATCCCTGTGCTACTCACCAAACAATGTCTGCCAGATCATCATTGCATGTTGCAAGTCGCATGTTGCATAACCTAGCCTTGAGACGCCAGGTGCCTTTTCTGCAGGAGGATGAGGCTGGAGATGGTTGTGTGGCAGTGGTGGAGCCTGTGGACAGTGACGAAGAGGAGGCAGAGGAAGAGGATGTGTACAACAGAACAACTATAATACAACAGTACTTCCAGTGACACACAGGTAAGACACTGTCACCTCACCTTCCATTGCTGTTTTGTGAAGTGAATTTTCTATGGCTGGCTGATGTTCCCACTACAAAGGTCACTTATTATACCATTTAACATGCCTATTTGCAGATATTTGAGCCCTCCTGTGGCTCCTGGTGTATTGACTGCAGCACATTACAGGTCATAACTATGGCCCTCATTACAACCTTGGCGGGCGGCGACTCAATTTTGAGATCCCCGCCGGGCGGAAACCTAGTTTCCGCCCGCCGGCCCAGCGGGGATCACGGCTGCAACACAGGAGCCGGCTCCAAATGGAGCCGGCGGTGTTGCGGCTGTACGACGGGTGCAGTTGCACCCGTCGCGCTTTTCACTGTCTGCATAGCAGACAGTGAAAAGCTGCACGGGCCGTGTCAGGGGCATGGGCAGTGCAGGGGCCCAGCGACTCCCTGTACCACCAGCCTTTTCCTAGCAGTTCAAACCACCAGGAAAAGGCTGGCGGTAGGAGGAGCCGTAATCCCTTGGGCAGCGCTGCCCTGGCGGATTAAAACCGCCGGGACTGAAGTGGCGGTAAACCGCCGGTCCCGGCGGTGCGACTGCGGTGCTTCCGCTGCGGTCGTAATACCATGGGAAGCACCGCCAGCCTGTTGGCGGTGCTTCCGTCGAAACAGCCCTGGCAGTCTTTGACCGCCAGGGTTGTAATGAACCCCTATGTATGCAACAGTGTACAGACTACTTGCAATGTCTACAGATTGTTAAAGAACTATGGGCCATATTTATACTCCGTTTGCGCCGAAATTGCGTCGTTTTTTTTGACGCAATTTCGACGCAAAACTAACGCCAACTAACGCCATATTTATACTATGGCGTTAGAGGCGAATAGCGCCAAAGTTCCCGGAATGTGCGTCATTTTTTAGCGTGAACCCCTTCCTTGCGTTAATGATATGCAAGGGAGGCGTTCCCGTCTAAAAAATGACTCCCAGGACTTTACGTGGTATTTATACTCCCGGGCAAAAGAGACGCCCGGGAGTTGGCGTGGCTAAAAACGGCGCATTTGCGCCACTTTTTAACGCCTGCTCAGGGCAGGCGTTAAGGGGCCTGTGGGCTCAAAATGAGCCCACAGGTGCCCTCCCATGCCCCCAGGGACCCCCCCTGCCACCCTTGCCCACCCCAGGAGGACCCCCAAGGATGGAGGGACCCACCCCAGGGACATTCAGGTAAGTTCAGGTAAGTTTTATTTTTTATTTTTTATATTTTATTTTGGTGGCATAGGGGGGCCTTATTTGTGCCCCCCTACATGCCACTATGCCCAATGACCATGCCCAGGGGACAGAAGTCCCCTGGGCATGGCCATTGGGCAAGGGGGCATGACTCCTATCTTTCCAATGATAGGAGTCATGTTGATGGTGGATGGGCGTCGTTAAAAAATGGCGCAAGTCGGGTTAAGACGATTTTTTCGACGTAACCTGACTTGCCCCATTTTAAGACGCCCATGCGCCATTTTCCCCCTACGCCGGCGCTGTCTGGTCTACGTGGTTTCTTCCCACGCAAACCAGGCAGCGCCGGTCTGATTGCGCCGTCTAACGCCATTCCATAAATACGGCGCCCGCATGGCGCTTCAGAATGGCGTTAGACGGCGCAAAACTTTTTGACGCTAAACTGCGTTAGCGCAGTTTAGCGTCAAAAAGTATAAATATGGGCCTATATCCTTAAATCATTTGACATACTCCATACTTGTTTTTCCCAAGGGTGTTTATTTCAGTGCTGAGAAGTAAATGGGGATGTGCAATGGGCTTGGGGGATGGTGGAGGAAAGTCCAGGATAGAGTCCAGTCTATTGGTATCACAGGAGCATTGACCAAGGGGGCATAGGAAGGGGAGCAATGGCAGTTCAAGGTGGACAGGGTGACAGAGTGGGATACAAGGGTGACAATCAGGAGAGTCTTATTTACTGGCGGGGGTCTTGGCAATAGTCTCTGGCTTTTGACTGGATCGCAGGGACCGTTTGCGGGGTGGTTCTCCTTCTGCAGGGGGGTGGGGTGCTGGTGGCCTGTTGTTTCTGTGGCGGGGCCTCCTCTCCACTAGCGTCAGCAGAGGTGGAAGGCTGTTCATCGGTGTGGCTAGTGTCAGGGGCCCGTTGGTGTGCCACTGCCTCCCTCCTGGTGTTGGCCATGTCTGCCAGCACCCCTGCAATGGTGACCAGGGTGGTGTGGATGTCCCTCAGGTCCTCACTGATCCCCAGGTATTATCCCTCCTGCAGACGCTGGGTCTCCTGCAACTTGGCCAGTATCTGGCCCATGGTCTCCTGGGAATGGTGGTATGCTCCCAGGATGTTGGTGAGTGCCTCGAGGAGAGTCAGTTCCCTGGGCCTGTCCTGGGCATGTCACACAGCAGTCCTCCCAGCTTCCCTGTTGTCCTGTGTCTCTGTTCCCTGAACTTTGTGCCCACTGCCACTGAACCCAGGTCCCTGATCATCCTATGTTTGTGGGTTGCCTGTGGTCCCTGTAGTGGTGGACACACTGTTGATTGATGTGTCCTGGGGACAGAGGGATGGGCCCGCTGTGTGGGTCCTGTGCTGGGTAACCGACTGTCCAGAGGTCCCTGATGGGTCAGGTTGGTCATCCTGATCCAGGCGTGCAGAGCTGCTGTCATCACTGTGGGCCTCTTCTGGGGGGGGCTGGATGTTGCTGGCACCTCCTCTCCAGTTACGTTGTGTGGGGGTCCTGTGGAGATGTAAATGCAATGTTATTGTTTCTGTGTGTGACATCTTGTGCATGGGTATGTTTCCCTCTATGGTTGTTATTACCAAGGCAGTTTTGACTTGTGTGAGTAGTTATTTGGTTGGCTAAGTGATTGTCACTAGTGTGCATGCTGTGGTGAAGGGTGTCCATGCAGGGCTGTGAGTGGTGTCCATACATTGTTGTTGCATGCATTTCTTGGTACTGGGATGGGTGGGTTGTGATGGTGGGGTGTGTGTGAGGTGGTGGGGTGATGGGGGTGAGGGTATGGGTGGGGGTATGTGATGACATGCAGGTAGGGGGTGAAAGTAGTAAAGATTTGACTTACCAGAGTCCAGTCCTCCTGCTACTTCTGCCAGGCCCTCAGGATGCATGATTGCCAAGACTTGCTCCTCCCATGTTGTTAGTTGTGGGGGAGGAGGTGTGGATCCACCACCAGTCCTCTGTACAGCAATCTGGTGTCTTGCAACCACAGAACGCTCCTTCCCCTGTACGTCATTCCACCTCTCCTGATGTCATCACTTGTTCTGGGGTGCTGTCCCACGGTGTTGACTCTGTCCATGATCCTCCACCATAGCACGATCTTCCTTGCAATGGATGTCTGCTGCACCTGTGATCCGAATAGCTGTGGCTCTACCCGGATGATTTCCTCCACCATGACCCTGAGCTCCTCCTCTGAGAACCTGGGGTGTCTTTGTGGTGCCATGGGTGTAGTGTGAGTGGTGTGATTAAGTGTGTGTGGGGTGATGTGTTGGGGTGTGTGCTATGAGGTGCGTGGATGGTGTATGGGTGAACGAGTTCTGTGGCTCTGGTTGTGTGGGTACTCCTGGTGTGTCTCTCTCTCTTTTGTAAATTGTTTGTAGTGTTAAAGGGTTGTGGGTAATGTGGGTGTGTGTTTTATAGTGGTGTGGGTGTGTGGGTGTGGTGTGTGTATGTGTGTAAGGTGTGTGGAGTTTGAATTGTCCAACATGGTGTCATGTTAGGTTGTGTATATTTTGTATGCAGCGGTATGTACCGCAAATGGTTTACCACGGTTGAATGTCCGCAACGGTGATTCGTGGGTCATAATGCTGTGGGCGTAGTTCTGTTGGTGTAACGGTGTGGGTTTTGCTACCGCCAGTTTATCACTGACCTTTGGTCTGGCAGACTTGTGTGTGTGTCTGTATAGTGGCGGATTTCTATATGTGGGTCATAATACGTGTAGCGGTATACCGCTCCGGTCGCGGTATGTTGGAGGCAGTCAGCATGGCGGTTTTACCGCCAATGTCATAATGAGGGCCAAATTCTCTCCCTGAGTGCCAACACAGTTACCCGCTAGTCCATTTTCTTAATTGATGTTCAAATCTTTGGACAACTCTGTTTGAAGCAACAGTAGGATGGTATTGATGCTTTTTAAACTTAGATGATGAGCACCCATATTTCTTAGGGGATTGGACTTGGTCTTTTTACATGCCTGACTGAGGAAGGTCCTGCTCCTTCGCAAGCGCTTAGCGGTCACCCTTACAGCAGAGAAGATTCCCACCCCCATAATTAGCACCAGTACCAGCACGTACCACAAAAGAGCACCTGGGAAGTACTCACAAAAGGGAAAAGAATAAAAGATGGAGAGGCTAGCGCAACCAGACCCCAGTTCCAGGAACTCCCAGGTACGCCAAACTGGCTCTTGAGATAGGAAATGTACCACAGCCACACCCCCTTCGAGGGGCAATCAGGACTTCCTCGTAATGCAGCAGACACCACTTCTCAGGAGCTATCTCATATTGAACCTCCTACCAACAGCCCCCTGCCTCCTGCAGACCTGTCCTGACAGGGGGGAGGAAGAACCAAGCAGGAGAAGCAAGGAAAATAAATAAAAAATAGAATTTTTGACATCTCACAGCTTACTTGTTCTGCCTCTGGCACTGGAAGGTGTAAAGATCTTATGTCCACGCTTTCCCTTCGCTTCATGTGCTGCTACTGTCTGGGATCAGGTCCAGTTCCTAGGGGGCTGCGGAGATCACCAAAACAGGCCACTAGCCCTCAGGACGCCAGAACACCAAAGCTCCAAACAACCTCCTTGCTCCTCACTCCTGACTCCTCAACCAGCAGACAAGATATGCCGTCACCTCAGGCGAGACCTCGATCTCTGGGGTGGCCTCTAAACGGCCATTGGGCAAAACAACAGGTCCCAGGTGTTGGGTGGAGCATTTCGGTCTGACGAGGTTGGTCCGGGCGTGTTGGTCCGGATGTGTTGATTCAAGTGCCAGGAGCGCTCAGCGAGTGCTGACAAAGTCTGCGCTGTCCACGTCAGGAGGAACTGGGAGTAACCCCCCTACTCAACTGGGACGGCAACCGCAACCTCGGAACAGCTGGAGGTGGATTAGCGAGCTGGGAACCGGGGGAGGGGGGCAGAAGGCAGACCCAAAGTCAGGAGCGGGCCGGAGCAAACAAGCGAGCGGCAAACCAGGTGCCGGATGCCGGAGAAGTCCATGCTGTCCTCACCAGGAGGAACCGGGAGGAACCCCCCGACACTGAACTGGCTGGGGGCGGCATCAGTATACGGGAACTGGGGAGGGGTGGCAGAAGGCAAACCCAAAGTCAGGAGCTGGAGTGGGCCAGAGCAAAGAAGCGAGCAGCAAACCAGGCACCGAGCGCCGAGCAACAACCATGCCCACACCACGTCACTCGGCCATTCCCTCCTTCCTTCCGGGTTCTCCACACTCCGCACTTTCATCCCAATCCACATAGGGGGGACTTCTTCAGGACTGTAAAACAAAAAATTCAGCCATGAGAGAGGTAAAGGCGTGTTTCCCGAAGATACTGTGATCCTTTTTGATTAAAACAAATTGTTGTAAATGTATGCTGTAAAATCCACCATTTGAATCAATTTTTTCAAACTTTTCTTGTGAGAGAACTCCTCCCCCCACCCACCCCCTTTTTTCATGTTTTATATGCTCGCTCGCTGCACTCGCTCGCAGTCTACACTTGCGTCGAAGGTTTACGACCCATCACTTTTAAAATGCACCAGCCGCCCTTGGATTTTATATGTGAAGTGTTTGCTTATAAATGAAATGCCATGCACTTTTTAAATATCACATAGGAGCAGCTTAGTGGTTCCATAATGATCCTGACAGATCTGCATGGCTAACAAATCTCTGAGATACTAAGGGGTTATGTCAATTGAGGTCAAGTATGAGCAAAGCTGACACTGTTAAAACAACATGAATTGCAGGTTAATCTATATATTATCAGATGAAATATAGAAGTAGAACATAATGACTAGAAGAAACCTACATACACATCTAGAAATTAATAATATTGTATGTGGTTGTTCATTTCTTAAAGTCATTTAGCACAGCAAGAATTGAATGCTCATACTCCATAGTGGATGATGCCTCACTCTTTAATCAGGGTTATTTTTGTTTTTTCAGTGTTGTTTAATTTTTTAGGAAATCCTTTACATGAAAAAAATCTCAGTTTTTTAATTTTATGCTGCTTTTATGTGCAGCATGTTTTGGTCAAATCATGCCCCTTGTGACTTTCCTCATCACATAAAAAATTCTCATGGCCCTAGGGGACCAGGAATGTACTTATACTGTGTAATTTGAAAAAACAAGTGTTCGCACTGTTGCACAGAGCATTCTACACAATTTTGTATTTTTTATTTTTTTATGTCTTGATAAGAAAGAGCTACTCCCACTGGCCTGCCACTACCACCGACCCTGCAGAAGATAGTGGCCTGGCTGCAAAGGTTGTAGGCCACCAGGGACCACTACAAGCAGCTGGTGGACAAGGAGGGCCAGGCATATATCCCTGATCTATGGCCAAATTCCACATGCCAACTGCCTGTGCCCACATCCTCCAGGCCACACTAGCGCCGCTGGCAGCTTGGAGCTGCCCATCCCTGACCCCATACCACCATTGCCCTACCACCTTTTACACTGGCTACATAATTTCTGGGTTCTGCATGAGCTGGAGCACTAAGGCCATAGGATGGCATGCCTCAAGACCCGGATCCAACACCTGAGGACCCTCATTGTCAATTCCCCCTACTAGCCTGTTTTAATTTTTGTTTTGGTGAGTGGGAGTTTTTTTGTGGGTGGAGAGAGTAGGAATTTTAGCAGGGAGTTTTTTATAATGGACATTTGGACTTTTATAGTAATTATGGTAATTTGTTGGGGATGGGGAAGAGAATGATGTGGGAGAGGTGTGGGCCTGTTGTGGGTGAAGAAGGTAGGTTTATTTTTGTTAGCAAAGGAAAAATCTTTCAAATCCACTCTGTCTGAAGATGTTTTTGTGTTTTACTTTAACTTTGCACTGATGCCTTTTCATGCAGTCTGTCTTTTTAATCTACTTCTCAAAGTGAATGCTAGTTAGGAGGGTATGCTGCCATTCCCTATACTGTCTTCAGAAACCTATATTAAAATTACTAATCTCATCTGTAATAGATGTTAGTTCCGTACCAACTAAAGTAGCACACTTCATCCCATAGTTATTTTATCAGAATAGATGAAGTGATGGCTGGTGGCTGCTCTCTCTGTTAGGGTTCCAGCTCCTTACTAAAGGGTTTCCCAAGGTGCCTTCTTTATGATAGTGATAGTGCGCTAACAGGGAAGGCATCACAACAAGCAAGGTCCCACTACCACACACACACATATATATATATATATATATATATATATATATATATATATATATATAGAAGCTTTAGATAGACTGAGGACAAACTACTACCGCCATCACACATCAATGAATACCACATAGTATAACAAAAACTAGCAATAGTAAATTATTAAATTATTCTGAGAAATGGTGAGCATAGAGTTTAAAAACAAAAGTCAAACGTTATGAAATCCTTAAGTCAGGAAACATTTACTCAAAGACTGTACTCTCTGGCCTGGAGTCAACAAGGTTAGGTGGTTTATTGACACATAACAAAGGCCTGAATGATGATGTGTGGACTTTAAGGAATGATATTCATTCTTGCTTATGCCTGGTTCAGTAAGTGGGGCTGGTGTGAGCTAATACTCCGATATTAGAAAATCACACAGTGAGTTGGTGTTACATTTAACCACATCTGCCCCACTAAGAGTGTGATCTATTTGGTGTAACTTAAGACACACCACAAAAAAATCACACAGCCCAGGGGAAGAGGGTTAATGGTTTGATGAGTGGATAGGAAATGGGATTTGGGGAAAGGTGTGACAAAGACAAAGACAACACAAGAAAAATATTCATCACAGTGAAGAGCAGCACATCATCATCTGTTGTGGAAGGGAACTAAGGAATAAGTATGACACAATTCAGTTAAATACATTGCAAACAGTCCTTCTGCCACAGCGGCCCAAGTTATTAGTCATCTAATTGTTCTGTCTTCTAGGTTTGAAAAAATGAAATTATGGAGGAATTAACCCACACAGTTATAAAAAATATGGGGTTATTTACAAGCCCATTGTGCCGCATGTGTGTCACTTTTTCCCATATAAAAAGTGATTCCCCAGTGGCACAAGAGGCTTGTAAATAACCCCCATGATTGTTAAAAGCAAAATTGTACTGTGTTGCTGTCGTAGTTTGGACTCTTGCTCTGAGCAAGACTGCTGGTTTAAGGATAACAGTACTTTTGTTTGTAGGCGACTGAGTCTTTCCTACAACAAGTCAAAACTGTTGTCCCAACCTTACCGGCTATCTAGCAGCACCTCACCAGAAACACAATAGTAAAAGGTGATTTATGGCAGTCTCTTACGCATGGACTCAAAGTAAGATATCTCAGGGTATGTCGTGGTTGAACGGAGATTACCCTTTTCTCACAGATATATTATGTCTCATACAAACACAGGCAATGACACAGATGCAGTAAAGTTATAATAGCTTTTTATTTAACATAACTGCAATTTGCGATAAGTTGCATGGACTACAATGATAAGAATAATGAATATAGCTAGTAACAGTATTGTGAAGAAGAGAGTCATTGTTATGAAGACCCCCACCATTTTGCAATACATGAAAAAGATATATAAGATGGAATATGCCCTAACCTCCTACCTAAAGGAGAGCTTGGTTCGCTAAACCTAATCTGCCAAAGCCGTGTCCATGAGAGGAGCCCCCAACCCTCGTTACCTTGGAATGAGGTCTCTATCTCAGACTCCGTAGGGACACGAAGACTGGGTCAGCGTCAAGACGACTGCAGCATCGGTATCAGCGATGGTGGCGATGCCCTCTGGTCGGAATCCCTCTGATTATCTGTCTAAAGTGTGATGTATTTATACAGACCTACAAGGTCCCCTGACGTAGGTGTATTCCAAAACAATAGATAACAGGCATGCTTGGGACGGCAATTAATATCAACAATCCCTCGAAAGTATAGAGAGGGAAAATCCCTAAGTGTGAACACCTACTGTTTGTTTGTCTTTCGTGCTTGATCTTGACGCCTTGGCGCAGTGACACTGATAATTAAACTCATAACAAGTGGCCTAACTATAAACAAGGCAGCCATCTTAAAGGAAATAAATAATTAAATGGGCTAAGACAGAGCAAGCTAAGTAGGTTAAAAGTCACTAGGTGACGGGGGCACAAGATTACAAGCCTACGGCTAAGCTAACTCCTGCTATCCCCTTAAAAAAAACTAGGATTCACTACATTGTCAAATTGGGCAGTGCATCTGATTTTCCTTTTGAATGTCCATCACTCTTGGGTGCCTATGTGAACCCATCCGGTAGGTAAGCAGGAGTGTTGAGCTCAGCTTTCACCTTTTGTTCATGCAGGAAAGGTGAACACCTGCGGATTGTAAAACAGAAACTGTATTGTACAGACAAGGAGAAGGATGGATGGAAGGTAAGCTCCAGGAGGAGTGTACCAAGAACCAAAACAACAGGACTTCGAGTTTCATGTTTGCCACTGGTGCAACACACACACAGCAGCATTTCCCAAATCAATGAACTTTTCTCCATTCCACATATCTGAGTACTAGGCCTCAGAGTATGGTTTCCATTTAAGTCAATAACTTCTTTCTTCTAGCTGTTGATAAGGTAGTCTCGCCCAGTTTCCAGTCCTGACCCAAGTGAGATAGACCTGTAGTGCACTGCTATTGGAAAACAAGTAGAGAAACAGAATTGCAATATTTTGTATAGATTTGTGTTTGTTAACTAAAGTGAATGGTCTAGTCACTGAAGAACTAGAAAAAGGAGTGGACCCAACAGGCACATTTTCACTAAGTACATTTGTAAAGGCCAATCATCTTCAAGAAAAATTATCACCCAACAAGCACCATACATTGCAATTCATCAAAATCAAGTTTAGTATCAATTGAACATTCCCCCTCACTGTCTGGCACCACATAAATAATCAATCATCACTCACAATCATTCACTCATTGTTGCAGTAGTTGTAGTTACCTCTTCCAATCCAAGCATGAGTAGGTTCTGTACACAATTGTATCTTTGATGTGGGCAACACATTGGAATTTGGTATTGCCACTCTTGTAAATCAGTGATCTTCTGGGGCAGCCCTACTAAGTGATGCAAAAAAAGGATAGCAAAAAGAACATATGTGGGACAGAATGCCGAACAATGCAAACATTCACCCCACTCATAGATATGGATTTAGTCCATTGTTTTTTTGCTCACCACGCCACCCCAGTTTGGACCCAGCCATATTCAAATCAGTCTTGACCCTGTTCCCCATGGGAACAGTCCAGCCAGAACTGTCAGGCCAGGACCTCCATGGACCGGAAACTAGATTTTTTAAAATTCTATTTGGTAACTATAAGGTCCCTGTGACCTTTGTTTTTTTCAGTGAATTTCTATGTTTTTTTAATGTTTAGTAATTTTAATTACTTTTCGTTAATCCAACCACCGCCGTGCATGACCTTTGGTCATGCATGGTGGGGGTTGGCCCTAGGGACTGGCCTAAAGCCAGGTCATACGGCCTCCCACCTATAACCACCCAAAGCATGCATGAAGTGCTTCTTTGGTGGAGATGTGGTCATATTCCTGTGCATCAAGAATTCATCTTCAAAATCAGTGGGGAACACGCTTTGGGGGGACCTTTTAGTGAGCTATCCATCATCCTGGGAAAAGAGTGGGAAGATGTTGCATACACCAATGTCTATGGAGCAGGGCCAAGTGGGTGGGGCTTCTAGGCCATTTTACATACTTGTCATTTTTAAAAGGGAGAACATTATGTCTGGCCTCAGCAGTAGATGGCAGCAAAGAACCCACGCATTACAGTCACTACATGAGATTTTAATCTCAAAAGAGCAAGAATGCAAACACCTCTATCAAGGATTACAGGTAACCTTTCAAAGTGGAAATGCAGAGAAAACATGCTTGCTTTGGCTTGGCCATGTGCAAGAATTTGGGATTATTAGTACTTTACAAAACATGAGCACATGCTTTGTTTAGATCAGTAATTGCTTGCCATTGAGGTTTAATTTTTGTGAAAGGAGCATCGTGCCAGAATACATCCTGTCTTGCGTATTTATCCATGAAGAGGCCAGAATGTTGTGCAAATTGTCTACCCAAATAAAGTACTTTCTACTGGCTAAGTAATAAGTGCTACCTCATTGGGTTGATGAATGGTGCATCTCCTACACTACAGCTGCATAAAGGACACTGAGATAATGTCTCCATTGAGCTTCTGAGTCTGTAACTTTGCCAGTGTGATTGCTCATCGAGCGTCTAAATCCGATAACTTTTCAAAGTGGAACTTCAGGGAAAACACACTTGCTCTGCCTTGGCCATGCCCAAGATGTGAGGATGATTTTTACATCACAGTAGTAAGTGCTTATTTATTTGATGGAGATGGGATATGGGGTCAGCGAGGGGAGTCTCAAGGCCCCCGGGTCTGAGCTTTCACATTGTCTCCTGTGGAAGACAACAATGTTTCTGCATGCAGGGAGCTGTTAAATATGCAGCTTCCTGCATGCAAGAGCAATATTTCTTCTGTTTCTGTCCCCGCATGACAGCGGGCAGATAACAGATGAAAATTCCGCTCCCAGCAAGCGGTAGCAGTTTCCATGCTCCTGCTTGCTGTGAGCGGAGTTGGTGTTTGCTTTTGCTTAGCAGGAACGGTCACAGCTCGCGCCTAGCAAAAGCAAATAGCTATCTGCCAAAGGTAGGCACTTTGGGAGATAGCAGGAGCCAGCATTAGGAGGTGGTGATTCACAAGGCCATTAATAGCTCCAGGAGGGGGGTCCATGCAGCCCCCCTCCTCTAATTGGCACATGCCAGCCCCGGAAAGGTGGTAGTCCCTGGGGCTGTATATGGCCTGGGAGAGGTGCTGCATGTAAGTAGCTGTATGGGTGAGTGCATGGCTCTGTGAGGGCCTGCATCTGTAAGTGACTGGTTGTGTGAGTAGCTGTATGGGTGAGTGAATGGTTGTGTGAGTGCCTGAATGAGTGAGTGGGTGTGTGAGCGGCTGTATGGATGAGTGAGTGGTTGTGAGTACCTGTATGGGTCTGTGGATGGGTATGTGAGTGGTTGTGTGGGTAAGTGAGTGGGTGTATGCGAGGTTGTATAAGGGCGTGAATGGGTGTGTAAGTGCATCTGTGGAAGATGTCATCAGTGATGCCACTGACCATGTCATGAATGATGTAATGTTTGACGTCATAAGCAATGCATTGCAGGGGCGTAAGTTATAGTTAGCTCAGATAACTAATAACTGCTGAATTTCACTGGTTTTGTATGAGTGAAATGTGAGCTTAATTACAACATCTCCATAACCTTTGGTTTTTGTTAAGTGAATTTCTAAGTTTTTTTAAATTTTATCACCCAACTGTAATCTCTAACCTTTGACAGCGAGTGTGAGAGTGCACAAGTGTCTCAGTAGGTCTGTGAGTGGGTGTGGGTGTGAAAGTGTCTGAGTGGGTCTATCAGTGGGTGTGTGAATGAATGAGTAGGTCTGTGAGTGGATAAGTCAGTCTGTGAGTGTGTCTGTGAGTGAGTGCATGAGTTTCTGAGTGGGTTTGTGAGTGAGTGCATAAGTCTTTGAGTGGGTGCGTGAATGTCTGAGTGGGTCTATGAGTGGGTGCATAAGGGTCTAAGTGGGTCTATGAATGGGTACATGAGTGACTGAGTGGGTCTGTTTGAGTACATGAGTTTCTGAGTGGGTCTACGGGTGGATGAATGAGTGTCTGAATGAGTGTCTGAATGTTTCTGTGAGTGGGTGTGAGAGTGCCTGTTTGGTTGTGTCAGTAGCTGCATGAGTGACTCAGCCACAAAGGAATCGCACCTGACCGTTTATCCAACAAGAGTCCACAGTTCTGCACAAAATGTCTACCCAACTGAATTACTTTTTACAGGTCGGTCAGTAAGTGCTACCTCGTTGGGTAAATGTCCAGTGTGATTTCTAAACTACAGCTGCATAATGGACCATGCGGAAATGTCTCCAGCGACCTTGTGTACCTTTGGCAATGTGACTGTTCCTCGTGCACCTTTCTCCAGAATTCTGTGATAACATGAATCCCCCTATCGAGAGACCAATAAGACTACAAAGATGTAAATCTCCAACAAACCAGGATCTTTCCTCCTAGCTATATGATGTAAGTGCTTTGTTTGGTGGGATATCCTCATATTCCTAGGCATCAAGAACACACCACCAAAACCGGAGGGAATCACACTGGTGGACCCTTTGGTAAGCTGTACATCATCCTGGCAAAAGGCGCAAAGATGTGGATGGGGATGGGGTAGGGCCAAGTGGGAGGAGTTTCCACATGATTTGCAGAGTTGCATACTCATAGCAATTTAGAGGGAAAACCATGGACCCTGGTCACATCAGGAGAGGACAAGAAAGGAACCACTTGTCACAGTCACATGCAGATGGCGCTCCAATAGATGAAAGATGCATTCACCTCCATGAAGGATTTCAGATCATTTCAGATCATTTGCTCAAAATGGAATTGCAGAGTACATATACTTGCAATGCCTTTGCCAAGCCCAGGAGTTAGGATCATTGTCCTTTCCAGAAGTGGAGCTTCAACTGGAGCACCTGCTACTTTAAATTTGTAAGTGCTTCCTGTTGAAGTTTAATTTCTGTGACATGAGCATCATGGCCAGAACAGAAACTCACCAGCTCGATTATCCAACAAGAGTCCACAGTTTTTCATAAAATGTCTATCCTACTGGAACACTTTCTACTGGTTAGTTACCAAGTGCTACCTCGTTGGGTAAATGGTCAATGCCCAGGAGGGGGGGCACGTGGCCCCTTCCCCTGACCGATTGCGGCCCTGGGGATCCCATCCCCCAGCCTTCATTAAATGGAGGAGAGAGCCATTTAACCCCTCTCCCTGGGTAGGTTTGGATCCCGGGGACCCCATCTCCCGTGGCCTAGTCATCAGTCCTGGTGGGGCACCACTGTGCAATGGGACCATGGGGGGAGTCTCAAGGCCCCTGCAGTCCCAGCTGGCTGCCTGCATCCTGCAGGAGGCAGCACTGCTCTTGAACACAGGGAGCACTAAACATGCTCTCTGTCTGCAAAAGCAAGAATTTAATCTCTTTGCGGGCAGGGAAAGAGATGACACCTCTGCTTCCAGTGGGTGAGAGCACTTTGACAGCTCTCGCCCACCGGAAGCAGTCTTTGCTCTGACTTGACAGGAGCGGTCAAGCCTCCCGCAAAGTCAGAGCAAACAGCTATGTCCCGTGGGTGGTTACCCCTGGACATACCAGGAACCAGCCCTGGGAGGTGGTGGTCCCCAGGGCCATTATTGCCTCCACAAGGGGGGCCTTTCAGCCCCTATCCAACCATTAACTTTGCGCTAAGTAAGTGGTGTACCCAGGGCTGCCGGGGGCAGTGTGGGCACTCCCACACTAATTTTTCATTTAGCCCCAGGGAGGTGGTGGTCCCCGGGGCTGTGGGGGAGGATGTATGGTCCCCCCCCCATATATAATAATGATTTTGACCTAGGAAGGTGGTTGTCTCTGGGGCATGGGGTGCCACACAGCCCCTTTGCACATTTTTGGTTAATCGCTCGGTGGGGGGTGTCTCAGGGGCCAATATAAGCCCTAGAAGGGGGACCTGCACACTCCCTCCTTTTTCAATCCTCCAATCCTCCAGGTAACCGGCCTACACAGGGGACAAATAAAAGAAAAGGGCAGCCTGCCCTTTTTAAAAAAAGCGAGGGGTCAGTTGCACAGTACAACATGCTCTCAGACACTGCAATCAAGCAATATTATGCCACACATGGCCTTTGGTCGTGGGGGGCATTTGTGGTTGGCCACAGGGCCAGACCCTGCATCCAACCTCTGGCAGGCCCCTCTCCCCAATCTATATGGACCACAGGGACCCCATCCCTCAAGGCAATACTTTAATTAAAAAGAAAGGGGTACATGGAACCACACTGAGCATTAAAAGACCCTGGAGACCCCATCCCCCAGACAGAATCCAATTTATACTTCCCCAAGGTATGATAGACCCCATCCTGAAATCCAATTTGTAAGAAGAGGATAGACATATGGCCCCCTTCCCAGCCTTCTAAGGCACTGAAACACCATCTCTTAGGGCCAAATTAGATAATTAAGAGGAGGGGGTGTGCATCCGCCACTCCCCAAACCTTCTTGGGTTCCAGGTACCCTAATCCCGGGGCCAAATTCTAAGGGAAGGAGGGCGTGTGATCCCCCTCTCTGATTCTTAATAGGACCTTGGGGTCCCCAACTGGGCCAAATACAAAGGGGAGGAGGCCATGCAGCCAAGTCTTATTAGGCCCTGCGTACCCTATACCCCAGGGTTTCACGTAGGTGCCCTGGGGCCCAACTGGGGCCACCACAAACCACGTGCTAGTAGTTGCTGGGGGAACCAAGGGCTCTCACAGCCACAGTCAGCAACCTGCATGGTGCTACGCTTAAAGGGAGCAGCTACCTATGCTTGCTCTCTCTGTGTGGAAGGAATTTCTGTTCTGTTTCCTATGCAGTCAGGGAAACAGAACAGAAGAATGCTCCCAGCCACTGGGAGCCTGTTTAAATCTCCTGCCACCTAATGCAGTCTTGCCTTCACTGTCTTCACTGCTGCAGGCAAGGAAAGCAGGGTTGCGCCCATTTTATGGAGATTTAAAAATGCTCCTACCATGCGGGAGCAAACACGTTTCCCTGCCCGCACTGATGAAACTTTGTTCCGGTGGGCTTCCTGGGACAGAGTACTTGAGCTGGCCCCAGGGGATGGGGCCGCTGGGGCCATTAATTGCTTGGGGAGGCAGGCTGTGTGGCCCTCTTTCCATTAAACTAAATTTCAGTTCTGGGGCATGGAGTCCCAGGGGCCTAGAAAGGCTCCGGGACTGTGCATGGCCCCCATCCCATTTTTTACATCATCTTTCTGCTCATATGATACAGCTAATGAAATCTGGCACTTGAGGAGTTAATTTGCAGATGTTTTATTGTATCAATAACTCCATGCACCAAACAGTGGAGGACTGACATCCATATTTAAATAAGCAATTCATAATTTCTGACATTTATGGCGGCCCTAGTGTGATTTCCAGTCACTAGAAAGCCTTCCGACACCATTTATTAACATGGGCAGTCACGAGCGGTCGGGTTCAGAGGATTGCTTCTTGAGTAGATTTTCAACTCGAGAAGAAGCAAAATCAACTTGAAATTTAATTTTACGAGTAGCTATTCTACCCAAATAGACGGTTGCAGTAGTTTTTTAACAGATAGGATATTTGTTTCATTTAGCATTTTATTCGACAGGATGGAAGGGCAACAGATGCTACAACTTCCTCATCCTGTCCAGAAAGGCTCCTCCCAGTGCTTTGTCCACCCCTTGATCACTTTTCATTTGGATTTAAAGGGAAAGGGTCACTCTCTTCTTTGAGAAGGAATAAGGTAAGTTAAAAAGCTTTTGGAATTGTTTTGTTTCATGGAGGGCTTTCACCAGTATTTTTTTATAATTTTTGTTTTTTTGCCCATTTTCAAATTTGATTGTGGGTAGCCTGATTTTGCAGTAGTGGCTTATTTTACAGTAACTTTTTTTGCCTAAAGGAAAAACATTTGCACAGGTTTGGGATGGCTGTGGCCCTGTTTTACAACATTTAAAGCACTTTTCCTCCATTTTCTTGTGCTTTCGATGGGAATTTTGCACTATTATTTTGCTCATTTTACTGTGGGACCTAGTCTGCCCCCACCATGAGCCATGGCCAACCAGCTATCATCACTAAGGATTCTTTCATTTTCCCCCTGCACACACCACCTGCCATGGACGCACAGCAGCAGTAATTGCTTTAAGGATTATTCAATTTTTCCCCTACAGTTGTCACCTGTCCTGTGCATTAGGGACACACCAGCAATACGTTTTTAAGGATTATTCCATTTTCCCTCTCCACCCCCTGCCTGCCACAGGTGTCCCATAGACCTTAGAGGCATATGAAGTAAACATTTCAATCTGTATGTTATCCAAATATTATGCTATTGTTTGGAAAGGCGACACTATTGTTAATTATTTGTGAGGTAACCTTGCTAAATTATATTTTCAATGCAATCAAATTGCAAACACCAAGTTTAAATAAATTTTGTTCTTGTTAGTTTGCTTTTGAGGTGCACAAGAGACATCGTCATACATAGTAAAGACAGACAGACGCACACCAGCTGAGTCCTCCTCTGCTTCTGCTTATACGGTTAAGTGGAAACTGCAAGAGAAAGAACTTGAAGATGGCCCTTAAGGGGGGTGATCCTGCCAAGAACTGACGTGCCAGTCTCTGCCTTTTTCAGGAAATGTACTGTACCTGCTGTACCCTTCTCTGAGCAACAGAAGACTGGGAGTAGCACTCCCACATCATCAACATCAGAACCCCAACCACAGACTAAGCCCAAGTCCATGTCTCTCAGAAATGCAGCTACTATAGTCATGGTGACGAGCAGTAAGTCTGAACTGGATTCATCTCAGTTACAAGCTAGTACCTAATCATTGCAGTTAAGTGGACAACAGGAGCCACAGCCAGCAACAGTGCTTCCTGAAGTAGGTGCAGAACAGGAGGTTGAGCAAGATGTTTTTCAATCATTGGCTGCACAATCTCCAGCAAGACAGAGAAAGGGTATTCCCTTATCTTCTCCAAGCCTCCTTGTGGTGATATAGGCATGGATTGGACCCCAGACGAGTCCAAGACCTGCCCCAAGAGACAAAGGATAAGGAAAATTCCTGATATGCTTAAAATTATGGAAAGTGATAGTGATGATGATGATGAGCGAGTGATTGCCAGAATGGTAGGTAGCTCAGTGGACATTAAGATGACCCCTCCTAATTCAAGCTGCTCAGAGAGATGTGATTCCACCACCACCACCAGCTTCAATATTTGTAAGACCCCTGTGGAGACCTGCATCTACCACTAACTGTGTAATTCCTTGATTTTCTCCCACAACAGATGTGATGATGAAGTGCTGCTCATCAACCTGATGAATGTTGTGTTTGTCTTTGCCTCACATTTGCCCAACTCCCCATTCCCATACATTCGTCAAACTCCTAGCCCTTTTATCTGAGAATATGCAATCTATCGAGGTGCGGCTTAAGAATGTACACTTTAGATGGATCACACATTTATATATTTATTGGGGCGGATGTGGTGTGAAAGAGACACCAACTCACTGGTACAAGATCTTCTTAATTAAACACTCATCCAACCCAGTCCTACTTACCCATCCAGGCATGAAAGGCACATCATCGTCATAGTACAGAGTCTTCGCTAGAACAATGTCTGTCCCATGATAGGCAGTACTAGTGTGCTTTATGTGGCCTTACCCACAAAGGTAAAGTTACACTTTTGGTGAAAGTTTACTCTTGCAGTGTAACTTTATTTCCACCAGTAACTTTACAAGTAGTAACTTTATCAGTAGTAACTAACTGGTATAATATTAACTCCTTTTAAAGTTATAGCGGTTACTTATTGCATGCAAAGCTACTACTGATAAAGTTACTGATGGAAAAGTTGCTGTTCGTAAATGTACACTGCAAGATTAAAGTAACACCAACATTGTAACTTAATTTACCTTAGTGAATCAAGTCTTGTGTTGCTTACAAAATGTATGCAACATGGAGTAATCCAAACTTCTCCTGAATCCTGACCCCTGGCTCAAGCTTGTTGTATGTTTCATTTTTATTTTAATACATTTTATAGCTAAGGTCCCCGGATTGCTTTGAAGTTGCTACTGCTAATTATCATTTGTAATATGACATTTTTGTCATGGTGGTCTGTTTCAGCCTATGATTACCCAGTAACTGTATTTTCTTTCAGTCTAGTTGTCAGTGATGGATAATCCTTCTGAATAATTCTACAGTTGGAGTTCACCTTATTTGGAATAAGTGGGACCTTGCTTTGTGCAGTCTTCCCTATTGCTGCTAGCCATTGTTTTTGGGAAGAAGAGATATAGAAGATTGAAATTCTTGTTTATGTTGTTGGCAGTCCCTATCAGTGGTCAATAGTTACAGAGGGTAGGATAAGTGCAGTATTTTTTTTACATTTGAAAACCCACCATCTCTACCCACAACAGTCCCACCCTCTCCCCAGAGGTAAGCCCCTTTCATCCTTTCCCCAATTTCCGTTCCTAACCTCTTCACCCACAACAGGCTCACCCCCTTCACAAGCAAAACCCCCCGAACATTCCATTCACCCTTTCCCCAACTTTTCTCCCACCCTCTCCATCCACAAAAGGCCCTCCCAACAACACAAGTTAAAAAGAGGTCTTTGAGAGCATCCAGTTCAGTTTTCATATCAGCCGCCTTCCGGTCCTGGTTTTGCTGCCCGCACCTGAACAGCACTACCTCGCACCTGAGCAGCGCCAGCTCATGGAAGGGTTGGTGGAGGAGCAGTCAAATGATGATGATGATAGCAGGCTGGCGGTGTTTCAGGTGGCAGTGGACCTGGACTTAACGTAGAAGTGGCACTGGCATTGGCATAGCCATGTTGGAGGCAGGCTTAGCTCATAGACCAAGGAACTAGAGGCCTGTGTCCCGCCACCTCTTCCTGCTTCAAGCCCTTTGGCAGGCAAAAGTTTACTGCCACAGACTCCAACTTCTGACACAGAGTATGCCATCTACCAAACTCTAAATCAGGCAATTACTCCTAAATTACACCCTGGCCTCCACCACAAATTATTTAAAAAAATGCTTTTAATTTGCAGTGGGCAAAATTAGTCTTTAGGGTGGCAAGGTATAGTAATTAGGCTAAGTAGAGCTTAGCTATGGAATGGCTGGGTCTCACTGATCATGTGCTACCCTTTTGCTTAGTCAAATTGGTTGACAAAAGGGAAAAATTTAAAGTTAACTCTATAATAGAAGCCATTATATATAATGCACTTGGGCAGAGAAAGGTGACACATGCTGAAATTGAATTTACATTTTTGTGTTGGCTGGGACAGAAATAAGGAATGATGAAGTAAAGTAGTAGTTGGTGACTGAGTGGGCACTGGGAAACATACCTTTTGTCTTTGGTTTGTTTGCATTGCAGACTTCATTGTGCTGCCGCAGATGCATATTTCACCGCCTGCACTGCAGCACCAAATTGAACAGTGCTGCAGTTTTAGGTGGTAAAATGCTGTTGACTGGGAATGGACTGGAGGTTACAGGCAGGATATCTGCCCCACTTAACAAATACAGTATTGTCAATAAGAAAGTTGGGTGACTTACTACTTGTCCCTGCTACCACTAGGACTTATCTCGCTCTCTCAACCGTCTTGTCCTCCTCAGAAGTGCCTGGCTGACTGGCACGTGTTGTGCAAGCACTGGTGGTCTGTGCAGGGGCGCCTAGTGAAAAACATAATACACCCATTTTAGATACCATTTTAGCCACCTAGATATTTATTTTGCACAGGGTACAACAGCATTAGCTGGATACAGTTGGGTTAGCTGTCCATCAGTATCTTCTATCGAAAGTATCACTTTGGAAGGTTTAATTGTTGGTTGATCACATTTTAAAATCTATACAGTCATTGAATCAACCAATAAGGATATCATATTATAAGAGTGAAATGCAATGAAAGGGTAGAAGGCAATGCAAAGGACATATGATATGGGTTGGTAATGGTATCTCATTCCTGCCACGCTGCACTGTCATAGAATCTGCTGGTATAAGCCAACATTGGTGGCCCATGACCATAGCCAGCTATCTATGGCCCTGTATTATTTGACTATTTTAACAATAAAGCCTTCTCAACCAACGTGTTTGGTTAAAAGAATACTTGGCTGTGATCCTCTTTACATTACCAAAAATCTGTTCTCCTTTTAACAGTACTGCAGAAGACATGTAAAAAGAGAGGTGGGGAAAGCTTCTAAAAAAGGGAGCAGAAGAAAGCTACAGCAAGGGAAAGTCAGCTGCAGTAACAGGACATATAGAAAACACAGAGACATACAAGGATAAGAAACATCAAAACCCCACCAAAAAAGGGGGGGGGGAGAAGATACCTGGCGATGCTAGGGCCTTCAATGAGGCGTCTGCCTGTCTGTGATATCTAGTGCTGAAATGGGGGTGCCCAGTGGGCAGAGACCCTCCGTTGAAGCCTCCTTCCCCACTCACGCTCATCTGGGAAATGGGGCCTGGTGGAGCGAAGGGCCTACAATGAGGTTCCTCCCCCGGATACAGCTGCGCCCGATGTGGTGCGCGAGTCCTACTTCAGCCCTTTCCTGGGCGGCGACGGTGATACCGCACCACAGTTGGTGTCTGCTTGTCCCCATGGGGTGCCTCCTTCAGCGCGCTTCACCCCATGGGGACTTAGGAACTCCCGACAGCTCCTGTCTTTGCTCACCCGTACACTGGCGCACCCGCTGTAGCGTGTCTCCAACGTGCTCAGATTTTGATCAGAGAGCGAGCCCAGGTCGCAGCGGTGAGATTGGGCACTCATACAGAAATGCGCTTACGAGCACCAGGGGCCCATTAAAGCACTAGGAGGAAGAGCTCAAATAAAGCGCTGCCCAAAACAAAAGATGATGAAGCACTCCTCATGCACTGGATAATTACAAGGATCACGGGCCACAGCACCCTGCCCATGAAGACAGAAAGGGGCGGGAGCACACGGCTGCCAGGCCCAAACAACAGGCCAGCACAAGGGATGCAGATGGTGGCAGATCCTCCTAGTAACTCAGGAGGTCGCAGGTCAGCATAGCAGCAGCAGTCCAAGGCGGGTCGCAGTGAGTCCATCCAGCAGCGTTCTGTGTCCAGTTCCAAGTAAGTTTCTTGTGTCCCAAAGATGTCTAAATTGTGGGGATAAATCCCCTGTACTGATACTCAGTTTACAGTGTGCTTCACAAAGAGAGGGGAGAGGAGGTTCCAACCAGTTCCAACTGGTTCTGGGAGTGCCCCCTCTCTCCTCCAGCTCAGGCTCCAAACATCAGTTGGCAGTAAACGACCCTACTGTGTGAGGGCAGGCACAGCCCTTACAAATGCAGGTGTGCCCTGCCTCACCCTTCTCTCAACCCAGGAAGACTATTCAGTATGCAGATGCACCTCTGTGACACCTCCACCCTCCCTGTGTACAGGCTGTCTGAAAAGTATACACAAAGTCCAACTGTCACTCTGCCCAGACGTGGATTGGATTCAAGCTGCAAAACATCAGAGTCACAAGCACAGAGAAATGCTCACTTTCTAGAAGTGGCATTTCTGTAATGATAATAAAAAATCCACACACACCTGTAAGCAGCATTTCTCACTACCATTATAACCATACCAAACATGCTTACCCTACCCCTCATAAATAAGACAATTCCCCCTACACATAAGGCAGGGCATTTCCAATGCAATCCTATGGGAAGGCATCACTCACAGCAGTGAGAAACCAAATAGGCTGTTTGTCACTACCAGGACAGGCCACGCTACAAGGCACATGTCCTGCCTTCTACATACATGGCACCCTGCCCATAGGGCTAGCTAGGTCCTACCTTAGGGGTGTCTTACAAGTACTAAAGGGGGAGTTCTGGGCCTGGCAAGGAAATGTAGATGCCAGTTCCCTGTGGCAGAAAACTGCACACGCAGGCCCTGCGCTAGCAGGCCTGAGGAAGGTTTGACAGGCTACTTCTGGGGGTGGCACAAGGTGTGCTGCAGGCCCACTAGTAGCATTTAATTTACAGGCCCTGGGTATGGGGACACCACTGTACAAGGGACTTACAGGCAAATTAAATGTGCCACCAATCAGGTATAAGCCAATCATACCAAGTTTACAAGGAAGAGCACATGCACTTTAGCAGTGATAAAGTGATCAGAGTCATAACGTCAGCCAACAAGGTCATAAAAATAAGGAGGAAAAGGCAAAGAGTTTGGGCAATGACCCTGTAAAAAGGGCCAGGTCCAATAAATGGGGGTTGAGAAGAAAGTACATAGTAAGTAAATACAAGGATATAATTTTACTAGGAGGAATAAAAAGTAAGAAATAATAAACCTGACTAAATGTGGCCAGCAAAACCATCTGCTGTGGTGTTGGTGGCAGCTGTTTTCCCAGATGCCCTCTTGCCCTTGGGTGCTTATGAAAGAAAGAAGATAAAAAACAATGAGTGGTGCTACTCTCTACAAAAACATGTTGACAGGCACAACATTGCAATTTTTAAATCTGATAGCCTATTCTTAGTTTCCTTATCCTAACCTAAAATTTAATTTTGAACTATTCATGAACGGATGGTCTTTGCTTCTCTACCCTCTTTTGATGGGTCATGTTGGACTCCCTTTGAGTACTGCACATTAGGGAGATTGGGCTAGAGCTACATAAAGCCACATAGAAGAACACCAAAACCCCTGATATAAAACTACTATAAGAGTGAGTAACATTAGTTGATATCCCTTCATTTAGCCTAAGCGAGCACCTGGCTACCTCACACTAGAGCAGCATCTTGGCAGTACTATTCACTTGACGTCCATTCCACTTCTTGATAACTACACCCTCCCTGACAGGCTGGCACCATGCACCATTACTCATATATAGGTTTGTATTGCTCTTGCCCCAAAGGATTGTTTTGTGCTGGGAGATGTCCCTTCCAGCACAAAACAATCCAGGGTGCCATGTAATGCGGCACCCTTGCATAGGTGCCTGCATTAGGGCTAGGCAGCACTTAGTGCAGCAGCTCAGGGAGAGAGCAGGAATGCAACACATCTTGATGAGTAAATATGTCACATTCCTGCCCACTTCCTTTGATGCAGTGCAGCAAGTTATCTTGCTGCCCTGTGCTAAATGAAACTTTGATAACTGTGGGGCCTGATGCACTCAGCAAAGTGTATAGATACACCTTGCAATATCACATGCGCACTCCTTTTAGAACAAAGACAGTGGACGCAACTACAAACTTTCTCTAATGCAAAAATTGCATTTATTTATGTAAGTGGCATACATTAACATTAAAACACCTTTTTGTTGAACATTATACCACACTCCTAAATAAAATGTCTTTTTGCCACAGAGGGCAGATGTGGTTGCAAAAATATGTCTATTGTTATATCTAAATATTCTCTATATCTATCTATCTCTTTAGCTATCTTTATATACATAAACACAACTAATTTGATACATGCATGTAATTTAAATGTTATAATGAGTGAACAAATTGACTGCATATAAATATATTTTATATGTGTGTGTGTGTGTGTGTGTGTGTATTACCTAGTGGCGGTCGCCAGTAGATAGTTATAGTAAGGAGCATGTTTGTATAGAAGCATTTGTTTGACTTTCCTATATCTTTGATGTTGTGGTTGGGCAACCTTCATGAAATTTTCCCCAAAAAGTGTGCTGGTGATTTTTGTTGCACATGGAAAGTTCCTGGGTGATCTGTGAAGTGGGGGATGAGAAAGAGGGGGTAAAAAAACATACATTTCCCATGTCCATTCCCATAGGAGTTTTGAACACGACTGCAGCCTGAACTGCTGGAGTGAATTAAACTAAATTAGGCCGAAAGTTAGATTTTGTTCCACAGATTGTGCTTTTTGTTATTTGGTGTAAATCTGTTTAGTAGTTTTTGAGTTATTAAAGGGAAAATGCATTTGTATATTTAGGGTGTGGATCCATTGCAATGTTTTCACGATTATTGAGGTGAATTCACAAATGCACATGCCAACAGAAATGCTGTGATTGGCTGGCTGCAACCTGACCAGATATTTATGGCTGACATTTTAGGTTATGAGATACGGTCCCAGGGGCTGAAAAGTAAAATAAAAAGTGGCATAAGGGGTCAGGATGGATGTACTCTGACCCCAGGGTTGTGATATAGGGGTCTTTGATGACCAAATTTTGATCTCAAAATTATTTTTTCTTCAACAAGCGATATTCACGAATATGTTGCAATGCTCAGCATGGCCCCCCATATAACGCTGCGATGAAATTAACAAATATCGGCAAAATTATTTTAAAAAAACATTCACAAACTCAGTTTCGGTTTGCAAACTTTATTTGGCAAATACAGAATAGCCATAGAAGTACATAAATAAATCATTATATACAAGTCCAGTCGTAATATCAACATTCATAAATAATTAAAACAAATAAAAACAGAGCGCATCACATGAACTTTTGTACATATCCAGTGTTAGAAATGGGGTTTCTAATTGGTAGAGGAATACACCAATGTCCAAGTAGGGACCACAATCCTAGTCAGGGTAAGTCATACACAATCCAAATTATCCTGTGCCCACCCTCTGGTAGATTGGCACTAAGCATTCAGGCTTAACTTAGAAGGCAATTTGTAAAGTATTTGTGCAATAAATTATACAGTAAGACAGTGAAAACACCACAAAAATACACCACGCAGGATTAGAAAACTAAATAATATTTATCTGAATCATCTAAGGTCAAAACAATAAAGATTTAATGAGCACAAGTTGAAATAGTTTAAAAAGAGTCCTAGATCTTAGAAACCAACTGTTGTCTCTTGATCACACAAAGTACCTGGTTTGCGCCAAAAAATAACATGCATGAAGACCGCAGAGAAGGAGATGCATGGAAAAATTAGGTGTGCGTCGGTTTCCCTGATGCAGCACAGACATTGTATTGTTTCTTTCCACGCTGCAAGGGGTGTGAGTTGTTTTTTAGAGCGCAGTCTTGGTTCCTCACTTCGATGCAGGGATCTTTTTGACACCCAGGGACAATGCGGGAAATCCTTGATGCGCTGGAAGCAGGCACAGGTGTTGTGATGATTCGGTAGGCGATTAGTCAAAGTTTTCATCGCACAGTAGGAACTGCATCGAATTTCCACTCGGGAACACGGGCTGCGTCGTTCCGGTTCAGCTGTGCAGCGATTTCTTTGTTGCAAGGCAGGCTGTGTATCATTTCTGGCAGGCCGTGCATCGATTTTCGGCACACAGGGAGTTTCTTGAAGAGTTGGAGTCTTTTTGGCCCTGAGAGTTCTGAAAACAGGAGGCAAGCTCAAGCCAAGTCCTTGGAGAGCAATTCTCAGCAAAATCAGAGGCCAGCAAAGCATCAGGGCAACAGCAGGACAGCAGTCCTTCTTAGCAAAGCAGTCCAGATGAGGGCTTTGGGCAGCCAGGCAGTTCCTCTTGACAGGTTGAAGGTTCAGGTCCAGAAGTGTCTAAGTTGGTGGAGTCAGAGACCCCATTTGTTAGAAATTGGGTTTTTGGTTGGCAGTCAGGTTACCCTCTGTCCAAGCAAGAACCCTCACTCTAGTCAGGGTAAGTCACACACAATCCAAATTATCCTGTGCCCACCCTCTGGTAGCTTGGCACGAGCAGTCAGGTTTAACTTAGAAGGCAATGTATAAAGTATTTGTGCAATAAATCATACAATAACACCATATAGCACCACAAAAATATACCACACAGTGTTTAGAAAAATATAAAATATTTATCTGGATATTTTTAGATCAACACAATAAAAGATGCAATAAGAATTTGTAGAAATATCACTGACAAGTGATATAAAGTGTCTTAAGTCTTTGAAAAGCAAACAAAGTCTCTTTCAAGCGCAAAGTACCTAGTTTGGAGTGGAAAATCTCCACAGAGGGCCGCAGAGGAGGAGATGCATGGAAAAATGGTGTGTGGGTCGGTTTCGCCCCTTCACACATGGACTTGCGTCGTTATTTTTCACGCGGGGAGATGTGCGTCGTTCTGCGGGAAGAAAAATGGTATGTGCGTCGGTTTCGCCCCTTCACACACGCACTTGTGTCGTTATTTTTCACTCGGGAAAGATGTGCGTCGTTTTCCGGCATGCGGCCGACTCCTTCTATGGTTCGCGGGATTACCAGATGTCCCAGGGTCTGTGCGTGGATTCCTCGGCTTGTTATCTGGCTACGTGTCATTCCGGGAGACTGTGCGTGGAATTTTCTTTCTCACGGCAGGCGTCGCGTCGATTTCCTCTCTGGAAGTCGGGCAGCATTGTCCCTGCATGGCCGTGTGTCGAAGTTCCGGACGCACCGTAGGCGTTGCGTCGAGCGGCATCTGTCTGGATCGGCGTGCGGCGACTTTCTCACCGCGGAGCAAGCTGTGCGTCGAATTTTTCAACGCAAGAGGAGTCCAAATGAAAAAGTGAAGTCTTTTTGGTACTGAGACTTCAGGGTACAGGAGGCAAGCTCTATCCAAGCCCTTGGAGAGCACTTTTGCAGCCAGACAAGATTTCAGCAAGGCAGCAGGCCAACAGCAAGGCAGCAATCCTTTGTAGAAAGCAGATAGGTGAGTCCTTTGAGCAGCCAGGCAGTTCTTCTTGGCAGGATGCAGGTTCTGGTTTAGGTTTCTTCTCCAGCAAGTGTCTGAGGTGGTAGGGCAGAGGCCCTGTTTTATACCCAAATGTGCCTTTGAAGTGGGGGAGACTTCAAAGAGTGGTTTGCACCAGGTCCCCTTTCAGTTCAATCCTGTCTGCCAGGGTCCCAGTAGGGGGTGTGGCAGTCCTTTGTGTCAGAGCAGGCCCTTCACCCTCCCAGCCCAGGAAGACCCATGTGTTTGGGGTGTGTCTGAGCGAATGAACAAGGAGCTGTCAACTAAACCTAGCCAGACGTGGATTGTAAGGCACAGAAAGATTTAAGTGCAGAGAAATGCTCACTTTCTAAAAGTGGCATTTCTAAAATAGTAATATTAAATCCAACTTCACCAGTCAGCAGGATTTTGTATTACCATTCTGGCCATACTAAATATGACCTGCCTACTCCCTTCAGATCAGCAGCTGCCACTTCAACAATGTATGAGGGACGCCTCAATGTTAGCCTATGAATGGAGCAGGCCTCACAGTAGTGTAAAAACGAATTTAGGAGTTTTACACTACCAGGACATGTAAACTACACAGGTACATGTCCTGCCTTTTACCCACACAGCACCCTGCTCTAGGGGTTACCTAGGGCACACATTAGAGGTGACTTATGTGTAGAAAAAGGGGAGCTTTAGGCTTGGCAAGTACTTTTAAATGCCAAGTCGAAGTGGCGGTGAAACTGCACACACAGGCCTTGCCATGGCAGGCCTGGGACAAGGTAAAGGGGCTACTTGAGTGGGTGGCACAACCAGTGCTGCAGGCCCACTAGTAGCATTTAATCTACAGGCCCTAGGCACATACAGTGCACATTACTAGGGACTTATAAGTATATTAAATAGTCCAATTGGGTATGATCCAAAGTTACCATGTTTAAATGAGAGAGCATGTGCACTTTAGCACTGGTTAGCAGTGGTAAAGTGCTCAGAGTCTAAAAGCCAGCAAAAACAGAGTCCAAAAAGTGGAAGGAGGCAGGCTTATAGTTAGGGGTGACCACCCTAAGGCATGTCAGGTCTAACATGTGTCCCCCCCAGCTGAAAGTGGGGAGAGCTACCCGACCTCCTGGGAGCTCTCATCGCTAAGGCGGAAGTATCTGGAGAGACCATCAGCATTGGCCTGGTCAACCCCTGGGCGATGCTCCACCGTAAAGTTCATCCCCTGTAGGGAAATGGACCACCTCAAGAGTTTTGGATTCTCACCCCTCACATGCATGAGCCATCTGACGGGCCTGTGGTCTGTCTGAACCCGGAAGTGAGTCCCAAACAGGTAGGGTCTTAGCTTCTTCAGTGCCCAGACCACAGCAAATGCTTCCTTCTCAATAGCACTCCACCTTTGTTCCCGTGGTAATAGTCTTCTGCTAATAAATACTACTGGTTGGTCTGAGCCCTCCTCATTTAGCTGTGCTAGAACAACCCCAATGCCATGCTCTGAAGCGTCTGTCTGCACAATAAATTCCTGGGAGTAGTCAGGGGCCTTGAGCACGGGGGCCGTGCACATGGCTCCCTTCAGAGAATCAAAGGCTTTCTGACAAGCCTCTGTCCAATTCACCAACCTAGGTTGTTTCTTGGAAGTGAGTTCTGTCAAGGGGGACACAATGGTACCATAGCCCTTGACGAATCTGCGGTAGTATCCAGTGAGGCCCAAAAAGGCTCTCACCTCAGTCTGTGTTCTAGGTGGTTGCCAGGCCTTGATAGTTTCAATCTTGGCCAGGAGTGGCTGCACCTTGCCACCACCTACTAGGTGTCCCAAGTACACCACGGAACCCTGCCCAATCTGGCACTTACTAGCCTTGATAGTCAGGCCTGCCTGTTGCAGAGCCTGAAGCACCTCCTTGGAGCAGGTGTTCCTCCCAGCTGGAACTGTAGACAGCTATGTTGTCCAGGTAAGCTGCACAGTAGGCATCTTTACCAGCTAGGACCCCGTTAACCAACCGTTGGAAGGTAGCGGGGGCATTTTTCAGTCCAAATGGCATCACCCGGAATTGGTAATGGCCATCAGGGGTGGAAAATGCTGATCTTTCTTTAGCCCCCTCAGTCAGGCCAATCTGCCAGTACCCTGAAGTAAGATCGAACATACTCAGGAACTTGGCAGCGCCGAGTCTGTCAACGAGCTCATCAGCTCGGGGGATGGGGTGAGCATCAGTCCGGGTGACTGAGTTGAGACCCCGGTAGTCCACACAGAACCGGAGTTCTGGCTTCGCACCTGGGGCAGTAGCCTTAGGAACCAATCCCACCGGGCTGGCCCAGGGACTACTGGATTTCTCAATAACCCCTAAAGTCAACATCTTGGAGACCTCCTCCTTGATGCTGGCCTTCACCTTATCCGAGAACCTGTAAATTTTGTTCTTCAGAGGGGGACTGTCACCTGTGTCAATGTCATGAACACAGAGGTGGGTCAGTCCAGGAGTAAGGGAGAACAGGCGGGATAACTGCTCTAATAGCTTATAACAGTGTCGTCTCTGGGTTAGAGTCAGGGAGTCAGAGAGAATGACACCCCCCACTGACCCAACCCCTTCTTTGACAGAGAGGAGATCGGGGAGAGGTTCACTCTCCTCTTCCATGCCCTCATCTGGGTCCAGGAGCATGCAGACATCAGACCTCTCAAAGTGAGGTTTGAGCTGGTTGTGATGGAGGACCCCTAGGGGGTGCCTAGGGGTCTTGAGGTCCACTAGGTAAGTGGCCTCCCCTTTTACGCTCCTTAATCTCAAAGGGGCCAGTCCAGCGGTCCTGGAGAGCCCTGGGCTCTACTGGCTCTATCACCCAAACTTTGTCTCCAGGTGAGAACTCAACTAGAGTGGTCTTCCGGTCATACCACTCCTTCATCACCTCTTGACTGGCCTCAAGGTTACTCTGGGCCTGCTTCCAGAAGCGTTGGGTTTGGTTGCGGAGGGCCAGCATGTAGCTGACCACATCCTGGGGAGGTGACTTGGGAGCTTTCTCCCAGCCCTCCTTCACAATGCTTAGGGGTCCCATGACAGGGTCACCATAGAGAAGCTCAAAGGGGCTGAACCCCACCACTTTCTGGGGCACCTCTCTGTAAGCAAACAACAGGCAGGGTAAGAGGACGTCCCACTTACGCCTCATGGTATCAGTCAGGCCACTAATCATGCATTTCAGGGACTTGTTGAATCTCGCAACAAGCCCATTGGATTGAGGATGGTAAGGGGTGGTAAACCGGTAGGTCACACCACACTCATCCCACATGGACTTCACGTATGCAGACATGAAGTTTGTGCCCCTGTCAGACACAACCTCCTTAGGGAATCCCACACGGGTAAATATTCCCAACAGGGCTCTGATTACCACCGGTGAAGTCACTGTTCTCAGAGGGATTGCCTCTGGATAGCGGGTGGCATTGTCCACCAAAACCAGGATAAACCTGTTGCCCAAGGCAGTTTTGGGGTCCAAGGGACCAACAATGTTGATGCCCACCCTTTCAAAGGGGGTGCCAACGACTGGGAGTGGGAGCAGGGGAGCCTTAAGCCGTTTCCCTGTCTTCCCATTAGCCTGGCAGGTGGGGCAAGCTCTGCAGAAGTTATCTGAGGCTGTCCTCATTCTGGGCCAATGGAAGTGGGTGTCAAGCCTGTTAAAGGTCTTGCCCTGGCCCAGGTGTCCAGCCAGGGGGATGTCGTGAGCCAGACACAGTAGGAAGTTCCGGTAACACCGGGGGACCACCAGCACACGGGCAGCCCCAGGACCTGGAACCTTACGCTCACTGTAAGGAGATCATTCTCTCAGTAAATATGGTGAGTGCCAGAGGTGTCACCTGTTGCTTGGGCTGTGGCCTGTTGCCTCAGACCCTCAAGGGCGGGGCATTCCTTCTGTGCCTTGCAGAATTCTGCTCTGGTTGGCCCCCCTCTACTTGCCAGCCAGCAAGTTCAGGTAGGTTACTCAGGTCAGCTATGTCCTCCCAAGTGGGCTTAGCGGCCTCCTCCTCCTCAGGGGCCTCGTCCACCACCGTGGGAACATTTGAGGCGGGTTTCCCGCGCCTCTTGCCCTTCCTCTTTGCAGCTGTCTGGGCCATTTTTCCAGGCTCCAGACGCCCTTGACTCCCTTCCCGGGCAGCCATGGACTGTGTGGTCATGCAGACCCACTCAGGTAACCCTAACATCTCCAGGTGGGATCTGAGCTCTACTTCTTTCCAAGCAGTATGCTCAAGATCATTGCCTAACAGACAATCTACAGGCATGGCAGGACTCACAGCTACTTTCAGAGTACCAGAGACTCCCGCACTCAAAGGGAACCAGAGCCACCGGTAGGTGACTCTCACGATTGTCAGCGACTATGACCTGGTGGAATGTATTAGGGACTATCTGCTCTGATGACACCAGTTGACTCTTGATAGTAGTCATACTGGCTCCTGTGTAATGCAAAGCCTCCACCTTTTGCCCATCAATGGTGACCCACTGCCTGTACTTGGAAGTATTTTGGGGCATGTGGGCTTTGGGCACCATTACTCTTTCTCCCAGGGACACTAGGGAAACCTCTGCCTGCTCCCCAAAGCTATCTGGGTCCATCTCCCCCCCAAGCGCTACACTAGTCAACCCAGGTGTCTGTCCAGTAGTGAACGGTGCCCTCTTGGAGCACTGGGGGTCGCCTTTATAGTGACCATACTGGTAGCACTCTAAGCATTTGGGGTTGGATCTCTCTGATTCATCATAAGTCCCTGGCTTTTTCCCAAATCTGGAAAAGGAATGGTTGCCACCCCCTCCCTGGGAATTCTTTTGGGGGCCTTTTGAGAGTTCCTTATCTGTAAGTTTATCTCCCCCCTCTTTCTTCTGTTGGGAACCCTGACCACCTTTGTGGGTGTCCCCCCCGGTACCTTTTTGGACACTCTGGTGCTAACCCAAAGGTCCGCCTCCTCAGCAAGCTTCCTGGGATCAGTCAGCTTACTATCTACCAAGTGCTGGCGCAACTCTGTAAAAGTAGTATTGAGCATATGCTCTCTCAGAATCAAGTCATATAACCCTTTATAATCATCTACTTTGTTGCCCGCACCCATCCATTTAGTGCCTTACTGGAAAAGTCAAAGAAATCTACCCATGTTTGTGTGGTTTTTTGGTGCTGTCCCTGAACCTCTGACGGTATCCCTCAGGGGTCAGCCCAAACTTGGCAAGTAAAGTGGCTTTCTGAAGTGGGTATGTGTTTTGATCAGGTTGATCCAATGTGAGAAGTATGTCCTTCCCCAATGGCGGCACATAACCCCACATAGCTATACCCCATTGCCCTTCAGGAACCTCATGAGCCCTTAGTGCAACTTCATAAGCAGCTAACCATTTATCTATGTCATCTCCCACCACAAAACTGGGCACCACATTTTTGGGTATACGAACCTTCTTTCTCCAGCAGGTCCTGTCTGTATGCTGCCACCGTTACTGCTGGATTCAGACTGTCTCGCCTTGATCTCCAGCTCCTTGAGACTCAGTTCATGAGCCAACAATAGTTTCTTTTCAGCCAAAGCTCTTTCAGCTTCCACCTGTTTGGCTGCTTTTTCAGCCTCAGCTTGTTTGGCTTTTTTCCTCCTGTTGGGCCTCAATTTTCAGTTTTGCCATTTGCAATTGGAACTCCCTTTCTTCTCTCCTTTCCTCTGCGGTCAGGCTTTGCTCAGATACACTGCTCCCTGGTCTGAAAGGTGGCACAATTGCAGTGGTAACATTACCCACTGATGGCAATAGATCCTCTGAGAGGCCATTTTCTGGCTCCTCTTCCTCATCATCTTTCTCTAAATGGGCTTCTGCCCAGGCCCTCAGCGCCACTTGAAAGTCCTCCTTTTTGGAGGCCCCTTGGGTGGGTACTCTCATCATCCTGCAGCACCCTTTTAGCTGTTTGACAGGATACGTCTCCAACAGGGCTAGGTCCAAATCTCCTACTTGAGACCCAGCCAGAGACATGTTGAGTGAGGATTTAGTTTTTGAAAATTGTCAGGAAAAACGAATTTGCAAAAAGAGACAAAAATCAAGTTGACCTTCAACTGTGGGTAGGTAGTGAAATATTTAGCTACTGTATGTCACTGCACAAACATAAATCCTATCCTCACCGCTGATCACCAATGTTAGAAATTGGGTTTTTGGTTGGCAGTCAGGTTACCCTCTGTCCAAGATAGAACCCTCACTCTAGTCAGGGTAAGTCACACACAATCCAAATTATCCTGTGCCCACCCTCTGGTAGCTTGGCACGAGCAGTCAGGCTTAACTTAGAAGGAAATGTGTGAAGTATTTGTGCAATAAATCATACAATAACACCATCTAGCACCACAAAAATACACCACAGTGTTTAGAAAAATATAGAATATTTATCTGGATATTTGTAGATCAACACAATAAAAGATGCAATAAGAATTTGTAGAAATATCACTGAAAAGTGTTATAAAGGGGGTCATTCCGACCCCAGCGGGCGGCGGGCGCCGCCCGCCGGGCGGAGACCACCAGAAGACCGCACCGCGGTCAAATGACCACGGCGGTCATTCTGACATTCCCGCTGGGCGGGCGGGCGACCGCCAAAAGGCCGCCCACCCGCCCAGCGGGAAAGCCCCAGCAACGATGAAGCCGGCTCCGAATGGAGCCGGCGGAGTTGCTGGTGTGCGACGGGTGCTGTGGCACTCGTCGCGATTTTCAGTGTCTGCTTTGCAGACACTGAAAATCTGAATGGGGCCCTGTTAGGGGGCCCCTGCAGTGCCCATGCCAGTGGCATGGGCACTGCAGGGGCCCCCAGGGGCCCCACGACACCCGTTCCTGCCAGCCTCTTCCTGGCGGTGTAAACCGCCAGGAACAGGCTGGCGGGAAGGGGGTCGGAATCCCCATGGCGGCGCTGCTTGCAGCGCCGCCGTGGAGGATTCCCTGGGGCATCCGCCGGTTCCCCTTTTCTGACCGCGGCTTTACCGCGGCTAGTACGGCCAAGCTAACTCCTGCTATCCCGTTAAAACAAACTAGGATTCACTGCATTGCCAAATTGGGCAGTGCATCTGATTTTCCTTTTGAATGTCTATCACTCTTGGGTGCCTATGTGAACCCATCTGGTAGGTAAGCAGGAGTGTTGAGCTCAGCTTTCACCTTTTGTTCATGCAGGAAAGGTGAACACCTGCGGATTGTAAAACAGAAACTGTATTGTACAGACAAGGAGAAGGATGGATGGAAGGTAAGCTCCAGGAGGAGTGTACCAAGAACCAAAACAACAGGAATTCGAGTTTCATGTTTGCCACTGGTGCAACACACACACAGCAGCATTTCCCAAATCAATGAACTTTTCTCCATTCCACATATCTGAGTACTAGGCCTCAGAGTATGGTTTCCATTTAAGTCAATAACTTCTTTCTTCTAGCTGTTGATAAGGTAGTCTCGCCCAGTTTCCAGTCCTGACCCAAGTGAGATAGACCTGTAGTGCACTGCAATTGGAAAACAAGTAGAGAAACAGAATTGCAATATTTTGTATAGATTTGTGTTTGTTAACTAAAGTGAATGGTCTAGTCACTGAAGAACTAGAAAAAGGAGTGGACCCAACAGGCACATTTTCACTAAGTACATTTGTAAAGGCCAATCATCTTCAAGAAAAATTATCACCCAACAAGCACCATACATTGCAATTCATCAAAATCAAGTTTAGTATCAATTGAACATTCCCCCTCACTGTCTGGCACCACATAAATAATCAATCATCACTCACAATCATTCACTCATTGTTGCAGTAGTTGTAGTTACCTCTTCCAATCCAAGCATGAGTAGGTCCTGTACACAATTGTATCTTTGATGTGGGCAACACATTGGAATTTGGTATTGCCACTCTTGTAAATCAGTGATCTTCTGGGGCAGCCCTGCTAAGTGATGCAAAAAAAGGATAGCAAAAAGAACATGTGGGACAGAATGCCGAACAATGCAAACATTCACCCCACTCATAGATATGAATTTAGTCCATTGTTTTTTTGCTCACCACGCCACCCCAGTTTGGACCCAGCCATATTCAAATCAGTCTTGACCCTGTTCCCCCTGGGAACAGTCCAGCCAGAACTGTCAGGCCAGGACCTCCATGGACCGGAAACTAGATTTTTTTAAATTCTATTTGGTAACTATAAGGTCCCTGTGACCTTTGGTTTTTTCAGTGAATTTCTATGTTTTTTTAATGTTTAGTAATTTTAATTACTTTACGTTAATCCAACCACCGCCGTGCATGACCTTTGGTCATGCATGGTGGGGGTTGGCCCTAGGGACTGGCCTAAAGCCAGGTCATACGGCCTTCCACCTATAACCACCCAAAGCATGCATGAAGTGCTTCTTTGGTGGAGATGTGGTCATATTCCTGTGCATCAAGAATTCATCTTCAAAATCAGTGGGAAACACGCTTTGGGGGGACCTTTTTAGTGAGCTATCCATCATCCTGGGAAAAGAGTGGGAAGATGTTGCATGCACCAATGTCTATGGAGCAGGGCCAAGTGGGTGGGGCTTCTAGGCCATTTTACATACTTGTCATTTTTAAAAGGGAGAACATTATGGGGGTCATTCTAACCCTGGCGGTCCAAGACCGCCAGGGCTAAAATGACGGGGGCACCGCCAACAGGCTGGCGGTGCCCCGCTGGGCATTCTGACCGCGGCGGTTCAGCCGCGGCCAGAAAGGGAAAACCGGCGGTCTCCCGCCGTTTTTCCGCTGCCCAATTGAATCCTCCATGGCGGCGCAGCTCGCTGCGCCGCCATGGGGATTCTGAGAGCCCATACCGCCGTCCTGTTCCTGGCGGTTCGCCCGCCAGGAACAGGATGGCGGTATGGGTTGTCGTGGGGCCCCTGGGGGCCCCTGCAGTGCCCATGCCAATGGCATGGGCACTGCAGGGGCCCCCGTAAGAGGGCCCCACAAAGAATTTCACTGTCTGCATTGCAGACAGTGAAATTCGCGACGGGTGCCACTGCACCCGTCGCACCTTCCCACTCCGCCGGCTCAATTCTGAGCCGGCGTCCTCGTGGGAAGGGTGTTTTGCACTGGGCTGGCGGGCGGCCTTTTGGCGGTCGCCCGCCAGCCCAGTGCAAAACCCAAAATACCCTCAGCGGTCTTTCGGCCGCGGAGCGGTATTTTGGAGGGGGGAAGTCTGGCGGGTGGCCTTCGCCGCCCGCCAGACTCAGAATCACCCCCTATGTCTGGCCTCAGCAGTAGATGGCAGCAAAGAACCCACGCATTACAGTCACTACATGAGATTTTAATCTCAAAAGAACAAGAATGCAAACACCTCTATCAAGGATTACAGGTAACCTTTCAAAGTGGAAATGCAGAGAAAACATGCTTGCTTTGGCTTGGCCATGTGCAAGAATTTGGGATTATTAGTACTTTACAAAACATGAGCACATGCTTTGTTTAGATCAGTAATTGCTTGCCATTGAGGTTTAATTTTTGTGAAAGGAGCATCGTGCCAGAATACATCCTGTCTTGCGTATTTATCCATGAAGAGGCCAGAATGTTGTGCAAATTGTCTACCCAAATAAAGTACTTTCTACTGGCTAAGTAATAAGTGCTACCTCATTGGGTTGATGAATGGTGCATCTCCTACACTACAGCTGCATAAAGGACACTGAGATAATGTCTCCATTGAGCTCCTGTGTCTGTAACTTTGCCAGTGTGATTGCTCATCGAGCGTCTTCATCCAATAACTTTTCAAAGTGGAACTTCAGGGAAAACACACTTGCTCTGCCTTGGCCATGCCCAAGATGTGAGGATGATTTTTACATCACAGTAGTAAGTGCTTCTTTATTTGATGGAGATGGGATATGGGGTCAGCGAGGGGAGTCTCAAGGCCCCCGGGTCCGAGCTTTCACATTGTCTCCTGTGGAAGACAACAATGCTTCTGCATGCAGGGAGCTGTTAAATATGCAGCTTCCTGCATGCAAGAGCAATATTTCTTCTGTTTCTGTCCCCGCATGACAGCGGGCAGATAACAGATGAAAATTCTGCTCCCAGCAAGCGGTAGCAGTTTCCATGCTCCTGCTTGCTGTGAGTTGGTGTTTGCTTTTGCTTAGCAGGAACGGTCACAGCTCGCGCCAAGCAAAAGCAAATAGCTATCTACCAAAGGTAGGCACTTTGGGAGATAGCAGGAGCCAGCATTAGGAGGTGGTGATTCACAAGGCCATTAATAGCTCCAGGAGGGGGGTCCATGCAGCCCCCCTCCTCTAATTGGCACATGCCAGCCCCGGAAAGGTGGTAGTCCCTGGGGCTGTATATGGCCTGGGAGAGGTGCTGCATGTAAGTAGCTGTATGGGTGAGTGGATGGCTCTGTGAGGGCCTGCATCTGTAAGTGACTGGTTGTGTGAGTAGCTGTATGGGTGAGTGAATGGTTGTGTGAGTGCCTGAATGAGTGAGTGGGTGTGTGAGCGGCTGTATGGATGAGTGAGTGGTTGTGAGTACCTGTATGGGTCTGTGGATGGGTATGTGAGTGGTTGTGTGGGTAAGTGAGTGGGTGTATGCAAGGTTGTATAAGGGCGTGAATGGGTGTGTAAGTGCATCTGTGGAAGATGTCATCAGTGATGCCACTGACCATGTCATGAATGATGTAATGTTTGACGTCATAAGCAATGCATTGCAGGGGCGTAAGTTATAGTTAGCTCAGATAACTAATAACTGCTGAATTTCACTGGTTTTGTATGAGTGAAATGTGAGCTTAATTACAACATCTCCATAACCTTTGGTTTTTGTTAAGTTAATTTCTAAGTTTTTTTACATTTTATCACCCAACTGTAATCTCTAACCTTTGACAGCGAGTGTGTGAGTGCACAAGTGTCTCAGTAGGTCTGTGAGTGGGTGTGGGTGTGAAAGTGTCTGAGTGGGTCTATCAGTGGGTGTGTGAATGAATGAGTAGGTCTGTGAGTGGATAAGTCAGTCTCTGAGTGTGTCTGTGAGTGAGTGCATGAGTTTCTGAGTGGGTTTGTGAGTGAGTGCATAAGTCTTTGAGTGGGTGCGTGAATGTCTGAGTGGGTCTATGAGTGGGTGCATGAGGGTCTAAGTGGGTCTATGAATGGGTACATGAGTGACTGAGTGGGTCTGTTTGAGTACATGAGTTTCTGAGTGGGTCTACGGGTGGATGAATGAGTGTCTGAATGAGTGAATGTTTCTGTGAGTGGGTGTGAGAGTGCCTGTTTGGTTGTGTCAGTAGCTGCATGAGTGACTCAGCCACAAAGGAATTGCACCTGACCGTTTGTCCAACAAGAGTCCACAGTTCTGCACAAAATGTCTACCCAACTGAATTACTTTCTACAGGTCGGTCAGTAAGTGCTACCTCGTTGGGTAAATGTCCAGTGGGATTTCTACACTACAGCTGCATAATGGACCATGTGGAAATGTCTCCAGCGACCTTGTGTACCTTTGGCAATGTGACTGTTCCTCGTGCACCTTTCTCCAGAATTCTGTGATAACATGAATCCCCCTATCGAGAGACCAATAAGACTACAAAGATGTAAATCTCCAACAAACCAGGATCTTTCCTCCTAGCTATATGATGTAAGTGCTTTGTTTGGTGGGATATCCTCATATTCCTAGGCATCAAGAACACACCACCAAAACCGGAGGGAATCACACTGGCGGACCCTTTGGTAAGCTGTACATCATCCTGGCAAAAGGCGCAAAGATGTGGATGGGGATGGGGTAGGGCCAAGTGGGAGGAGTTTCCACATGATTTGCAGAGTTGCATACTCATAGCAATTTAGAGGGAGAACCATGGACCCTGGTCACATCAGGAGAGGACAAGAAAGGAACCACTTGTCACAGTCACATGCAGATGGCGCTCCAATAGATGAAAGATGCATTCACCTCCATGAAGGATTTCAGATCATTTCAGATCATTTGCTCAAAATGGAATTGCAGAGTACATATACTTGCAATGCCTTTGCCAAGCCCAGGAGTTAGGATCATTGTCCTTTCCAGAAGTGGAGCTTCAACTGGAGCACCTGCTACTTTAAATTTGTAAGTGCTTCCTGTTGAAGTTTAATTTCTGTGACATGAGCATCATGGCCAGAACAGAAACTCACCAGCTCGATTATCCAACAAGAGTCCACAGTTTTTCATAAAATGTCTATCCTACTGGAACACTTTCTACTGGTTAGTTACCAAGTGCTACCTCGTTGGGTAAATGGTCAATGCCCAGGAGGGGGGGGCACGTGGCCCCTTCCCCTGACCGATTGCGGCCCTGGGGATCCCATCCCCCAGCCTTCATTAAATGGAGGAGAGAGCCATTTAACCCCTCTCCCTGGGTAGGTTTTGATCCCGGGGACCCCATCTCCCGTGGCCTAGTCATCAGTCCTGGTGGGGCACCACTGTGCAATGGGACCATGGGGGGAGTCTCAAGGCCCCTGCAGTCCCAGCTGGCTGCCTGCATCCTGCAGGAGCCGGCACTGCTCTTGAACACAGGGAGCACTAAACATGCTCTCTGTCTGCAAAAGCAAGAATTTCATATCTTTGCGGGCAGGGAAAGAGATGGCACCTCTGCTTCCAGTGGGTGAGAGCACTTTGACAGCTCTCGCCCACCGGAAGCAGTCTTTGCTCTGACTTGACAGGAGCAGTCAAGCCTCCCGCAAAGTCAGAGCAAACAGCTATGTCCCGTGGGTGGTTACCCCTGGACATACCAGGAACCAGCCCTGGGAGGTGGTGGTCCGCAGGGCCATTATTGCCTCCACAAGGGGGGCCTTTCAGCCCCTATCCAACCATTAACTTTGCGCTAAGTAAGTGGTGTACCCAGGGCTGCCGGGGGCAGTGTGGGCACTCCCACACTAATTTTTCATTTAGCCCCAGGGAGGTGGTGGTCCCCGGGGCTGTGGGGGAGGATGTATGGTTCCCCCCCCATATATAATAATGATTTTGACCTAGGAAGGTGGTTGTCTCTGGGGCATGGGGTGCCACACAGCCCCTTTGCACATTTTTGGTTAATCGCTCGGTGGGGGGTGTCTCAGGGGCCAATATAAGCCCTAGAAGGGGGACCTGCACACTCCCTCCTTTTTCAATCCTCCAATACTCCAGGTAACCGGCCTACACAGGGGACAAATAAAAGAAAAGGGCAGCCTGCTTTTTTTAAAAAAAGCGAGGGGTCAGTTGCACAGTACAACCTGCTCTCAGACACTGCAATCAAGCAATATTATGCCACACATGGCCTTTGGTCGTGGGGGGCATTTGTGGTTGGCCACAGGGCCAGACCCTGCATCCAACCTCTGGCAGGCCCCTTTCCCCAATCTATATGGACCACAGGGACCCCATCCCTCAAGGCAATACTTTAATTAAAAAGAAAGGGGTACATGGAACCACACTGAGCATTAAAAGACCCTGGAGACCCCATCCCCCAGACAGAATCCAATTTATACTTCCCCAAGGTATGATAGACCCCATCCTGAAATCCAATTTGTAAGAAGAGGATAGACATATGGCCCCCTTCCCAGCCTTCTAAGGCACTGAAACACCATCTCCTAGGGCCAAATTAGATAATTAAGAGGAGGGGGTGTGCATCCGCCACTCCCCAAACCTTCTTGGGTTCCAGGTACCCTAATCCCGGGGCCAAATTCTAAGGGAAGGAGGGCGTGTGATCCCTATCTCTGATTCTTAATAGGACCTTGGGGTCCCCAACTGGGCCAAATACAAAGGGGAGGAGGCCATGCAGCCAAGTCTTATTAGGCCCTGCGTACCCTATACCCCAGGGTTTCACGTAGGTGCCCTGGGGCCCAACCGGGGCCACCACAAACCACATGCTAGTAGTTGCTGGGGGAACCAAGGGCTCTCACAGCCACAGTCAGCAACCTGCATGGTGCTACGCTTAAAGGGAGCAGCTACCTATGCTTGCTCTCTCTGTGTGGAAGGAATTTCTGTTCTGTTTCCTATGCAGTCAGGGAAACAGAACAGAAGAATGCTCCCAGCCACTGGGAGCCTGTTTAAATCTCCTGCCACCTAATGCAGTCTTGCCTTCACTGTCTTCACTGCTGCAGACAAGGAAAGCAGGGTTGCGCCCATTTTATGGAGATTTAAAAATGCTCCTACCATGCGGGAACAAACACGTTTCCCTGCCCGCACTGATGAAACTTTGTTCCGGTGGGCTTCCTGGGACAGAGTACTTGAGCTGGCCCCAGGGGATGGGGCCGCTGGGGCCATTAATTGCTTGGGGAGGCAGGCTGTGTGGCCCTCTTTCCATTAAACTAAATTTCAGTTCTGGGGCATGGAGTCCCAGGGGCCTAGAAAGGCTCCGGGACTGTGCATGGCCCCCATCCCATTTTTTACATCATCTTTCTGCTCATATGATACAGCTAATGAAATCTGGCACTTGAGGAGTTAATTTGCAGATGTTTTATTGTATCAATAACTCCATGCACCAAACAGTGGAGGACTGACATCCATATTTAAATAAGCAATTCATAATTTCTGACATTTATGGCGGCCCTAGTGTGATTTCCAGTCACTAGAAAGCCTTCCGGCACCATTTTCTAACATGGGCAGTCACGAGCGGTCGGGTTCAGAGGGTTGCTTCTTGAGTAGATTTTCAACTCGAGAAGAAGCAAAATCAACTTGAAATTTAATTTTACGAGTAGCTATTCTACCCAAATAGATGGTTGCAGTAGTTTTTTAACAGATAGGGTATTTGTTTCATTTTGCATTTTATTCGACAGGATGGAAGGGCAACAGATGCTACAACTTCCTCATCCTGTCCAGAAAGGCTCCTCCCAGTGCTTTGTCCACCCCTTGATCACTTTTCATTTGGATTTAAAGGGAAAGGGTCACTCTCTTCTTTGAGAAGGAATAAGGTAAGTTAAAGAGCTTTTGGAATTGTTTTGTTTCATGGAGGGCATTCACCAGTATTTTTTTATAATTTTTGTTTTTTTGCCCATTTTCAAATTTGATTGTGGGTAGCCTGATTTTGCAGTAGTGGCTTATTTTACAGTAACTTTTTTTACCTAAAGGGAAAACATTTGCACAGGTTTGGGATGGCTGTGGCCCTGTTTTACAACATTTAAAGCACTTTTCCTCCATTTTCTTGTGCTTTCTTTGGGAATTTTGCACTATTATTTTGCTCATTTTACTGTGGGACCTAGTCTGCCCCCACCATGAGCCATGGCCAACCAGCTATCATCACTAAGGATTCTTTCATTTCCCCCCTGCACCCACCACCTGCCATGGACGCACAGCAGCAGTAATTGCTTTAAGGATTATTCAATTTTTCCCCTACAATTGCCACCTGTCCTGTGCATTAGGGACACACCAGCAATACGTTTTTAAGGATTATTCCATTTTCCCTCTCCACCCCCTGCCTGCCACAGGTGTCCCATAGACCTTAGAGGCATATGAAGTAAACATTTCAATCTGTATGTTATCCAAATATTATGCTATTGTTTGGAAAGGCGACACTATTGTTAATTATTTGTGAGGTAACCTTGCTAAATTATATTTTCAATGCAATCAAATTGCAAACACCAAGTTTAAATAAATTTTGTTCTTGTTAGTTTGCTTTTGAGGTGCACAAGAGACATCGTCATACATAGTAAAGACAGACAGACGCACACCAGCTGAGTCCTCCTCTGCTTCTGCTTATACGGTTAAGTGGAAACTGCAAGAGAAAGAACTTGAAGATGGCCCTTAAGGGGGGTGATCCTGCCAAGAACTGACGTGCCAGTCTCTGCCTTTTTCAGGAAATGTACTGTACCTGCTGTACCCTTCTCTGAGCAACAGAAGACTGGGAGTAGCACTCCCACATCATCAACATCAGAACCCCAACCACACACTAAGCCCAAGTCCATGTCTCTCAGAAATGCAGCTACTACAGTCATGGTGACGAGCAGTAAGTCTGAACTGGATTCATCTCAGTTACAAGCTAGTACCTAATCATTGCAGTTAAGTGGACAACAGGAGCCACAGCCAGCAACAGTGCTTCCTGAAGTAGGTGCAGAACAGGAGGTTGAGCTTCCTGTTGAGCAAGATGTTTTTCAATCATTGGCTGCTCAATCTCCAGCAAGACAGAGAAAGGGTATTCCCTTATCTTCTCCAAGCCTCCTTGTGGTAATATAGGCATGGATTGGACCCCAGACGAGTCCAAGACCTGCCCCAAGAGACAAAGGATAAGGAAAATTCCTGATATGCTTAAAATTATGGAAAGTGATAGTGATGATGATGATGAGCGAGTGATTGCCAGAATGGTAGGTAGCTCAGAGGACATTAAGATGACCCCTCCTAATTCAAGCTGCTCAGAGAGATGTGATTCCACCACCACCACCAGCTTCAATATTTGTAAGACCCCTGTGGAGACCTGCATCTACCACTAACTGTGTAATTCCTTGATTTTCTCCCACAACAGATGTGATGATGAAGTGCTGCTCATCAACCTGATGAATGTTGTGTTTGTCTTTGCCTCACATTTGCCCAACTCCCCATTCCCATACATTCGTCAAACACCTAGCCCTTTTATCTGAGAATATGCAATCTATTGAGGTGCGGCTTAAGAATGTACAGTTTAGATGGATCACACATTTATATATTTATTGGGGCGGATGTGGTGTGAAAGAGACACCAACCCACTGGTACAAGATCTTCTTAATTAAACACTCATCCAACCCAGTCCTACTTACCCATCCAGGCATGAAAGGCACATCATCGTCATAGTACAGAGTCTTCGCTAGAACAATGTCTGTCCCATGATAGGCAGTACTAGTGTGCTTTATGTGGCCTTACCCACAAAGGTAAAGTTACACTTTTGGTGAAAGTTTACTCTTGCAGTGTAACTTTATTTCCACCAGTAACTTTACAAGAAGTAACTTTATCAGTAGTAACTAACTGGTATAATATTAACTCCTTTTAAAGTTATAGCGGTTACTTATTGCATGCAAAGCTACTACTCATAAAGTTACTGATGGAAAAGTTGCTGTTCGTAAATGTACACTGCAAGATTAAAGTAACACCAAAATTGTAACTTAATTTACCTTTGTGAATCAAGTCTTGTGTTGCTTACAAAATGTATGCAACATGGAGTAATCCAAACTTCTCCTGAATCCTGACCCCTGGCTCAAGCTTGTTGTATGTTTCATTTTTATTTTAATACATTTTATAGCTAAGGTCCCCGGATTGCTTTGAAGTTGCTACTGCTAATTATCATTTGTAATATGACATTTTTGTCATGGTGGTCTGTCTCAGCCTATGATTACCCAGTAACTGTATTTTCTTTCAGTCTAGTTGTCAGTGATGGATAATCCTTCTGAATAATTCTACAGTTGGAGTTCACCTTATTTGGAATAAGTGGGACCTTGCTTTGTGCATTCTTCCCTATTGGTGCTAGCCATTGTTTTTGGGAAGAAGACATATAGAAGATTGAAATTCTTGTTTATGTTGTTGGCAGTCCCTATCAGTGGTCAATAGTTACAGAGGGTAGGATAAGTGCAGTAACTAGGGTAACTAGTAAACAGTATCATTGCATGCTGGGTAAGTGCTACAAAACTTAATCAAGCAATAAAATGAAACAAAATGAACCAGTTTACTGTTTCCAGTGTCACTCTGGTGGTAGGGAATAATGACTGGACTGCAGGAAGAAGTACATAACCTAATGAAGAATAAATATATGGCAAAGGACTTTAGGTAGGGAATGCCTAGCAGGAAAAGTAGAAGTACAGAATAATGTGTGACAATTTCAGAGAACAGTTTCTTTTCTCACAATGGACACAAACCCACAATGCTTTGCCATGCTATCTAGCCAAGACAGATAGTGAGAAAAAAAAAACGAAAGCCTATTTTTTTTACATTTGAAAACCCACCATCTCTACCCACAACAGTCCCACCCTCTCCCCAGAGGTAAGCCCCTTTCATCCTTTCCCCAATTTCCGTTCCTAACCTCTTTACCCACAACAGGCTCACCCCCTTCACAAGCAAAACCCCCCGAACATTCCATTCACCCTTTCCCCAACTTTTCTCCCACCCTCTCCATCCACAAAAGGCCCTCCCAACAACACAAGTTAAAAAGAGGTCTTTGAGAGCATCCAGTTCAGTTTTCATATCAGCCGCCTTCCGGGCCTGGTTTTGCTGCCCGTGCCTGAACAGCACTACCTCGCACCTGAGCAGCGCCAGCTCATGGAAGGGTTGGTGGAGGAGCAGTCAAATGATGATGATGATAGCAGGCTGGCGGTGTTTCAGGTGGCAGTGGACCTGGACTTAACGTAGAAGTGGCACTGGCATTGGCATAGCCATGTTGGAGGCAGGCTTAGCTCATAGACCAAGGAACTAGAGGCCTGTGTCCCGCCACCTCTTCCTGCTTCAAGCCCTTTGGCAGGCAAAAGTTTACTGCCACAGACTCCAACTTCTGACACAGAGTATTCCATCTACCAAACTCTAAATCAGGCAATTACTCCTAAATTACACCCTGGCCTCCACCACAAATTATTTAAAAAAATGCTTTTAATTTGCAGTGGGCAAAATTAGTCTTTAGGGTGGCAAGGTATAGTAATTAGGCTAAGTAGAGCTTAGCTATGGAATGGCTGGGTCTCACTGATCATGTGCTACCCTTTTGCTTAGTCAAATTGGTTGACAAAAGGGAAAATTTTTAAGTTAACTCTATAATAGAAGCCATTATATATAATGCACTTGGGCAGAGAAAGGTGACACATGCTGAAATTGAATTTACATTTTTGTGTTGGCTGGGACAGAAATAAGGAATGATGAAGTAAAGTAGTAGTTGGTGACTGAGTGGGCACTGGGAAACATACCTTTTGTCTTTGGTTTGTTTGCATTGCAGACTTTATTGTGCTGCCGCAGATGCATATTTCACCGCCTGCACTGCAGCACCAAATTGAACAGTGCTGCAGTTTTAGGTGGTAAAATGCTGTTGACTGGGAATGGACTGGAGGTTACAGGCAGGATATCTGCCCCACTTAACAAATACAGTATTGTCAATAAGAAAGTTGGGTGACTTACTACTTGTCCCTGCTACCACTAGGACTTATCTCGCTCTCTCAACCGGCTTGTCCTCTTCAGAAGTGCCTGGCTGACTGGCACGTGTTGTGCAAGCACTGGTGGTCTGTGCAGGGGCGCCTAGTGAAAAACATAATACACCCATTTTAGATACCATTTTAGCCACCTAGATATTTATTTTGCACAGGGTACAACAGCATTAGCTGGATACAGTTGGGTTAGCTGTCCATCAGTATCTTCTATCGAAAGTATCACTTTGGAAGGTTTAATTGTTGGTTGATCACATTTTAAAATCTATGCAGTCATTGAATCAACCAATAAGGATATCATATTATAAGAGTGAAATGCAATGAAAGGGTAGAAGGCAATGCAAAGGACATATGATATGGGTTGGTAATGGTATCTCATTCCTGCCACGCTGCACTGTCATAGAATCTGCTGGTATAAGCCAACATTGGTGGCCCATGACCATAGCCAGCTATCTATGGCCCTGTATTATTTGACTATTTTAACAATAAAGCCTTCTCAACCAACGTGTTTGGTTAAAAGAATACTTGGCTGTGATCCTCTTTACATTACCAAAAATCTGTTCTCCTTTTAACAGTACTGCAGAAGACATGTAAAAAAAGAGGTGGGGAAAGCTTCTGAAAAAGGGAGCAGAAGAAAGCTACAGCAAGGGAAAGTCAGCTGCAGTAACAGGACATATAGAAAACACAGAGACATACAAGGATAAGAAACATCAAAACCCCACCAAAAAAGGGGGGGAAGAAGATACCTGGCGATACTAGGGCCTCCAATGAGGCGTCTGCCTGTCTGTGATATCTAGTGCTGAAATGGGGGTGCCCAGTGGGCAGAGACCCTCCGTTGAAGCCTCCTTCCCCACTCACGCTCATCTGGGAAATGGGGCCTGGTGGAGCGAAGGGCCTACAATGAGGTTCCTCCCCCGGATACAGCTGCGCCCGATGCGGTGAGCGAGTCCTTCTTCAGCCCTTTCCTGGGCGGCGACGGTGATACCGCACCACAGTTGGTGCCTGCTTGTCCCCATGGGGTGCCTCCTTCAGAGCGCTTGCCTCCTTCAGAGCGCTTCACCCCATGGGGACTTAAGAACTCCCAACAGCTCCTGTCTTTGCTCACCCGTGCACTGGCACACCCGCTGTAGCGTGTCTCCAACGTGCTCAGATTTTGATCAGAGAGCGAGCCCAGGTCGCAGCGGTGAGATTGGGCACTCATACAGAAAAGCGCTTATGAGCACCAGGGGCCCATTAAAGCACTCACAGGGCACTAGGAGGAAGAGCTCAAATAAAGCGCTGCCCAAAACAAAAGATGATGAAGCACTCCTCGTGCACTGGATACTTACAAGGTACAGGGGCCACAGCACCCTGCCCATGAAGACAGAAAGGGGGGGGAGCACACGTCTGCCAGGCCCAAACAACAGGCCAGCACAAGGGATGCAGATGGTGGCAGATCCTCCTAGTAACCCAGGAGGTTGCAGGTCAGCACAGCAGCAGCAGTCCAAGGCGGGTCGCAGTGAGTCCATCCAGCAGCGTTCTGTGTCCAGTTCCAAGTAAGTTTCTTGTGTCCCAAAGATGTCTAAATTGTGGGGATAAATCCCCTGTACTGATACTCAGTTTACAGTGTGCTTCACAAAGAGAGGGGAGAGGAGGTTCCAACCAGTTCCAACTGGTTCTGGGAGTGCCCCCTCTCTCCTCCAGCACAGGCTCCAAACATCAGTTGGCATTAAACGACCCTACTGTGTGACGGCAGGCACAGCCCTTAAAAATGCAGGTGTGCCCCGCCTCGCCCTTCTCTCAGCCCAGGAAGACTATTCAGTATGCAGATGCACCTCTGTGACACCTCCACCCTCCCTGTGTACAGGCTGTCTGAAAAGTATACACAAAGTCCAACTGTCACTCTGCCCAGACGTGGATTGGATTCAAGCTGCAAAACATCAGAGTCACAAGCACAGAGAAATGCTCACTTTCTAGAAGTGGCATTTCTGTAATGATAATAAAAAATCCACACACACCTGTAAGCAGCATTTCTCACTACCATTATAACCATACCAAACATGCCTTCCCTACCCCTCATAAATAAGACAATTCCCCCTACACATAAGGCAGGGCATTTACAATGCAATCCTATGAGAAGCCATCACTCACAGCAGTGAGAAACCAAATAGGCTGTTTGTCACTACCAGGACAGGCCACGCTACAAGGCACATGTCCTGCCTTCTACAAACATGGCACCCTGCCCATAGGGCTAGCTAGGGCCTACCTTAGGGGTGACTTACAAGTACTAAAGGGGGAGTTCTGGTCCTGGCAAGGAAATGTAGATGCCAGTTCCCTGTGGCAGAAAACTGCACACGCAGGCCCTGCGCTAGCAGGCCTGAGGAAGGTTTGACAGGCTACTTCTGGGGGTGGCACAAGGTGTGCTGCAGGCCCACTAGTAGCATTTAATTTACAGGCCCTGGGTATGGGGACACCACTGTACAAGGGACTTACAGGCAAATTAAATGTGCCACCAATCAGGTATAAGCCAATCATACCAAGTTTACAAGGAAGAGCACATGCACTTTAGCAGTGATAAAGTGATCAGAGTCATAACGTCAGCCAACAAGGTCATAAAAATAAGGAGGAAAAGGCAAAGAGTTTGGGCAATGACCCTGTAAAAAGGGCCAGGCCCAACAAATGGGGGTTGAGAAGAAAGTACATAGTAAGTAAATACAAGGATATAATTTTACTAGGAGGAATAAAAAGTAAGAAATAATAAGCCTGACTAAATGTGGCCAGCAAAACCATCTGCTGTGGTGTTGGTGGCAGCTGTTTTCCCAGATGCCCTCTTGCCCTTGGGTGCTTATGAAAGAAAGAAGATAAAAAACAATGAGTGGTGCTACTCTCTACAAAAACATGTTGACAGGCAAAACATTGCAATTTTTAAATCTGATAGCCTATTCTTAGTTTCCTTATCCTAACCTAAAATTTAATTTTGAACTATTCATTAACGGATGGTCTTTGCTTCTCTACCCTCTTTTGATGGGTCATGTTGGACTCCCTTTGAGTACTGCACATTAGGGAGATTGGGCTAGAGCTACATAAAGCCACATAGAAGAACACCAAAACCCCTGATATAAAACTACTATAAGAGTGAGTAACATTAGTTGATATCCCTTCATTTAGCCTAAGCGAGCACCTGGCTACCTCACACTAGAGCAGCATCTTGGCAGTACTATTCACTTGATGTCCATTCCACTTCTTGATAACTACACCCTCCCTGACAGGCTGGCACCATGCACCATTACTCATATATAGGTTTGTATTGCTCTTGCCCCAAAGGATTGTTTTGTGCTGGGAGATATCCCTTCCAGCACAAAACAATCCAGGGTGCCATGTAATGCGGCACCCTTGCATAGCAGGGAGAGAGCAGGAATGCAACACATCTTGATGAGTAAATATGTCACATTCCTGCCCACTTCCTTTGATGCAGTGCAGCAAGTTATCTTGCTGCCCTGTGCTAAATAAAACTTTGATAACTGTGGGCCCTGATGCACTCAGCAAAGTGTATAGATACACCTTGCAATATCACATGCGCACTCCTTTTAGAACAAAGACAGTGGACGCAACTACAAACTTTCTCTAATGCAAAAATTGCATTTATTTATGTAAGTGGCATACATTAACATTAAAACACCTTTTTGTCGAATATTATACCACACTCCTAAATAAAATGTCTTTTTGCCACAGAGGGCAGATGTGGTTGCAAAAATGTATCTATCGGTATATCTAAATATTCTCTATATCTATCTATCTCTCTATCTATCTTTATATACATAAACACAACTAATTTGATACATGCATGTAATTTAAATGTTATAATGAGTGAACAAATTGACATTGCATATAAATATATTTTATATGTGTATGTGTGTATTACCTAGTGGCGGTCGCCAGTAGATAGTTATAGTAAGGACCATGTTTGTATAGAAAAAGCATTTGTTTGACTTTCCTATATCTTTGATGTTGTGGTTGGGCAACCTTCATGAAATTTTCACAAAAAAGTGTGCAGGTGATTTTTGTTGCACATGGAAAGTTCTGGGGTGATCTGTGAAGTAAGGGATGAGAAAAAGGGGGTAAAAAAACATACATTTCCCATGTCCATTCCCATAGGAGTTTTGAACACGACTGCAGCCTGAACTGCTGGAGTGAATTAAACTAAATTAGTCCGAAAGTTCGATTTTGTTCCACAGATTGTGCTTTTTGTTATTTGGTGTAAATCTGTGTAGTAGTTTTTGAGTTATTAATGGGAAAATGCATTTGTATATTTAGGGTGTGGATCCATTGCGATGTTTTCACGATTATTGAGGTGAATTCGCAAATGCACATGCCAACAGAAATGCTGTGATTGGCTGGCTGCAACCTGACCAGATATTTATGGCTGACATTTTAGGCTATGAGATACGGTCCCAGGGGCTGAAAAGTAAAATAAAAAGTGGCATAAGGGGTCAGGATGGATGTACTCTGACCCCAGGGTTGTGATATAGGGGTCTTTGATGACCAAATTCTGATCTCAAAATTATTTTTTCCTCAACAAGCGATATTCACGAATACGTTGCAATGCTCAGCATGGCCCCCCATATAACGCTGCGATGAAATTAACAAATATTGGCAAAATTATTTTTAAAAAACATTCACAAACTCAGTTTCGGTTTGTAAACTTTATTTGGCAAACACAGAATAGCCATAGAAGTACATAAATAAATCATTATATACAAGTCCAGTCTTAATATCAACATTCATAAATAATTAAAACAAATAAAAACAGAGCGCATTACATGAACTTTTGTACATATCCAGTGTTAGAAATGGGGTTTCTAATTGGTAGAGGAATACACCAATGTCCAAGTAGGGACCACAATCCTAGTCAGGGTAAGTCATACACAATCCAAATTATCCTGTGCCCACCCTCTGGTAGATTGGCACTAAGCATTCAGGCTTAACTTAGAAGGCAATGTGTAAAGTATTTGTGCAATAAATTATACAGCAAGACAGTGAAAACACCACAAAAATACACCACGCAGGATTAGAAAAATAAATAATATTTATCTGAATCAACTAAGGTCAAAACAATAAAGATTTAATGAGCACAAGTTGAAATTGTTTAAAAAGAGTCCTAGATCTTAGAAACCAACTCTTGTCTCTTGATCACACAAAGTACCTGGTTTGCGCCAAAAAATAACATGCATGAAGACCGCAGAGAAGGAGATGCATGGAAAAATGAGGTGTGCGTCGGTTTCCCTGACGCAGCACAGACATTGTATCGTTTCTTTCCACGCTGCAAGGGGCGTGTGTTGTTTTTTTGAGCGCAGTCTTGGTTCCTCACTTCGGTGCAGGGATCTTTTTGACACCCAGGGGCGATGCGGGAAATCCTTGATGCGCTGGAAGCAGGCACAGGTGTTTTGTTGATTCGGTAGGAGATTAGTCAAAGTTTTCATCTCACGGTAGGAGCTGCATCCAATTTCCAATCTGGAACATGGGCTGCGTAAGTTCCGGTTCAGCTGTGCAGCGATTTCTTGGTTGCAAGGCAGGCTGTGTATCATTTCCGGCAGGCCGTGGATTGATTTTCGGCACACAGGGAGTTTCTTGAAGAGTTGGAGTCTTTTTGGCCCTGAGAGTTCTGAAAACAGGAGGCAAGCTCAAGCCAAGCCCTTGGAGAGCAATTCTCAGCAAAATCAGAGGCCAGCAAGGCAGCAGGGCAACAGCAGGACAGCAGTCCTTCTTAGCAAAGCAGTCCAGATGAGTGCTTTGGGAAGCCAGGCAGTTCCTCTTGACAGGTTGAAGGTTCAGGCCCAGAAGTGTCTAAGTTGGTGGAGTCAGAGACCTCATTTGTTAGAAATTGGGTTTTTGGTTGGCAGTCAGGTTACCCTCTGTCCAAGCAAGAACCCTCACTCTAGTCAGGGTAAGTCACACACAATCCAAATTATCCTGTGCCCACCCTCTGGTAGCTTGGCACGAGCAGTCAGGCTTAACTTAGAAGGCAATGTGTAAAGTATTTGTGCAATAAATCATACAATAACACCATATAGCACCACAAAAATACACCACACAGTGTTTAGAAAAATAGAGAATATTTATCTGGATATTTTTAGATCAACACAATAAAAGATTCAATAAGAATTTGTAGAAATATCACTGAAAAGTGATATAAAGTGTCTTAAGTCTTTGAAAAGCAAACAAAGGGGGTTATTACAACTTTGGAAGAAGTGTTAATCCGTCCCAAAAGTGACGGTAAAGTGACGGATATACCACCAGCCGTATTACGAGTCCATTATATCCTATGGAACTCGTAATACGGCTGGTGGTATATCCGTCACTTTACCATCACTTTTGGGACGGATTAACACCTCCTCCAAAGTTGTAATAACCCCCAAAGTCTCTTTCAAGCACAAAGTACCTGGTTTGGAGTGGAAAATCTCCACAGAGGGCCGCAGAGGAAGAGATGCGTGGAAAAATGGTGTGTGCGTCGGTTTCGCCCATTCACACATGGACTTGCGTCGTTATTTTTCACGCGGGGAGACGTGCGTCGTTCTGCGGGAAGAAAAATGGTGTGTGCGTCGGTTTCCCCCCTTCACACACAGACTTGTGTCGTTATTTTTCACTCGGGAAAGACGTGCGTCGTTTTCCGGCACGCGTCCGACTCCTTCTATGGTTCGTGGGATTACCAGATGTCCCAGGGTCTGTGCGTGGATTCCTCGGCTTGTTATCTGGCTGCACGTCGTTCCGGGAGGCTGTGCGTGGAATTTTCTTTCTCACAGCAGGCGTCACGTCAATTTCCTCTCTGGAAGTCGGGCAGCGTTGTCCCTGCGTGGCCGTGTGTCGAAGTTCCGGTCGCACCATAGGCGTTGCGTCGAGCGGCGTCTGTCTGGATCTGCGTGCGGCGATTTTCTCACCGCAGAGCAAGCTGTGCGTCGAATCTTTCAGCGCACGAGGAGTCCAAATGAAAAAGAGAAGTCTTTTTGGTCCTGAGACTTCAGGGAACAGGAGGCAAGCTCTATCCAAGCCCTTGGAGAGCACTTTTGCAGCCAGACAAGAGTTCAGCAAGGCAGCAGTCCAACAGCAAGGCAGCAGTCCTTTGTAGAAAGCAGACAGGTGAGTCCTTTGAGCAGCCAGGCAGTTCTTCGTGGCAGGATGCAGGTTCTGGTTCAGATTTCTTCTCCAGCAAGTGTCTGAGGTGGTAGGGCAGAGGCCCTGTTTTATACCCAAATGTGCCTTTGAAGTGGGGGAGACTTCAAAGAGTGGTTTAGAAGTGCACCAGGTCCCCTTTCAGTTCAATCTTGTCTACCAGGGTCCCAGTAGGGGGTGTGGCAGTCCTTTGTGTCAGAGCAGGCCCTTCACCCTCCCAGCCCAGGAAGACCCATGTGTTTGGGGTGTGTCTGAGTGAATGCACAAGGAGCTGTCAACTAAATCTAGCCAGACGTGGATTGTAAGGCACAGAAAGATTTAAGTGCAGAGAAATGCTCACTTTCTAAAAGTGGCATTTCTAAAATAGTAATATTAAATCCAACTTCACCAGTCAGCAGGATTTTGTATTACCCTTCTGGCCATACTAAATATGACCTGCCTCCTCCCTTCAGATCAGCAGCTGCCACTTCAACAATGTATGAGGGCAGCCCCAATGTTAGCCTATGAACGGAGCAGGCCTCACAGTAGTGTAAAAACGAATTTAGGAGTTTTACACTACCAGGACATGTAAACTACAGAGGTACATGTCCTGCCTTTTACCCACACAGCACCCTGCTCTAGGGGTTACCTAGGGCACACATTAGAGGTGACTTATGTGTAGAAAAAGGGGAGCTTTAGGCTTGGCAAGTACTTTTAAATGCCAAGTCGAAGTGGCAGTGAAACTGTACACACTGGCCTTGCCATGGCAGGCCTGGGACAAGGTAAAGGGGCTACTTGAGTGGGTGGCACAACCAGTGCTGCAGGCCCACTAGTAGCATTTAATCTACAAGCCCTAGGCACATACAGTGCACATTACTAGGGACTTATAAGTATATTAAAAAGTCCAATTGGGTATGATCCAAAGTTACCATGGTTAAAGGGAGAGAGCATATGCACTTTAGCACTGGTTAGCAGTGGTAAAGTGCTCAGAGTCTAAAAGCCAGCAAAAACAGAGTCCAAAAAGTGGAGGGAGACAGGCAAAAAGTTAGGGGTGGCCACCCTAAGGCATGTCAGGTCTAACATGTGTCCCCCAGCTGAAAGTGGGGAGAGCTACCCGACATCCTGGGAGCTCTCATCGCTAAGGCGGAAGTATCTGGAGAGACCATCAGCATTGGCGTGGTCACCCCCTGGGCGATGCTCCACCGTAAAGTTCATCCCCTGTAGGGAAATGGACCACCTCAAGAGTTTTGGATTCTCACCCCTCATCTGCATGAGCCATCTGACGGGCCTGTGGTCTGTCTGAACCCGGAAGTGAGTCCCAAACAGATAGGGTCTTAGCTTCTTCAGTGCCCAGACCACAGCAAATGCTTCCCTCTCAATAGCACTCCCCCTTTGTTCCCGTGGTAATAGTCTTCTGCTAATAAATACTACTGGTTGGTCTGAGCCCTCCTCATTTAGCTGTGCTAGAACAGCCCCTATGCCATGCTCTGAAGCATCTGTCTGCACAATAAATTCCTGGGAGTAGTCAGGGGCCTTGAGCATGGGGGCCGTGCACATGGCTTCCTTCAGAGAATCAAAGGCTTTCTGACAAGCCTCTGTCCAATTCACCAACCTAGGTTGTTTCTTGGAAGTGAGTTCTGTCAAGGGGGACACAATGGTACCATAGGCCTTGAAGAATCTGCGGTAGTATCCAGTGAGGCCAAAAAAGGCTCTCACCTCAGTCTGTGTTCTAGGTGGTTGCCAGGCCTTGATAGTTTCAATCTTGGCCTGGAGTTGCTGCACCTTGCCACCACCTACTAGGTGTCCCAAGTACACCACGGAACCCTGCCCAATCTGGCACTTACTAGCCTTGATAGTCAGGCCTGCCTGTTGCAGAGCCTGAAGCACCTCCTTGGAGCAGGTGTTCCTCCCAGCTGGAACTGTAGACAGCTATGTCGTCCAGGTAAGCTGCACAGTAGGCATCTTTACCAGCTAGGACCCCGTTAACCAACCGTTGGAAGGTAGCGGGGGCATTTTTCAGTCCAAATGGCATCACCCGGAATTGGTAATGGCCATCAGGGGTGGAAAATGCTGATCTTTCTTTAGCCCCCTCAGTCAGGCCGATCTGTCAGTACCCTGAAGTAAGATCGAACATACTCAGGAACTTGGCAGCGCCGAGTCGGTCAACGAGCTCATCAGCTCGGGGGATGGGGTGAGCATCAGTCGGGTGACTGAGTTGAGACCCCGGTAGTCCACACAGAACCAGAGTTCTGGCTTCGCAACTGGGGCAGTAGCCTTAGGAACCAATACCACCGGGCTGGCCCAGGGACTACTGGATTTCTCAATAACCCCTAAAGTCAACATCTTGGAGACCTCCTCCTTGATGCTGGCCTTCACCTTATCCGACAACCTTTAAATTTTGTTCTTCAGAGGGGGACTGTCACCTGTGTCAATGTCATGAACACAGAGGTGGGTCAGTCCAGGAGTAAGGGAGAACAGGGGGGATAACTGCTCTAACAGCTCATAACAGTCTCCTCTCTGGGTTAGAGTCAGGGAGTCAGAGAGAATGTCACCCCCCACTGACCCATCCCCTTCTTTGACAGAGAGGAGGTCGGGGAGAGGTTCACTCTCCTCTTCCATGCCCTCATCTGTGACCAGGAGCATACTAACCTCAGACCTCTCAAAGTGAGGTTTGAGCCGGTTGTGATGGAGGACCCTTAGGGGGTGCCTAGGGGTCTTGAGGTCCACTAGGTAAGTGTCCTCCCCTTTACGCTCCTTGATCTCAAAGGGGCCAGTCCAGCGGTCCTGGAGAGCCCTGGGCTCTACTGGCTCTATCACCCAAACTTTGTCTCCAGGTGGGAACTCAACCAGAGTGGTCTTCCGGTCATACCACTCCTTCATCACCTCTTGACTGGCCTCGAGGTTACTCTGGGCCTGCTTCCAGAAGCGTTGGGTTTGGTTGCAGAGGGCCAGCATGTAGCTGACCACATCCTGGGGAGGTGACTTGGGAGCTTTCTCCCAGCCCTCCTTCACAATGCTTAGGGGTCCCCTGACAGGGTGACCATAGAGAAGCTCAAAGGGGCTGAACCCCACCCCTTTCTGGGGCACCTCTCTGTAAGCAAACAACAGGCAGGGTAAGAGGACATCCCACTTACGCCTCATGGCATCAGTCAGGCCACTAATCATGCCTTTCAGGGTCTTGTCGAATCTCTCAACAAGCCCATTGGATTGAGGATGGTAAGGGGTGGTAAACCGGTAGGTCACACCACACTCATCCCACATGGACTTCATGTATGCAGACATGAAGTTTGTGCCCCTGTCAGACACAACCTCCTTAGGGAATCCCACACTGGTAAATATTCCCAACAGGGCTCTGATTACCACCGGTGAAGTCACTGTTCTTAGAGGGATTGCCTCTGGATATCGGGTGGCATGGTCCACCAAAACCAGGATAATCCTGTTGCCCAAGGCAGTTTTGGGGTCCAAGCGACCAACAATGTTGATGCCCACCCTTTCAAAGGGGGTGCCAATGACTGGGAGTGGGAGCAGGGGAGCCTTAAGCCGTTTCCCTGTCTTCCCATTAGCCTGGCAGGTGGGGCAATCTCTGCAGAAGTTATCTGAGGCTATCCTCATTCTGGGCCAATGGAAGTGGGTGTCAAGCCTGTTAAAGGTCTTGTCTTGGCCCAGGTGTCATGCCAAGGGGATGTTGTGAGCCAGACCCAGTAGGAAGTTCCGATAACACCGGGGGACCACCAGCACACGGGCAGCCCCAGGACCTGGAACCTTACGCTCACTGTAAAGGAGATCATTCTCCCAGTAAATATGGTGAATGCCAGAGGCGTCACCTGCTGCTAGGGCTGTGGCCTGTTGCCTCAGACCCTCAAGGGCGGGGCATTTCTTCTGTGCCTTGCAGAATTCTGCTCTGGTTGTCCCCCCTCTACTTGCCAGCCAGCAAGTTCAGGTAGGTTACCCAGGTCAGCTATGCCCTCCCCAGTGGGCTCAGCGGCCTCCTCCTCCTCAGGGGCCTCGTCCACCACCGTGGGAACATTTGAGGCGAGTTTCCCGCGCCTCTTGCCCTTCCTCTTTGCAGCTGTCTGCGCCATTTTTTCAGGCTCCAGACGCCCTTGACTCCCTTCCCGGGCAGCCATGGACCGTGTGGTCATGCAACCCACTCAGGTAACCCTAACATCTCCAGGTGGGATCTGAGCTCTACTTCTTTCCAAGCAGTATGCTCAAGATCATTGCCTAACAGACAATCTACAGACATGGCAGGACTCACAGCTACTTTCAGAGTACCAGAGACAGACCCCCCCCCACTCAAAGGGAACTAGAGCCACCGGTAGGTGACTCTCACGATTGTCAGCGACTACGACCTGGTGGAATGTATTAGGAACTATCTGCTCTGATGACACCAGTTGACTCTTGATAGTAGTCATACTGGCTCCTGTGTCACGCAGAGCCTCCACCTTTTGCCCATCAATGGTGACCCACTGCCTGTACTTGGAAGTATTTTGGGGCATGTGGGCTTTGGGCACCATTTCTCTTTCTCCCAGGGACACTAGGGAAACCTCTGCCTGCTCCCCAAAGCTATCTGGGTCCATCTCCCCCCCAAGCGCTACACTAGTCAACCCAGGTGTCTGTCCAGTAGTGGACAGTTCCCTCTTGGAGCACTGGGGGTCGCCTTTATAGTGACCATACTGGTAGCACTCTAAGCATTTGGGGTTAGATCTCTCTGATTCATCATAAGTCCCTGGCTTTTTCCCAAATCTGGAAAAGGAATGGTTGCCACCCCCTCCCTGGGAATTCTTTTGGGGGCCTTTTGAGAGTTCCTTATCTGTAAGTTTATCTCCCCCCTCTTTCTTCTGTTGGGAACCCTGACCACCTTTGTGGGTGTCCCCCCCAGGTACCTTTTTGGACACTCTGGTGCTAACCCAAAGGTACGCCTCCTCTGCAAGCTTCCTGGGATCAGTCAGCTTACTATCTACCAAGTGCTGGCGCAACTCTGTAAAAGTAGTATTGAGCATATGCTCTCTCAGAATCAAGTCATATAACCCTTTATAATCATCTACTTTGTTGCCCCGCACCCATCCATTTGGTGCCTTACTGGAAAAGTCAAAGAAATCTACCCATGTTTGTGTGGTTTGTTTGGTGCTGTCCCTGAACCTCTGACGGTATCCCTCAGGGGTCAGCCCAAACTTGGCAAGTAAAGTTGCTTTCTGAAGTGGGTATGTGTTTTGATCAGGTTCATCCAATGTGAGAAGTGTGTCCTTCCCCAATGGCGGCACATAACCCCACATAGCTATACCCCATTGCCCTTCAGGAACCTCATGAGCCCTTAGTGCAACTTCATAAGCAGCTAACCATTTATCTATGTCATCTCCCACCACAAAACTGGGCACCACATTTTTGGGTATACGAACCTTCTTTCTCCAGCAGGTCCTGTCTGTATGCTGCCACCATTACTGCTGGATTCAGACTGTCTCGCCTTGATCTCCAGCTCCTTGAGACTCAGTTCATGAGCCAACAATAGTTTATTTTCAGCCAAAGCTCTTTCAGCTTCCACCTGTTAGGCTGCTTTTTCAGCCTTAGATTGTTTGGCTTCTGTCTCTGCCCTCTTTTCCTCCTGTTGGGCCTCAATTTTCAGTTTTGCCATTTGCAATTGGAACTCCCTTTCTTCTCTCCTTTCCTCTGCGGTCAGGCTTTGCTCAGAGACACTGTTCCCTGGTCTGAAAGGGGGCACAATTGCAGTGGTAACATTACCCACTGATGGCAATAGATCCTCTGAGAGGCCATTTCATTTTCTGGCTCCTCTTCCTCATTATCTTTCTCTAAATGGGCTTCTGCCCAGGCCCTCAGCGCCACTTGAAAGTCCTCCTTTTTTGAGGCCCCTTGGGTGGGTATTCTCATCATCCTGTAGCACCCTCTTAGCTGTTTGACAGGATATGTCTCCAACAGGGCTAGGTCCAAATCTCCTACTTGGGACCCAGCCAGAGACATGTTGAGTGAGAATTTAGTTTTTGAAAATTGTCAGGAAAAACTAATTTGCAAAAAGAGACAAAAATCAAGTTGACCTTCAACTGTGGGTAGGTAGTGAAATACTTAGCTACTGTATGTCACTGCACAAACACAAGTCCTATCCTCACTGCTGATCACCAATGTTAGAAATTGGGTTTTTGGTTGGTAGTCAGGTTACCCTCTGTCCAAGATAGAACCCTCACTCTAGTCAGGGTAAGTCACACACTATCCAAATTATCCTGTGCCCACCCTCTGGTAGCTTGGCACGAGCAGTCAGGCTTAACTTAGAAGGCAATGTGTGAAGTATTTGTGCAATAAATCATACAATAACACCATCTAGCACCACAAAAATACACCACACAGTGTTTAGAAAAATATAGAATATTTATCTGGATATGTGTAGATCAACACAATAAAAGATGCAATAAGAATTTGTAGAAATATCACTGAAAAGTGATATAAAGGGGGTCATTCCGACCCCGGCGGGCGGCGGGCGGTGCCCGGCGGGCGGAGACCGCCAGAAGACCGCACCGCGGTCAAATGACCACGGCGGTCATTCTGACTTTCCCGCTGGGCGGGCGGGCGACCGCCAAAAGGCCGCCCGTCCAGCGGGAAAGCCCCAGCAACGATGAAGCCGGCTCAGTTGCTGGTGTGCGACGGGTGCAGTGGCACCCGTCGCGATTTTCAGTGTCTGCTAGGCAGACACTGAAAATCATTATGGGGCCCTGTTAGGGGGCCCCACGACACCCGTTCCCGCCATCCTGTTCCTGGCGGTTTTTACCACCAGGACCAGCATGGCGGGAAGGGGGTCGGAATCCCCATGGCGGTGCTGCGAGCAGCGCCGCCATGGAGGATTCTTTGGGGCAGGGGTAAACCGGCGGGAAACCGCCGGTTGCCCTTTTCAGACCGCGGCTTTACTGCCGCGGTCAGAATTGCCCATGAAGCACCGCCAGCCTGTTGGCGGTGCTTCCGCGGCACTCTGCCCTGGCGGTTTTCAACCGCCAGGGTCAGAATGACCGCCAAAGTGTCTTAAGTCTTTGAAAAGCAAACAAAGGCGGTCATTACAACATTGGCGGTAAAAGCCGCTTACCGCCGTGCAGAAGACCGCCAACACACCGCCACCGCCGCCGTGGAATTCCGCCACAGCTATTATGACCCACATGTCAGAATCCGCCAAAATTCAGACACCAACAAAAGTCTGCCACACCAAAGGTCAGTGATAAACTGGCGAAAACAAAACCTCCACTGTCACGCCAACAGAAATACGCCCACACTATCACTACACACGAATCCACGCGGCGGTCTTTCAACCGCGGTGTTCCATTGGCGGTACACACCGCCGCGCTCAAAATGCACACACATTTACAAAACACAGACACATTGGACAATTCCAAATACACACACCTGATACACATACACACACCACTCCCACACACCCACACCACTATAAAACACACACCCACATCACCCACAAACCCCCACGACAAAAAATTCCGAAAGAAGGCCAGAGAGAGAGCACCAGCAAGAACAATAGCAACCACTTGCACACAACACCATCACCCACAGAACTTACACGCACCTCACACAACACACCACTACATATCAGCACACATATCAGCACACACTCCACCCCACACATTACCTACACCACCCCATGGCACGGCAAAGACACCCCAGGTTCTCGGAGGAGGGGCTCAGGGTCATGGTGGAGGAAATCGTCCGGGTAGAGCCACAGCTATTCGGATCAAATTTGCAGCACACCTCCATTGCTAGGAAGATGGAGCTATGGCGTAGAATAGTGGACAGGGTCAACGCAGTGGGACAGCACCCAAGAAATCGGGAGGACATCAGGAAGAGGTGGAAGGTGCGATCCGTGGTCTCAAGACACCACCTGGCGGTTCAGCGGACTGGCGGCGGACCCCCACCTCCTCCCCCACAACTAACAACATGGGAGGAACAGGTCTTGGAGATTCTGAATCCTGAGGGCCTTGCAGGAGTAGGTGGAGGAATGGAGTCTGGTAAGTCAAATCTTAACTATTACAACCCCCACCCTACCTGCATGCTATCACATACCCCACCCTCACCCTCACCCCCAGCACCCCAACTCCTCACATATGTCCCAATATCACAAACCACCCATCCCAACACCAAGCCCTGCATGCAACAACAAAGCATGGACACCCATCACTAAAGCATGCCCACTGCACATACACATACAACCCCCTAAACCATCCTCACACAATGTCTCACACAGGAATGCAAGCACTGAGGTACACGGTCACCCACCCATTGCACACCATGACACACACAGATGTAATAACCATCCTTTTATACTCCTGCAGGACCCCTACCCAACGTCACCGGACAGGAGCGTCCACACATGTCCACACCACCAACAGAAGAGGCCCACAGTGATGACAGCACCTCTGTCCAACTCGATCTAGATGACCAGCCCGGCCCATCGGGGACCTCGGGACAGTCGGTTCCCATCACCCAGTCACAGGCCACTACAGACCTTCCACCCTCTGGAAACACCAGCACAGCACCCACCCAGCGGGCCCACACCTCCGTCCCCAGGATACATCAATCAGCTGTGTGTCCACCACTACAGGGAACCCAGGATAACCCACCACCCCAACAACAACAGGGACCTGGGGGCAGTGGTAGTGGCCACACGGTCCAGGGGACGGAGGCCCAGGAACACAGGGGAACTGGGAGGGCTGCTGTGTGACAGGGGGCGGACAGGCCAAGGGAACCCACTCTCCACGAAGCCCTCTCCTCCATCATGGGAGCCTACCACCACTCCCAGGAGGCGATGACAACGGTACTGGCCAAGTTTCAGGAGACCCAGCGCCTGCAGGAGGAACAGGATGTGGGCTTCAGGGAGGAACTTAGAACCATCAGCTCCACCCTGGGCACCATCGTAGGGGTACTGAAGGAACTACTCAACACCAGGAGGGACACTGTGGCACTACAAGGGGCCCCTGACACTAGCATGGACGATGAACTGCCCACCACCTCTGCCAGCGCTAGTGGACAGGACGCCCCGCCACAGGACCACCACACCAGCACCCCACCCCCTGCAGAGGGGGAACCACCCCGCAAACGGTCCCTGAGATCCAGGACAAAGACAGAGCACGATGCCAAGACCCCCGCCAAGAAATGAGGCCACCCTGATTGTCATCCTACTGTCCCATTTTGTCACCCTGTCCATACTGAAACTGCCCCGCTCCATTTCCTATGCCCATATGGGCAATGCACCTGTGGTGTGTGAGACTAATAGACTAGACTCCGCCATCACCCCTCACCATTTCACTACCCCCTCCAATATTGAGCACTTAAATAAACACACTTAAAGCACAAAACAGTCTGGAGTCTGTCTTTGATTTCGAAATAGTGTATTAGCAAGTACAGTGACAAAATGCTCTTTCAAGTTTAATGTCAACATACTTATGTCACACAGCTCTAGTCCATGAGGAATCTAAGCATATGTCACACAGTGGGACCCACATCTGTGAAATCGTAAGGGAAAGTGACAACTCAGTGACCATACACTGGGTGAAAACGACACACAGTAGAGAGGTAGTAGTGTTAAAATACATGTAGTAGGCAGGTTTGAATTCTTACCTGTGTCTCACTGGAAATATTGCTGGATCACTGAGTCCCTGTTGTCATTGTCTTCTTCCTCTGCTTCCTCTTCTTCACTGTCCACAGGCTCCACAGCTGCAACAACACCGCCATCTGGACCATCCTCCTGCAGAAAAGGCACCTGTCGTCGCAAAGCCAAGTTATGAAGCATACAGCAGGCCACGATGATCTGGCATACCTTCTATGGTGAGTAGAATAGGGATCCACCTGTCATATGGAGGCACCTGAACCTGGCCTTCAGGAGGCCGAAGGTCCGCTCGATCACCCTCCAAGTTCGCCCATGGGCCTCATTGTAGCATTCCTCTGTCCTTGTCCTGGGATTCCTCACTGGGGTCAGTAGCCATGACAAGTTGGGGTAACCAGAGTCACCTGCAAATGGTAAGGGACAACTGTTCGACACGCACTAACCTGGAGGGATATCCCCAGACCCAGACAACCATTCCCACTGACTTGCTTCCAGGTGCTCACCTAATAGCCACACACGGTGCCTTTGGAGTTGACCCATTACATAAGGGACGCTGCTATTCCGCAGGATGTAGGCATCGTGCACTGAGCCAGGGAACTTGGCATTCACATGGGAGATGTACCGGTCTGCCAAACATGCCATCTGTACATTCATAGAATGATAACTCTTCCGGTTTCTGTACACCTGTTCACTCCTGTGGGGGGGGTCAAAGCCACATGTGTCCCAGCAATGGCACCTATGATGTTGGGGATGTGTCCCAGGGCATAGAAATCCCCTTTCACTGTAGGCAAATCCTCCACCTAAGGGAAAACAATGGAGCTCGGCATGTGTTTCAGAAGGGTAGACAACACTCTGGACAATACGTTGGAAAACATAGGCTGGGACATCCCTGATGCCATGGCCACTGTTGTCTGAAAGGAACCACTTGCAAGGAAATGGAGCACTGACAGCACCTGCCCTTGAGGGGGGATTCCTGTGGGATGGCGGACTGCTGACATCAGGTCTGGCTCCAACTGGGTACACAGTTCCTGGATTGTGGCACGGCCAAGCCTGTATGTGATAATCAAATGTCGCTCCTCCATTGTCGACAGGTCCACAAACGGTCGGTACACCGGAGGATGCCGCCATCTCCTTACATGTCCCAGCGGACAATGCCTATGAAGGACAACAGCGAGCACAGAGTCATACAACTCAGAGGTACGTACCCACAGTTTACACAGAACACCTATCATACACAAAAGGTGGCCTGTATGTGTGTTGAGTCTAGGCCAATGTATGAGTGACGCAGTTGGAAATGAAGCCATGTGGGCCCCTGACATGGCGGCTGTCGGACCTGTAAAGTGGGACAATGGGATGTGAGGTAACTGCGCTGGCATTGTACACCGTCCCGGTAGGCGGTCGAAGACCGCGGCGCACTGCTGCATTGGTTAACATTAGACCCTATGGGTCCCAAGAGCCAATGGCGATGTACGTCAGCGGTGAAGGTACGCACCGCCGCGGACGTGACCGCCATTTTCTATCACTTCAATCACTCGATACCTGATCTTCGACAGGAGAGGACCTACACTGCAAGTGCTGCTGTGACCTCGGTCTGAAAGAGACAATGGCTCGAGTGTCTGGGGAAAGGGCCCCTGCCTTCACATCGGAGGAGTTGGAGAAACTCGTGGATGGGGTCCTCCCCCAGTACACGCTACTCTACGGTCCTCCAGACACACAGGTAAGTACACTGGGAGCATGCTGTATGGGCTATGCCTGTGTGGAGAGGGCTGAATGTAAGAAGGAAGGGGGGAGAGTGCTGCGTGCATGAAAGACAGTGAATGCATATGCCACATGGCAAGGGTAGGGATGGGGGCCAATCACTTCGACGGTGCAGTTGGTAATAACTTCTCTTTTTCCCCTATACATTTCATGTAGGTCAGTGCCCACCAGAAGAAAGATATTTGGCGTGCCATCGCCAAGGATGTCCGGACCCTGGAGGTCTACCACAGACGGAGCACCCACTGCCGGAAAAGATGGGAGGACATTCGCCGCTGGAGCAAGAAGACGGCGGAGGATCAGCTGGGGATGGCCTCCCAACGTGGGAGGGGTGTCCGTCGCACCATGACCCCCCTGATGTTCAGGATCCTGGCGGTGGCCTACCCGTAGTTGGATTTACACTTGAGGGCATCACAGCAGCCACATGGCGGTGAGTACACTCTCATTCTGCTGACTTTGCGCGCAGTGGAGGTGTCTGGGTGGGGGAGGTGGGCTATGGGTTTCCCTAGGCCAGGGTGAGTTCCGTAGGCAAGGCCCCTCCATATGTCAGGCCATGTGGCACCCCAGGCTACCTCTGTAGAGTGCCAAGTACAGCTGGTCATGCCCCTGTGTCATCTATATGTGCAGATGTCGTCCATAGCCTTGTAGGCCATTTCCCATAAATTGAACAGTGGATCCCAAGAGCGCGGCGTAGTGCAGGGGGCTTCTGTGTCTGTTATGTCCGCCAGCGGTAGCGGTAATGCATGCACTCAACATGTCTTTCTTCTGTCGTTCCCCCCCTTTTTGTGGTCTCCCTGTTCTTGTGTGCATTAGCATCATCAGGCGGAGGAGCAGTGGCAACGGAGCACGAGGGAGCTGCATCCCACATGACCCTGGAGGGCGACACTACGGAGTCTGAAGTCACCAGTGGGACGGAGGGCGAGGGGAGCTCCACGGCGGGGACAGGAGCTGACACCAGCGACACGGACTCGTCCTCTGATGGGAGCTCCCTTGTGGTGGCGGCAACATCTGTGCCCCCCGCATCTACAGGTACAGCCGCCACCCCCCTACCAGCACCGCCCTCCCAGCAGCCCCTCAGCCTTTGCCCTGTGCCCGCTCACCCAGGAGGGTGGGCATCACCTTCGCCCCAGGCACCTCAGGCCTTGCCCCAGTCACCCCTGCTGCCCTCAGTGAGGAGGCCATTGACCTCCTCAGGTCCCTCACTGTTGGGCAGTCTACCATTTTGAATGCCATCCAGGGTGTAGAGAGGCAGTTGCAACAAACCAATGCATTCCTGGAGGGCATTCATTCTGGTCAGGCGGCCCTTCACCGAGCTTTTCAGACTCTGGCCTCAGCACTGATGGCAGCCATTGTTCTCTTCTCTAGCCTCCCCCCTCCAACTTCCTCAACCCCGACCCAATCCCCTGTACCTCAGCCTATCCCAAGCACACCTACAGACCAACATGCACACACGTCAACACCCAAGGGAAGCTCAGGCAAACATAAGCACCACACATCCCACAGGCACTCACGCAAGCATCACACACATGCAGACACACCAACATCCACTGCCTCCACTGTGTCCCCCTCCTCCCCGTGCCCCTCCTCCCTTCCAGTCTCGTCTACACTCACACCTGCATGCACTACCTCTACAGCCACTACGTCCCTCTCCAGCACACCCCGCTCACATGCAGTCACCACCCCCACTACCATTCACACGTCCCCTGTGTCCTCTCCCAGTGTGTCTGTGACGCCCCCTCCCAAGATACACAAACGCAGGCACACACCCACCCAACAGTCATCCACCTCACGACAGCCTCCAGCACATGCACCTTCACCCAAAGGCATCAAACGTGGACCTCCTCAACCACCACCTCTTCCTCCACTCCCAAACCAACTCCAGCTACCCGTCCCAATGTGTCCAAAAAACTTTTCCTGTCCAACCTTGACCTCTTTCTCTCACCTCCCCCACCCCGTCCGTCTCATAGGTCCCGAACTAACACCTCAGCCACAACATCTCCGGGACCAGTGGTGCCTGTAGTCACCGGAATCTGGAGTGCACCGGCCACCAGGGCAGCCAGTGTGGCACGGAGCCACAGCACAGACAGTCCCCCACCTGTGAAGCATCAGAAGTTGTAAAGTGTCCGGCGATAGAGGGTGAAGACTCCAGCCACCAAAGCCGCTCCCAGGGGTCCCGTTGGGAGTGTGGAGTCAGCTGTGACACCTTCGAAGGTGCGGAAGGGCCACAAGAAACCCGGCAAGTCTGGGAAGAGCTGCACGGCGGAGAAGACTACCATCATCCCCGCTGCCCAGGAGGCCACCGCCAGCACCAGCCCAGCTGCCCAGGAGACCATTGCCAGCACAAGCACAGCTGCCCAGGAGGCCACCACCAGCACCAGCCCAGCTGCCCAGGAGGCCACTGCCAGCACCAGCCCAGCTGCCCAGGTGGCCACCGCCAGCACCAGCCCAGCTGCCCAGGAGGCCACCGCCAGCACAAGCCCAGCTGCCCAGGAGGCCACCGCCAGCACAAGCCCAGCTGGGCCATGAAGGACCGCCAGCAAAAGGCCCGTTGGGCCATAAACGACCGCCAGCAGCTGAGACCCTGCAATGGAGACTGCCATCTGAAGCATCGCTGAACAGGGCACCGCCATCTGAAGCACCGCTGAACAGGGCACCGCCATAAGCACCGCTGAACAGGGCACCACCATCTGAAGCACCGCTGAACATGGCACCGCCATCTGAAGCACTGCTAGCCCATGAGCGGCAGGGGCACTTACGCAACTGAGTCCGTCACGGGGTGAATGATGCACTCTGGGCACCATGCCCCCTCCAGAACCAGTGGAGACTGTCATCCACTACCTCTGTCGTTAACAGGATGAAGCACTCTGGGCACCATGCCCCCTCCAGAACCAGTGGAGACTGACATCCACTTGAGAGACTGTGGCTTTTCACTCCCCAGGATTGAACAGTGAGCAGACCACCCACTGTAGAGACTTGAGAGACTGTGGCTTTGCACTCCCCAGGATTGAACAGTGGGCAGACCACCCACTGGAGAGTTGAGAGACTGTGGCTTTGCACTCCCCAGGATTGAACAGTGGGCAGACCACTCACTGTAGAGACTTGAGAGACTGTGGCTTTGCACTCCCCAGGATTGAACAGTGGGCAGACCACCCACTGTAGAGACTTGAGAGACTGTGGCTTTGCACTCCCCAGGATGGAACAGCGGGCATGTGGCACCCTCGTGGATTTGTCGTCGTGCACTCAAGCGGCTGAGGTGCCCCCCCTTTCCCTCCCCCTGAGGTGCCTGTTTTCTTGGTATCTGATGCCCCTGCAGTGTTCTCTCCGTCATGGTCGGGGATCTTGTGTGGGCTTCGCCCATACCGTGTGGGCCCAGTGTTCCACGAACTATCTTAGTGCACTACCTGGACTACTATGCTTGGTATTTATTTTGTACATGGTGTATATATATATTTCTGCCTACTTGTTTTTAATATATTACAATGGTTACACTAATTTTCTATTGTCTTTGCATTCTTCCGGGGGGTTTGGGGGGTGTTACTGTGATGTATTGATATGCATTTTTGTGTGTTGTAGTGGTTGAGGGTGGGGGTGTTGCGTGTGTGTGTCCCTGTTTTTTCCCTCCCCCCTCCCCTGTGTCGTAGGTGCAGTACTCACTGTGGTCTTCGCCGCCGGCGTTCGTGCTCCTGGTAGAGGAGCAGGAAGACTATCGCAGGTAGAATTTGGAGTTCCGAGTCCATGGTGTCCTCGTTCCTCGTGGGGTGTGTAAAGGTGAGCGTTTTCCCTTCGAAACTCCTGTTTCCGCTGTGTTTTTATCCGCGGTGAATCCGCCCCGGAAAAGGTGGTGGATTGGACTGTTGTAATACTGTGGGCGGTACTTTGTCTCCCCCCCTGTCTGTTGTCAGTGACCGCCGCGCTGTTTGTTTGTACCGCCGTGGCGGTCGGAGTGTTAAAGTGGCTGTCTTTGTTGGCGGTTTCCGCCACAGTCGTATTTGCAATTTTTTACCGCCTGCCTGTTGGCGGTTTTACCGCCGCTTTAACACCGTCCGCCAGGGTTGTAATGACCACCAAAGTCTCTTTCAAGCACAAAGTACCTGGTTTGGAGTGGAAAATCTCCGCAGAGGGCCACAGAGAAAGAGATGCGTGGAAAAATGGTGTGTGCGTCGGTTTCGCCCCTTCACACACGGACTTGCATAGTTATTTTTCACGCGGGGAGACGTGCGTCGTTCTGTGGGAAGAAAAATGGTGTGTGCGTCGGTTTTGCCCCATCACACATGGACTTGCGTCGTTATTTTTCACTCGGGGAAGACGTGCGTCATTTTCCGGCACCCGGGCCGACTCCTTCTATGGTTCGTGGGATTACCAGATGTCCCAGGGTCTGTGCGTGGATTCCTCGGCTTGTTATCCGGCTGCGCATCGTTCCGGGAGGCTGTGCGTGGAATTTTCTTTCTCATGGCAGGCGTTGCGTCGATTTCTTCCCTGGAAGTCGGGCGGCGTTGTCCCTGCGAGGCTGTGCGTTGAAGTTCCGGTCACGCTGCAGGCATCGCGTCGAGTGGCGTCTTTCTGGATCGGCGTGCAGCAGTTTTCTCACCGCGGAACAAGCTATGCGTCAAATTTTTCGGTGCACAAGGAATCCAAATGAAAAAGAGAAGTCTTTTTGGTCCTGAGACTTCAGGGAACAGGAGGCAAGCTCTATCCAAGCCCTTGGAGAGCACTTTTGCAGCCAGACAAGAGTTCAGCAAGGCAGCAGGCCAACAGCAAGGCAGCAGTCCTTTGTAGAAAGCAGACAGGTGAGTCCTTTGAGTAGCCAGGCAGTTCTTCTTGGCAGGATGCAGGTTCTGGTTTAGGTTTCTTCTCCAGCAAGTGTCTGAGGTGGTAGGGCAGAGGCCCTGTTTTATACCCAAATGTGCCTTTGAAGTGGGGGAGACCTCAAAGAGTGGTTTAGAAGTGCACCAGGTCCCCTTTCAGTTCAATCCTGTCTGGCAGGGTCCCAGTAGGGGGGTGTGGCAGTCCTTTGTGTCACAGCAGGCCCTCCACCCTCCCAGCCCAGGAAGACCCATTCAAAATGCAGATGTATGCAAGTGAGGCTGAGTACCCTGTGTTTGGGGTGTGTCTGAGTGAATTCACATTAGAGGTGACTTATGTGTATAAAAAGGGGAGCTTTAGGCTTGGCAAGTACTTTTAAATGCCAAGTCGAAGTGGCAGTGAAACTGCACACACTGGCCTTGCCATGGCAGGCCTGGGACAAGGTAAAGGGGCTACTTGAGTGGGTGGCACAACCAGTGCTGCAGGCCCACTAGTAGCATTTAATCAACAGGCCCTAGGCACATACAGTGCACATTACTAGGGACTTATAAGTATATTAAACAGTCCAATTGGGTATGATCCAAAGTCACCATGTTTAAAGGGAGAGAGCATATGCACTTTAGCACTGGTTAGCTGTGGTAAAGTGCGCAGAGTCTAAAAGCCAGCAAAGCAGAGTAAAAAAAAGTGGAGGGAGGCAGGCAAAAAGTTAGGGGTGACCACCCTAAGGCATGTCAGGTCTAACACCATTCATATATACAAAAATGCCTTTGAAGTGGGAAGACTTCAAAGAGTGGTTTTGAAGTGCAGAGGTTCCCCTTTCAGTGCAATCCTGTCTGCCAGGGTCCAGCAGGGGGTTTGACAGTCTATTGTGTGAGGGTAGGCCACTGGCCTTTATTATGTAAGTGTCAGACCGTCAACCCTTCAGCCCAAGAAGACCCATTTAATATGCAGATGAGTGCAGATGTGACTGAGTGTCCTGTGTTTGTGGTTGTCTGGGTGAAATGCACAAGGAAGCTGTCAACCTGCACAGACCAGACGTTGATTGGAGACAGGCTGTAAGGCACAAATGGTTTTGATTGCAGAGAAATGCTCACTTTCTAAAAGTGGCATTTCTAAAATAATAATATAAAATCCAACCTCACCAATAAGCAGGAGTTTCTATTACCATTCTGGCCATACTAAATATGACCTGGTTACCCCTTTTAGATCAGAATTTACCACTCAAAAAGTATATGAGTGCAGCCCTAATGCTAGTCTATGAAAGGAGCAGGACTCACAGTAGTGGAAAACAAATTTAGGAGTTTTTCACTACCAGGATATATAAAACACATGTGTTCATGCCCTGCCTTTTAACTACATAGCACCTTGCCCTACGGGTTACGAGGGCCTACCTTATGATTGACTTATATGTAGAAAAGGGGTGTTTAAGGTTTGGCAAGTACTGTTAAATGCCAAGTCGAAGTGGCAGTGAAACTGGGTACACAGGTCTTCCAATGGCAGGCCTGAGACATGGTTAAGGGGCTACTTATGTGGGTGGCACAATCAGTGCTGCAGGCCCAGTAGCCGCATTTAATTTTACAGGCCCTCTGCACATGTAGCACACTTTACTAGGGACTTACAAGTAAATTAAATATGCCAGTTGGGTATGAGCCAATGTTACCATGTTTTAGGGAGAGAGCACATGCACTTTCACACTGGTTAGCAGTAGTAAAGTGTCCAGAATCCTAAAGCCAGCAAAATGGGGTCAGAAAAAGAAGAGGAGGAAGGTGAAAAGTTATAGGGTGACCCTTCAGAGAACATATCTAAAATAAAGGCTTGTCCGTACAGAAATAGCATTTAAAATATATAGCGCCACAGTATAACACAGGTGGGGATTATTTAAATCAGATAAAAATTCCAAAGCAGCCTGATGGGTTCTTATATTCTGAGCAATAAAAAAAGGTTTTAGATAAAAGATCCTAAGTTCACAAACGCATTCATATACTAATTCGTTCACTCATAGTAGCACTCAGACACTCATGAAGCTACCGACAGAGCCACTCAGACACTCACACACCCACTAACAGACCCACACAGACACTTGTACACCCACTCACACACCCACTCAGACCTTCTCGCATCCACTCACAGACCGACTCAAACAGTGATGCACCCACACACAGACTGTCTCAGACTCTGGTGCACCCACTCACAGACCCGGTCAGACACTGACGCATGCACTCACAGATCCTCTCTGACCGTCACATCCACTCACAGACCTACTCAGACACTCATGCACCCACTTACAGACCCACTTAGACACTCATGCACCCACTCACAGACCCACTTAGACACTGACACACCTACTCACAGACCCACTCAGACACTGACGCATCCATTCATGACCCACTCGGAAGTCACACATCTACTCACAGAACAACTCAAACCCTCACGTTCCTACTATCACACCATGACAAACACTCTCACAAACAGAGACACCCTCTCACACCTATTTTCACACACAGAGAAACAGACCCTTCAGCCCTGTATGGTATGGGGTTGGGTGGTTATAGGGGGTTGGCCGCAGGGCCAACCCATGCTTTGAAAGGGGTTGGGTGCTTATAGGGGGTTGGTCACAGGGCCTGACTCCAGGCCAAGCGCGCGACCAACCAATACCGTGCACGGTGCAAAGTTCGGTGGTTATAGGGGGTTGGTCAAAGGGCCTTGCCTTGGGCCAGGCCCTGTGGCCAACTCATGCAGCACAGGTGTGTGCAGCAGGGAGTTTGATGGTTATAGGGAGTTGGCTACAGGGTCTGCTGCCAACCCCCATGGTGCAAGCCCAAAGGCCATGTTTGGCAGTGGTTGGACTAACATATAGTAATAAAAATTATTTAAATTATTTTACATTTAAAAAAACATAGAAATCCTCTTAAAAAAATGAATGTTACTGGGACGTTAAAAGTAGGAAATAGAATTAAAAAAAAATAGAAATTCACTTAAAAAAACAAAGGTTACTGTTAGGTGCTGAATTTACTCATGCAAAACCACAGAAATTCAGTAGTTATAGTTAGAATTATTTCAAGTAACTTTAACTCGCGCCCTAAGGAAACTATAACTCGCGCCCTTGCCATGCACTGCTATTTGCCCCAGATATTACAGCACTCAAGACAACTACTATAACACCGATAAAAATCTAAATAAAACATTAGCAGTCAAATAAAAAAAAAACTGTGCCTGGCGGGAGCACGAGTTATTCTTACCTTAGGGTGAGAATTATAGTTACTTGACATAACTCTAACTATAACTCCTGGATTTCTGTGGTTTTGTATGAGTAAATTCAGAACATAACTATAGCATCCTTGTAACCTTTGTTTTTTAAGTATAATGATCACATAACCCTAACTTACCTGTGATCATTCTGTTCGGAAAAAAATGTTTGATATTTTAGGAAACAAAAATATTACACACTGAGCCTCACAATCTTGATGCCTAGCAGGACCTGCTCCCTGTACAGGATGTCCACCCAGTGGTGTATTAGCTTGTGCTGGGTGCGCTGGATACCTGTGCTGTGGTGCATGCACTGGTGAAGTTACCCTCAGAGAACCTGACTCTCTTGCAAAGTGTAACCCTTTCCAGGCATAACACCAGTTGCCAACATCCTTGAGGTGGCGTTGCACCCAGAGTATGAGTGCACCCAGCTCCACCTCGCTGAAGATGGGGTAGAGCTAAACTTCTGCCCACCTGTGTCGCCAAAATGGGGTGTGGCTGGAGCTGCCTGCTAGTTCTGCATCTGCCACTGGGAGGGAGTTGGGCTGGGCATGGCATGCAAAGTAACAGGTACACAGACAGAGAAGACAGGCCAGGAAAGGAAAACAAAAACAAAGTACAAAAATGTTACAAAAAACACAAACACAAACGTAAACACAAAGGAAAGTAAGACAGTAATATGGAAAAGGTGGAATTGGGAAGTGGGTGACAAGATGGGGTGGATTGGGTTAGACTGGAGCGGGATGGAATTTTGAAATGGAGTGGAGAAAGGCAGGCAGGGCAGGCAAAGGCAAAACAAAATGGCTGCATAGTTGTGCACTGCAAGCTGTTGTTCGTGCTGATTTTTCAGAGCAGAATGCACTACAGCCGCTATATCACATCATGAGCAGCGTAATGTGCATTTTCTTCCCGTTAGCAAAAATCTGTGGATTCTTTCAGTGTTGTTTTGTAACTACGTAGAATTCCACAGAGTGAAATTCAGCAAGTTACCCCCGCCCTTAATGATTACATGTAAATCCATTGAGTCGTTTTTGTGAAATTAATGCCTCAATGTGTATTTCACTCCACACAGCACCCGAAGAGTTGACAGACCTTCAGATCTGATTGACTGCCACCACACCAACAAAGAAGAAGGGCAGAGACCTAGTACTCAGAGACTCCGTTCCCTATCTTGGCAAAAAGTGATGCTGCGAGTACCCCACTCCTGGGACAGTGTAGTATCCTTATCCATGAGAAGGCAAGTTGGGAGGTCTTCTGTGCTCCCACACAGTAAGAGAGGAAAGCTGCTCCCACAAGATGGGAGCACACACGTTTCTCTAAAACATAGAATTGCTCTATGATTGGCAATGCTAAAATAACTGTAACTCATGCCCTTGTCAAGCACTGCTAATTACTTCACATAACAGAAAACCAGAAAAACCTTGTCTATGAAAAGCTCACCACAATTACCGTCAATTCCTGTTACAAGTAATTACAGTAAATAGAGGGTTTCATTGTGTTCCATTGCAAATTACTTAAGGTATTTTTTTGCCCCTTAAAGATCCACTACATTCTGCCGACTTCCTTGACACCAGGGGGCATACTTATACTCTGTTTGCACCGAATTAGCGTAATTTATTTTTACTCTAATTCGGTGCAAAACTAACTCCATATTTATACTTTGGTGCTAGATACGTCTAGTGCCAAATTTATGGAGTAAAAGTCATTTTTTGAAGTGGAGACCTACCTTGCCCTAATGAGATGCAAGGTAGGCGTTCCCATGCAAAAAATGACTCTATGGCCTTAACGCTATATTTAGGGGCATATTTATACCCTAGGGCAAGTATAAATATGGAGTTAGTTTTGCACCGAATTAGAGTAAAACAAAAAATGACGCTAATTCAGTGCAAACAGAGTATACGCCCTTTAGCGTCAAAAAATGACGCTAATCTAGTTAGAGTCATTTATTTTTACTCTAACCTGCCTAACGTCATTTTTTTTTAATGCTAGCCTACCCTTTGCACAGGCTTGCACCATTCCATAAATATAGTGCCCAGCTGGTGCTAAAAAATGGTGCAAGCCAGTGCAAAACTTAATAAGGCCCCAGATGTGCAGTGTAAAAGTCCTTTATCTCTTATCCCATTCCCCTTGCCCAGCTTTTACCACTCATATTTTAGTAACTGTGGTCACTGGTAGGGACGGGTGAAAAAATATTGCTTCCATTGAATTCTGTGCCCACTTCTTTCAGTGACTCACAGGAGCGGTAGAGGCAGTGAAGTCTGAGTACCCTCCTCTCGGACAATAGACCATTACAACCCTGCTATCTGATGTTAGAACACCGCTTGTAGTAAAAAAGCTACAGCTGTAGATTTTGTTTTTTAGTAAATATCTATTGTATCTAAGTGAGGTTTGATTTAAAAGTACCATCCAGTAAAAAGTAAAAAGCATGTCCTCTTATGAAATCTTACATCATCCTTGCATCATCATCTATCAACATTAATGAGAGCTCTGTAATCTCTTTATTTTATGATGTCGACTTCAGGCTGTGTTTTAAAACCTATAGTGACAGCTTTCACTACAAGTTCCCTTTAATTCATTCCGTTATTATAAATCATTCTGAGAATGTATTGCGCTTTTGTACTTTTAAATATTGATTAACTACTCAATGCATCAGTAGACAGATGTGAACAGATCACTCTGTAGCTGGCTCCCTAAGGCTTTAAAGTAAACATTACATCTTGATCTATTAATAAGGGACAACGCCAGAAATATGCCACTTCACCTCGAAGGCCCAAGGCCCGGTCTCTAGACAATGATAACAAATTGTAATCCTTCTCACTATTGCTTGTTGTATCAATCTCGAAAGAACAAAATGAATAAACATCACATGATTCAAACACATCTTTCTGGGGATGCTAGTCAATAGAGTGATCTATACCGTATAGTTGTTATGTAATTTTTTATAACATTTAATTCAGTTATTTGTTACACTTTCAAAATTCAAAGGCCCATATTTATACTTCTTTAGCGCTGCATTTGTACCGCTTTTTAATGCAAAAGCAGCGCAAACTTACAAAATACAGTTGCCTCAAAAAAATGACGCAAATGCGGTGCTAAAAAAGTATAAATATGGGCCTTAGTTGTTTATAATGGTATGCACTACTGCGTTAGGCTATACTATAATGTGATATATTATTTTATGCTTGGCTGTGTTATGGTATGTTGTGTCATGTTGTATTTTGCTGTGCTATGATATGTTATGGCGCAATGTGTTATGTTTTGTTGCATCATACTGTGCTCTGCCATGTTATGCTAAGGGTGTGTTATGTTGCATGTTATGTTACATTGTCTGCTCCTATTCTTCTTTGTGTTAAATTATGATGTGTTGTGTTTTGCTGTGTTTTGCTGTGCTAAGCTGTGTTCTATTTTGTTGTTTTATGTTATGTTCTGATGTATATTATGCTGCAGTTGTTATGTTTTTTCATGCTAACCAACTGTCTGTTATATTAGAGTGTTTTATGTTGTTTTGTGCTGTATTTTGATAGGATGTGTTATGTTGTCAAGCTGTGCTATTATGTAAGCTTGCAGTTCATTTTGTGTGAAATTTCCTGCTCTTATATGTCATAGTGTACTGTACTATGTTGTGTAATACTATGCTCTCGTGTGGTGTTGGGTTTCTTTATTGTGTCATACAGTACTACACCATGTTATGTTGTGGTGTATTGTATTATGCTATGTAGTGGTGTACTATGCTGTGAAATGTTTGCATGTGTTATTTTGGATCATGATGTGGTATGCTGTGTTTTATTATGGCTTGTGCTGTTAGTCATGTTGTATATTTCTATGCTGTGCTGCTTTGTGTTCTGCTTTTACAGACTGCAGCAGTGCTATGTTAAGGTTCACTGTATGTTGTATCATACTGCGCTACTGTATTTTATGTCGTTTTCTGTTGTGTTGCACTTTGATATGCTGCTTTGTGTTTTATTGTACTGGGGTATGCTGTGTTATGTCATGGAGTATTATGGTAAGTTGTATCAAGCTGCCAAGCTGTGCTATGCTGTATTATATTATGGTGTGTTATATTGTGGTAGTGCTCTGCCATGCTTTGCTATGTTTGGAAGAGTTAAATTGTTTCATTCAGTTCTATTCTGTGATCGTACATTATGTAGTGTTTAGTTAGGTTGTGATATGCAGTTTTGTGCAGAGCTATGCTTTGTTACGGTAGGGCACATTTCCATATATTGTGTAATGCAGTACTATACTGTGTTACATTTCATTTATTTTCCTAGCCATGCAGTACTAGTCAGTGTTAAGTAATGATCTGTAGAGGTATGGAGCGTTTTGCTGTGTTGTGCTATGCGATGTAATGTTTAGTGTATTATGTTGGGCAATGCAGTGGTATATTGGGTTATATTGTGTCATGCTGTGCTACTCTGTGTTAATTGTATGGTGTGGTGTCATGTTGTAAAATGCTTTGCTATGCTGTGTTATTTTGTATTGTGCTGTCATACCAGAGATACGTAATTGTGTGTTTTTCTTTTGTTGTTTAATTTAGTATGATGCTCTGTTGCATTAGAGTACGCTACATAATGTTGAGGTGCATTATGGTATGGTGTGTTAAGCTGTATTGCATACTACTGCGCTGTTTAATACGTTTGTCTTATGTTGTGCTATGTTGTGTGATACTGTGATACTGTTTATGCTAGGATGTGCTATGTTGTAACCTGTTCTGTTATGTGTCATATTGTGTCATGCAGTGCTGTTAAGTGTAACTGTTTTTATTACGTTAAGTGATGCTTTACTGTGCTTTGCTATAGTATGTTCTGTTATGTTGTATCATGCTATGCTATTCTCTGTTATTATAGGGCATGCTGTGCGCTGCTTTGTTAAAACAGGATGGTTTATGTAATGTGCTGTGTTATGTAAATATGTTACGGTATATTATGTAGTGTTATGCAGTGCTAAGCTGTGTTATATCATGTTGTGCAGAGCTATGCTGTGTTGTGGTGTAGTCAGTGCTTAATTTGTGTTCGTTGTTTCCGGCGCCTGGCACTGGCACATATTTTTGAGGGCCGGTACTTATTTTTCTGACTCAAGCATTTACTGTGAGTGAAAGACACTTATGGGAAAGACGGAGGAGGAGACAAATGTAAAAGAGTCACAATGGGAGAAAGCTGCAAGAGTGAGCTGAGGGGGCGGGAGTGGCTGTAAAAGGATTAAAGAGGCCCGAGATGGCTTCAGGATTACGCTGCCTCAGTATTCCGTGTTCGCACATTTAACTGCAGCAGCCGTGTGTTTAAGAGCAAGGCTTTGGGCACCAGCACATTTTTATTTACAAATTAAACACTGGGTGTGGTAAGATGTGCCATGCAGTCCTATGCAGTGTTTTGTGAGGGTTTGTGTTGTTGTTTCGTTCAGTGCTATAATGTGCACATTTAGGGGGTCATTGGGTCGGCGGGAGCACCGCCAACAGGCTGGCGGTGCTCCGCAGGGCATTCTGACCGCGGCGGTACAGCCGCGGCCAGAAACGGAAAGTCGCCGGTGTACCGCCGACTTTCCGCTGCCCATGGGAATCCTCCATGGCGGCGCAGCTTGCTGCGCCGCCATGGGGATTCCGACCCCCTCACCTCCATCCTGTTCCTGGCGGTTTCGACTGCCAGGAACAGGATGGCGGTGAGGGGTGTCGTGGGGCCCCTGGGGGCCCCTGCAGTGCCCATGCCAATGGCATGGGCACTGCAGGGGCCCCCGTACGAGGGCCCCACTTCGAATTTCAGTGTCTGCTCAGCAGACACTGAAATTCGCGACGGGTGCTACTGCACCCGTCGCACACCTTCCACTCCGCCGGCTCCATTCGGAGCCGGCTTCATCGTGGAAGGGTGTTTCCCACTGGGCTGGCTGGCGGCCTTTTGGCGGTCATCCGCCAGCCCAGTGGGAAACCCAGAATGACCGCCGCGGTCTTTTGACTGCGGTACGGTCTTCTGGCTGTCCCAGCCAGGCCGGCGGCTACCGCCGCCGGCCGGGGTCAGAATGACCCCCTTAGTGTGTTTTGTGTAATGCTTTGCTCTGATAGGGATTTTTGTATTGTGTTGTATTGGAAATGGCCTTTCCGCAGGGTCAACCTCAAACATTTTGCCTTCCTCCTTCTCTTTTTCTGACCTCATTTTTGCTGGCTTTAGGACTCTGCACACTTTAACACTGCTAATCAGTGCTAAAGTGCATATGCTCTCTCCTTAAAACATGGTGACATTGGCTCATACCCAATTGTCTTATTTAATTTACTTGTAAGTCCCCAGTCAAGTGCACTACATGTGCCCAGGGCCTGTAAATTAAATGCTACTAGTGGGCTGCAGCACTGGTTGTGCCACCCACACAAGTAGCCCCCCAACCATGTTTCAGTCCTGCCATTGAAGGGCCTGTGTGTACAGTTTCACTGCCACTTCGACTTGGCATTTAAAAATGCTTGCCAAGCCTTAAACTCCCCTTTTTCGACATAGAAGTCACCCCTAGGGTAGGCCCTAGGTAGCCCATAGGGCATGGTGCTATGTAGGTAAAAGTCAGCACAGGAACATGTGTGTTCTATGTGTTCTGGTAGTTTAAAACTTCTAAATTCATCGTTTTTACACTGCTGTTAGGCCTGCTCCTTTCATAGGATAGCATTAGGATAACCCCTCATATACTGTTCGAGTGGTTGATCTTGATCTGAAAGGAGTAACCAGGTAATATTTAGTATGGCCAGAATGGTGATACAAAATCCTGATTAATGGTGAAGTTGGATTTTATATTACTATTTTAGAAATGCTGCTTTTAGAAATTGAGCATTTCCCTTGACTTAAATCCTTCTGTGCCTTACAATCTACGTCTGGCTAGTTTTAGTTGACAGCTCCCTTGTGCATTCACTCAGACAACCCCAAACACAGGATGCTCAGTCACACTTGCACACATCTACATATTAAATGGGTCTTCCTGGGCTGGGAGGATGGAGGGCCTGACACTTACAAGTCAAAGGACAGTAGCCTCCCCTCACACAAAGGACTGTCACACCCCCTACTGGGACCCTGGCAGACAGGATGGAACTGAAAGGGGACTGTGTACACTTCTAAGCCATTTGTTGAAGTCTCCCCAACTTCAAAGGCACATTAGGGTATTCAATCAGGGTCTCTGACCCTACCAACTCAGACACATCTGAGGTAGACACTTCTACTTCACAGACACTTCCTGGAGATGAAACCCTGAACCAGTACTTGCAACCTGCCAAGAAGAACTGCCTGGCTGCCTAAAGGACTCACCTGGACTGCTTTTCTGAGAAACACTGCTGCCTTGCTGTTGCCCTGCTGCCTTGCTGCACTCTGGCTGTGCTGAGAAGTGCTCTCCAAGGTTTTGGATAGAGCTTGCCTCCTGTACCCTGAAGTCTCAGAACCAAAAAGACATCATTCTTCAAAAGAACTCCTTGTGCAGCGAAATTGACACACAGCCTGCAAGAAACATCGCACAGCCTGCATTGCAGTGAGAAATTCACCGCACACCGAACCAGAACGACGCAGCCTGACTTCGCAAGGAGAAGATCGATGCAGCACCAGCGTTGCGACCGGAAATTTGACGCATGGCCCACTGGATCGACGCAAAGCCGAGTCAGAATGACGCAGCCCTACTTCCTGAGAGGAATCGACGCAGCGCCTGCCATGCAGCAGAAATTTCCACACATCTCCCACCAGATCGACGCAGCCCCTGTGACTTCGTCCTGCATTCCTAGGAGTTTGACGCATCATCCCCGGGGCGTCCGAAAACCCCTCAACTCGCAGAGGATCCCAGTGTACGTGCCGGAAATCGACACAAAGCCTGCCCTGCATGAAAACTCAATGACGCATCGTCTGTGTGCGCAGGAAAAATCAACACTCACCTCCCCTTTTTCCATGGAACTCCTCCTCTGCGGTCCCTTGCAGAGAATTTGAATGCAAACCAGGTACTTTGTGCTTGCAAGAGATAATTGTTGCTTTTTAAGAACTAAAGACTCTTTATATAATTTTCTATGTGATATTTCAACGTGTACTTATTGAATCTTAATTGTTTTGACCTGCATCTTACCAGATAAATATTATATATTTTTCCAAACACTGTGTGGTGTATTTCTGTGGTGTTCCACTGTGTTATTGCATAATTTATTGCACAAAGACTTCACACATTGCCTTCTAAGTAAAGCCTGACTGCTCAGTGCCAAGTACCAGAGGGTGGGCACAGGATGATTTGGATTGTGTGTGACTTACCCTGACTTGAGGGAGTGTCCTTGCTTGGACAGGGGGTAACCTGACTGCCAACCAAAAACCCAATTTCTAACATATTGTGCTTCACTTTATGTTAGGATGTGTAATGTTGCTTTGAGCTGTGCTGTTATATGGTCTGTGAAGTTATGGTTGTTTTGTTATGTTGTGCTATCATCACAGTAAAGTAAATAAAAGTGGCTCTCCATACATGCTACACTTTTTTTACCAAAACCTAATGGCATAATGCAACCGCTGAAAAATGCCATGGACTTGATGCATGCAATGGCAATGCATAAAAAACACATGAGAGCTAATTTTTTAAAATACTTGATACTTTTATATGCTTCTCATTTACTTGAAAAAATGATGACATGAGATCTTCTAGTCAGTTAAAGTCCTGTGTGGCAAGAATTGTAGTTTAATAGTAAATGAGAATTAAACTTTGACAAACTATTAGATTGTTTTATCAAACTATTAGGTGGGGGAAATATTTGTCTCAGTATCATAGCTATCTTTAGAACAGCAGGCGCAATGGCACCATGGCACAGGGATGGAAATACCCGCTGCATTCATCTGGTGGATGTTCTTTGTTATAAAACAGGAGTACCGAGGCAAATGGCACCCCTGTTAAGCCACTGCTTTAACAGAAGTTTGGTGAGACAGAATTAAAATAAAAAAAATGTTAATTCACATAGTGCTACATTAAACATGCTCATGGTCCCTTTTTCAACAAGTTCTTTTAGCGAGCTGTTGAAAACGTTCTTGTGGGCTGTGAGCATGGCGAATATTTTGCTAAAATGTTTCTGAGCCCTAAATTCTTTGGTGGATGGAACGTGTCCAAGTTTGAACTCCCATCAGCACTGATTCAACAGCAAGTAAGAAGGTGGTGTCAATCTGATATATATTGTGAAACAAGCAATTTCAAAGCCCGATGGCCTGGTGTTGGATGCCAGCCTGTTGGCTATGACAATGCCTGTATTGTATTGTCATGGTTTTTGCAAAGTTTTAATATTAGGAAAGCTGCCAAACCTTCGTCAATCGAAAAAAATAGTTAAAAGTAAAAAACATTTTTTGTTCTCAAAAGCCATACATTGCCATAGTTCTTGAAACTAAAGGAAGCTACTTTGTGGGTGGAAAGACATCACTTAGTGTAGTTATCCAGTGGCTCAAGTGAAAAGGACACCAGTAGCGGCTTGAGGCCTGCGGAAGTGGCGGAGCTGGGCTGAGGCGTGCTAAAATTTAATTTAATTTAAATATATTTTTTTTAAACACACTTACCTGTTCCGCGTGGTCCCACGCCACGCTCCTCTTCTTTGCTTGCTGGACCCAGGCTCCCAGCCTGCACTGCAGCCAATCCTGACGCTGCCCAAAGCAGCATACGGTTTGGCTGGGAGCACCAAGCCAGGGCGCTCCCAGAGCTGGAGACAGCCTACAGCGCATGTGTGTTTGGCTGGCCCGTGACGGTCGGCCAAACACACATGTGCTCTGAGGGGGAGTGCTGAGCACTCCCCCCCCCCAGTGCACGTCACCCCCGTGGCCCCAGGGGTTACGTGCACTAATACACTATAAACATAGTTTATAATCGTTTTTTTTTAAAGGTTTTGCAGCTGCCGCTGCTGGCAGGGGGGCGACGCTCCTCCACCCACACGGAGGAGCCGCCACTGACTGATACATCCACCATGCTGTTACTCTGGAAGAAAAATATGAATAATTCAATAACAGAGCAATTGATGAAGAAGGCTGGTTGAAAGCCATGTAAGTATATTATGCATGTAATTTTAGTAAAACATTAAAGGTTCTTTCTTACTGAAACAGAACTCCAGGATATTAGAAGAGCTCCTGAAAAGTCCACAGGATTTGGTAACAGAGCTGCGGTGTATAGACCAACCCCGCTGTAATGCTGTGCTCCCTTTGGCACAGCTGTGACTGGGTCATGGGCCACTAAAGCTAATGAGGACAGAGTCACTTTTAAAGACGTGCTCAAGGGCTGTGACAAATATTTCAGCAGGCTAAATGGCAGTATTTCGCCAGGAGATTAGAGGAAAAGAGTGAATCCTCTAGGGAACTGTTTATAATTCTCATGGAATTGGCTATCCAGGCTGCAACAACTCAGGTGGCTCTGGTTTCAGCTTAGTTGTGTGAGGACTTAGGGCCTGGTTTAGATGTTGGCAGTTATGTGTCCGCTGACATTTTATTGACAGAAACTCTGTTTGCCGGCTTGGTGGTCCGCCATCCGATTTAGATGTTGGTGGTCCCAAAGATGATGACCTGCCCAAGTCCCGCCAACTCTGCCAAGGCTTCCCATCCACTGCCAAAGTGCCATAAGAAAGAGTGGCTGGTGGCAGTACTCCAGCCACAATTATCACTGGGCAGATTTGGATATGCCTTACCGGCACTCAAAAAGTGGAAGTCTGACCTGCACTTATGATTCAGTGGTTTGGTGGGTGGGGAAAGGGGTGAAAACTCATCTTTTGTCGTGATTCCACTTTGTTTCTGACTGCACATGACTGGACAACATTCTCCATAGCTGCTGCCACTGGAACACGGAGAAAATACAACACCCCCCTCGTCACTGGAAACAAAGGTAGGGAACAGACATTGGCTGTGTATGTTGGTTGGATTTCACATTATCTTTGGGCCACTGCAAACAAATACATGCTACAATTTTTTTTTTTTATTACTGCGACATGCATATGTCAGGAACACAAATGGGTCAGACACTGATGGAAACACACTAGTACACAACACGTATAGCACTCATATACATCTGCCATTATGGTGTCAGTATTCATTTTTCAATGAATACTGGCACCACAGTGATGGTAAAATCACACTTGTCAACTGTGTCCATGTGTGCACATCACCAGGACACCTGTATCAGTCATGTTGTGCTTTGAGCTGTGTGTGCGAGTCAGTACATGTATGTAAGTTTGCAGAGAGATTGGCTAGGTGAGGTGGAGGGAGGTGTAGCGGGTGATGTGGTTGTGTCAGTATGTGTGTCATTTGAATATGGTATTGCTGTTGTGTATGCAATGGGGTGTGTTGTGTTGCTGCGTGCAACATTCAGGTGAGTGTAGTTGTGTGGCAATTGTTGTCATGATGTGTGTACTGATGTTATGTCAGTGTGTGTGGATGAGTGTGTGGTTGTGATGGGCTTGTGGTTGTGTTGTGTGTGGGTGCAGTGTCAGTGTGTGTATGGTGTGTCAAGGATATGCATCAATATGTGTTTGCAGCATAGACGGGTTGAGGTCGAATGGCAATGGCTAATGGCATGCATGTGGTGTGTTGTGTTGAGTATGATGCAGTGGGACACATACAACAAGGGTACAGTGTGTGTGTGTGTGTGACTTACCTGTATTCCACAGCCACTATCATTGTTCAATGTCCATTGGGTCCAGCAATGTCCTCTCTCCATCAGCAAACTGCCGGCAGTACACCACCTCAGGACTGTCACATCTAAATACTGGTGGCGGGAACCCGTCAGCCTGATGGCTAGAAAGAGCACTCCATTGTGGGGGTTGGCGGCTTAACAGCATACATCTAAATACGGCAGGTGGAGCACTGTCAACTTGACAGTATTTCTTGGTTCCGCCACTGCAACGGTTCGGTGGTAACAACACCAACATCTATTTTTTAATGCTGAAATCTCCATAATTTACTTTGGTTTTGAGGTGAACTCTTTCATTATGGAAGTGCCAACTGAGGTTTTTTGCTCAATTAATTAACTCAGTGACAGAAAAAGACATGTTAGAAATGAGTTCAGGTTTTCTTTTAGGTCCCTGTCCCTGTCCACACATTATTTACTTTTGTCTCACTTCATTGTTAGTCCATATGTAACAGAACTTTTTAATAAATCCCTGAGTGAGGCAGAGTACCCATCAGATTGGAAAAATTATTTAGTTTGCTATGCTGAAAAAACTAGTGCTGATACTTATAATTTGGCAAACTACCTCCTGATTTCACATCCTCCTGACCATGCAAAGGTATTGATAAAAATAGTTAATTTACCAGCTCATTCATTACCTGGAAAATAACAACCTGTTGGACCTTTCCCAGGCCGGTTCTAGGGTTAATAAAAACATAGAATCAACACTGAGGACTTCATTATAACCCTGGCTGTCGGTGATAAAGCGGCAGTAAAAGATAATTGAATCACGACCACGGCGGAAACTGCCAACACATACAGCCACTTTAACACTCCGACCGCCACGACAGTAGCAACAAACACCGCGGCGGTCACCGCCAACAAACAGGCAGCCCACCACATCACAACCCGCCAATTCGCCAGCTTTTCCGGGGGGGTACCAACGCCATCAAAAGCAAGGCAGAAACAGTCTATGGAAGGGAAACCACTGACCGCTTAACACTCAACGAAGAACCAGGACGTTATGGAGCCCGAGCTGCAGGTCCTGCCGATGCTGATCTACCTCCTCATACACGAGGAATATCAAAGGCGTCGGTGACGACCACGCTGAGTAATGCACCAAGCACACAGCGGACGGGGGAGGAAAAAGAGAGTGACACACACACACACAACATGCAACACCTCCACCACCACCCTCATCCACAACACCATACACACAAACACATGCAACAATAGTACGCTTACACGCCATTACCCCCTGGATGAACACAAGGACAAAAGGAATTGAGTGAAATAAGTGATATTTTTTAAATATGCAGATATACGTAACAATTAGAAAAACAGTATATACAAATATTTACAATATGTACAGAAGGCCGTACACTGTCCTTTGCAAATGTCCGTGGCCCACTGGGCCAAAAATCATGGGCCAAGCCCACACTTGACTCCTGCCTCAATACTGAGAGAACACTGCAGGGGCATCAGGTCGAAAACACACAGGCACCTCAGGGGGACGGGGAAAGGGGGCACCTCAGCCGGAAGATGCTACTACGCCACTGCTCCTCGAAGGGGCTCCACGCCCACTGCAATGTCCTGGGGAGTGCAAGGCCACAGTCTCTCAAGTGGGTGGTTTGCCCACTGCTTGGTCCTGGGGAGTGCAAAGCCACAGTCTCTCAAGTGGGTGGTTTGCCCACTGCTAGGTCCTGGGGAGTGCAAAGCCACAGTCGCTCAAGTAGGTGCTTTGCCCACTGCTTGGTCCTGGGGATCGCAAGGCCACAGTCTCTCTAGTGGGTGGTTTGCCCACTGCTTGGTCCTGGGGAGTGCAAAGCCACAGTCTCTCAAGTCTTGCAAGTGGATGGCTTCTCCACTGGTTCTGGAGGGGGCCTTGTGTCCAGTGTGCTTCATCCTGCTAAGTATAGGGTGAGTGGATGCAGTTCTCCAATGGTTATGGAGGGGGCCTTGTGCCAGTGTGCTTCATCCTGCCAAGTATAGGGTGAGTGGATGCAGTTCTTATAGGAGGTTGGCCTGGCTTATAGTGGGTACCAGATGGTACTTACACCTTGTGCCAGGTCCAGTTATCCCTATTAGTAGATTAGTAGTGTTCTAGCAGCTTAGGCTGATAGAGGTAGCTATAGCAGAGCAGCTTAGGCTGAACTAGGAGGCATGCAAAGCTCCTACTATACCACTTATATCATATAGCACTATATCATAAGAATCACAATACTCAGAGTTACTAAAAGTAAAGGTACTTTATTTTAGTGACAATGTGCCAAAAATATCTCAGAGGATAGAGGGCCAGATGTAGCAAGTCGGCAATTTGCAAGTCGCAAATTGCTATGGAGTACGGTGTCTCAGACACCGACTGCGACTCGCAATGGGGTCGCAATGACCCACCTCATGAATATTCATGAGGTGGGTCGCAAATTGCGGCCCCATTGCGAGTATAGGCACTCGCAAACATGGAGGCCTGCTGTGGTCAGCAGACCTCCATGTTTGCGACCTGCTTTTCAATAAAGCAGTGTTTTTTTTTTTTTAAGTGTAGCCCGTTTTCCTAACAGGAAAACGAGCTGCACTTCAAAAAAAACGAAACATTTAGTTTCGGTTTTTTTTCAGGGCAGGGAGTGGTCCCTTGGACCACTCCCTGCCCTGAAAAAATATTTTGGGGTCCAGTCACAAACTGGAAGGGGTCCCATGGGGACCCCTTCCAATTTGCGATTGGGTTACCATCCACTTGAAGTGGATGGTAACTGCGATGCCATTTGCGACCGCATATGCGGTCGCAAATGGTATTGCATCCCAATGCGACTCGCAAATAGGAAGGGAACACCCCTTCCTATTTGCGAGTCTGAAATGCATTTTGCGAGTCGGTAACGACTCGCAAAATGCATTTCTGCATTGGGATACGCGTTTAGCGAGTCGCAAACGGCAAATTTTGCCGTTTGCGACTCGCTAAACGTTTGCTACATCTGGCCCATACTCCCTTAGGAGGTAAGTAAAATACACAAAATATACACACAAAACAAAATCAGGTAAGTAACCAGGTAGAAAAGTAGTGCAAACACTGTAGAATACAATAGAATGCAATAGGCCTAGGGACAACACAAACCATATACTAAGAAAGTGGAATGAGAACCACTTTGGGACCCGTGGCCTAGTGTAGTGTGCAGTGGGTCACTGGGAGTGTAAGAAAACACTAAGGGTGTCCAAGATACCTCACCCCAAGACGCTGAAAAGCAGGAGTAAAGTGACCCTACTTTCCCAGAAACACACTAAAGTCATGATAGGAGATTCTGCAATGACCACAACAGGCTGCAAAGCACTGAAGACGGATTCCTGGACCTGAGGACCTGTAAAGGAAGGGGACCAAGTCTAAGAGTCACAAAAGTGTCCAGGGGAGGCAGGAGCCAACTAAACCGCGGATGAAGGTGCAAAATGGCTGCCTCTGGGTGGAAGAAGCTGAAGATTCTGCAACAACAGAAGAAGCCAGGAACTTCTCCTTTGCACAGAAGATATCCCACAGAGTGCTGGGGGATGCAGAGTTGTTTCTTTGGAGAAAGACTGCAAACAAACCTTGCTAGCTGCAAAGGTCGCAGTTAAAGAAAATGGGTGCTACCTGGGCCCAGGAACGACCAGGAGGTCGCCACTTGGAAGAGGAGACAGAGGTGGCACTCAGCAATACAGAGAGCCCACACAGAAGAAGGCAGCACCCGCAGAAGTACTTGAACACGGGTTCAAGAAAACTGAGCACAGCAGTCATCTCAACACTGCAAAAGAGGTTCCCACAAGCCGGTGGTCAACTCAGCGAGCTGAGCAATGCAGTACGGAGTGCTGGGGACCCGGGCTATGCTGTGCACAAAGGACTCCTTGCAAAAAGTGCACAGATGCCCTAGCAGCTGCAGTTCATGCAGTACACAGGGTTACTGTCTGGGGAGGGGAGGCAAGGACTTACCTCCTCCAAATGTGAACAGTTGGACCACTGGACAGTCTGGGTCACTTGGGTCCACCACCTGTGTTTCAGGGGTCATGCTCATCAGGATGAGAGGGGTCCCAGAGTACTGGTGATGCTGACGTTTGGTGCCTGCTGGAGCAGGGGGAAGATTCCGTTGACCCACGGGAGATTTCTTCTTGGCTTCCAGTGCAGGGTGAAGGCAGACAGCCACCAGAGCATGCACCACCAGGAAACAGTCGAGAAAGCTGGCAGGATTAGGCGCTACAATGTCGCTGGTTATCTTCCTGCTACTTTGTTGCAGTTTTGCAGGTGTCCTGGAGCAGTCAGCGGTCGATCCTTGGCAGAAGTCGAAGAGGGAGATGCAGAGGAACTCTGGTGAGTCTTGCAAATCATTATCTGAGGAAAACCCCACAGGAGAGACCCTAAATAGCCCTCAGAGGAGGATTGGCCACCTAGAGAGGTGAGCACCTATCAGGAGGGATCTCTGACGTCACCTGCTGGCACCGGCCACTCAGAGGCCTCCATTGTGCCCTCACACCTCTGGATTGAAGATGGCAGAGGACTGGGACACACTGGATGAGCTCTGGGCACCACCCCTGGGGTGGTGATGGACAGGGGAGTGGTCACTCCCCTTTCCTTTGTCCAGTTTCATGCCAGAGCAGGGGCTGGGGGTTCCCTGAACCGGTGTAGACTGCTTTATGCGAGGAGAGCACCATCTGTGCCCTTCAAAGCATTTCCAGAGGCGTGGAGAGGCTACTCCTCTCAGGCCCTTAACACCTATTTCCAAAGGGAGAGGGTGTAACACCCTCTCTCAGAGGAAATCCTTTGTTCTGCCTTCCTGGGACTGGGCTTCCCAGACCCCAGGGGGGCAGAAGCCTGTCTGTAGGTTGGCAGCAACAGTAGCTGCAGCAAAAACCCCAGAGAGCTGGTTTGGCAGTACCTGGGGTCCATGCTGGAGCCCGGGGATGCATGGGATTGACACCCCAATACTAGATTTGGCATGTGGAGACAATTCCATGATCTTAGATATGTTACATGTCCATATTTGGAGTTACCATTGTGAAGCTACATATAGGTATTGACCTATATGTAGTGCACGCGTGTAATGGTGTCCCCGCACTCACAAAGTCTGGAGAAATTGCCCTGAACTATGTGGGGGCACCTTGGCTAGTGCCAGGGTGCCCTCACACTTAGTAACTTTGCACCTAACCTTCACCAAGTGAGGGTTAGACATAAAGGTGACTTATAAGTTACTTAAGTGCAGTGTAAAATGGCTGTGAAATAACGTGGACGTTATTTCACTCAGGCTGCTGTGGCAGTCCTGTGTAAGAATTGTCTGATCTCCCTATGGGTGGCAAAAGAAATGCTGCAGCCCATAGGGATCTCCTGGAACCCCAATGCCCTGGGTACTTAGGTACCATATAGTAGGGAATTATAAGGGTGTTCCAGTGTGCCAATTAGAATGAGTGAAAATGGTCACTAGCCTATAGTGACATTTTTAAAGACAGAGAGAGCATAAGCACTGAGGTTCTGATTAGCAGAGCCTCAGTGACACAGTTAGTCACTACACAGGGACACACATTCAGGCCACAACCTATGAGCACTGGGGTTCTGGATAGCAGGAACCCAGTGAGACAGGCACAAACAAACTGACATACAAGTAAAATTGGGGGTAACATGCCAGGCAAGATGGTACATTCCTACAGCTCTCCACTGGTTCTGGAGGGGGCCTTGTGCACAGTGTGCTACATCATGCCAAGGATAGGGTGAGTGGATGCAGTTCTCCACTGGTTCTGGAGGGGGCTTTGTGCCCAGTGATGCAGCACTTGTTGTGTGGCAGTTCACCTTCCCTCACCTTGGTGTCTGAGGCACGAGATTTGCATGGACGAGGTAGCATGATACTCCATGGAGGCATGGCCAGACTCCATCCTGCGGCGACTAAGGCTGTAAACTGGTGGTAGTGCCGGTGCTGGTTGGGGTGCTTCCAGTGGTTGTGGGAGGCTCCAGGCCATCTCCTGAAGCCTCGGATGGACGCACAATGGGGCTGCTGCTGCTGGTAGTGGTTCTTCTGTCAGCGGTGCAGGTGGCGATGCTTGCGGCAGGGATGTTGCCGGTGCTGTCTGTGGTGCAGGTGCAGGTGCTGGTGCTGCCAGTGGTGGAGGGAGGCACCAGCCCATCTCCTGCAGCCTCGGACGGCTGGCCACTGGGGATGCTGCTGTTGACAGCAGTGGTGGCAGCGGCGGGGCAGGTGGCTGTGCAGGTGGCGGTGCTGGCCGCGGTACAGGTGGCAGGGCTGTCGGTTCTGATGGTGGGCACCAGGCCCTCACCTTGAGCCTCTGAGGCCTGAAGTGCCTTTTCTTGGCTTTTCTGCCCCTTCTTCACCTTGGCAGATGCTGCTGGGACCTTGGCTCTGGCAGCCGGAGTTTTGGAGGAGGCCTTGCTGGGTGGGTCGTGCCCCTTGGCCTTGCTGCATGCTGGCCCCTTCTTCACCTTGGTAGGTGGTGGAATGGTTTGGTCATTTACAGGGGTCGGTGACACACAGCCTGGCATGACGGGTGCCCCCTTTGATCCTCTGGGAGTTGCAGGTACCACAGCGGACGCCAACTTGGTGGCTGAGGTGCTGGCCTGGGATCTGGACACCCTGGCAATAGGGGAAGGGCGGGGGGAGGGGTAGGGAACAGGTCAATGTTTTCCATGAAAAGCTTTTAGACACACTCGGATGGGAAGATGGAGAGGGTTTGGGAGTGGAGGAAGAGGGAGAGGTTGTAGGAGGTGTCTGTCTGCTGAGTTTGGGTGAAGGTGCATGGGCTCGATGCTTTTGTGAGGTGGATGGCTGTTGGGTGGGTGGGTGCTTGCGTTTGTGTACTTTTGGAGGAGGGGTCACAGACACACAGGGGACATGTGCATGGTTGTGGGGGTGGTGACTGCTCGTGAGGGTGTGGTGTGATGGGGTGCTGGTGATGGAGGTAGTGGATGAAGACGTAGTGCATGCAGGTGTGAGTGTAGACGCTACTGGGAGGAAGGTGGACGAGGAGGAGGAGGGGGACACAGTGGAGGCAGTGGATGTTGGTGTATTTGCATGGGTTAAGGTGCTTGTGTGAGTGCCTGTGAGATGAACTGTGGTGCTTATGTTCGTCTGAGACACTTTTGTGTGGTGATTTGGTGAATGCTGGTCTGAATGTGTGCTTGGGATAGGCTGGGGTTGAAGGGATTGGGTAGAGGAAGTTGGAGGGGGGAGGCTAGACACAGGTACAAGGCCTGCCATCAGTGCTGGGGCCAGAGCCTGAAATGTTCACTGTTGGACCGCCAAGCTAGAGTGAATGCCCTCCAGGTATGCATTTGCTTGTTGCAAATGCCCTGCTACACCCTGGATGGCATTCAGTATGGTTGACTGCCCAGCAGAGAGGGATCTCAGGAGGTCAATAGCCTCCTTACTGAGGGCAGCAGGGCTGACTGGGGCAGGGCCTGAGATGCCTGGGACGAAGGAGATGCCCATCCTCCTGGGTGAGCGGGCACGGGAAACACGCTGAGGGGCTGCTGGGAGGGCGGTGCTGGTAGGGGGGGTGGCGGCTGTATCTGTTGTTGGGGTGGGCACAGAGGTGTCAGCCACCGCCAAGGAGCTTTCATCGGAGGAGGAGTCCCTGTCTCTGGTCTCCCCTCGTGTCCCCGCCGTGGTGCTCCCCTCACCCTCTAACCCACTGGTGCCCTCACCCTCGGTGGATTCGGCCTCCAGGCCCATGTGGGATGCAGCTCCCTCTGTCGCCGGTGCCTCTGCTCCTCTGCCAGATTATGCTAATGCACACAAGGACAGGGTGACAAAACAAAAAGGGGGGGGGAAGAGACAGAGGATACACTTGGTCAATGCCAGCAACACCACTACCGTTGGCGTACACAACACACAGGGAGCAGCCCTATGCACTAGGCCATGCCCACCCATTTCCTAAGACAGTCACCATCCCATGGGGTACAATGCCTAATGCCAGCATCTGCACACCAGAAACACACAGGACCCTGCCCAGTTGTAGATGGCCACTTAAAATATTGGGGTAGGAGTGCACCAGAGCCTGCCCAACAAGGGACCTACCCTGCCATGATCGCCCTGGCCTAGGGGCACCCACAGCCCACATCCCCCACCCAGGTATCTCCTAACGCAGGCAAAGTCAGCTTCATAATCTGTACTCATACCCTTGTGTCTGCTGTGAAGCCCTCAAGCGCCCATCCAACCCCGGATAGGCCACCGCCAGGATGTGGAACATCAGGGGGGTCATGGTGCGACGGGCACTCCTTCCTCGTTGGGAGGCCAGCCCCAGGTGGGCCTCCGCCTTCTTCTTTGACCAGCGGCGGCGCAGGTACTCCCATCTCTTGCGGCAGTGTGTGCTCCGCCTGTGAAAGACCCCCAGGGTCCCCACCTGCTTTTTCTGGTGGGCGCTGACCTGGATGGAAAAGACAGCAGAAAAGGGAATTATTCAACCATCCGGACCGTCAGACTCATTGGCCACCAGTTTCCACCCATCCCCTGATGCACATACAATGACCACCTTACATGCTGCACTCTGGCCAGGATGCCTCAGCACCCCCCAACATGTGGCTTACATCCACAGCACTCCATACATTCATGGCCCACGCATCATGCTCACAGTGTACTCAACTGTTTGTCTGGAGGACCGTAGAGTAATGTGTACTGGGGTAGGACCCCATCCACCAGTTTCTCCAACTCCTCAGCAGTGAAGGCAGGGGCCCTTTCCCCAGACACATGAACCTTTGTCGCTTCCAGACACAGGTCACAGCAGCACTTGCAGTGTAGGTCCTCTCCTGTTGAAGGTCAGGTAGCAAGTGAGGGATGAGATAGAAAATGGCAGTCACGTTTGCGGCGGTGCGTACCGTTACTGCCGGCGTACATCGCCATTGGCTCCTGGAACCCATAGGGCCCAATGATAACCAATGCAAAGCTGCACGGCGGTCGTCGACTGTCTACCGCGACTGCGCACAACGCCAGCGCAATTACCTCATTTCAACTTGTCCCTCCTCACAGGTCAGGCATCTGCCATTTCAGGGGGCCACAGGGCATAGCACCAACAGCAGAGATTGGCACGGCAACAGATTCTTGGATTCACTTTTTGTTTCTGTAAAGTTAAAAAAACAGCATTAGTGTAATAGATGTGGGAAAGTGACCCTCTGCTCACCGTTCTCTTCCGTAGGCTCCAACCGCTGAGGCTGCATATGAGATGGCGGCATCCTCCGGTGTACAGACCCCTGGTGACCTTGTGACAGTGGAGGACAGACACATTACCATTACCTACAGACTTGATCGTGCCACAATCCAGGAACTGTGTGCCCAATTGGAGCCAGACCTGATGTCAGCTATCCGGCAGCCCACTGGTATCCTCCCTCTAGCTCAAGTCCTGTCAGTGCTCCATTTCCTGGCAAGTAGTTCCTTCCAAACAACAGTGGCCATGGCCACATCAGGGATGTCTCAGCCAATGTTCTCTAATGTGTTGACCAGAGTGTTGTCAGCCCTGCTGAAACACATGCGTAGCTACATCGTGTTCCCCCAGGTGGAGGATTTGGCCACAGTGGAAGCTGACTTTTATGCCCTGGGACATATCCCCAACATCATAGGTGCCATTGATGGTACACATGTGGCATTTGTCCCCCCCCTCCCCCGGAGAAATGAGAAAGTTTTCAGGAACAAAAAAAGCTATCACTCTCTGAATGTGCAGATGGTGTGTTTGGTGGACCAGTACATCTCCCATGTGAATGGCAAATACCCTGGCACTGTCCATGACGCCTTTATCTTGAGGAATAGCAGCATCCCAAATGTGATGGGCCAACTCCAGAGGCACCGGGTGTGGCTAATAGGTGAGCCCGAAGTCCCCACACAGTATGAGTAGGTGTCTGGGTATGGGGTTGTCCCTAAGGGTTAGTGTGTGTCTACAGGTATCCCTCGATATTTGCAGGTGACTCTGGTTACCCCAACCTCTCATGGCTACTGACCCCAGTGAGGAATGCCAGGACAAGGGCAGAGGAACGTTACAATGAGGCACATGGGCGTACAAGGAGGATTATCAAACGGACCTTCGTCCTCCTGAAGGGCAGATTCCGGTGCCTCCATATGACTGGTGGATCCCTGTGCTACTCACTCAAGAAGGTGTGCCAGATCATCGTTGCCTGTTGCATGTTGCATGTTGCACAAGCTGGCCTTGAGACACCAGGTGCCTTTTCTGCAGGAGAATGAGCCTGGAGATGGTTGTGTGGCAGCGGTGGAGCCTGTGAACAGTGAGGAAGAGTAGGCAGAGGAAGAAGATGTTGACAACAGGAGCAGCATTATTCTCAATACTTCCAGTGACACACAGGTAAGACATTGTACGTTCATATTACATTTCATTTAACTTTTGATCATTGTACAAGACAGCCTCTTACCCTATGTTTCTGGCCACTGACTTCACCTTTTGTCATGTCTATTTTCAGATCCCTGTGCCCCACTCTGGTTCCTGTTATATGTACTGCTGCCCACTACAGGTCATACCAATGTACATATGGATTGAAATGTTTACAGCTTGTTAACCTAATACACATTGCAATCAATTGACAGACTCCGTACATGTATTTGATCTAAGGGCGTTTATTTCTGTGCTCATAAGTACAGGAGGATGTGCAATGGGCAGGGGTGATGGTGGAGGAAGGTCCAGTTAGAGACCAGTCTCTTGGTATCACAGGTGCATTGTCCAAAGGGGCATAGGAAGGGGAGTAATGGCAGTTCAATGTGGACAGGGTGACATAGTGGGACAGAAGGGTGACAATCAGGAGAGTCTTATTTCCTGGTGGGGGTCTTGCCAATGTTCTCTGTCTTCTTCCTGGATCGCAGGGACCGTTTGCAGGGTGGTTCTCCTTCTGCAGGGGGTGAGGTACTGGTGGCCTGTTGGTCCTGTGGCGGTGCCTCCTGTCCACTAGCGCCGGCAGAGGTGGAGGGCTGTTCATCTGTGTGGCTAGTGTCAGGGGCCTGTTGTTGTGCCAGTGCCTCCCTCATGGTCTTGGCCATGTCACCCAGCACCCCTGCAATGGTGACCAGGATGGTGTAGATGTTTGTTAGGTCATCCCTAATCCCTAGGTACTGTCCCTCCTGCAGCCGCTGCATCTCCTGCAGCTTGGCCAGTATCTGGCCCGTGGTCTCCTGGGAATGGTGGTATGCTCCCAGGATGTTGGAGAGAGCCTCATGGAGAGTCGGTTCCCTGGCCCTGTCCTCCCCCTGTCGCACAGCAGTCCTCCCAGCTTCCCTGTTGTCCTGTGCCTCTGTCCCCTGAACTGTGTGCCCACTGCCACAGACCCCAGATCCCTGATCGTACTGTGAATGTGGGGTTGCCTGGGGTCCCTGTAGTGGTGGACACACTGCTCATTGACGTGTCCTGGGGACAGAGGGATGGACCCGCTGGGTGGGTGCTGTGCTGGTGTTTCCTGAGGGGGGAGGCTCTGTGGTGGGTTGGGACTGTGGCAGGGGAACCAACTGTCCAGAGGTCCCTAATGGGCCAGGTTGGTCATCCTGATCCAGGCGTGCAGAGCTGCTGTCATCACTGTGGGCCTCTTCAGGGGGTGGACTGGTTGTAGCTGGCACCTCCTCTCCGGTGACGTTGAGTAGGGGTCCTGTGGGGATGAAAATGCAGTGTTAATGTATCTGCATGTGCCATCTTGTGCATGGATGTGTTTCCCTGTATGATTGTGATTTCCCTGTCAGCTTGGCCTTGTGTTTGTGGTGGTTTTGTGGGCTGGGTGAATCTCTGTGATGGACATGCTGGAGTGATGGGTGTCCATGCAGGTCTGTGATGGGTGTCCATGCATAGGTGTTGCATGCAGGGCTTGGTATTGGGATGGGCGGGTTGTGATGGTGGGGTATATGTGAGGTGGTGGAGTGATGGGGTGAGGGTAGGGGTAGGAGTTTGTGATGGCATACAGGTAGGGTGGGGGATGAAGTAGTAAAGATTTGACTTACCAGAGTCCAGTCCTCCTGCTACTCCTGTGAGGCCCTCAGGATGCAAGATTGCCAAGGCTTGCTCCTCCCAAGTTGTTAGTTGTGGGGGAAGAGGTGGGGGTCAACCACCAGTCCTCTGTACTGCTACCTGGTGTCCTGCAACCATGGAACGCATCTTCCCCCGTAGGTCGTTCCACCTCTTCCTGATGTCATCCCTTGTTCTGAAGTGCTGTCCCACAGCGTTGACTCTGTCCACGACTCTCAGCCATAGCTCTATCTTCCATGCAACTGGACGTCTGCTGCACCTGTGATCCGAATAGATGTGGCTCTTCCCGGATGATTTCCTCCACCATGACCCTTAGCTCCTCCTCTGAAAACCTGGGGTGTCTTTGGGGTGCCATGGATGTGGTGTGAGTGACATGTGTGTGGGTGTGTGGGGTGCTGTGTTGGGGTGTATGTTGTGAGGTGCATGGATGGTGTATGGGTGAGGTTGTTTTGTGGCTCTGATTGAGTGGGTGCTCCTGGCTTGTCTCTCTCTGTTTGCTATCTTTTTTTTCACTGTAAGGAGTTGTGGGTAATGTGGGTGTGTGTTTTATAGTGGTGCAAGTGTGTGGTTGTGGTGTGTGTATGTGTGTCAGGTGTGTGTAGTTTGAATTGTCCAATGTGGTGGTGTTTTGTAAATGTGTGTGTATTTTGAGCGCGGTGGTGTGTACCCCCAATAGTTTACCGCGTTTGAAAGACCGCTGCGATGATTCGTGGGTAGTGATACTGTGGGCGTGTTCCTATTGGTGCAACAGTGTGGGTTTTGGTTCCGCTAGTTTATCACTGACCTTTGGTGTGGCGGACTTGTGTGGGTGTCTGTATAGTGGAGGATTTCTCTGTGTGGGTAATAATACCCGTAGCGGATTTCCACCGCAGTCACGGTATGTTGGCAGCCGTCAGCATGGCGGAAGGCGGCATTTACTTCCAGGTTTGTAATGAGGGCCTGAGTGTTGGACAGAATCAGACTCTTGGTCAATGAGGGTAAATCAGCTGTTCTCATCCTCTTGGACCTGCCAGACACTTTTACTACAGTTTCACATTATTTGCTGATACAAAGGCTTCTCTTATATGGTTCTATTCATTTATGAGAAATTGGTCACAGACTGTTCTATTAACGCCATATAAATTCTAGCAGGTGGAGGTCAATTGTGGTGTCCTTCAGGGTTCCTCCCTCAGTCATAAGCTATTTACCATCTGTGTGACTCCTCTAGCTGCTATAGTCAGAACTTGGGGGTTCAAGATCACCTCTTATGCTGATGATACCCAGCTGATCATTTTCAACGATGAGAGCAATGAAGACACTAAGGGGAACCTTGTGAACTGTCTCACAGAAGTGGTGGGCTGGTTTCATTCCCACTGCCTACAGCTCAGTCAGCAGAAGACAGAGACCCTGTTATTGTGGAAGGCCTATAGTGCCTGAAACGAATCTTAGAGGCCTACTCTTTGGGCCCAACCCCAAAGTCTAAAAGAGTTGCAAATAACCTAGGATTTGTGATTGACAATTCTCTTTCTGTGAAGGACCAGGTCAATGCTGTGTGTGGGAGTTGTTTTGGCCTTCAGTGATTTCTTTGCAGGATTTTCCACTGGATTCCACTCATTATGATTAAATAGGATTAAGGCAGTGCCTTGTATTTTGGGACAACATTATTATTTGTTTACAATCAATCCAAAATATGGCGGCACAAATGATTTGCAGTTTTTCTGCCAGGACTTAAGTGTCGGTCATCCTAAATTTTGCCCATTGGATGCCTGTCTGCAAAGAGATGTTTTCAACCTGCTCTGCCATGAGAATTGAACTGTCTATTCCGTAGGGCCTGTGACTTTAAAAAGTAAAATTTCTCTCTGCAAGCCACAGGCATCCTCCGAGCAGCTAGCTAGGCCACAATTTACTGCAGATGAATTAGGAGGGCACGTACTGGAGGCCTTTCTTTCAATTATTCGGTGGTCACCCATTGGATTGCTCTTCACTTTAATCTGCACACTACCTCTGATCTTATTACATTTCGTAAATTGCTAAAAAATATGGCTGCTTCCTCTCTAAAGCTCTCTGTATCTGGAGTAATTGAGCAGTTTTGGGTCAGCACTGTTGCTTAGTGCCAGGATATCCCTTCCGGGACAAATGTGCGCTTTATAAACACTATTAATAACATGAATTACAAAAGTGTTTAGGGAAATTAGTTTTCTTAGTCTACCTACGTGCACTCCCAAACTCTACACCATCTGTGACCTATGTAAACAACTTAGCGAGGTTGGTATATAGAGTTAATGTGTACCATCTGCTAAATAATGTCAAGAAACTGTTGTTACTAGAGCTATAGGGTCACATTTTTTATAAAATAAATTCTGCCAGAGACAAGGATTTCCTTACTATCTACCTCCAGAACCTCTGTGTGGAAGCACAAGAAATGTGATGCCAAAAACATCTGTGCCACAGTGCTAATCCGACAAAATGTCTCTGGTCACAATAATCTTCCGTTTCACCAGCTGCAATGCATGAAGCCTAAATTCTGCCCTGGAACTGACCCTCGCTTATCACTCACTCCTGTTACAGAAAGGGAAAATTAGAATATTGTCATTCACACTTCAAACAAGCTTAATCCGAATCGAAAATCAAACTGAAATACAAGTTCAAGATTGTTCATAAAGAAAGCCTTACACTTTTTATATAATGCGTGCACCTGAAAAGCACAATTTTTTTAAGGCATGGTCCAATAGGAGATACTGCTTAATGCCCTTCTGACGAAATGCATGTAAATTAGAGCACATGAAAATCCATGCCAGCATTGATGACCACAGGAGCAAAAATAGCTGAAAAGATTCCTCTAGCATCCTGGTACACTCTTTTGATCCCCAACAATCTTGCTGGAAGCACCTGTGGTTTATTATTGATCACTGAACAGCACTATTGAGTGGCTGCAATCATGAAACATCTCTTCTCACCACGTTCCAACTCAGGATCTTTTTACTCAGTAGTGTCCTGCATGGACTAATTAACCAAATCCAACTGAGTATTCTTTTTTATGAAACTGTTTTTATTGACATTTATCATTAAGAAACATTGAAAATTATACATCAGATCTCACAGATTCTCCGGCAAGATGCCTAATGTGCTCGGCCCCCCCCTCGCAAAAAGGGGGAAAGCTTCTCCATACTCATGGGAAACTAAATTACAATGGAGTTAAAGCTTTCAAGACCTCCCTGAATATACCCCACATCACTGACTGCTGAAGGCACCTTTCAGAAAAAGAGAATACATACTAGCCTAGACTAAGAATAAAAACTAAAAACCGCAATAACATGAAACTAACAACAAAACTCTGTGTCCCATATTCCTACCATGTATGTTATACAAGCGGGGGTTGGAGTTCAGAAGGCAAGGCGTGCAAAGGGCCCCAGGACACATCTCCCCGACTCCTCCCTTAAATTAAACCTCCTGGATAAAGCCCTAAACATGGAAAAGGTGCAGTGCCCTAAGATGTGGAATAAGGGCAGTAAGCGGCACGCCCCTGGACAGAAACCTCACCAGAGGGTCCCAAATATAGTCAAAGCTCCTTGTAGAGTTATACAGTTTGTCAGCTAAGTGCTCCATGGCAAGCCCAGGCCACAGTCTGGCATACCACAACGACATTGGGGGTGGATCCTTTTAATTCCAGTATGAAGCTAGGATCTAGCTGCCCCCAATGCCAGCCAAAGGATAGAGCGATCACCCTGTGTTTGATGTTGCAGTTCAGGAGCGTGCAGACCCAATAGAACATGGGCCGGTGATGTGGGAATAGGGTATCCCAGAATCTCTTTTAGATGTGACAGAATTTCACACCAATAGGGCCTAATAACGGGACAGTCCCACCATATATGCCTAAAATCTCCCAACATCCCACATCCACGCCAGCATTTATCCAATGTCTGAGGAAAGAGTTTTTTAAGCTTCTTCGGGTAAAAGATACAAGGTATAAAGAAGTTTATAATGAGCTGCCCTAGTCCCCATGAAATGGTTATATTTGACTATATCTTGAAATAGTCGTGACCAAAGTCCCTCCTCCACTAGGCCATCTAACGTCCGTTCCCAAAACGCCAAATAACAAGGAGTATACTGACGTTGTGCTGATAACAATAATTTGTATAGTGTGAAAATGCTGCACCGCTTCAGACCCCCATGTTGAACAAATCTCTCAATAGGAAGAAGCTCCCTGGTGGCCGCCCCTCTCATATGAGGTTGAGTAACCCAATGGAGTAACTGATTATAATGAAAGGGCTCGGAGCCTCCCGCAATGCCTCCTCCAAACCCAAGCGCTCTTCAGCCTTTAACCGATACAATGACGTCGCTAAGGAGATACAAGTGCCCCGTATGACAGCTTTGAATGCATCCCAAATGATAGGAAGAGGGGCATCCCCCGGGTAATTATTCTGAAAAAATCTCCTTAATAGCTCTCCGCAGCACATATGTCTAGTCGTAGTATCTCTAGTTAGGACATGTGGGAAATACCAGCGCCTCCTCGTAGCGTGCGAAGGAGTCCACTCCAAACTCACCTCCACCGGTGCATGGTCGGAGATGACTATCGGGTGCGTAGTGGCCGCCCAAAGGAGCTGCCGCCGAGGTAAACTTATGAAAATATAATCGATCCGGTAATAGGACCTATGAGAATGGGGGAAAAAGGTATAACCCTTGAGGTGGGGTGGTACGCACACCAAGCATCAAAAAGCCCCAACCTATGAAATGCCATTTTAACGGATTTGGTAAAGCTGCTAGCAGGTGGTCTCTGAGGGTGTGTTGTGTCCTGAGTGGCATCCCAAATCAGATTGAAGTCTCCCATGAGCACTATCTCACCCTCTGCAAAGCCCCCCAACACATCCAAAATGCGCAAAAAAAACTGTGATTGGACACTATTAAGTAAATAAAGGGCAGCTATCATACAAACCCGTCCACCCAAGGTTCCCTTAACCAACAAATACCTGCCCCCTTATCTGAATGCGACCCCGAGAGCTGAAAATGCATCGATCTATAGAACAGCAAGGCTACCCCACAGTGTTTTGTTGTGTCGCGGACGCCGTAAAAATCTGCGGGTAGTATTTATGCTACAACCTATGGCCTTTCTTGAGATGTGTTTCCTGCAATGCCACTATATCGTACTGGTGATCATCAAAGAATTTCCGTAATTGTGATCGCTTATAGGGTGAGTTCAACCCCCTAACGTTCCAGGTTACAAGGTGTACCAAAGTATCTAGGGGGGGCTCGCCTATGTGTACTTCTAACCGATCACGTCTTCTTGAGACCCAAGTACCCCCTCTCCCTCCTCCACGCTTCCCTCTCCTCCCCCCTCCACGAACCATTCTGCCAAAAGGAATAGGGACAAAAAACAATAATCAAACAACAAACTGAAGAACTCTAAACATAACATCAGAACGCTTAAAGGTCTCATGACAACAGAAAACTGTGTAAAGTCTTCATGATCTGGAGGGGGTATCCGTCCATCTCCACCCCGCTACAGACCCCTGACAGAAGCTCACATGATGTCTGGAACAAAGATTCCCTTCATTGTCCTAGAAGCAGCGATAAGAGAAGCGTCCCAAAAATGTTCAGTCCACCAGCAGTTTGTCAGCCTATCTAGTACCACCATGGTCCCCTCGAGACAATAGACCAACACTGCCTATCACAGAAAGCAAATATCTCCCCCTGAGCCTCCTTCAAGTGGTTAAGAGGATCACAAACTACTCCTTAGAAATCCTCCTTCTCCTCCAATCTACTCCTCCCAGAGACATGACGGATGCATCCCGACATCGCACCTCCTCCTGCCTCTCAATGCCATTATCTCCACCTTTCTCCTGGAGACCCAACATGGCCGCCGCCTCTCTGCATTCGACAAAATGATACAGCTTGTTGTTAAGTTAAAAAGCAATGGCAAATGGAAATGTCCATCTGGACCGAATGTTCCGCTCATTCAACTCATCCGTAATCACACGAAAGCGCTGTCGTCGTAGCAGTGTGGCTGGAGCAATGTCCTGAAACAACCTACATTGAGCACCTTGAAAAGACACCAGGTCTTGACGCCTTGCCTTCTAAATTATGTGCTTTTTAACCTTAAAGGAACTCAATTTCACCAGAATATCCCAGGTTCTCTCATTTCCAGTGGTGGGACCATTCCCCACCCTGTGTACCCTTTCGGTCTGCACTTTGGGATGATTAGCGCCCAAAAGCTGTGAGAAGAGACCCACCACAAATGCCTCAAAGTCCGGGCCCTCGCTGCCCTCCTCCAGCCCCGCACTCTAATGTTGTATCATCGAGAGCGATTTTCCAAGTCCTCGCATTTAAGAATTGAGAGCTGGAGCTTGTTGTTTTATCTCTTTGACCTGGGTTTCAAGGTCTAACGTGCGGGTCTCCACCGAGTCCACGTCTGCCTGGAGAGAGGTCATGCGACTAGTAACGTCAGATTGAAGAGCCTCCAGCGCTGACTTCAAATCCACTGAGAGCTCCTTTCGCAATTCTGCCTTAAAGGTGCGGAGGGAGGCCAGAAGATCGTCCTTAGTGAGCGCCATGTTGCTGGGTCTCTGCGGCACAGGAGTCTCCCCTTTGGCCGGCATGAAAAAATCAGAGACCCTAGTAGATTGTAGTTTCTTCCGAGGCATAAGTGCCCGCAGATATCACTCCCCGCAGTGCTCTTTGTGCCTATAATAAACGGCGCTACTTTTGTTAGCTCCCAGCTGCTACCCGCTAGGACATATCTCTCACCGTAAAAAAAAAACACGGTGGACATACAACACCAAAGATCAAATCCCTGAGAAGAGACCGGTGCATCAATCCTCCTACATGTGCTCATGGCTAGCCTGCTTAAGGAAAGTTCCATGTAGATGGGCACTAGGCGCCATCTTAGGGTCAGGCATCTAGGACAGGCAGGCCCCAAGAAGAGCAAACTAGCCCCAACAATCGAGTGGCAGGAGGCCTAACGCCTCCCCCCGAGTCCAACAACTCCCCAAAAGAGGTCCTCCTCGCGGCTCCCGGCTGATGTGCTGCGCCGGGGCAGCCCAAAATGCTCCACAATGAAAATGTGGCAGCGCTTCTCCACTCGCACGGCTGCTCGTATAAAACAAGGGGGTCCCCCACCCCCAGCTGCATCTCCGCTGTCTCCCGCTGCACAACACACATGGGGGGACCCCCTTACCTCATCCAGAGACACCCCCGGTATGCGGCTGTCAAGTCTTCCGCCCACGGCCGAGACTCGATCCAGGGCCGCGCGGGCAGCAAACTACTTCTAGGGTGCTGTGGCTAGCACAGTTGACTTCCTGGGCTGACTGCATCTTCGGGGAGCCCGTTTGGCCCGGGGCTCCCCCAGACTGCAACGAAAGGGGTTCCGTAGGCACTGGCGGTCGCGGAGCCTCCGGGCTTCACGACCTGTCGGCCATGTTGGCTGGCCCCACCCCAATGGTGTATTCTTATGTATTAATAGATTGTTTATGGCTTGACAACTGGGTTAATTTGCACTATAATATGCCAATCAATTTCTACTAGTTTGAGTATACACCTAAATACCATTTCTGTATTTTTTAAAAAAAAATTGAAACAATCTTTACTGAGTTTTTCATTTAAAGTAGAGCAAGTGACAAACAATGATCGTAAACCTATATGAGTCTCCCCAATCATCAACCAGATCTTCTCCCCAAAATGAACACCCCTCCTAATTGCGTAAGCATTATAGACACTGGCTATTACAAAGCTGAGAGATTCAAGCAGTATAAACCCTCAAGAAATACAAAATTGCAGATAAACAAGAGTTTGGACACCTCCTGAAATTCATACTGCAGTCCCCTGTGAGGGAGTTGTTTTGAGATCAGATAACACGGCTGCCCAAGCCTATAGGTCGTCCTCCAATTTCTTGTCTGTCCGGACATATTTCATACGGACCTCCTCTGCTATTGCCCATTCCATGATGTCTCTAAGACAGTCAGAATATTCAGGGGGATTGGAGCACAACCACTTTATGGTTATATGTCTTTTCGCTAATGTTAGATCTAGCAGGATACATTCCCTATTAAGTTTCCATTTGGGAGGAGCAGTCCTAACAGGATTTGTTTGGGTTCCAGCTAGAGTTCCCATCCAGAGGCTCCATTTAGGTTGCTGAGAACTTGCTGTCAGTATGACAATATCTTTAGACATGTCCAGGACATATGCACAAAGTCTGCTGTCAGATTCTGGTATTGAGGACATCTATCCGAGGGCGTGGGATAAATCTGGCTTAAAGTGATAGGAGTTAGATAAGTTTGGTGGCTAAAATTATAATGTGTCAATTTAAAACGTGCAGTACAGAAGATTGTACGTACCCCATCATGGATATGTTCCCAGTTGCGGGTAGTCAACGGGTCTAGGAATAACTCATTCCATCGGGCCTGGATGAAAGGGGCTGTCGCAGGAGGTTGGCATGTATTGCTCTATATAGAAGTGATGTTAAACGGCGGCCCCGCCATGTCCAGAAGAGTGGCGAGGGTAACAGAGTGTGATTAGGCTTCAAGAAATGTCAGCCAAATCCAGCGGGCTGTGGCTGAGAATTTCTGGTACTGTAAGAATTGACCTGGACCTAAAGTGAATGATTGAACTGCCTTAGCATACGTTATGAAACAGCTGTGTGGGTAAAGATCACCTAGCATAATACATCCCCCCTGTCAATTTCCGAAGTGACATAGACTCTTTCATTTTATGGAAGGTGTTTAACATCCAGATGGGAAGATCTGTATGGAATGGGGCTCTTTCTATCACCCTCTTAACCATGTCCTCCCATACATGGGCTGCATGACAGATCACATAAGGTGTATTAGGAGGTACTCTGAAGTCAGCCATAAGTAGGGCAGGGAGAGTCACGTCCTTGTAAGAACTGCCCAGTAACCTTCCCCTCCCTCCAACCAGTGGATAGCATGTTGTAGGTTTGCAGCTATGTAGTACAGTTCTAGTATGGGAACCTCTATGCAACCAAAAAGCCACAGTCTGTTGATTGTTGCCAGACTGACATATTTCTGTTTTTCACCCATAATAAATCAACCAATAAAGTGAGAAGCATTCAGAAGTACCAATGGGGAATCTAATGAAAAGTACCCTGCAAGGCATACAGACATCAAAGAAGCACTATTATTTTGGCAATTGCTGTTTTCCCCATTAAGGAGAGACGCAAATCTCTGCAAAATCGAACCAATGATTGTAGGTTTCTGACTACTCAATATTCAGATTGAAAAATTCTGTTTAGGTAGCGGCAAGATGATTAGCTAAATAACAGAAGTCCGGATTAATTTGCAGGCCAGACATTTCTCTGAACTCCTGCATTACCTGTATAAGAATGGGGACAAACGAGGTAGGGCTACGAGGTACAACAGAGTGTCATCCGCATAGAGGGAGAGCACATGTGTGGTTACCACAGTAATCCCCCACGGGTTCATAGTCTGCTGGAGACAGACAACCAGGGGTTCCATTGCCAACACAAATAAAAGTGGTGATAGAGAATATCCCTGCCTGGTACCCCTGTTCAAGTGAGATGAGTCAGAGACCCCCCGTACGTACATGCGCACATGAGTCCATATGCAGTAATTGTATCCACTAGATAAACTTTGGTCCTAAGTTAATTTTTTTAAGGACCTGCCAGAGGTACCTCCAATTCAGCAAATCAAAAGCCTGTTCAATTTTGAGAACTCGTGCCTCAGGCCTGTGTAATCTGGTATGGTAAACATGCCCAAGCCTCCTCAGATTATGCAGAGTATTTCGTTTAAGAATAAACCCCAATTGATCTTCATGTACTAGGAGTGGGAGGTGAGGGCGTAGTCGGTTGGCAAGAACAGTACTAAGCATTTTAACATCAATATTAAGAAGAGAGATAAGCATTATAACAATCAGGTCTTCCCGTAGGGAGGGAGGAAGACTACCAGATAGTACGGCATCCTCATAGACCTCCAGGAGTTTATCCACTAGTAAGTCTGCATATTTGCTGTAAACTTCAGCTGGGAGGCCATCGTTCCCAGGGGGTTTTGGCAGGATTTAATAATCAAATGACCTCAAGAATTTCCTCCCGATTGATGGGGTCATCTAAGGTTTGGACAGCTTCGGGAGGAAGATTGGGGAGGTCAATATTCTGTAGAAATTCTACAATGTTGTTCGGTTGGGAACTGCCCCGGCTAGTACAGAACTTACTGGGAGCGAAATACCCCGTTTATGGCCCATTGTGTGTGGACCGGCTGACCAGCTTCATTATGTAGTGTAAGTATGGGAGCCTTAGCATTCTCCTGTCTAGCTAGACGGGCAAGCATTGCACCTGTTTTGTCTAATTCTGTATCAAGCCATTGACAGTAAACTGTAAAGGTACATTTTCCTAACTGGCGCCAATCATTGAGGAGCTCGGAGCGTGCGTCCCACGTTTCTCAATGTCCTTCAGAGTCTGTGTTAGAAATGGGGTCTTTGGTTGGCAGTCAGGTTACCCTCTGTCGAAGCAAGGAACCCCACTCTAGTCAGGGTAAAGGAGACTCACACTCAGTTAATCCCCGCTGACCCCTTGGTAACTTGGCATGATCAGGCGAGCCCAACTTCAGAGACAGAGTGTTAAGTATTTGTACAGACACGCACAGTAACACAGTGAACCACTACAAAATGACACAACACAGGTTTAGAAAAATAGTTATTATTTCATCTAAATAAACATGACCAAATACGATAACAATCCACAATATACAGTTAAAAATATGAATTTAGCAGTTAAAAGAATGAAAACAGTGCCTTGAGGTACAAATACTGCAAGTTAGTATTGTGCGCCGTCATGACGGAGTCACTTCCTACAATGCGACGCCAATGGCGCCGTTTACGAACTCGTTCGACCCCCAGGTACAGTACCTTAGTAAACAAGTGGGACACAGGCCAGTGCACAAAGTCGTGGAGCGAGTGTGGTGTCGGTTCTGGTGCCACGGGGCAGAAGGGCAGAGGTGTCGCGCAGTGGCATCGGGTCCTTACTGCAGGATGGTGGGGGTGAATCGGCATTGGATGCGAAGTTGGCCCTTGGTTCCGGCAGATACGAAGTCCAGCGAGGTCACGATGCTGCGGGGCAACCTCACGGAGTTGCGATGAAGTCACAGGGCTGCAGGTGCTGCAATGGCATTGGTTTGTCATGGACATTGGACTTACGACACTCTGGTGTCAGCGAAGTCGGGCGGGGTCAGCAGCTGCAGCGACGTGAGGTCTACAGGGTCGTCGGACTTCTACGAGCTCCACGACCTCAGGATGGATGGCGTTGCAGTTCCGGGGTAGCGGCATCAGCCTACAGGGTCGTCAGATTCATAGCACTCAGTGAGGTCCACAGCCTTGGGCAGACAGCAATTATAGTTCCGGGCAGCGGCATCCTTTGCGAAGTCACACATCATCATCTGGCGTCGTTAGACTGGTTTTTCTCCAGGAATTCACTTCCAGGGGTCTAGGAACTGGAATGGTACCCTCAGTCAAGCTAGAGTCCACAGCAAGTAGACTCAGGTCTGGTTACTGAAGCCTTTGCTGTCCCTGAGGATTCAAAAATTGAGGCAAGCTCTACTCCAAGCCCTTGGAGATACCTCTCAAGCAGGAATGCAAAACAAAGTCCAGTCTCTGTCCCCTTGCACAGGCAGAAGCAGCAACTACAGGACAGCCCAGCACAGCACAGTCACAGGCTAGGGCAGCACTTCTCCTCAGCTCTTCTTCGAGCAGAGATTCCTCTTGAATCCTTGTGTCTGTGGTTTTGGGTTCAATACTTAAACCCCTTTTTGCCTTTGAAGTTCAACTTCATAGCAAAGTCTCAAATGTTTGTAAGATCCTTCCTTATCCAGGCCCGTCCCAAGCCACACACCAGGGGGATGGAGACTGCATTGAGTGAGGGCAGGCACAGCCCTTTCAGGTGTGAGTAACCACTCCTCCCCTCCCTCCCAGCACAGATGGCTCATCAGGATATGCGGGCTACACCCCAGCCCTTTTGTGTCACTGTCTAGAGAGAGGTGCAACCAGCCCAAATGTCAAACTGACACAGACAGGGAATCCACAATTAGGCAGAGTCACAGAATAGTTTAAGCAAGAAAATGCCTACTAACCAAAAGTGGCATTTTCAAGCACACAATCTAAAAATCAACTTCACTAAAAAATGTATTTTTAAATTGTGAGCTCAGAGACCTTGAACTCCATATTTCTATCTGCTCCCAAAGGGAATCTGCACTTTCATAACATTTAAAGGCTGCCGCCATGTTAACCTATGAGAGAGCCAGGGCTTGCGACAGTGAAAACTGAATGTGGCAGTATTTCACTGTCAGGACATGTAAAACACATAAGTACATGTCCCACCTTTAACATACACTGCACCCTGCCCATGGGGCTACCTAGGGCCTACCTTAGGGGTGCCTTACATATATAAAAAGGGAAGGTTTAGGCCTGGCAAGTGGGTACACTTGCCAGAGTTGAATTGGCAGTGGCAGGTCTGAGCTGCTCATGTGGGTGGCACAACCAGTGCTGCAGGCCTACTAGTAGCATTTGTATTATAGGCCCTGTGCACCTCTAGTGCACTGTACTAGGGACTTAGTAGTAAATCAAATATGCCAGTCATGGAAAGCCAATTACATGTATACATTTGACATAGGAGCTCTTGTACTTTAGCACTGGATAGCAGTGGTAATGTGCAGAGAGTATCAAAAAGGCAAAAACAGAATCCACCACATATCAACAACCTGGGAAACAGAGGCAAAAAGTTAGGACTGACCACGCTAAGAATGCCAAGTCTAACAGTGTGCTCATGAGGTTTTATATCTCTGTCTAGTTGTTGCTTGACCCCATAAGCTGTTTTGAAGCAAACACCTATTAGCACAACCTTCATTGCCTCCCAGTCCATAGTCCGGCTGCCAGAAGACTACCAGTTCTTTTGGAAATAAAGGGTTAGGGTCTCCCTGACTGTCAGAGCGAAGGGGGTGGGTGGGTGGGTATGGGCCTCAGGGCAGAGGCGCCACAGCAGTACCTTGGGTTGGTTTGTCAGGTAGCCTAGTATCAGTAGGACGGGATAAATAGCTGGGGAGATAAGACACAGTCTGGACCCATGGCACTAAGGAATCTGATATCAGACCATAATCTAACCTACTATGGGTATCTAGTTTGCCATATGTTGCTTCTGTGCAGTTCTTTCATAAGATCTTTTAATGCAGTAGTCGTGTGTGATTTGGTGTGGAGACGGGCTAGGAGTGGATTTTTGTCCCCTTCAAAGACACAAATGTAGTTCCCTGCCATTATCACATCTGCAGCTAAGTATGGGGAGGCGGCTCATGCCATCTCTGTAAAAAACTTCAGGAAGTCATTGTTAGGGGCATAAAAATAGATAAGGCACATTTCTTTTCCATCTAGTGCACCGTATGGTATCACATAATGACCCTCAGAGTCCAGTATATGGTATCTATGCTGGAAGGGTACCCCAGATGCCACTCAAATAAGAACTCCTCAAGCATAACCAGAAAAGAAAGTTGCATAGAGGTGGCCCCTCTAGCGCTGCTGGAGGGAAGGAATGCAGTTAACCCATATGAGTGTTCTGCAGAGAAGCGATGGATTTTTGATAACGTCTTAGATAGGCATGTACCCTTCTTCCTTTCTCTAAGTGGGCAATACTGTGGACATTCCACATCATTAGTTTAGCAATATAGTCAGTCATGTGGGATTAGGTATGTCTGTTTCCCCATCACCAGGGAGTTAAGTAGTATGTGTCCACCTCGGTCAAGTAAGGTATTGTCTTGAATAAAATTCAGTGTCACCATAATAGAAGAGCTGTACATAACTTTAAACAGTATCAAATTCAGTAAAACCAACATTTGTTCCCAAAGCACCCCACTTCTTGTACAGGTGTGCTATATCCTCCTACCCAGTGTACTTGCTGTTGGGAGATGGCAGCAGCCTCCCCATTACCCAATATACCTAAAAGCATAAGTAAATTTTAACAAGCATTTGCAATGCAATAGGTCTGACATTTGCTCGAGTTAATGCAATTGGCGTTGTAAATTCCTAACTGGACTTTTCTTGCCACATGAATTGAAAATTAAGTGTAAAACAATTGACAGAAGCAAGCTGATTCAAAGTGCCACGGCCGCCATGAGCGTGAGAGTTATTAGCTCCCTGCCTGAGTATCTAGAAAGGATCGTGGCTGGGATGAAAGGCAAACCGAAACCGGAGAAAGGGCCATCACACGCTGTAACAGGAGGAAGCGTGACATAGTTTGATGGTCGACAGAAATGTTCAGGAATGTTCATTTAGTTAATATGCCAGGGGAGAGAACTCAGCTCACAAAGGAGGGGCATTTTACAAAATGCACCAATAAAAATGACACATTTAAGACAAGCACAACAACGAATGAATAGCAGGAGTGGGCGTGGTTAAAAGCCCACATAGAGATTACAACAGGCTCTAGAGTGCTTACGAGCTCAACCCTAAAAGGGAAAAACATACAGAACCTAGAATTATGCTTTGCGTATTAGAGCAGTTGGCAAGAGGGATGGAATGAAGTATTACCCCTCAAGCTTCCTGTTAATCTCACATTACTCTGTCCTATAGCCCCCATGTTTCATTTGAGACTCTGGATTAACAGTTTGACCGTATCTATACATTTAAGCAATCTTATGAATGCTAGTAATATCGGATTGTGTAATCTTGTATGTTCTAAATTAAAATTCTCTCAGTGGGGTGAGGCAACCTCTATCCTCGGCCCAGTAGAGTCAGACAGTGCTTCAAAGATAAGCAGGCATAGCAGGGAGGCACAAATCTTTATTACATCTAAGAGACTTCACTAGCTGTTCCGGGGATGTAGCCAGTACCCTAGAGTGGATCACCTGGGCCCAAGATTGCATCCACCACCAGCAGCATTCAATCTGGGCCCACGATAATCCTGTCCACCTGTGAGACTGCCTTCCCACCAGCCTTCCACCTCCACCCCTTTCGACCTGATCAGAGAGTTTGTCTCTGTTCCTGAAGGGATTGGCGAGCAGAGGGTTTGCCAGAGTTCTGAGGTAAGGTGTCCATCCACTCGTTTGCCTTGGCCAGAGTGTAAAAGAACAAGGCAGATCTCCCATGCTGGACCCTGAGTTTTGTCAGGAAGAGGAGGCTATATCATAAGTTGTGTCCTTGTAGTCTCTTTTTAATGGCCATAAAGGTTTTCCTCTGTTCTTGTACCCGCTGGGTATAATCAGGAAAAATTGAAATGCACATAACCTGATATGATGGAGGGTCCCACGACCTGGTACGCTGCAGTATAGCATCACAGTCCTGGAAATTTAGGAGGTGGGATATGATAGCCCTCAGGGGATCCACCGGTCACAGTAGGGGCACTAATACTCTATAGGCCCTTTCAATGATGAAGAGGTTTGAAAGCCTTTTACATTTAAGAGACGTTGTAATCCACTCTTCCAAGAGAAGTTCAACAGATAGCCCCTTTGCCTTCCCCGGGAAACCAACAAAATGGAGGTTGTTTCTTCTAGAGTGGCCCTCAGAGTCTTCAAGGCGATCATCGAAATGGACTGTCACTTTTTGTAGGTCCATAACAGTGGCTCAGAGGGTGTAGATTTCCCACTAAAGTACTTCAACATTTTGCTCTGCCTCCCTCACACTTTCGGACACTTTGCGCAGATCAGCTCGCAATAAGGTAACGTCTATTGCCACCATGTCTATCTTATGGACAACTTTGTTTTTAGAGTCTTGGATTGCTGCCATTAAGTCTGCCAATGATGGGGAGGCAGGGGCCAACCTCCCCTCTCCAAATGGCTCAGTGTTACACTCTCCCCTCTCCTCCAGGTGGGAAGGGGGGCATTGAATGGGTATAGTTGGTTATCTTATTTGTCTGTGCTGTTTCAAACTCTTATCCTTCATCATGATGAATTGAGTTGTATTGTTCACCTGGCACCACAAAGTTTGGTGCTCGCTGAGACGGTCACAAGGATTTGGTGTCGCCCCCTCTCCCCGTGCCAAAGCAATCAGAAATCATCAGCCGAGGGTCGTCTGGAAGGGAGGTACAACGCAAATCCGTTTTAATAACAGTAATGGCAGGGGCAACCAAGCGCAAAGAGGGGAGGCCCTCTAGCCATCAAAGCGGTCCTCCCTCAGATTCAGTATGTACTAGGCAGGTCCCTCCTTATCTGTAACAAGTGTTTGTTGGACTATGGGTCGGGGTCGATCCGTGGGGCATCGCTCTTTTAAATCAATATGGCAGCACTGGGATTAATTGGCTGCCCTATTCATGTGTATTCACCAGTCAGTAGGGCAAATGTTCACTGGGGCATCAGGCCGACAGCCACCTCTGACCACTGGTTCCTGGTAGTCCTTGTTGTATACCAAGCCACCTAGGCTCACTCATGTCATGTGAACAGTCAGGATCCGGAGCAGTCTGGTGAGCCCCAAGGCCCTGACAGGCTGTGGGTGCCCTGTGCCCAAAACCAAAAACTGCTGCAGAGGCTTACTCCCCGCCTCAGCTCCGGCCCCAGGTCAACTCGCCCAGGCATCAAACCAGTGTGTGGAGCATCAGGCTAGAGAATTGGGAGGCCCAGCCGACCTCCAAGCACCACCGCAAATCACTTCACTCACTGCTTCCATCGGTCTTCAGCGCACTCTTTGGGCCTCTCATCAGCCCCTGGGCCCAGCGGACCCAGACAGGCAGGAGGAGCTCCACCCACGTGTCCGGGTACCGCAGTCAAGACCCTCCTCACGCCTCAGTCCCTGGCCACAGCCCCGCTCCTTCCACCACGAATCCCGGGCAGCGACGACAGGGCCTAAGGATCCGGGGCTCGCAGCCTATCCACAACCACAGGCCGCGTGTCACCCCATCATGGAAGCATGGCCTGGCACTAAGGGGCATATTTATAGTTGTTTTGCACGAAATTTGCATAATTTTTATATGCAAATTTGATGCAAAACTAACTTCATATTTATATTTTTGCGCTAAACCTGTCTAGCACCAAATTTATGAAGGCAAAGTCATTTTTTGGACGTGGAAACCAACTTTGCGTTAATGAGATGCAAAGTAGGCGTTCCCGTGTATTAGACCTGACAGCCTTGGGGTGGTCACCCCTAACTTTTTGCCTGCCTCCCTCCACTTTTTGGACACTGTTTTTGCTGGTTTTTAGACTCTGCGAGCTTTACCACTGCTAACAGGTGCTAAAGTGCCTATGCTCTCTCCCTTTAAACATGGTAACATTGGATACTTGTAAGTCCTTAGTGGAGAGCACTATATGGGCCCAGGGCCTGTAGATTAAATGCTACTGGTGGGCCTGCAGCACTGATTGTGCCACTCACTTAAGTAGTCCCTTAACCCTGTCTCAGGCCTGCCCTTGCAAGGCTTGTGTGTGCAGTTGCACTGCCAGTTTGACGTGGCATTTAAAAGTACTTGCCAATCATAAAACCCCCCTTTTTCTACATATAAGACACCCCTAAGGTATGCCCTAGGTAACCCATAGGGCAGGGTGCTGTGTAGGCAAAAGGCAGGACATGTTTCTAGGTAGTTTAAATGTCCAGGTAGTGTAAAACTCAAAAATTAGTTTTTACACTGCTATGAGGGCTGGTCCCTTCATAGGCTAACATTGGGGCTGCTCTCATGCATTGTTTGAGTAGTAGCTGCTGATCTGAAAGGAGTAGAAAGGTCATATTTAGTATGGTCAGCATGGTGATATAAAATCTTGCTAACTGATGAAGTTGGATTTAATATTACTATTTAAGAAATGGCACTTTTAGAAAGTGAGCATTTCTCTGCACTTAAATCTTTCTGTGCTTTACAATCCATGTCTGGCTGGGTTTAGTTGACAGCTCCTTGTGCATTCACTCAGACACACCCCAAACACAGGATACTCAGCCTCACTTGCATACATCTGCATTTTGAATGGGTCTTCCTGGGCTGGGAGGGTAGAAGGCCTGCTCTCACACAAATGACTGCCACACCCCCTTCTGGGACCCAGGCAGACAGGATTGAACTGAAAGGGGACCTGGTGCACTTCTAAGCCACTCTTTGAAGTCTCCCCCACTTCAAAAGCACATTTGGGTATATAAACAGGGCCTCTGCCCCTTCCAACTCAGACACTTAATGGAGAAGAAACTTGTAACCAGAACCTCCACCCTGCCAAGAAGAAATGCCTGGCTGCCCAAAGGACTCACCTGACTGCTTTCTGTGAAGGACTGCTTCCTTGCTGTTGCCCTGCTGCCTTGCTGTTCTCTGGCTGAGGTGAAAAAGTGCTCTCCAAGGGCTTGGATAGAGCTTGCCTCCTGTTCCCTGAAGTATCAGGACCAAAAAGACTTCTCTCTTGCAAATGGACTCCTTGTGTGACGAACATTTGACACACAGCTTGCTAAAACCGACGCACAGCCTGCCCTGCGGTGAGAAATTCACTGCATGATGAACCAGAATGACGCAGCGTAACTTTGCAGGGAGAAGATTGACACGGCGCCTGCGTTGCGACTAGAACTTCGACGCACGGCCCACTGGATCGAAGATTGACGCAGTGCCTGCTGTGCAGTAGAAAATTCCACATAACGCCCACCAGATCGATGCAGCTCTTGTGACTTTGTTCCGCAAGCCCAGGACTCCACGCACAGTCTCTGGGGCATCTGAAAACCCCTCAACCCAAAGAGGATCCATGACCAAGTGCCAGAAATCGAAGCACAGCCGTTCCTGCGTGGAAACTTAACGACACATAGCCGCGTGCGGCCTGAGAAATCGACGTACACCCCTTTGTTTCCACGCTTCTCCTCCTCTGCGGCCCATTGCGGCGAATTTTCACGCGAACCAGGTACTTTGTGCTTGAAAGAGAGTTTGGCCCTCATTACAACCCTGGCAGTAAATCCTGCTTACCGCCGTGCAGAAGACCGCCAACATACCGCTGCAGCCGCGGAATTCTGCTACAGGTATTATGACCCACAGCTCGGAATCCGCCAAAATACAGACACCCACACAAGTCCGCCACACCAAAGGTCAGTGATAAACTGGTGATACCAAAACCGACACCGTCACGTCAACAAGAATACGCCCACACTATCATGATCCACGAATCAACGCGGCAGTCTTTCAACCGCGGTAAACTATTGGCAGTACACACCACTGCGCTCAAAATACACACACATTTACAAAACACAGCCACATTGGACAATTCAAAATACACACACATGAGACACATACACTCACCACACCCACACACCCAATCCAATATAAAACACACACCCACATTAACCACAAACCCTTACTACCAGAAATTTGAAAGCAGGCTAGAGAGAGACACTACCTAAAACAACACAAGCATCCACAGACACACAACGCCATCACTTACACAACATCCACGCACCTCAAACAACACACACCAACACATCCCCTCACACATCACAACAGACACTACCTCACACATCACCCACACCACATCATGGCACCTCAAAGACACCCCAGGTTCTCTGAGGAGCTCAGGGTCATGGTCTAGGAAATCGTCCAGGTAGAGCCACAGCTATTCAGATCACAGGTGCAGCAGACATCCATTGCAAGGAAGATGGAGCTATGGCGCAGAATTGTAGACAGGGTAAATGCAGTGGGACAGCATCCAAGAACACAGGATGACATCAGGAAGAGGTGGAACGATCTACGGGGGGAAGGTGCGTTCAGTGGTATCCAGACACCAGATTGCTGTACAGAGGACTGGTGGTGGACCCCCACCTCCTCCCCCACAACTAACAACATGGGAGGAGCCGGTCATGGCAATAATGCATCCTGATCGCCTCGCAGGAGTAGCAGGAGGACTGGACTCTAGTAAGGCAAATCTTTACTACCTTATCCCCCCACCCCACCTGCATGCCAGCACATACTCCCACCCTTACCCTCACACCCATCACCTCAACAACCCACAGATACCCCACCAACACAACCCACACATCCCAAAACCAAGCCCTGCATGTAACACCAATGCATGGACACCCATCACCCAAGCATGTCCAGTACAGAGACTCACTCATGCCCCAAAATCACAAATCACACAAGGACCAAGCCAATAATGCAAGCACAGGAGTAGAGGGTCACTCACCCATTGCACACGATGGCACACACAGATACAATAACTATGCATTTACACCCCAACAGGACCCTTACCCAACGTCACCGGACAGGAGGTACCAGACATATCCAGTCCCCCCCACAGAAGATGCCCACAGTGATGACAGCAGCTCTGCATGCCTGGATCAAGATGACCAGCCGGGCCCATCTGGGACCTCGGGACAGTCGGTTCCCCTGCCACTGTCACAAGCCACCACAGAGCCTCCCCCCTCAGGAAACACCAGCACAGCACCCACCCAGCGGGCCCATCCCTCTGTCCTCAGGACATGTCAATCAGCAGTGTGTCCAACACTACAGGGAACCCAGGCAACCCCACTAACACAGGACAATCAGGGACCTGGGGGCAGTGGCAGTGGGCACACGGTTCAGGGGACAGAGGCACAGGATAACAGGGAAACTGGGAGGACTGCTGTGCGACAGGGGGGGACAGGCCCAGGGAACCGACACTCCACGAGGCATTCTCCAACATCATGGGAGCTTACCACCATTCCCAGGAGACCATGGCAACGGTACTGGCCAAGTTTCAGGAGACCAAGCGGCTGCAGGAGGATCACTACTTTGGGATCAGGGAGGGCTTGAAGTCCATTAACATCACCCTGGTCACCATTGCAGGGGTGCTGGCAGACCTTATCAACACCAGGAGGGACACAGTGGCACAGCAAGGGGTCTCTGACACCTGCCTGGACGATGAACAGCCCTCCACCTGTGCCGGCGCTAGTGGACAGGAGGCACCACCACAGGAACAACAGGACACCAGCACCCCACCCCCTGTAGATGGAGAACCACCCCGCAAACGGTCCCTGAGATCCAGGAACAAGACAGAGAACATGGAAATGAGACCCCCCTGAATGTCACCCTTCTGTCCCACTATGTCACCCTGTCCATCCTTAAACTGCCATTGCTAAACTTCCTATGCCCCATTGGACAATGCACCTGTGAAACAAATAGACTGGACTCTGCAATGGACATACCTCCACCACCACCCCAGCCCATTTTACAACCCCCTCCACTTATTTGCACAGGAATAAACACACTTCAATCACAAAACAATCTGGAGTCAGTCTCTGCTTTCACAAATGTGTAATTGCAATAAGTATGGAATATAGCAATGTCAATTTACTTGTTCACATACCAATGTAACACAGCTGTAGGCCAGCAGTAAACATAGCAGAGGGCACAAAGTGGGACCCAGATCTGTGAAATGGAAAGTCAAAGTGACAAGTCAGGGTCCTATACACTGAATGAAAATGACAGACTTATGCTAGCTCAAACAATAGTATGAGATGTGGGAAGCAGTGACATCTTCTTACCTGTGTCTCACTGGAAGTATTGCATGATGATGTTGTTTCAGTTGTCGATATCCTCTTCTTCAATGTCCACAGGCTCCACAGCTGCCACAAGACCACCATCTGGCCCATCCTCCTGCAGAATAGGCACCTGCCGTCGCAAAGCCAGGTTGTGTAGTATACAGCAGGCCACGATTATCTGGCACACCTTCTTCGGTGAGTAGTATAGGGAATCACCTGTCAGATGGAGGCACTGGAATCTGGGCTTTAGGAGGCCAAAGGTGCGTTCGATCACCCTCCTAGTTCACCCATGTGCCTCAATGTAGTGTTCCTCTGCCCTTGTCCTGGGATTCCTCACTGGGGTCAGTAGCCATGACAGGTTGGGGTAACCAGAGTCACGTGCAAATGTCGAGGGACAACTGTTAGACACACACTAACCCCTAGGGACAGCCCCATACCCAGACACCTATGTCAACTGTATTGGGACCTTGGCCTCACCTATTAGCCACACACGATGCCTCTGGAGTTGCCCCAATACATAAGGGATGATGCTATTTCTCAAAATGTAAGCGTCATGCACAGAGCCAGGATACTTGGCATTGGCGTGGGCGATATAGTGGTCTGCCAAACACACCATCTTCACATTCATAGAATGGTAGATGTTCCGGTTTCTATACACCTGTTCATTCCTGCAGGGGGGGGTACAAATGCCACATGTGTCCCATCAATGGCACCAATGATGTTGGAGATATGTCCCAGGGCATAGAAATCACCTTTCACTGTGGGCAAATACTCCACCTGAGGGAACACGATGTAGCTGCGCATGTGTTTCAGCAGAGCAGACAACACTCTGGACAACACGTTAGAGAACATTGGCTGGGACATCCCTGATACCATGGCCACTGTTGTTTGAAAAGACCCACTGGCCAGGAAATGGAGTACAGACAGGACGTGCACTAGAGGGGGGATTCCTGTGGGATGGCGGATAGATTAAATCATGTCTGGCTCCAACTGGGCACACAGTTCCTGGATTGTTGCACGATCAAGTCTGTATGTGACTAGGATGTGTCTATCTTCCATTGTCGACAGGTCCACCAAGGGTCTGTACACAGGAAGATGCCGCCATCTCATCACCTGCCTCAGCAGGTTCCCTATGGAGGAGAACAGCGAGCAGAGAGTCATCCAACACTGAGGTAGCACAATGTGTTATTTGCAGAAACGTTTTTAATACGCAATGTGCCAGTATCTGTCTATATTCCTGGCCTAGATAGGTGTGATGCAGTTAACATCCATCCCATGTGGCCTCCTGAAATGGCAGCTGCCTGACCTGTAAGGTGGGACAAGGGGATATGAGGTAACTGCGCTAGCGTTGTACACCGTTGCGGTGGGCAGTCGTTAACATTGGGCTCTATGGGTCCCAGGAGCAAATGACGATGTACGCCGGCGGTGACGGTACGCACCGGCGCGGAGCTGACTGACATTTTCTGTCTGTTCACTCACTTGATACCTGACCTTCAACAGGAGAGGACCTACACTGCAAGGCCTGCTGTGTCCTGTGTCTGGAAGCGACGATGGCTATAGTTTCTGGGGAAAGGGCCCCTGCCTTCACTTCGGAGGAGTTGGAGAAACTAGTGGATGGGTTCTCTCCCAGTACACGCAACTGTACGGTCCTCCAGACAAACAGGTGAGTACACTGTGAGCATGCTGCATGGGCAATGCCTGCTTTGAGTGGTGTGGATGGAAGATACATGGGGGGGCTGAGGCCTGCATGTACGGATGGTGAGTGTATGTGTGTCAAGGCATGAGTGGGAACTGGTGGGCAATGAGTATGACGGTCCAGATGGGTAAGTAATTTCCTTTCCCCCTGTACCGTTCCTCTAGGTCAGCACCCACTAGAAGAAGGGTATTTGGCATGCCATTGCCAAGGACGTCCGGACCCTGGGGGTCTACCACAGATGGAGCACCCACTGCCGTAAAAGATGGGAGGAACTGCGCCACTGGAACAAGAAGACGGTGGAGGCCCAGCTGGGGATGGCCTCCCAACGTGGGAGGGGTGCCCGTCGCACCATGGCCCCTCTGATGTTCCGGATCTTGGCGGTGGCGTATCCAGAGCTGGATGGGCGCTTGAGGGCATCACAGCAGCCACAAGGGGGTGAGTACACTCTCATTCAGCTGACTCTGCATGCATTACGAGGTGTGTGGGTGGGGGAGTTGGGCAGTGGGTTCTGCTAGGCCAGAGTGAACTTGGTAGGCAAGGTCCCTTGTGAGGCAGGCTATGTGGCACCGCAACCCCACCAGTGATAAGAGCCATCTACACCTAGTCAGGCTCCTGTGACTTCCAGGTGTGCAGCAATTGGTCTTAGGCCTCGAACCCCATTGTCTGCTGAAATTTCTAATTACTGTCAGTGCATGGCATAGTGCAGAAGGCTGCTCCCTGTGTGTTGTGTCCGCCAACGGTAGTGGTGTTGCATGCACTGAACATGTCTTTCGTCTGTCTCACTCCCCCCCCTTTTTGTGGTCTCCCTGTTCTTGTGTGCAATAGCATCATCAGGTAGAGGAGCATTGGCACTGGAGCAGGAGGGAGCTGCAACCCACTTGGCCCTGGAGGGTGAAGAACGGAGTCTGAAGCCACCAGTGGGACGGAGGGCGAGGGGAGCTCCACGGCGGGGACAAGAGCAGACAGCAGTGACAGCGACTCCTCCTCTGATGGGAGCTCCCTTGCGGTGGTGGGCACCTCTGTGCCCACTGCATCAACAGGTACAGCTGCCACCCCCGACCAGCACCGCCCTACCAGCAGCCCCTCAGCGTGTGTCTCGTGCCCGCTCACCCAGGAGGGTGGGCATCTCCTTCACCCCAGGCATCTCAGGCCCTGCCCCAGTCAGCCCTGCTGCCCTCAGTGAGGAGGCTATTGACCTCCTGAGATCCCTCACTGTTGGGCAATCTACCACTGTGAATGCCATCCAGGGAAAGAGAGGCATTTGCAACAAACAAATGCATACCTGGAGGGCATTCATTCTGGGCAGGCAGCCCAACAGAGTGCATTGCAGGCTCTGGCCTCAGCACTGATGGCAGCCATTGTCCCTGTGTCCAGCCTCCCCCCTCCAACTTCCTCCACCCAGACCCAATCCTCTGTACCTCAGCCTACCCCAAGCACACTATCAGACCAGCATGCACACTCATCAACACACAAGAGCGGACATGGCAAACATAAGCACCACACATCCCACAGGCACTCACAAAAGCACCATCTCCATGAAGACACAGCAACATCCACTGCCTCCACTGTGTCCCCCTTCTCCATGTCCTCCTCCTCCCTCCCTGTCTCGTCTCCACTCACACCTGCATGCATTACATCCTCAGCCACTACCTCCATCACCAGCACGCCCATCCCCACACACCGCTCACGTGCACTCACTACCCCCACTACCATTCACACATCCCCAGTGTCCTCTCCCAGTGTGTCAGTGAGCCCTCCTCCCAAAGTACACGAACGCAGGCACACACCCACCCAACAGCCATCCACCTCACAACAGCCTCCGGCACATGTACCTTCACCCAAATTCAGCAGACGTACACCCCCTACAACCATTACCTCTACCTCCATTCCCAAACCCCCTCGATCTTCCCGTCCCAGTGTGTCTAAAAAACTCTTCCTGGCTAACATTGACCTGTTCCCTACATCTCCCCCCGTCCTTCCCCTAGGGCCAGCATTTTTAAGTCCCAGCCCAGCACCTCAGCCACCACATCCCCAGGCACAGTGGTGCCAGCAACTGCGAGGTCATCGAGTGCACCACCCATCAGGGCTGGCAGTGTGCCACGTAGCGAGGGCAAGGACATTCCTCCACCTGCCAAGGTGAAAAAGGTGCCCACATTCCGGAGGGAGAATCCGAAACTACCAGCCACCAAGGGCTCCACAAAAACAAAAGGGGATAGTGGCAAGACAACTGCGGCACAATAAAAGATGGGGAGGGCCACAAGCAGAAGAGCAGGTCAGGAGAGGGCATGGTGGCACCGACTGAGGGACCAGTGTCACACTTTCTGTCCACGACCACGCCAACCTGTATGGGTGCAAACACCGCTATCTGCCCCGCCACCTGCACCGCCACCTGCACCACCCCCGGCATGTCTACAGCCTCAGAGACAGTCCCCAGCCTCTTCCCCAGTGGGCACCCATCTGAGGCTGGAGGAGACGTCCTGCTGTGTTCCTCAGCAGATGCTGGACCATGCACCGCCGCCAGCACCGCCGCCACAGACACCGCCATAAGCACCGCCGCCACAGACACCACCGCAAGCACCGGCCCCGCAGCATCCTCGGACACTGGCACCACCGCTGACATGGCTACCATCCCCAGTGGTCAGTCGTCTGAGGCTGGAGGAGAGTTCCTGGACCCTGGGCAGCTTCCATGAGGCATGACTTCCATCATTGTTTGCACCTGCAGGTGGAAGGTGAAGCCGCAGCTGTGTGGGGTATGTCACTGCCTCCATGACGTATCATGCTACCTGAACCTCGCCAATCTTGTGGCACGCACACCCAGGTGAGGGATTTGTACCAGCCACACTGCACGTGGAGCACTCTGGGCACCATGCCCCCTCCACAACCAGTGGAGAGATACATCCACTACCACAGTCCTTGGCAGGATGAAGCACTCTGGGCACCAGGCCCCCTCCAGAACCAGTGGAGAGATACATCCACTACCTCTGTCTTTGGCAGGATGAAGCACTCTGTGCACCAGGCCCCCTCCAGAACCAGTGGAGAGATACATCTGCTACCTCAGTCCTTGGCAGGATGAAGCACTCTGGGCACCAGGCCCCCTCCAGAACCAGTGGAGACTGTTATCCACTTGAAAGACTGTGGCTTTGCACTCCCCAGGATAAAGCAGTGGGCAAACCACCCACTGGAGAGACTTGAGAGACTGTGGCTTTTCACTCCCCAGGATAAAGCAGTGGGCAAACCACCCACTGGAGAGACTTGAGAGACTGTGGCTTTGCACTCCCCAGGACACAGCAATGGGCATGGAGCCCCCTCGTGCAGCAGTGGCGTCGTGCGTTCATCAGGATGAGGTGCCCCCCCCCTCCCCCTGAGGTACCTGTGTATTTTCGATCTGATGCCCCAGCAGTGTTCTCTCATTTTCTAGTCAGGTATCATGTGTGGGCTTCGCCCATGCATTTTGGGCCCAGTGGCCCACGGACAATGACTGGTTCACTATCTGGACTTGTGTAGTTGGTGTACATATTTGTAGATACTGAATTTGAACTTTTGACTAATGGATTTTTCATGATTACAATAGTTACAATCATTTCCTTTTGTCCTTGCGTTCTTCTAGGGGGTGGGGGTGTATATGTAATGTTGCTGCATGTATTTGTGTGTATGTTGTTGTGTGTGAGGGTGGGGGTGTTGCGTGTGTGTGTCACTCTCTTTCCTCCCCCCCTCCCCTGTGTTGTAGGTGCAGTACTCACTGTAGTCACCGCCGCCGCCGTTCGTACTCCTGGTAGAAGAGGAGGTAAACCAAAATAGGTAACACCTGAAGTTCGGGCTCCATGGCATCCTGGTTCCCTGTTTGGGTTGTTGAGAGTTGAGTGGTTTCCCTTCTGTGTGCTGTTTCCGCCGTGCTTTTGATAGCGTTGGTTCTGCCCCAGAAAAGGTGGCGGATAGGCCTCTTGTAATACAGTGGCCAGTACTTTGACTTCTGCCTGTCTGTTGGCAGTTACCGCTGCGGTGTTTGTTTCTACTGATGTGGCGGTCGGAGTGTTAAATTGGCTGTCTATATTGGCAGTTTACGCCACGGTCGTAATCCCATTTTTTTCCGCCGGCCTGTTTGTGGTGGTACCGCTGCTTTAACATCGACCTCCAGGGTTGTAATGAGGGCCTTTGTTTGCTTTAAAAAGACTTAAGACACTTGGGTCCTCATTACAACCCTGGCGGTCGGTGATAAAGCAGCAGTAATACCGCCAACAGGCTGGCGGTAAAAATAATTGAATTATGACCACAGCGGAAACCGCCAACACAGACAGCCACTTTAACACACCGACTGCCACGCCAGGCAGAATACAATATACTGCCCACTGGATTATGAGAAGCCAATCCGCAACCTTTTCCGGGGTGGTTCCAACGCCATCAAAAGTATGGCAGAAACAGTACACAGAAGGAAAACAACTCACCTCTCGACACTCAAGGAAGAACCACGACGCCATGGAGCTTGAGTTGCACATATTTCCCATGCTGGTCTACTTCCTCCTACACGTGGAACACGAAAGGCGGCCAAGACGACCACGGTGAGTACCGCACCTAGCACACAAGGTGGGAGGAAAAAGAGAGTGACACACACATGCAACATGCAACACCTGCACCCTCACCCCCACCCCCAACACCATACACACAAACAGACTGAACAACATTACATATCCACCCAGTAACCCTCAGGAATAACGCAAGGGCAAAAGGATTTGAGTAAAGCCAGTGTAATAATAAAAATTTAGATAAATATGTCCTTAAAGCACAAAACAGCATCTACAATGTATACAAATGGAGGGACAATGCCCAGTCCAAAATGTGCGTGGCCCACAGGGCTATAACACAGAGGCAAAGGCCACACTTGACTCCTGCCTCAATACGGAGAGAACACTGCTGGGGCATCAGGTCGAAGATGCACAGGCACCTCAGGGGGAAGAGGAATGGGGGTACCTCAGCCGGAAGATGTTACAACGCCACTACTCCTGGAGGGGGCTAAATGCCCTCTGCGATGTCCTGGGGAGTGCAAAGCCACAGTCGTTCAAGTGGGTGGTTTGCCCACTGCTTGGTCCTGGGGAGTGCAAAGCCACAGTCTCTAGTGGGTGGTCTGACCGCTGCTTGGGCCTGGGGAGGTCAAAGCCACAATCTTTCTAGTGGGTGGTCTGCCCACTGCTTGGTCCTGGGGAATGCAAAGCCACACTCTCTCTAGTGGGTGGTCTGCCCACTGCTTGGTCCTGGGGAGTGTCAAGCCACAGTCTCTGTATTGGGTGGTCTGCCCACTGCTTGTTGCTGGGGAGTGCAAAGCCACAGTCTTTCTAGTGGGTGGTTTGCCCACTACTTGGTCCTGGGGAGTGCAAGGCCACAGTCTCTCTAGTGAATGGCTTCTCCACTGGTTCTGGAGGGGGCCTTGAGACCAGTGTGCTTCATCCCGGCAAGGAGGGGGTGAGTGGATACCTTCTTCCACTGGTTCTGGAGGGGGCCTTGTGCCCAGTGTGCTTCATCTTGGCAAGGAGAGGGTGAGTGGACACGTTCTTCCACTGGTTCTGGAGAGGGCTTTGTGCCCTGTGATGCAGATCCTGGATGGTGCAAGGTCACAGTCTCTCATCTAGGTGTCACACCTACAGTTGTTGCAGGGGCCAGGACGCACTACAGCCCATATAGTCACAACTACACACTGCTCACTGGCGGTGACGGCTGCTCAGTGGTGGCAGTTGCAGGGCTGGCAGCGATGCTGTTAGTGGTGGAGGGAGGATACAGCCCTTCCCCTGCAGCCTCGGACGGCTGCCTACTGGGGCTGTTGCTGCTGGCAGTGGTGCTGCTGGCAGTGGAGCAGGTGGCGATGCAGGTGGCGGTGCTGGCAGCACTGCAGGTGGCGGTGCTGCCAGGGGTGGGGGGAGGTTCCAGCCCTTCCCCTGCAGCCTCGGAAGGCTGCCCCTGGGGCTGCTGCTGCTGGCAGTGGTGCTGCTGGCCGTAGTGCAGGTGGCAGTGCAGGTGGCGGTGCTGGTGGCGGTGCAGGTGGCGTTGCTGCCAGTGGTGGGGGCAGGCACCAGCCCTTCCCCTGCAGCCTCGGATGGCTGAAGTGCCATGGCTGGTGTTGTTTGCACAGATGCTGCTCCAAGCCCTATGCACTAGATCCATCCTGACTGCGGCGTCTGTGCCCTTTACTTTGCCCTTGGCAGCTGTTGTTCCCTTCCTGCCCTTGGCAGCCGGTGGTGCCTCCTTGCTTCTGCCAGCTGGTGTTCCCTTCCCGCCCTTGCTAGCTGGTGGTGCCTCCTTCCTTCTGCCAGCTGGTGGTGCCTCCTTGCCCCTGCTAGCTGGATGTGTCTCCTTGCCCTTGCTAGCTAGTAGTGTCTCCTTGATAACTGGTGGTGCCTCCTTGCCCTTGCTAGCTGGTGGTGCCTCCCTGCCCTTGCTAGCTGGTGGCCCCTTCTTGCCCTTGGCAGGTGGTGCAGGCACACTGGAAATGCTGACGGGTGCCTCCTTGGAGCCTCTCACACATCCAGTAGCTGCAGAAACTACAGTGGCCGTGGACTGGGTGGCTGAGGTGGTGGCCTAGGTTCTGCCCACCCTGGCCCGAAGTGAAGGACGGGGGGGCACAGAATAGGTCAAGGGTGGAGAGGAAAAGCCTTTTAGGGACACTGGGGCTGGAAGAGGGTGAAGGTTTGGGAGTGGAGGAAGAGGGAGTGGTTGTAGGAGGTGCCTGTCTGCTGTGTTTGTGTGCAGGTGCATAGGCTGGATTCTGTTGTGAGGTGGATGGCTGTTGGGTGTCTAAGTGCTTGCATTTGTGTACTTTGGGAGGAGGGGGCACAGACACAGTGGGAGAGGACACAGGGGATGTGTGCGTGGATGTGGGGGTGGTGACTGCCAGTGAGGGGCGTGAGGGGCGTGTAGTTATAGGAGTGCTGGTGATGGAGGTAGTGGATGAGGATGTAGTGCATGCAGGTGTGAGTGGAGACGCTACTGGGAGGGAGGTGGATGCGGAGGAGGAGGGAGACACAGTGGAGGCAGTGGATGTTGGTGTGTCTGCATCTGGATGGTGCTTGTGTGAGTGCCTGTGGGATGAAGTGTGGTGCTTGTGTTTGCCTGAGCCACTTCTGTGTGTTGATTTGAGTGAATGCTGGTCTGAAGGTATGCTTGGGACAGGCTGGGGTTGAGGGGAATTGGACTCGGTAGAGGAAATTGGAGGAGGGAGGCTAGAGACAGGGACAGTGGCTGCCATCAGTGAGTTGGCCAGAGCCTGGAATGATCTCTGTTGGGGCGCCACACCAGAGTGAATGCCCTCCAGGAATGCATTTGTTTGTTGCAGTATGATTGCCTGCCCAACAGAGATGGGTCTCAGGAGGTCAATAGCCTCCTCACTTAGGGCAGCAGAGCTGACTGGGGCAGGGCCTGAGGTGCCTCGGGCGAAGGAGATGCCCACCCTCCTCGGTGAGCAGTCATGGGCAACTCGCTAAGGGGCTGCTGGAAGGGTGGTGCTGGTAGGGGTATGGCGGCTGTACATGTAGTTGGGGTGGCCACAGAGGTGTCTGCCACCACCAGGGAGCTTCCATCGGAGGAGGTGTCACTGTCAGAACTGTCCCCTCCTGTCTCCGCCGTGGTGCTCCCCTCGCCCTCCGTCCCACTGGTGCCCTCACCATCTGTGGATTCGGCCTCCAGGCTCATGTGGGATGCAGATCCCTCTGTCGCTGGTGCCTCTGCTTCTCCACCAGATGATGCTAATGTACACAAGGACAGGGTGACAAAACAAAAAGGGGGGGAAGAGACAGAGGATACACTTGGTCAATGCCAGGAACAACACCACTGTTGGCGTACACAACTCCCAGGGAACAGTCCTATGTACTAGGCCATGCAATACCAGTTACAGTGCTAGTCACCAGGCCACGGGGTACAATGCCCAACACCATTAGCAGCACACCTGAAACACACAGGACCCTGCCCAATAGTAGATGCTTACTAGCATTATTGGGGTTGGAGTGCATCTTAGCCTGCCCATCATGGAACCTACCCTGCCATGTTTGTCCTGGCCTAGGGGCACCCACAGACCCACATCCCCCACCCAGGTAACACCTCAACGCGTGCAACTTCATGATTCTGAAACTGTACTCCCCCTCCTTGTGGCTGCTGTGATGTCTTCAAGTGCCCATTCAACTCCGGATAGGCCACCGCCAGGATGCAGAACATCAGGGGGGTCAGGGTACGACGGGCACCCCTTCCTCGTTATGAGGCCATCCCCAGCTTGGCCTCCGCCGTCTTCCTTGCCCAACGGCACAGGTCCTCCAACCGTTTGCGACAGTGAGTGCTCCGCCTGTCAAAGACCCCCGCGGTCCGCACCTCATTGGCGATGGCAGGCCTAATACCCTTTTTCTGATGGACGCTGACCTGCAGAAAAAGCTACATAAGAAAAGGTATTAGTCATACCGTCCGGACTGTTACACTCATGGCCCACCATATCCCTCCCATCCCCTTACGCACAGACATTGTCCACCAAACATGCAGCACTCTGCCCAGGACCCCTCAGCTGCCCCCCTACATGAGGCTTACACACACACCACTCCATACATTCATGCCTCACGCATTGTGGTCACAGTGTACTCACCTGTTGATCTTGAGGACCATAAAGTAAAGGGTACTGGGGTAGGACCACATCCACTAGTCTCTCCAACTCCTCTGAAGTGAATGCAGGGGCCCTTTCCCCAGACACTCGAGCCATGGTCGCTTCCAAACACAGGTCACAGCAGCACTTGCAGCGTAGTTCCTCTCCTGTTGAAGGTCAGGTAGCAAGTGAGTGAACAGATAGAAAATGGCGGTCACATCCGCGGTGGTGCGTACTGTCAACACTGGCGTACATCACTATTGGCTCCTGGAACCCTTAGGCCCCAAAGGTAACCAATGAGTTGTTGCATGGTTGTCTCCGACCGCCTCGCACAACTGCGCACAACATCAGGGGAATTACCTCATTTCCAGTTGTCCCTCCTCATAGGTCAGGCAGCCCGCCATTTCAGGGGGAAACAGGCCATGGCACCTAACTGCATCACAGCAGACATAGGCACATCAACGGACCTACATGTTCACATACTGTTTCTGTAAAAAAAGGCAAGGCATTTTAATCTAAGGATATCTTTGAATATGACAATCTGCTCACCATTTTTCACCCTGGAGTTCAACCGCTGAGGATGAATAGGGGATGGAGACATACCCCGTGTACAGACCCCTGGTGGACCTGGCGACAATGGAGGACAGACACATTATCCTAACCTACAGACTTGATAGGGCCACAATCCATGATCTGTGTGCACAATTGGAGCCAGACCTGATCTCAGCTATCCGCCACCCCACTGGTATTCCCCCTCTTGTGCAGGTCCTGTCAGTGCTCCATTTCTTGGACAGTGGGTCCTTCCAAGTGACAGTTGCCATGGCAACATGGATGTCACAGCCTATGTTCTCAAACGTGCTGACCAGAGTGTTGTCTGCCCTCATGAAACACATGCGCAGCTACATCATATTCCCCCAGGTGGAGGATTTGGCCACAGTGAAGGCTGACTTCTATGCAATGGGACATATCCCCAACATCATTGGTGCTATTGATGGTACACATATTGCCTTTGTCCCCACCAGAGAAATGAACAGGTGTTCAGAAATCGAAAGAGCTTTCACTCTCTGAATGTGCAGATAGTGGGGGTCATTCTGACCTTGGCGGTCTTTTCGCAAGACCGCCAAGTTACCGCCGCGGTGAAGACCGCCGACCGCGGCGGTATGCCGCTGTGCACATTCCGACCGCTGGGAGCGTTCCGCCGGAAAACCGCCAGCAGCCACACTGGCGGTCGGCGGGAAAGTGGAGACTGGTCAACCTCCACCGCCACGCCAGCAGAACACCGCCCACAGAATTACGACCCACATTTCTGTGTGGCGGTCTTCTGTTGGCGGTCTTCTGTTGGCGGTCACCTCCCCATGGCTCCTGTCGCCTCCCGGAGGACCAACGCACAAGGTAAGTTGATCGTCCGTGAGGGGAGGGGGTGGGGGGGTGTTGTGTGATGTGTGCGTGCATGGGGGTGTGCGTGTGAGTGTGTAGAGGGGGTGTGTGAGTGCGTGCATGCGGGCGGGGAGTGCTGCTGTGCCTATGGGCAATGTGTGTAGTTCGGCGGGTGCGCATGTCGGCATGTATGTGTGCGGGTATGTGTCCCCGTTGTGTATGTGTGTGTGTAGGGGGTGTGTATATGTGCATGTTGGGGGTGTGTGCATGTCGGGGTGCGTGTATGTGCATGTCGGGGTGGGGGTGGGGAGGGGGTTCGTACCACCTCTGGGGGGTGGCAGGGGGGTGGAGGGTGTAGGGGGAGGACTCGGGGGGCAGTGGGGGGTGGGGGAGACCCCTATCAGTGCCAGGGAAGGAATTCCCTGGCCCCGATAGTGCCTACCGCCATGATTCGCATGGCGGTTCCCGACCGCCAGAAACCGCGGCGGTAAGCAGGGTCATGATACCGTTGGCGGTCTTGGGTCGACCGCCGGACCGGAGCGCGCAGACTCCAGCCCGTCGGTCATGACCGCCGTGGCTGTCGGAGTGGGGAAGTGGCGGTCGATCGCGGTGGTGACCGCTGCGGTCAGAATGCCATTTTTTTGACCGCCGGTCTGTTCGCGGTCCGACCGCCGCCTCTCCGCCGACCGCCAAGGTCAGAATGAGGGCCAGGGTGCCTGGCAGACCAGTACATCTCCCATGTCAATGCAAAGTATCCTGGGTCTGTGCATGATGCCTTTATTTTGAGGAATGGCAGCATTCCATGTGTGATGTCTCAACTCCAGAGACACAAGGCGTGGCTAAAAGGAGAGCCCATGGTCCCCATCCAGTGTCTGTTGGTATAGGGGTGTGGGTTTGGCCCTAAGGGTGAGTGTCTGGCTAACAGGTATCCCTCGATATTTACAGGTGACTCTGGTTACCCCAACCCCTCATGGCTACTGACCCCAGTGAGGAATGCCAGGACAAGGGCAGAGGAACGTTATAATGAGGCACATGGGCAAACAAGGTGGAACATTGAGCGCACCTTTTGCCTCCTGAAGGTCAGATTCCGGTGCCTCCATCTGACAGGTGGATCCCTGTGCCACTCACCCAAAAAGGTCTGCCAGATCATCGTTGCATGTTACACAACTTGGCCTTGGGATGCCCGGTGCCTTTTCTGCAGGAGGATGAGGCTGGAAATGGTCATGTGGCAGCGGTGGAGCCTGTGGACAGTGACGAAGAGGAGGTAGAGGAAGAGGATGTGGACAACAGAACACTTATAATTCAACAGTACTTCCAGTGGCACACAGGTAAGACACTGTAACTTCACCTTCCATTGCAGTTTTGTGTTGGACATTGTACATGGCAGCTGGATTTTCCAAATTCTATGGCCACTTACTGTACCCTTTGGCATCTCTATTTTCAGATATCTGTGCCCCACTCTGGCTCCTGATGTGTTTACTGCTGCCCACTACAGGTTATATCTATGTATATATAACTGTACATTTGAATTGCAATGTTTGCAGCTTGTTAAACTAATACATATTTCAATCAATTGATGGACTCCATACTTGTATTAGTTCCAAGGGTGTTTATTTATGTGATAATAAGTGTAGGGGGTATTGCAATGGCCTGGGTTGATGATGGAGGAAATTCCAGGATAGAGTCCAGTCTGTTGGTATGACAGGTGCATTGTCCAAGGGGGCACAGGGAGTGGGAGAATGGCAGTTCAAGGTGGACAGGGTGACAGAGTGGGACACAAGGGTCACATTCAGGGGAGTCTTATTTCCTGGTGGGGGTCTTGGCAATGTTCTCTGGCTTCTGCCTGGATCGCTATGACCTTTTGCGTGGTGGTTCTCCTTCTGCAGGGGGAGGGGTGCTGGTGGCCTGTTGTTCCTGTGGCAGGGCCTCCTGTCCACTCATGTCCCTCCTGCAGCCGCTGGGTCTCCTGCAACTTGGCCAGTATCTGGCCCATCGTCTCCTGGGAATGGTGGTATGATCCCAGGAAATTGGTGAGTGCCTCGTGGAGAGTCAGTTCCCTGGGCCTATCCTCCCCCTGTCACTCAGCAGTTCTCCCAGCTTCCCTGTTGTCCTGTGCCTCTGACCCCTGAACCATGTGCCCACTACCACTGACCCCAGGTCCCTGATCGTCCTGTGTTTATGGGGTTCCCTGGGGTACCTGTAGTGGTAGACACACTGCTGATTGATGTGTCCTGGGGACAGAGGGATGGGGCCGCTGGGTGGGTGCTGTGCTGGTGTTTCCTGAGGGGGGAGGCTCTGTGGTGGTATTGGACTGTGCCTGGGTCACAGACTGTCCAGAAGTCCCTGATGGGCCAGGTTGGTCATCTTGATCCAGGCGTGTAGAGCTGTTGTCATCACTGTCGGCCTCTGTGGGGGGGGGACTGGATGTTGCTGGCACCTCCTCTCCAGTGACGTTGTGTGGGGGTCCTGTGGGGATGTAAATGCAGTGTTATTGTTACTGCGTATGACATCTTGTGCATCAGTATGTTTCCCCCATGGTGGTTATTACCAAGGCAGCTTTGGCTTGTGTAAGTTGTGATTTGGTTGGCTAAGTGATTGTCACCAGTGTGCATGCTGGGGTGATGGGTGTCCATGCAGGGCTGTGAGTGGTGTCTATGCATTGGTAGTGCATGCAGTGCTGATTACTGGGATGGGTGGGTTGTGATGGTGGGGTGTATGTGAGGTGGTGGGGTGATGGAGGTGAGGGTAGGGGTATGTGATGGCATGCAGGTAGGGGGTGATAATAGTAGAGTGTTGACTTACCAGCGTCCAGTCCTCCTGCTACTCCTGCCAGGCCCTCAGGATGCATGATCGCCAAGACTTGCTCCTCCCATGTTTTCAGTTGTGGGGGAGGAGGTGGGGGTCCACCGCCAGTCCTCTGTACAGCTATCTTGTGTCTTGCAACCATGGAATGCACCTTCCCCCGTAGGTCGTTCCACCTCTTCCTGATGTCATACCTTGTTCTGGGGTGCTGTCCCACGGCATTGAACCTGTCCATGACTCTCCGCCATAGCTCCATCTTTCTAGCAATGGATGTCTGCTGCACCTGTGATCCGAATAGCTGTGGCTCTACCCGGATGATTTCCTCCACCATTTAGGCCTTTATATCACTTTTCAGTGATATCTCTACATTTACTTATTGAATCTTTGATCATTTTGACCTGCAAATATCCAGGTAAATATTAATATTTTTCTAAACACTGCGTGGTGTATTTTTGTGGTGCTATATTGTGTTATTGTATGATTTATTGCACAAATACTTTGCACATTGCCTTCTAAGTTAAGCCTGACTGCTCAGTGCCAAGCTACCAGAGGGTGGGCACAGGATAATTTGGATTGTGTGTGACTAACCCTGACAAGAGTGAGGGTCCTTGCTTGGACATGGAGTAACCTGACCGCCAACCAAAGACCTCATTTCTAACACCGTGCAAAAAATGACTCTATGACCTTAGCGCCATATTTATCCCTGTGCTACAATCACGCATGGGAGGGAGGAGGGGTAAAAAAATGGTGCAAAACGTGCTTTGCACCATTTTTTAACACCTGAGTCAGGGCAGGCGTTAGGGGACCTGTAGGCCTATTTCCATGGTGTAACACCATGGAATAAGCACACAGGTGCCCCTCCCAGGCCCCAGGGACACTCCCACCCACACCAGAGGGACAGCATAGGATGGGGGACCCCATCCCATATAAGTATAGGTAAGGACAGGTAAGAATTGTATTATTTTATTTAAAGTGCCATTGGTGGCCCAAAATGGGCCCTCTACATAGCACTGGGTGCAATGGCCATGCCCAGGTAACCCTGGTCCCCTGTACTGGCCATTGGGGTGGTGGGCTTGACTTCTGTCATTTCTAAGATGAGTCATGTGGTATGGATGGTTTTGTGTCAGAAAATGACTCTAGGCATGTTAGAGTCATGTTTTTTCACTCTAACCTGCCTAACGTCGTTTTTTGGTGCAAACCCCCCTTTTTCCCTACCACCAGCCCCACCCGACTAACGTCATTTTTTTACGCTCGTCTATCCTTTGCAGCGGCTTGCAACATTCCATAAATAAGGTGCGTGGCTGGAGCACAGAAATGGTGCAAGCCGGTGCTAAACCTTTTGGTGCAAAACTGCGTTAGTGCAGTTTTGCACCAAAAGTATAAATCAGGGCCTTAGTCTGTGCCAGCATAAATCAGACTTTTCTGGAGCATTGCATGATAATTGCAACTGGAGAGCAATTTGATCTATAAGGATGGGAAATGCATTCCACCTGTGGACATGAAGAATGTTATTATGAAGTTGGCACACAAAGTAAATCAAGGGCTATCCTCCATGAAAAGGCTCATTTGCACATGTTTTTTATGTCCAGGGCTAGATAGAATGGTAGACAGGGTAGTGAGAGAATGTGATGTTTGTGCCAACAGTTAGGAAATGTTGAAACCTGCTCTAGCTCCTCTTCAACAGGTGCCACCATGGCAAAAAGTAGGTTTTGATAAATCAGGACCTTTTAATAATTTACTGAGTGAAGCTTGTTTGCATTAGTTCTGGAGGACTATCATTCTAAGTGGCCAGACGTTAAATTAGTATTTCGTGCTACCACAAGTGCCATAGTTGAGTTTTTCAAGGAAGTGTTTGCAAGGGATTGTTTTTCAGAAGTGTTAAGATCTGACAATGGGGTACAATTGAAGTCTGATGAAATGCAAAGTTTTCTCAAGTACAGCAACATTCAACATGTGACCACGGCATTGTATAAACCACAAGGAAATGGACAAGTTGAGAGGTTCAACCCTGTGTTGAAGGATAGTATTGTCTGGGCATGAGTGGTAATTAGAGGAGCAAATTGAGGGAGAAACTGTGGTTGTATCGCATCACTCACAAGAGTACTACTGAAGTAAGTCCATTTAGGTTGTTAAGTGCTAGGCATCCTGTGTCACGATTGTGTACATGGTGGTTTAAAAGAATACAAGGAAAAAATCAGGAACAGATGAATATAGAAGAAGTTGGTGAAAGAGTGGAAAGGAAGCAAAACAACATTAAAGAGGCCTATGATGCTAAGTGGAATGTTAAGGAACCATCGGTTGCGCTTGGTGATTGGGTGAGAGTACACAAACCAGGGTTTATAGCTAAGGGTGTTCCCAAGTTTGGAAAAGCCATGAAAGTCATCAATTTATATCTTGGACCTGGCCCTTTTTGCAAGGTCATCCCCAAACTTTTGACCTCCTTCCTCCTATTTTTTCTGACCAGTTCTTGTTGGATTAAGGACTGGGCACTTTACCACTCTAACCAGTGCTAAAGTGCATATGCTTTCAGTCTAAATTGTATTGGTAATTGGTTTATCCCTGATGGGCATATTTGATTTACTAGTAAGTCCCTAGTAAAGTGCACTAGTGGTGCCCAGGGCCTGTAAATCAAATGTAACAAGTGGACCTGCATAACTGATTGTGCCACCCACATGAGTAGCCCTGTAAACATGTTTCACACCTGCCACTGCAGTGTCAGTGTGTGCAGCCTTACACTGCCAATTCGACCTGACAAATGTACCCAGTTGCCTGGTCCAAGCCTTTGATTTTACTACATGTAAGTCACCCCTAAGGGAGGCCTTAAGAACCCCATGGGTAGGGTGCAGTGCATTTAAAAGGTACGACATGCAATGGTGTGTTTTACATGTCCTGATACTGAAATATTACCAAATAAATTTTTCACAATTGCATGGCCTGTCTTTCCTATAGGTTAACATGGGGATTGCCTTCAAATATCTGTTAAGTGCAGTTTCCCATCAGGCAGATAGAGATATAGGTGGTCATTACAGCCCTGCCGGTCGGTGTTAAAGCGGCAGTAAGACCGCCAACAGGCCGGCAGAAAACAATTTTGAATCACGACCGTGGAGGAAACTGCCAACACAGACAGCTATTTTAACACTCCAACCGCCAAGGCAGTACAAACAAACACCGCAGCGGTAACCGACAACAGACAGGCGGAGGACAATGTACCGCCCACAGAATTACAACAGTCCAATCCGTCACCTTTTCCGGGGCGGTTTTACCGAGAACATCAACACGGCGGAAACAGGACTTGGAAGGGAAAATGCTCACCTCTACCCACCCCACGAGGAACCAGGACGCCATGGAACCGGAACTTCAGATTCTCCATGCCTTTGTCTTCCTGCTCCTCTACCAGGAGCACGAACACCGGCGGCGAAGACCACAGTGAGTACTGCACCTACGACACAGGGGAGGGAAATGAGAGTGACACTCACACGCAACACGCAACACCCCCACCCTCACCCACTACAATGCACACACCAATACATCATGATACATTACAGTTACACCCCCAAACCCCACTGGAAGAATGCAAGGATAAAAGGAAATGAGTCGGATGATTGTATTATATTCAAAGACATGAATCAAAAATATATACATATTTAAAGATATTCACACTATAAACAAATATATACACCAAGAATACAAGTCCAAGGGATTCCACCATCATAGTCCGTGGACCACTGGGCCCAAAATGCATGGGCGAGGCCCACACAAGATACCCGAACAAGACGGAGAGAACACTGCTGGGGCATCAGATAGAAATAAAACAGGCAACACAGGGGGAAGGGAAGGGGGGCACCTCAGCCAGATGAGTGCACGACGCCAGATCCACGAGCGGGCTCCATGCCCATTGATGTATCCTGGGGAGTGCAAAGCCACAGTCTCTCAAGTCTCTACAGTGGGTGGGTTGCCCACTGCTTTATCCTGGGGAGTGCAAAGCCACAGTCTCTCAAGTCTCTACAGTGGGTGGTTTGCCCACTGCTGCATCCTGGGGAGTGCAAAGCCACAGTCTCTCAAATCTCTACAGTGGGTGGTTTGCCCACTGCTGCATCCTGGGGAGTGCAAAGCCAAAGTCTCTCAAGTCTCTCCAGTGGGTGGGTTGCCCACTGCTTTATCCTAGGGAGTGCAAAGCCACAGTCTCTCAAGTGGATAACAGTCTCCACTGGGTCTGGAGGGGGCTTTGTGCCCAGAGTGCTTCATCCTGCCAATCACAGAGGTAGTGGATGTATCTCTCCATTGGTTCTGGAGGGGGCTTTGTGCCCAGAGTGCTTCATCCTGCCAAGGACAGAGGTAGTGGATGTCATTCTCTACTGGTTCTGGAGGGGGCTTTGTGCCCAGAGTGCTTCATCCTGCCAAGAATGTGCCCAGAGTGCTTCATCCTGCCAAGGACAGAGGTAGTGGATGTATCTCTCCACTGGTTCTGGAGGGGGCTTTGTGCCCAGAGTGCTTCATCCTGCCAAGGACAGAGGTAGTGGATGTATCTCTCCACTGGTTCTGGAGGGGGCTGTGTGCCCAGAGTGCTTCATCCTGCCAAGGACAGAGGTAGTGGATGTCATTCTCCACTGGTTGTGGAGGGGGCTTTGTGCCCAGAATGCTTCATCCTGCTCATGGCGGCCTCAGTAGCGTCGGAATCTTTGGCGCTCAGTGGCCTGCGGTGCTGGGTTGCGGCGGTGTCCTTTTCAGCGGTGCTGGTGGCGGTGGTGTCCTTGGCAGCGGTGCTGGTGGCAGCGCTGTCCTGTTCAGCGGTGCTGGTGGCGGCGGTGTCCTTGGCAGCGGTGCTGGTGGCGGCGGTGTCCTGTTCAGCGGTGCTGGTCGTGGCGGTGTCCTGTTCAGTGGTGCTGGTGGCGGCGGTGTCTTTGGCAGAGGTGCTTGTGGCGGTCTTGTCCGCCGTGCAGGTTTTCCCAGACTGTGCAGTTTTAGTGTGCCCCTTCCCCACCTTGGATGGTGGCGCAGCTGGATCCACACTCCCACCTGTACCCCTGGGAGCGGCTTTGTTTGAAGATTTTTTTCCTTTCTCCTGCCGGGCACTGCCCAACTTTTGGTGTTTTTGAGGTGGGGGACTGTCCGTGCTCTGGCTCCTTGGCACACTGGCTGCCCTGCTGCCTGGCGCACTCGAGAAGCCGGTCACTACGGGCACCACTGCTCCCGCTGATGTTGTGGCTGAGGCGCTGGGTTGGGACTTGGAGAGGTGGGCCCTAGGAGACTGAAGGGGTGGGGGAGGTGAGGGGAAGAGGTCAAAGTTGGACAGGAAAAGTTTTTGGGACACACTGGGATGGGTAGATGGAGGGGGTTTGGGAGTGGAGGAAGAGGTAGTGGTTGTAGGAGGTGTACGTTTGGTGGCTTTGGGTGAAGGTGCATGGGCTGGAGGCTGTCGAGAGGTGGATGGATGTTTGATGGGTGTGTGGCTGCGTTTGTGTACCTTGGGAGGTGGGCTCACGGACACACTGGGAGAGGACACAGGGGAGGTGTGAATGGTAGTGGGGGTGGTGACTGCATGTGAGTGGGGTGTGGTGGTGGGTGTGCTGGTGATGGAGGTAGTGGCTGACGATGTAGTGCATGCAGGTGTGAGTGGAGACGAGATTGGGAGGGAGGAGGGAGATGAGGAGGAGGGGGACACAGTGGAGGCAGTGGCATGTCTGCATGTGTATGATGCTTGCGTTTGTGCCTGTGGGATATGTGGTGCTTATGTTTGCCTGAGCTTCCCTTGTGTGTTGAGGTGTGTGCATGCTGGTCTGAGGGTGTGCTTGGGATAGGCTGAGGTACAGGGGTTTGGGTCTGGGTGGAGGAAGTTGGAGAGGGAGGCTAGAGACAGGGACAATGGCTGCCATCAGTGCTGAGGCCAGAGTCTGAAAAGCTCGCTGATGGGCTGCCTGACCAGAATGAATGCCCTCCAGGTATGGATTGGTTTGTTGAAACTGCCTCTCTATACCCTGGATGGCATTCAAAATGGTAGACTGCCCAACAGTGAGGGACTTCAGGAGGTCAATGGCCTCCTCGCTGAGGGCAGCAGGGGTGACAGGGGCAGGGGCTGAGGTGCTTGGGGCGAAGGAGATGCCCACCCTCCTGGGTGAACAGCCACAGGGCAAATGCTGAGGGGCTGCTGGGAGGGTGGTGCTGGTAGGGGGGGTGGCGGCTGTACCTGTAGATGCGGGGGGCACAGACGGGCCCGCCACCGCAAGGGAGCTCCCATCAGAGGAGGAGTCTGTATCTCTGGTCTCAGGTCCTGTCCCCGCCGTGGAGCTCCCCTCGGCCTCCGTCCAACTGTTGGCTTCTGACTCCTTTGTCTCGCCCTCCTGGGCCATGTGGGATGCAGCTCCCTCCTGCTCCGGTGCCACTGCTCCTTCACCTGATGATGCTAAGGCACGCAAGAACAGGAGACCACAAAAAGGGGGGGAAACAGAAGAAAGACATGTTGAGTGCATGCAATACTCCTACCGTTGGCAGACACTACAGACACAGAAGCCCCCTGCACTACGCCGTGCACTTGGAGTTCCCTAATCAATCCCAGGGACATGGTTTACAAGGCTAGGCCCGATTGCTGCACACATGGATGTCACAGGAGCCTGACTAGGTGTAGTTGGCTCTGTACACAGGTGGGGTGGGGTGCCACAGGACCTTCCTTAAGAAGGGACCCTGCCTACTAAACTCGCCCTGGCCTAAGGGAATCCACAGCCCACCTTCCCCACCCAGACACCTCCACTGCACGCTGAATCAGCTGAATGAGAGTGTACTCACCCCCTTGTGGCTGCTGTGATGCCCTCAAGCGCCCATCCAACTCCGGGTACACCACCACAAAGATCTGGAACATCAGGGGGGTCATGGTGCGACGGGCACCCCTCCTACGTTTGGGAGGCCATCCCCAGCTGGGCCTCTGCCGTCTTCTTGCTCCAGCGGCGAACGTCCTCCCATCTTTTCCGGCAGTGGGTGCTCTGTCTGTGGTAGACCCCCAGGGTCCGGACTTCCTTGGCAATGGCACGCCAAATATCCTTCTTCTGGTGGGCTCTGACCTACACGAATAGTACAGGGGAAAAGGAGAAGATATAAGCGCCCGCACCATCACAGTCATTGGCCCGCATTCCTACCCTTGCCATGTCGCACATGCACTCACCGTCGTTTCATGCACGCCATATTCTCCCCCCCATTTTTCATCCACACCACTCCAAGCAGCCATTTCCCACACACGATGCTCAGAGTGTACTCACCTGTTTGTCTGGAGGACTGTAGAGTACCGTGTACTGGGGTAGGACCCCATCCACTAGTTTCTCCAACTCCTCCATGCTGAAGGCAGGGGCCCTTTCCCCAGGCACACAAGCCATTGTCTCTTCCAGACTGAGGTCACAGCAGCACTTGCAGTGTAGGTCCTCTCCTGTCGAAGATCAGGTATCAAGTGATTGAACAGAGAGAAAACGGCGGTCACGTCCGCGGCAGTGTGTATCGTCACCGCCGGCGTACATTGTCATTGGCTCCTGGGACCTATAGGGTCCAATGTTAACCAATGCAGGTTTGCACCGCGGTCTTCGACCGCCTATCGCGACGGTGTACAACGCCAGCGCAATTACCTCAGATCCCCTTGTCCCACCTTACAGGACAGGCAGCTGCCATTTCAGGGGGCCACATGGCATTAATTTTAAATGCATCACACATATATAGGCCTTGATTATACACTAAGACAGCCAATTGTCGATTTTGTTGACTCTCTGCTCGCTGTAGCCATGGGAATTTCGGGTCCTAGATGAAGTGTGGTATGTAAAAATCTGTTTTCAGCCTTCCCTAGTCCAGTCGCCTTTTCAGTCCCCAGAATTGTGTTTCATGTGAGCTTGCAGCCACAGCTTTCATTTGGTAGACTTGCCTTGCAGGTTCAATTAGTCTATGGCTGCATTTATTAGAGAAGCTTAGGACAGCATTGGCATACTGAGTCAAGGTGGCTTCAATTTGTATTGGCTGCCTGGCCAGCGACAGTTCCTCATAGAACCTTATCTACCAAGTCATTGTGTCCGACCGTGCATAATGCCTTACCATATATTTTAAATGTGTTTTTCAGGTCGTACCATGGGTTTAGAAGAAGAATTTAGGGGCAGATTTATGAAAAGTGGTGCTGCCGTAGTGCAGCCCACTTTTCTTGCATCTCCTAGCGCCCCCCTTATGCCGCCATGTGTGCGCTGTATTTAAAATAGGCCGCACCATGGCGGTAGTTAGGGGGTACTAGCGTCATAATCTTTTACACTAATCCAGCGCTTTGCAGGATTAGCATCAAGAATTTTGACCCTAATCCTGCAAAGCACCCAGACGCCCATTGAAACCAATGGAAGCCTGCTTTTAACGCCTGCCTTGAGCAGGCGTTAACAGTGCCCAAAAACAATGGCGGAAAGAAATCTCTTAGATTTCCTTGTGCCCCTAATGAGGGACACCCACTATGCGTACATAATGCCTGTCACAGGCATAATGTAGCACAAAGGGTTACACAGTGGCGCAATGCATGCATTGCATCACTTTGTAAATATAGCACAGTGTTTTTGGCCTTCTAACACCACAATAGCATAAAACAATGACGCTAATGTGGTGTTAGAATGGCGCAAGGCCCTCTTAAATCTGAGCCTTAGGGGCATATTTATACTCTGTTTGCGCCGGAATTGCGTCGTTTTTTTTTACGCAAATCCGACGCAAAGCTAACTCCATATTTATACTTTGGCGTTAGACCCGTCTAGCGCCAAAGATCTTGGAGTTTGCGTCATTTTTTAGCGTGGACACCTACCTTGCGTTAATGATATGCAAGGTAGGCGTTCCCGTCTAAAAAATTACTCCAAGGCATGTGCGCCTTATTTAAACTCCCGTGCAAAAATGACGCACGGGAGTGGGCGGGTCAAAAAAAATGACGTCTAGCCGCTTTTGCGTAATTTTTTAACGCCTGGTCAGGGCAGGCGTTAAGGGACCTGTGGGCTCTGAAGGAGCCCAGAGGTGCCCTCCCATGCCCCCAGGGACACCCCCTGCCACCCTTGCGCACCCCAGGAGGACGTCCAAGGATGGAGGGACCCATCCCAGGGAACTTAAGGTAAGTTCAGGTAAGTATTTTTTTATTTATTTTTTTGTGGCATAGGGGTGCCTGATTTGTGCCCCCCTACATGCCACTATGCCCAATGACCATGCCCAGGGGACATAAGTCCCCTGGGCATGGCAATTGGGCAAGGGGGCATGTCTCCTGTCTGTGCTATGACAGGAGTCATTCCAATGGGGGTTGGGAGTAAAAAAAAATGGCGCAAATCGGGTTGAGGCCAATATTTTGCCTCAGACCTGACTTTCCCCATTTTTTGACGCCCAAGCTCCATTTTCCCCTACGCCGGCGCTGCCTGGTGTGGGTCATTTTTTTTGACGCACACCGGTCAGCTGCTCCGGCTAACGTCATTCAATAAATAAGGCGCCCGCATGGCGCTTTGGAATGGCGTTAGCCGGCGTTAAAATTTTTGACGCACAACTGCGTTGCCGCAGTTGTGCGTCAAAAAGTATAAATATGGGCCTTAGTTTTTTACCTATTGATGGTAAGATTCATCCTTATACAAACATTCTCAAACCCTTTGAGCATCCTGTTCGTTGATAATTCAGTGCAGGGCAGGAACACGGCATCATCGGCAAAGAAAAGTATCTGGATTTTTTTCACTTAATATACATGGAGAGCCCATATTAAATGTTAGGAGGATTTCATCAACTTCGTGGATAAAAAGATTAAATAGGAGCACGTATGAACGCATCCTTGTCATTCGCTGACACATTGCAAAACTGGGTGTAGTTTCTCCTTTAGGGCCTTATCAGCTGTATTACCATGTTTAAACAGACACAAAATTGACTGAAGTGCTTAGATCAAGCAGTGTCTGCCACAGGATGGATCTGTCAACCAAGTCAAAGTCTGTTTTCAGGTCAATGAAACTCTAGTTCGTTATGCATGCATATTTCAGGCAGATATTGTACAGCCTCATGGCTTGGTCAACTATGCCTTGAACTTTTCTGAAGCCAAGTTTTATGGGTGAGAACATCCTCTTCTCTTCAGCCCAGTCTTTCAGGCAAATAAGTAGTAATTTCCAATAAACCGTACTTGCTCCATCTAATGCTAAATCTAGAAAATGGTCTATAGTTTGCAGGCACCACCTCATTGTCCCAGGCTATAATACACCATTGTTAAAATCGGTGCCCAAAACGACAAGTCGTTTCAGTAGCTATTACTTGCCACTCTGTCTAGGCCAAAAGCTTTCTTCTGCTTTTGGCTGATGATCGTTTCCCGTTCAATAAACTCAAGGTGGAGTTCCCTAGTCGTTTCTGTAGGCACAGGCATGACTGCTGTTCTTGAAAGTTGAGAACATTTCTTGCTAGAGCTTCGCTGGAGAGGCCTTGGGGCTCTGCAGACTGGTAGGTGCGCTGTTTCCAAGTTATATGCTGAATCACAACAACCGCAGCTAACAGTTCCCAAAAGCACCTGTTTTTGTCTGTTGTTGTTTGTCCAGGTATCGCCCAAGCTTCTGTGTCAGGTTGCCTCTTTTTATATTTGATGAATTGCTGATATTTTCGACTCAGTGGCCCATATTTATACTTTTTGACGCAAAACTGCGGCAACGCAGTTTTGCGTCAAAAAAATTAGCGCCGGCTAACGTCATTCTGAAGCGCCATGCGGGTGCCGTATTTATTGAATGACGTTAGCCGGCGTTAGCCGCCGGCGCCGTCTGGTGTGCGTTAACGACGTACACCAGGCAGCGCTGGCGTAGGGGGATATGGGGCTTGGGCGTCAAGAAATGGGGCAAGTCAGGTTGAGGCAATTTTTTCACCTCAACCCGATTTGCGCCATTTTTTCACACTCCCAACCCACATAGAAATGACTCCTGTCTTAGCAAAGACAGGAGTCATGCCCCCTTGCCCAATGGCCATGCCCAGGGGACTTCTGTCCCCTGGGCATGGTCATTGGGCATAGTAGCATGTAGGGGGGCACAAATCAGGCCCCCTTATGCCACAAAAAAATAAAAAATAAAACACTTACCTGAACTTACCTAAATGTCCCTGGGATGGGTCCCTCCAGCCTTGGGTGTCCTCCTGGGGTGGTCAAGGGTGACAGGGGGTGTCCCTGGGGGCATGGGAGGGCACCTCTGGGCTCCTTCAGAGCCCACAGGTCCCTTAACGCCTGCCTTTTGCAGGCGCTAAAAAACAGCGCAAAAGCGGCTGTACGTCATTTTTTTGGACCCGCCCACTCCCGGGCGTCATTTTTGCCCGGGAGTATAAATCCGACGCACATGCCTCGGAGTCGATTTTTTAGACGGGAATGCCTACCTTGCATATAATTAACGCAAAGTAGGTGTCCACGCTAAAAAATGACGCTAACTCCATGGACTTTGACGCTAGACGCGTCTAACGCCAAAGTATAAATATGGAGTTAGTTTTGCGTCGAAATTGCGTTAAAAAAAACGACGCAATTCCGGCGCAAACGGAGTATAGATATGCCCCAGTGTTTTTAAAGGACTTCACATCTTTTGCACCAAGCTTATTTTTTAGAGCGGTTGCTAGAACCTGCTTGATTTTTGCACATTTGGAATCAAACCACTCGGTTTCATATTTCTTAGCATCAAACACAGAACCCGTTTTGACCTTATTTGGGTGTTTGCTCACAGTGCTTGTTAAAATTAACAGGAATTCTAGTGTCTGTATCACTTTTGGATTTGATCTGTCCTTTTGGACAAATAGTTCCTTACATGCTTGTGACCATTCGTTACTTGCTGCTGATCAGGTAAAACAGTAGTCCAGGAAATAGTATTCCTATTTGGTTTTATGGAAAAGGATTCATGGTCCATTAAACATGATACTTTTCCTTCAGTCATATGAGAGAGAAAAAGATCTAAAGACGACTCTTGATGACGCAGAAAAAGAAGGACCAACATATATTCATATATCATGTAACCAAAATCGTATAATGTAGTATGATTTTAGTAAAGAAAATAATGGACGAGGGAAATTGTGCCCTCGGAGTAGTTCGCCATTATTATAAACGGGCTTAATTAATCATGAAGAATTAACAAATGTAGTAATCCGTCATAATTGCAAATGTGTTCTATGATTTTCTTATTGAAACTGTTTTATGCTTAGCTTAAATTTAGTAGAGGCTTTGGCCTAGTCGCCTGGTCTCAAATATTACTGCGTGGTTTTCATTTTGATTAACAAAAATACCTTATTCTGTATTTCTCCAGTAGAGATGACTAATAAACTTATCTCCAAGGTTTCGTGCTAGGCCTGTTTCATCCCCATTGATACAAGGTCAGCTTCTGCAGGTGCGGACAATAAAAGTACTGATACCGAATTAATTGCCAAACTTTGTTGCAATTTGTGTTCCAAGGCTCCAAGGACAATGTATGCATAAATGAGTACTAGGAGAAAGACACTATTCATTGGTCAAATTGAAGCCACCCTATGAACCCTCCAATGGAAGACCCTGCTAAATTTGGAATGTTTCTTACTTAAACCCACCGGACAAAGAGAAGTCAGCCATTTTCCTTGATGCCATCTTTGAAGCCAAATGCCAGACGCCATCTTAGACGACATCTTGATGCCCTTTTCTCTATTCTAGAGAAAGAGACTTTGAAATTCTCACCCTAGAGACTTTAACTTTAAACCTGCCCCGTCTTGCCCATGCAGTAACTTTGCCCCTTTCTCCTTGCTGCCGCAAGGGAACTTGCCCTTAACTTTGCCCCTTTAAATCTGCCCCATGCTGATCGAACCGGTACCTGAAGGAGGAAGACTTTCTTGAATGCTGATTGTATTTGGTAATTATGAAAGGATAATTGTATTATGCATTGTGGTTTTCCTTTTAGGTACCAACTGCTATTTTGATAGGGCCCAAGCTAGAAGTTTTCCAAATTTGTGTTGACTAAATTCGTTTTGCATGAAGCCCCACATGCCAATGCTAATTAGAGGTTAGTCGAGGTATTCACTTGACGCACCATGTTAAATTGAAATCTTGTTATGCTGACCGATGTATTAAATTAGTCAAATTCAGTTGCTTATATTAGTGATTTGTATTGCTATAACTGAGTGCATTATAATTCAGATTTTGCGTAGATTGCGTTTCTTCCGCCGCTATGGACAGCTAGTAATGTTCGTATACATATATCATTTGGTTTTGAGACTTATATACATTGTGCTAGCTTTGTTAATATAGGGAAATAAATTCCCTAACTTTTAATAAACTGGTGTGGTTATTCATGACTGAAAGGTCATGGTGCGTCGAAATACCAACTGTTATTGATTCCTAATGTGTTATTTTAATCTATTAATTGAGTATTGGCTATCGATTACAATAGTCATTGATTATTGATTTAAGTGATCCGACTATTCTAGGATGAGGAGAGCCCAACTTGGCTAAAAGGTTCACCGACCTCCAACGTGTCCAGGTACAGGGAAATTTATAAGGGCTGGACGCGTTATCAGTAGATGGTAGCAGAGGATGGTTTCGCCCTTTGGGACCCCATCCGAATAATAGACGGAGTCAAGTTAGAATTTTCTTTGATAAAACAAGTTGGAGAAATGGTGATGCCCTAAATCCCCAATGACTTTCCCGGAATCTCAGAGCTTGCGAATGGAGGAGATAGAGGTGTGAGAATGTTTTCGGCGTTTCTAGTGACAGTATGAGAGAAGTTAGGGTTTTGCGCTTGCACAGATTATTGCCGCAGATTGATTGAGAAGTTGTGAGGATTTTAGGGGGTTACGAACTCCAATTAAAAGATTTTAGAGGAGTGTTACTCCAAAGTGTGAGAGTAGGGAAGTCATCGAACTTCACATGTGTGTAGCACTTTGTGCAGGAAAAAATTGTCCATGTGGTTGTTGATGTCGAGGCGGGCCCTGCGAGGTCAAGAGACTCCGGAGTATGTTGAAAAGTGTATGAGACACTTGATTGATGTTGTAATCTGTTCGGTTTAATAGGTTGATCGGGCGTGGTCAACAATTCGGTATGAATATTGAGGAATGAAAGAACATTTTTGACTTTGAGATTTGACGAATTCTAAGGTGCACTAGAATAGTTCATTGATCAGTTGAGAGTAAAGTTTGCGGGTCAAATTTTGCTTGCGAAAGCAGGAAACCGAGAAAGATGGAATAACTGCCGAGGCTAGTGAAAAATCCCTAAGGTTTCTGAAGCGATTGTATTACCCTTCCTGTAGTAAACCGACAGATTTGTTTTCTTCTTTTTGGTTAGTGCTCGTGATATATTGGGGAAATTAGTTTTGAGTGAAGCTGAATGAAGGAGGACAAGCCGCGGGACTTTGTCAGCTGCAGTGTGTGAGTGTGACGTCACTAGGAGCCGCGCTGGGATAGGTTGGTTGGTGAGAAGGGTCGCGCACGGATTGGACACAGTCCGTTAAGCGCAATTGGTGGGGAAAGGCAAGCGAAGAGTATTCCGGGAATTAAAGTCACTTATTGATTACATATTTTAGAAAAATAAAAGACGGAAAGATGAATTTTTTCAAAGCATTTAAGAGTGCCTTGAGGGGAGATGTATATATAAAAGCAAATGTAGGAGAAGAAACACCACCTGAGGGTACACCAGCTTACATCGTGATTGAAGAAAAGGGTGTCGCACCATGTCTTTGGCTAAAGCAATGGTGCAAATTAACAGAGAAGCATGGAAGTGTAGCGTTCCCTATCCATGGGTCGTTTAATCTAAGAGTTTTGGAAAATCTAAGATTCGCGCTATACGACATGAAAGTACCTCCAAGACCAGCACAGTTTGAGGCATAAGCAATTTGGGAGCTAATAGCTAGGAACCAAAAACAAAAGAAATTTGAGACAAGAATAAGAAAAGTAGAAAAGACACTAGCGGATGCTAGATGGGACAGTACACAAAAGGTTTGGAGATCAGATGTATTGCAGGGAATTAAATTGTTTCCAGCAATCACTGATGAAGCAGAGACGGAAGGAAGGAAAGCTACCTATAAAACAAACAGGAGTCAGTCCAGAGATAGAGAAAACAACAGGAATTCGAAAAGATCAGACTAGTCAGACGATGAGGAGTTCATCATACAATTGCTAAATGATCGCCCGCCACCATATGTGGAAAGCGAAAAAGGCTCAAGCATTAGTACTGCCCCTCCAGAACCAATACAAGGTAATGTGACACCGAATTTGAAAATATCACAGAGGCAGAGCAGTTCCGATATGCCCTTCGCACCACAAATACCACAAATTCAGAGAATATATCCAGATGTGCCTAAATTGATTCAGGTTCAAAGGCGCTGCTGTAATGAGCATGATCTGGGAATGACTTCTGATTTAATGGCGCAGGGAGGACAGAATTATCAAAGACCGACATTGATTCAAGACAAATCAACACAAATTTTGATGCCTGAAAAGCAGGTACAAGAAGTGCCGAGGTACACTCGAGTAACAGAGAGCCAGTTAGGTATGCCAGCAATGATGAACCATAACGTGGGGATTAACATGCCACAGAATTCGGGGAACAGACAGAATCCAGATGCAATATCTCTGCCTATCACTGTAGGTCCGCCAGTGCCATTGTATATACAGGCAAACCCAAACGTATGCGATCAGGGGGTAATGACACAAAGTGAGACAGGGAGAAGATGCATAGAAAACACTCCAGGAATGACTCCGGTAGGAACACTGCCAAATGGATCTGGGACTTTGTCGGAATTTAGCCCAATTCCAATTTGTGCTCCGTCAACTGTGGTAAGGTCAAATCCACCACTAATAGTACTGTTAACTTCAAAAACTGAAACGTTGCAGCAACCATCAGTAGCAGTTGATGTAAGTGCGACATTGATGGGACTGAACGCACAACAGCTAACACAATGGTTCAACAGTCTGAACTCCCCACAGAGTACATCCAGCGGGAAGGGAGAAGAATACCTGAATAAAATAAGATTGGGCATAGAAGCAGATGAACTAGTAGAGGGAACAATGGGTCTGAACAGGTTAGAATCATACACAGAAGAAGAGCTGAGATACATGTGCCCTAGGATTACAAGAGAAGTGAGCAGTCTACATAAGAAGTTACAAGAAGACTTTGAGACAAAAGACTTTGAACACATGAGATCTGCAGGGATGAAAACACACCTAAAGGAGATACTGCAGAGCGCGCAGGTCTGGAGATGTTTAGACAAGTGGGAAAGTAGATGGGTTAAGAAAAAGGACAAAAAGAAAGAAAGTACCCCAGATCGGAATGAAAAAGCACAACAGAATGACGACCTGATAACCATGTTGCCGATGAGAGAAACAGCAGGGGGAAAACTTGTACATGTACCGTGGCACAGGTGCGATATTCAATCCTTTACGGATGATTTCCCTAAATTAAGAGAGAAACCGATCGAATGGTATCAACAAACAGATAGATTTGTGAAACTCGCAAAATGTCTTTGGGAAGACCTGAATACTTTATTTGAAATTGTGGTTCCGGCAGATTTGTGGGAAGATTGTAAGAGGGCTGTAGGTTGGCCAACAAGTGAACCAGAAAGAGATAGGGACACAGGAGCACCATCACCTACGGTAATGAGTTTATACCATAAGGTGATCGAGCACTTGAAAACAAAGGTTGCGTCGAAAAATGTGGATTGGCAGAGGATTGACAGAACAGCACAAGAAGTTAAAGAGTCGATACATGCGTACTATGAGAGATTGTTGAAAGCGTTTAAAAATTATAGCGGTACGGAAACGATTGAGGCAAAGGACATGCTCCATTTTGTGTTCAGATTTGTGGAAGGGTTGAGACCCGAGATCAGTCAGATGATTAAAATGCATTTGATTTGTTGGCAGTCAAAATCGATCGACGAAGTGTTGAACTATGCAAAATACTGCAGTGATGAGATCGAGACAAAGCAGAAAAGGTCGAAAGAAAAAGTGATGGTGATGCAGCTTAGAGCACCTCAGACAGGTTTGCAAGGTTTACAAGGTTTTCAACAACAGTTGCCGCAGCAGCAACAGCAGGGAAATGCTATGTTTCAGCCACAAATGAGAGGCAGAGGGCGAGGAGGTTTTGTGAATAATGGTCCTGATTTAAATACTGTTATGATTCCGAATGGTATACAGGCAATGAAGAAGGTGATGCCATGTCACACATGCGGAATCGTCTGGCATTGGAAACGGGAGTGCCCAATGATGGTGCAGGAAGGTATAGGTCAGCAAAACAATGATGTCAATGCATTTGAGAATATGAGAGGACCGAAATTGAGAGGTCCAAATCCAAATTTTCTAAATAATGTAAATCAAATGCAGGGTTTACAACCCATACAACCGCAGCAGGTGCAAATGCCCCGTGCACAAATGGCACAGTTGCAGCCAATGCAACAGCAGTTTCCTATGGTACCTAATCAGCAAATGCAAATACCCTTAGCACCAATGAATCAGCAACAAGTAAAGCTTCCTCAACAGGTCGTGGGTCAAGGAATGAACCAAAATGACACAGTACACCAATTCCTGTTACACAGTGAGAATGGAATAAATGATGTATGGGAGAGTGAAAGTTCAGATGAGGAGGGAAATTGTATGCTTGCAGCATCCTTGGAAGTTGATCACAAGGGTCCGTATGTGGAAGGAAGGGTTATGGGTCACCGCGTTTCGTTCTTGGTTGACACCAGAGCTACACACTCTACAGTCAGAAGCATCGAAGTACCACATTTGCCACTTTCAGGGAGAACGGTTCAAGTAGTGGGAGTAGCCAATAGGTACCTGACAAACCCAATCACAGATCCAGTGCAAGTCAGAATTGGTAACTATCAAGGGTCACATAAATTTGTGGTGTGTGACTCAAGCCCGATATCATTATTAGGGAGAGACTTATTGTGTAAATTGGGATGCTCGATTATGTGTTCAAATGATGGAATTAAAATCCAGATAAACAGTGATGAGGAAGAAGAGCACAGTTTAGGAGGAGACGAAGTGGAAACTGTCGATGAAGAGTATCCCCTGATTACTTTTTATCCAATGCTCACTGAAGCAGATATTCCTGCTGAGTTACAGGAAACAGTTGGAAAGGAAGTGTGGGATATGACAGGAAAAGAAGTAGGATTGGTCAAAGGAGTAGAACCAGTGAAAGTGACTGTGAAACCCAATGTAAATTTTCCTCAGACCCCACAATACCATATGGCGCAAGACACCCTCATGAAAGTCGCCCAACTCATTGATGAGTTTGTAAAACAGCGAGTACTGAAAGAAGTGTTAAGCAGTCCATGTAATTCACCAATCATGGGACTAATAAAACCAAGAGGAAAGGTCCAGATTGTTCAGGATATTGAGGAAAATTAATGACATAATAGTCAAATGTTGTCCCGTAGTACCAAATCCAGCTGTGATAATGTTTCAAGTTCCCTGTGATGCTGAGTGGTTCTCAGTCATCAACTTGTCACAAGCATTCTTTTCTGTGCCTCTTCATGAGGACAGCCAATTTCTCTTTTGTTTCAAATTCCTAGACAGAGTCTGCAGTTGGTGTCGAATTCCTCAAGGGTTTTCGGAGTCACCATCAATTTTCAATCAGATTCTAAAGAAAGATTTGGAATCATTGGAATTACCATTTGAATCAACCTTGGTACAGTACATTTACGATTTGCTGATCGCATCTAAGACAGAAAATGACTGTACAGCTGACACTATTGCCCTATTGAACCATTTGGGAAGGAACGGACACAAAGTGTCCCCTTCAAAATTACAGTTCTGCCAGAAGAAAGTTAAATATTTGGGTCACCAAATAGAGAAAGGGTCGAGAAGAATTATGAAAGAGAGAATAACAAGGGTACTTCAAATGAGTCCACCGAAGACGAGAAGAGAGGTGAGGACGTTTTTGGGAATGGTGAGCTACTGTCGCCAATGGATTCCCAATTTCTCAACTCTAGCAAAACCATTACTGAAACTGACCCAGAAAGATGCGCTGGATGAAATAGTGCTGAAAAGAGATGAGATGGATGCTTTTATTGAATTGAAGGAATGCATGTGCAGGGCTACAGCTTTACGTATGCCTGATTACACAAAGCCTTTTGCATTATTTTGTCATGAACGTGATGCATGTTCCTTGTCTGTCTTCACTCAAGCCCATGGTGGCGTGAACAGAACAGTAGCATATTTTTCAGCTACTTTGGATCCGGTCGCAGCAGCACTGCCAGGGTGCTTGCGTGCCGTAGCAGCACTTGGTATCAGCCTAAATCAGAGTGAAGGAATAGTGATGGGACATCCTTTAACAGTCATGGTCCCTCACTCAGTCGAGATACTTTTGACACGTTCCCGAACACAGCACATGACCAGTGCTAGGCTTACAAGGTACGAGACAATAATTTTGGGTTCACCTAGGCCCATATTTATACTTTTTGACGCTAAACTGCGCTAACGCAGTTTAGCATCAAAAAAATTTGCGCCGTCTAACGCCATTCTGAAGCGCCATGGGGGCGCCGTATTTATGGAATGGCGTTAGACGGCGCAATCAGACCGGCGCTGCCTGGTGTGCGTGGAAAAAAACCACGTAGACCAGGCAGCTCCGGCGTTGGGAAAAAATGACGTTAGGGCGTCTTAAAATGGCGCAAGTCAGGTTGACGCTAAAAAATCGTTGTAACCCGACTTGCGCCATTTTTTTTCTACGCCCATCCCCCATCAACATGACTCCTATCATTGTAAAGATAGGAGTCATGCCCCCTTGCCCAATGGCCATGCCCAGGGGACTTCTGTCCCCTGGGCATGGTCATTGGGCATAGTGGCATGTAGGGGGGCACAAATCAGGCCCCCCTATGCCAAAAAAAATTATTTAAAAAAAAAAAAAAAATACTTACCTGAACTTACCTGAATGTCCCTGGGGTGGGTCCCTCCGTCCTTGGGTGTCCTCCTGGGGTGGGCAAGGGTGGCAGGGGGGGTCCCTGGGGGCAGGGGAGGGCACTCTGGGCTCATTTTGAGCCCACTTGTCCCTTAACGCCATGCCTGACCCAGGCGTTAAAAAGCGGCGCAAATGCGCCGTTTTTGGCCACGCCCACTCCCGGGCGTCATTTTTGCCCGGGAGTATAAATACCACGTAAAGGCCTGGGAGTCATTTTTTAAGACGGGAACGCCTCCCTTGCATATCATTAACGCAAGGAAGGGGTTCACGCTAAAAAATGACGCCCACTCCGGGCACTTTGGCGCCCGAAGCGTCTAACGCCATAGTATAAATATGGCGTTAGTTTGCGTTAGTTTAGCGTCGAATTTGCGTCGAAAAAAACGACGCAAATTCGGCGCAACCAGAGTATAAATACGGCCCCTAATGTGCAGCTGAAAAGGTGCACTACGTTGAATCCAGCAACTTTGTTTCCCAGTGAAAATGTCGAAATTGAGAATGCTGAAGACATCAAGCACGACTGTCTTCAGGTGACTGAATTTTGTATAAAACCAAGACCTGACATCAAAGTAACCCGATTGGAAGAAAACAATCAAGTTATTTTTGTTGATGGTTCATGTTTAAGGGATGCACTAGGAATATTGAAAGCAGGATATGCTGTATGTACAATAACAGGTGTTCTGGAAGCATCTTGGCTTCAAGGAGTTTACTCTGCACAAGTAGCGGAACTGGTAGCATTTACTAGAGCTTGCCAACTTTCCGCATTAATGAAAGTCACCATTTACACTGCATGACTTTGGACAGTTGTGGTCACAAAGAGGCTTCATGACCTCTTCAGGATAACCAGTGAAAAATGGTGAAAGAATAAGAGAATTGTTACATGCCATCCAGTTACCAGGAGAAGTAGCAGTGGTAAAATGCAGTGCACACTCGAAATCACAAGACTATGGGGGTCATTACAACATTGGCGGTAAAAGGCGCTTACCGCCGTGCAGAAGACCGCCAACACACCGCCGCGGCTGCGGAATACCGCCACAGCTATAATGACCCACATCTCGGATTCTGCCGAAATACAGACACCCACACAAGTCCGCCCCACCAAAGGTCAGTGATAAACTGGTGAAAACAAATCCTCCACCGTCACGCCAACAGAAACACTCCCATGCTATTACGACCCACGAATCCACGCAGTGGTCTTTCAACCGTGGTATTCCATTGGTGGTACACATTGCCGCGCTAAAAATACACACACATCTCCAAAACACCGCCACATTGGACAATTCAAAATACACACACCTGACACACATACAAACACCACTCCCACACACCCAACACAAACCCCTATGATCAAAAAATCTGAAAGGAGGCCAGAGAGAGACTACAGCAATAGACAACCCCACCACACAGAGACACACAACACCATCACCCATACAACATCCACGCTCAAAACACCCCACACCTCCACACATCACCACACTCATCAACACATACACCACCCCACACATCACCTACACCACCCCATGTCACGCCAAAGACACCCCAGGTTTTCCGAGGAGGAGCTCAGGGTCATGGTGGAGGAAATCCTACGGGTAGAGACACAGCTATTTGGAGCACAGGTGCAGCACACCTCCATAGCCAGGAAGATGGAGCTATGGCGAAGAATCGTCGACAGGGTCAATGCTGTGGGACAGCATCCAAGAAATCGGGAGGACATCCGGAAGAGGTGGAACGACCTACGGGGGAAGGTGCGTTCAGTGGTCACCAGGCACAACATCGCGATTCAGCGGACTGGCGGCGGACCCCCACCTCCTCCCCCACAACTAACAACATGGGAGGAGCAGGTCTTGACCATCGTGCATCCAGAGGGCCTCGGAGGAGTCAGTGGAGGAATGGACACTGGTAAGTCAAATCTTAACTATCATATCCCCCACCCTACCTGCATGCTATCACACACCCCCACCCTCACCCCCTCCCCTATCACTACAACTCCTCACTAATGTACTAATAACACAAACCACACATCCCAACACCAAGCCCTGCATGACACAACTAAGCATGGACACCCAGCACTAAAGCATGCTCACTGCACATACCCTTAACAACCCCCCAACCATCATCATACAAGCCCCCACACAGGAATGCTTGCACTGGGGTAAACGCACACCCACCCATTGCACACCATGACACACACACATGCAATAATTATGCTCTTATACCCCTGCAGGACCACTACGTAACGTCACCACACAGTAGGGTCCAGACATCTCCACTCCACCCACAGAAGAGGCCCACAGTGACGACAGCAGCTCTGGCCAACTGGATCCAGATGACCAGCCCGGACCATCGTGGGCCTCGGGACAGTCGGTTCCCCTTGCACAGGCACAGCCCAACACTGACCTTCCACCCTCTGGTAACACCAGCACAGCACCCACCCAGCGGGCCCATACCTCCGTACCCAGGACACGTCAATCAGCGGTGTGTCCACCACTACAGGGAACCCAGGGTCCCTTAACGCCTTTCCTTGACCCTGGCGCTAAAATCCGGCGCAAATGTGGGTTTTTTAGACCCGCCCACTCCCGGGCGTCATTTTTGCCCGGGAGTATAAATACGACACAATAGCATTGCAGTCATTTTTTAAGACGGGAACGCCTACCTTGCATATCATTAACGCAAGGAAGGTGTTCACGCAAAAAAATGACGCTAATTCCATGGACTTTGGCGCTAGACGCGTCTAACGCCAAAGTATAAATATGGAGTTAGTTTTGCGTCGAATTTGCGTCGAAAAAAACGACGCAAATTCGGCACAAACGGAGTATAAATATGCCCCAGAATGAGCCCAGAGGTGCCCTCCCCTGCCCCCAGGGACACCCCCTGCCACCCTTGCCCACCCCAGGAGGACACCCAAGGCTGGAGGGACCCACCCCAGGGACATTAAGGTAAGTCCAGGCAGCCACAGCCCAGGGCACAGCACCGCTGAACAGGTCAGAGACAGCAAAGGCAAGCACCGCTGAACAGGACAAAGCACTGCTGAGCACGGCAAAGACCGCCATGGCAAAGCACCGCTGAACAGGTCAGAGACAGCAAAGGCAAGCACCGCTGAACAGGGCAAAGACAGCCATGGTGAAGACCGCTGAACAGGCCAAAGCACCGCTGAACAGGGCAAAGACCGCCATGGTGAAGACCGCTGAACAGGGCAAAGCACCGCCAAATCAAGCATCGTTAGCCCATGTGCAGCTGGGACAGTGACGGAACTGGAACCGTCACGGGGCGCATGATGCACTCTGGGCACCATTCCCCCTCCAGAACCAGTGGAGACCTGCATCCACTCTGTCTGTCCTTCACAGGATGAAGCACTCTGGGCACCAGTCCCCCTCCAGAACCAGTGGAGACCTGCATCCACTTGAGAGACTGTGGCTTTGCACTCCCCAGGATGGTACAGTGGGCAAGCCATCCACTGTAGAGACTTGAGAGACTGTGGCTTTGCACTCCCCAGGATGGTACAGTGGGCAACCCACCCACTGTAGAGACTTGAGAGACTGTGGCTTTGCACTCCCCAGGATACATCAATGGGCATGGAGCCCCGTCGTGGATCTGGCGTGGTGCTGTCATCCGGCTGAGGTGCCCCCCCTTCCCTTCCCCCTGAGGTGCCTGTTGTATTTCTATCTGATGCCCCTGCAGTGTTCTCTCCGTTTGTGGACAGGTATCTAGTGTGGGCCTCGCCCATGCATTTTGGGCCCAGTGGTCCAGGGACATTGAAATGTGCATACCTGTACTACTAATCGTGATGTATATATTTGGAATGTGTATATATTGATGTATATATGTGCTTACTGACTTTTTGATACATTACAATGTTTTAACTCATTTTGTTTCGTCGTAGCATTCTTCCAGGGGGGTTTGGGGGTTGTTACTGTGATGTTCGGAAATGCATTGGTGTGTGTGTTGTAGTGGGTGAGGGTTGGGTTGGGGGTGGGGGTGTTGGGTGTGTGTCCCCCTGACTTTTGTCTCCCTCCTCCCCTATGTCGTAGGTGCAGTACTCACCATTGTCTTCGGCGCCTACGTTGCTGGTGATCGTAGAGGAGCAGGAAGACAAGCGCAGGGAGTATTTGTAGTTCGGGCTCCATGGTGGCCTCCTCGTGGAGTGTGTTCAGGTGAGCGGTTTCCCATTGCAAGAGCTGTTTCCGCCGTGTTTTTATCCATGGTGAATCCGCCCCGAAAAAGTTGGCGGATTGGCGGGTTGTGATACTGTGGGCGGTACTTTGTCTTCCGCCTGTCTATTGGCGGTGACCGCCGCGCTGCTTGTCTGTACCGCTATGGCGGTCGGAGTGTTAAAGTGGCTGTCTATGTTGGCGGTTTCCGCCACGGTCATAATTCCCTTTTTTTGTCCGCCGGCCTATTTGCGGTATTACCGCAGCTTTAAAACCGTCCGCCAGGGTTGTAATGACCACCTATGTTTCTTTGGGAAATGGATATGCAGATCAAGTCACAAGGTTTTGCGCATTGAACTGTATATTGCTCAGAGACGAATGGAACTTGATAAATGAGCCAGAACTTGAACCAAGTGAAGCTTTTGCTCTAAAGGTTGTAGATGAAATTGATGAATTGAAATCGTTACAGAATGATGTTAGTGAAGATGAGAAACTCTCATGGAGAAAATGACAATGATTTGTGGGTTTCAAGTGAAGGGAGATTGGTTCTGCCAAACAGTCTTTTGACACAGTTAGCCAGACTATATCATGGAAAAGCCCATCTTGGAAAGGATGCCATTGTTAGACTATTCAAAATTGATTGGTTTAATCCCAAATTCCGTCAAGTTGCTGAAGCAGTTTGCCATTGTTGCGTCATTTGCCAACAAATGAACGCAGGGAAAGGAACAGTAGTAAATTTGAGCCACATTGGAAGGGCAGGAGGTCCATTCAGCAGGATGCAAATGGATTTTATTGAAATGCCTGTGCTTGGAGGCTTGAAGTATGTGTTGGTGATTGTGTGCATTTTTTGTCACTGGATTGAAGCATACCCTACACGCAGAAATGTCTCACAGTTGCAAAACTACTCTTGAGAGAACTAATACCACGTTTCAGATTCCCGATCTCCTTAGAATCAGATAGGGGAAGTCACTTCAATAACGAAGTAATAAAATTACTGTGTGCAGCGCTGAACATTGAGCAAAAATTGCATTGTAGCTACCGCCCTGAAGCATCAGGACTAGTGGAGCAAATGAATGGCACATTGAAATCGAGGATGGCGAAAATATGTGCATCAACGTGTCCAGGTACAGGGAAATTTATAAGGGCTGGACGCGTTATCAGTAGAGTTATCACTCTCATGAAGTAATGGTCCCTTTCAATTCTTCTTGTGACTTTCATAGTGGCAACTAGATGCCATGGCTCTGGGTTGATGAGTACATAAACAATTAGGCTCTTACGATTAACCAATCTGAAGATACTATGTGCAGGGTAGTCCGACTGTGCACGACCGTTAAAAAATAAAGGTTGTTGTTCATCACGTAGTTTTCCACCTCATCTGGTTGACCCTAGAGAGTTACTATAGAATTTGATTAGGCCTCTTTCAGGCCCTACCTTACAGACATCTAGGTCTACAATCAACGCCTCAAGTTCGTTGTTGAAATCTCCACACACGAGTATGATATGAGGCATATATTTTTCTTTGGTAAATATAGACTTGTCTCGGACTGAATTAATACATTTATCTAATGTGCTTGAAAGTGTCAAGAACTTGTTCAGATTCCCAGGTAAGAAACGTGTTGGATAGGTCCAAGTCCAATGAGTCATCACTGATCCTTATGTGCTGGATATTATTATTGTAAGTTTTCATGCTTTGCTGCAATTGTTCATGGAGGCTCAAGAAGGCACATGTTGTTAAACTTTCTTTCTGTCTGCCTTTGACTTCTTTAGTTGCTTACATAGAGTATGTAGAGTACCAATCTAATTCAATTTCATTAAGCGCTCAAGTCTGCTGGAAGCAGCAAATGTGTTTAAGGAAAAAGACATAGGCCCTCATTCTGACCCTGGCGGTCCTAAACCAACAGGGCCGCGGGCAACGGAAGCACCGCCAACAGGCTGGCGGTGCTTCATTGCCCATTCTGACCACAGCGGTAAAGCCGCGGTCAGAAAAGGGGATCCGGCGGTTTCCCGCCCGAATACCCCTGGCAGAGCTGAATCTCCATGGCGGCGCTGCTTGGATTCCGACCCCCTTCCCGCCAGCCTGTTTCTGGGGGTTTTGACCGCCAGGAACAGGATGGCGGGAACGGGTGTTGTGGGGCCCCTGAGGGCCCCTGCACTGCCCATGCAACTGGCATGGGCAGAGTACAGGGGCCCCCTAACAGGGCACCCGTCGCACCCCTGCAACACCGCCGGCTCCATTCGGAGCCGGCCTCTGTGTTGCAGGGCCTTTCCCGCTGGGCCGGCGGGCGCTCCTTTGGCGGGCGCCCGCCGGCCCAGCGGGAAAGCCAGAATGGCCTCGGAGCAGCCAAAAGGGGGTGACCGCATGGCGGGCAGCTACCGCCGCCCGCCGCGGTCAGAATGACCGCCATAGTCTTTGTCCTCGATTATTATTACCATTAAGACGAGCAGGGCTTGATACCTATGGACAGGTGTTTATCGTGGCTCTTTGTTGGTCTCCCTGTTGTGCAGTTGGTAATCACAGCAAATTATTTACATTGGCAGGTGGCTGAGGGTGACTGTGGTCCAGGATTACAAAGCCTGTGTTGTTCATCAGTTGAAAATGACCTGTAGCGTTGTTAACTTGGATTTGTATTCTTAGGTTTTGGTGGTTGTTACCAATATAATGACACAGGCAGATCGAAGCAAAGTTGCAGGATGATGGTGCCTCCAGTTTTTAGGTGATTAGGGGTAAACTGATGTTAAAAACATGCTTATGTATAGTTAAGGCTTTCATTCTTACATAATTATTATCCAATCTACCAGCAGAGCTTCCTGAGCCAAGATTTCCTCAGCGATATTCTTGTTGAGCCATCAGGTTACACTGTTATCCCTGCTATCATTGGGGGAAGAAGAAGCAAGACCTACTCGTTACAGGTCAGTGGACAGCAATTTATTCAGAGTGGGTGAACAATGTATTACTCTTAGAAAGTTGCCTCTATTTAAAACGCCGTGGAGGCCTCTGGAATGCGATGTTAGTGTGAAAAGAATAATTTGATCAATTTCAGATTTCCTGCTATGATAAGGGGCACCCAGAGCATCATTGGCTGGCCTGCCCGACTGAAGGGAGGATTCATTACCTTTCAGGTTCAAAACTTTAAGATACTCTTGGTGCGAATATTGATTAAATAGACAGTGCCAGTGATCATTCTACTAGCTTAGATGGCCTGAGAGACCGTTTGCCAGCTAGTGGCCTTAAGAATTGAACTGAAATCGGTGATAGCCACTTGTGAAGTCAGGATTTCTAGGTCTTGCTGAGCTTGCCTCTGCAATGCCATGGTGGTAAGTCTCAGTAGACCAGCCTGGTTAGAAGAAGAGGTAATAAAATTATATCTGTCGTGGTCTGGCTCTGAAACAGGGACATGATATATCATATTTTGAATGCTTGCCAAATATCATGTACACCAATTCCCACAATAATGACTGACGTAGTTGAGGATTAATGGAAGCAATAGCCGGAGCACCAAGTAGAAGAAACTTGTAACACTGTGGGACCAGCTGGAATTATTTGATAATGGATATGTTATTTGTGTAGCAAATAGCATTTTAGAGCCTTCTTATTCACCTCAGTAGTTTAATTGGTGCTTTTCGAGGAGGAGATTAATTTAATATATGGGTCTGAATAAGTAATTGGAACAGGTTGGAGAGGGTCTACGTTTCCTTCCCTTGGAGAATTTAAGCTCTCCCCCTTGTCAGGCTCACAGCATTTGTCATAAATTGCTTTTTTGGTTTCTTAATCCGTGATTTTTGAAAGATTGTGTTCAGGGCAGAATCGGGGCATTTGCGATTGGAAAAATGTTTTATCTGATGTACAATATGAGAAATGTGAATTGGTAGCCTGTAACAATTTGATAACAATTTGAGAAAATCGTCAACACTCAGCTCACTCGGTACCTCGAAGACAACAACTTCCTCGACCCCTCCCAGTCTGGCTTCAGACACAACCACAGCACCAAAACCGCCCTCCTCGCCACCACAGACGAGATCAGAAGCCACCTCGACAATGGAGAAACATCAGCCCTCATCCTCCTATACCCATCAGCCGCCTTTGACACCGTATGTCACCACACCCTAAAATCCCGCCTCCACGCAGCAGGAATCCAGGACCAGGCCCTAGAATGGACCGCATCCTTCCACGCCGGCAGAACCGAAAGAGTCCGCCTCCCCCGTACCAATCCAAAGCCTTCAACATCATCTGCGGCGTACCCCAGGGCTCATCCCTCAGCCCGACGCTGTTCAACATCTACATGGCCCCCCTCGCACAAGTGGCCCGTCAGCACAACCTCAACATCATCTCCTACGCAGACGACACCCAACTCATCCTCTCCCTCACCAAGGACCCGCATACCGCCAAAACCAACCTCCACAAGGGACTAAAAGCCATCGCCGACTGGATGAGAGAAAGTCGGCTAAAACTGAACTCGGACAAAACAGAGGTCCTCATCCTTGGACGTACCCCCTCCGCCTGGGACAACTCATGGTGGCCGTCCTCGCTGGGTCCCCCGCCGACACCCACCGACAGCGCACGAAACCTCAGCTTCACCCTCGACTCCTCACTCTCCATGTCAAAGCAGGTCAGCGCCATCTCCTCCTCCTGCTACAACACCCTCCGCATGGTTCGCAGAATTTACAAATGGATCCCAACAGAAACAAGAAAAACAGTAACCCAGGACCTCGTCAGCAGCAGACTCGACTACGGCAACGCCCTCTACACCGGTATCTCATCCAAACTCCTCCAACGCATCCAAAACGCCTCCGCGCAACTCATCCTCAACATCCCTCGCCACTGCCACATCACCCCCCACCTAAGAGACCTTCACTGGCTCCCCGTCAACAAGAGGATCACCTTCAAGCTCCTCACCCACGCACACAAGGCACTCCACAACACCAGACCATCATACCTGAACAACAGACTCCGCTTCTACACCCCCACCCAGCATCTCCGCTCTGCTAACCTCACCCTCGCCTCCGTCCCCCGCATCCGACGCATATCTTCCAGCGGCAGATCATTCTCGTACCTTGCCGCCAAGACCTGGAACACCCTCCCGCCGGATCTACGACAGACCCAGGACCTTCTTTCCTTCAGAAAACTACTCAAGACTTGGCTCTTCGAGCAGTAGCAGCACCCTCACCCCCCAGCGCCTTGAAACCCTCACGGTATGTAGCGCGCTTTACAAATAAATTGATTGAATGATTGAATTTGCATTTGCTGTTCTGTATTTGGAAGGGGCATGTTTTCGGCGTCACTTTCATATACTGAATCAACATGGTTTGTATTACTGTTTTGTAATGACCCATTCCCCTTTGAGAATGTTGGAAAAAAATACCTACTCTTAAAAAATGAAACTTAAATCTTTAATTTTTTTTCTTTTTAAATGCATCCTGTTTTCCTTTAAGGAAAATGGCCTGCATTAAAAAAAAGATTGCTTTATTTAAACACATTCACAAACACAGTGGTCTGGTGACCTCAGCAGACCACCAACTGTGTGAATGCTGTGATTGCAAACAGGTGTCAAACTGGGACCCACCTCATTAATATTCATGAGGTAGGTCAATTTGTGACCCACAAGGAATCCCTCTTCTTGGGCTGTGGGCAGGCCATACATGTTTATCTCATTATTGGCTATTGTACTGATATTCTCCGAAGGGACCAAATCATCTGGGGGTAAGCAGTGGTGGCATACTTGCTGCAACCAGTGGAATTGTTCTTTCTGCTTAATGAACCCAATTAAATGAGCTCCTCGTTATATAGGCTCTTCAATTTGATTACTTCTGGAATATACTCTAATTTTTCAAGTATTGCTGAGACGTTGCATGGCTCTCTTACCATACCTTTAGTCTTTAGTGAGTCCTTTACTGCTTCTTCCATTGCACACATTTTTCTGTCTGTTAGAGCTATGTTTGTAGATATTTCTTGCACGATCACAGTTTGGCCATCCAGTTTCAATGTTTGTGAGGTTAAAGAATCGGCAATTGTATCTAAAGCTCCTCATAATGGCTGCGCAAAAGGAGAATATGCTACATCTAGAATTTGCTCACTCACATCATGAGTTGGCAAGGAGTGCTACATACACACAGAATTCTGTACAGTGATATTTTGGCAAACCTTTAATTTTGAGAAGGCATTCGGTAACAGGTAACTGATATCCAAGTGTTTCTTCATCTGATTCAAATGAGTTGTATTCATTCTTCTTTTTAGGGCTACTTCAAGAACTTGGAGAGTGTGTTATATGTGTGAAGAGAGGGGAACATACTCCCATGCACAATTGCTGGGTGCTACTAAACAGTAGGGTAGTGTGGAGAATTCGACGCTCCAGCCCTTCTGAAGTGTGAATCATGTGAATTATGGGAATCACACTCACAAAGCACTGCACAACACCGGACCAGAATACCTCAACAGAAGGCTCTCCTTCTACACCCCGCCCGGCATCTCCGCTCTGCCGATCTCGCATCCATCCCACACGTCCTCAGAACTACAACTGGCAGTAGATCGTTCTCGCACCTCGTCGCCAAAACGTGGAACACTCTTTCCACCCACCTGAGCCAGACCAAAGACCTCCTTACCTTCAGGAAACTTAACAAGACCTGGCTGTTCAAGCAGTAGCAGCACCACACCCTCTCCCCCACCCCTCAGCGCCTTGAGACCCTCACGGGTGAGTAGTGCGCTTCACAAATTGCTGATTGATTGATTGATGGTCGTTGTAGAGATATCGTGGGAGTTGTTGATTTGAGTAGATGACTTGGCGTCTAATGGTTCATCATGATGAAAGCTGGTGTTGCAAACTGGTTTATAGTGTGCCTCCTTTACCAAATGAATGCAAAACTTGATATTGCCTTTTGGGCTAGTTTCATCTTCTAGTAGCAAACCTGAAGGGGAATGTCTGTTCTGCTGGCTACACTCAGGGATTGGTATCTCCTATTCAAAGCTCTCGAGTGAGGTTAATTGTTCAGCCGCAATTGGGCATGGTTGCTTTTGGGATAGTAGATTGTGTTAATTGATGTTGATGTCGCTGTCCTCACTTAAAAGTGGCTAGTAACACACTCAAGTTGTTGAATGACTTGGGGTAAGCTAATTTAACATTCAGACCTCCTTTACAGCTTCTCTCTCATCATGAGTGCAACCTGATGTAGCTTTTCAAATTTGCTTTCAATACATGGATTTTTACTGGCCATGCAGCTGATTCTGCTTCTTGCAGGTTCTTCTGACTTTCTGATCACAGACTGCTGCTCGGTCTGACCACATAGATTTAGCTTCTGTCTGGTAATTATCATTACTCCTCAAAGGTTACAGGCCCTTGACTTCCTGGAGAGATGATGCTGAAGGTGGCCCTCACTGAAAGCTGCACTGGGCAGCCTTCAGTAGGGCACTAAACTCCTGTGCTTTCTGGCTACGTAGCTTCAGCCTTCACCGCTCCTCAACTCCACCCAACACCAACTCCTGGATGCAAAGAGGGCAAGGGGAGAGGGTTTGGGCCATGCAGGACATGGAGAGAGGGAACTCATGCATCAGGGGCTCAAGCGATCCCAGTCACATTTACAAGAGATGTCACAGCAGGCTGGGGTGACCTGAGGCTCTGGTTGCCAGACTCTGCTTGCTGGCCAATCAAGCACCTTTAATAGTCCTCAATGCCTTGGTTGGCTGTTGGTAGATTTAGGTAGCTCTTTTATTTGTCACAAAACTGAGTTTTCTGATAATTTTTTCAGTAGTTCCTCTTCCTTCTTCCTCTCTGTAAAATGCAAATGAGACCTATCAATGACACTCAAGATGGAAAAGTTATAAAATCTTCTTGCCAGACACACATACGTCCCCCAGGTGCAGACCTGAGAATAGGGAGCCAGGGACTTCACAGGAGGGCCAGAGGTCTAGTTGGAACTCAGAGGCTCAAATGGTGAGTTGTGTTCTTGGAAATGCTTAGTTCTACGAAACGTGACTGCCTATAGCCTAGCAGGCCAAGGACTCTTTTGTGAGCCTTCTTCTTGGTCGCATCAACATCCACAGCATGGTAGCATTTAGAGTCAGAGGCACTTCAGGCCAAGCAACCAACAAAGACTACCAGGCAAGTTGAGGCAGCTCCCATTGAAGCTCCCAGGCACTCTCAGGCTGACTGATTTCGTGGACAGTCTGCGATCTTCAGTCCACTCCCTCAGCCTCCCCCCACCCCAACTTGACTCCACTGAATGGTGACCCTCAGCCCCCAGCTCTCCCGCCTCAAGATCCCATCCAAGTGCACTGACTGCAGGTGGAGGCGTGTGAGAATGGGTAAAAGTGGAGATGACAAAAATGGTAGGTGTACAAGTAGGCTGGCAGAAAAATCAGACGTAGAATCTGCTAGGGAGGTTTTAGAGTGGGGCTCTTAGGTATGGGCCACGTAAGTCTGCAGGAGTCTCGCAAACTAGTGGAGTGGTCTCCTGGGATTATGAGGTCCCCCCAGGTGAATCTCCTGCAACAGAAGGAAGGGAGGGACAGGGCTTGGCAATGTCGAGCAGCATCAGCATCCACAGTGAAAAGTTGCTGATTACAGAAATGGCCCATTGCCCCTGTCAATGCCTGGTGCACCTTTCAAAAAGTGTACCTGGCTCCGGACAGCGCTCCCTATTATTATGAATGTGTTGCCCCTGGGGCAGTCACGTACTTGTGGCTGCTCTGGGGGCAGTGCATTCAGCAAAAGATGGAACTGCTGCATTCAAGCCACTCCGTGTTTTTACAGTGTAGGCTGCAGCCGTCTGCACGTTAAAGAGATCCCCCCACAAGCGAGTGCAGTGTTTGAAAGCACATTCCTGTTCAGGAATGTCTGAGTGGTCTATGGGACCCCATTCACCCCTCTAGAAGGCTGCCTTTTTTGTGGTGTACTGTCAGTGGGCCTTCTAAGGCCCTGTTTGGCTCTGCGTCCATGTCCATTATAGGGTGTGGGCGCAGGGGAAAAGCGATTAATGAATGTCGAGGGACAAATTAGAGAAGAGGTAAGTGCACAGAGGGAGTTATGGATTGACTAAGCTTAATGTCACAGCTCCGTACCTTGAAAATATATATACCACTAAGTTTGGTAAATGTGGAGTTAGGTATAGGAAATCTATACCAACTTAACTTTCGATATTTTGTCTCTCGATATTCTGATCACGATATTGTGACCATTCTATTTTGTGTCCTCAAAATTCCCGACCTACATAGCACACGTAGAAACTTTACCAAATTCTTGCGCTGAACCCATCTTTTGGGCATTTGTACATATGTATTTATATAGCTAAAACACTTCATCCAGTTTATTCTGGTGTGTGTTTTCTTTCCATAAACTTTTATACGTGCATCTGTTTAGTGCTAAGCAATTGAAATATGTCACTGAGCTTAATACCTTTCTTGAACACTTTACAGTTATCATCCAGATAAGAATGACAATGCAGTTTTGTTGAGAAAGTCTTATTTAGTAATGGTATGAGACTGAAACTCTTAATAATGATAAGCAATTTAATATAACTCACATTGACAGGTTTCTCTAACTCCAACACTGTTTTTTTAATGCCATAAGAAAATCGATTTATGTTACAGCGTTACGCTTAAAATTACATCATTATTACTGCTCTGGTTACAGGCCTGTGCAGCTGATCCCTAACAGGATTGAACATGTTTTTCATAATTTCTTTTATATCACATATACATTGAGTTATAGCAGTGTACTATCCAGGAAAGCTATAACTGCATTGTATTATGGAAGCATGTATATCGCTTTTTCAAGGGGATGGTTGTGAACTCCAGATAATGTAACATGGATCACAAGTACCCCAGGTTACAGGGGTATAGGCACTTGTGTCTTCCTTTCTTATATTTAAGGAGCCCCTGGGATTTTATCCCCAGATTTCTATGCGTGCGGGAATCCAGTGGGGAAACTGAGAGCCACCCTGATGGGACCCTCTCATAGCTGACGACGGTCATCCTGCGTCACCACCAGGGCATTTTGTAACTGATCAGCAAGTACTGATGCCACAATTCAACATGGTGGAAGGGTGGCAACCAGACAACGGGATGAGAATTACACCATACCATTGCCAGAATCAATGGCATGGCTACGAAATACTCTTGTAATTCGCAGTATAGGGTTTTAGCAGGAGAAGATAATGTCTCGGTTCCACAAGGTCTAAAAAGGGACCAAACTGGCATGAGAAAATAGGGTGTCTTTTCTTGTACTCACAATCAGTTAATCGAGTTAAATTTGGCTTCCCTCCTTTCCTGTTTTATCATATTTCTTTCGCTGTATTTCTGTCCTTGTTCACTGTGGAGGTGAAAAACAACATTGTGCTCTACACATCCACAAGGATGTGACACATTTGTGGGAACTGTGCTACTCCTGTAGGGTTTCCTGGACTTAAACGCCCACTCAGATCATTTGTAAACTACAAGGGGAAGTAAGATACAAAAAGAAAGACGCATTGGGTGAATAGGAGCAACAGTTTGAGTGCGGCATGATAAACAAACGAGTGCCTAACATGGACATGCGTAATTCACTCAACTGCACCATAATAAATTACACAACCAATGAAGATCTGAATTAAAATATTAAAATATTTTTATAACACCTCATTTTAATAATAGAGTGATCTTAGATGTAGTTAGAATTCTTAAAAAATGCTTCTATGTTTCATTAAATTTTGCATTTTAAGTTAAAAGTAACGGATTTTGCTCATAGACATTTCCCCTTGATTTACCTGTCATGGCAGGGAGTCGCTATTCCTATCCATCAACCTAAGAAACAATGCACGCTTAAGCCTTATTTTATGTTATCATTCAACACAAGACACCAACTATTTTCAGTGGCTTCAGGAGCTAATACTCCACACCAATCCTTATTAACAGACATCTTAGTTTTAGGAGACTTCAATATGTGGGGAGATTCCACTACTAATCGGCCAGACTCCACCCACCTAGACACATTACATCATTAGGATGAACACAACTGAAGAATACCCCCACTCACCAGGTCGGTCATAACCTAGATCTGCTCCAGACATCATCAAAACTCATTAATTTCCCCACTGTTTCAGAATTGCCATGATCAGATTATTCTCTGGCTACATTCGGTATTTGTAACGCCCATAAAAGCAGAATAGCAGAGAGAAGACTTCAATTAATCTGTGAAACTGGAAAACTATAACCCCGGAAACATTTCAGAAAATTTCAAAAAATCCTGTCCCAACTGAAAGCAATTTAGGCACCATTGGCGTTGTTCAATCATTTGACTCCAATTTGAATGACACTCTAAATATCCTAGTACCCCTAGAAACTAAAGTGATAAAAACAAAAAATCTGAACAATCCTTCGTTCACAGATACGCTTATTACAAGAAAGCACTAATAAAGATCTGGAAAGAAGCTGACGAAAACGTGGGGATAAAGTCAATTATCACAGACAAATGTGGAATGCAAGCACTTAGTCAGGAGAGCAAAGATCCTCCACGCTAAAAAAACACAGTTCTTAAGTACTCTTTAAAAAAGTAGATACTCTCTTCAACCAGAGCATTATATTCAGTGATATTAGTCCTTCCGAAGAACTAGTGGACTGTGGGCCATATGTACTAAAGCATTTTCCCATAGACACAGAATGGGTAAAATCCTTTGGTGCATCTGGCCCTATATTTCCTCGAAAAAATAATAAGACATTATGAAACGATTTAGATAAAATACCCAGCTCATCCCGTACAGTATCCCCCAATGGTCAAGTCAAAAGGTGCGGCACTCAGGCGATTTCTGCCCATCTCTGAACAGGATTACCTCACCCTTATACCATATATAAAGATTCGGGCTCTACCCTTGATAATAGCCCTGTGTCAAAAATAAAAACCTCGGCATTTCTATCTCTACCTGCATAAGGCAAATTATTGATTCCTACTTTGCCAAAAGCATTGTTCCATCCCCATAAAATATATAAAAAGCAATCATAAGACCTATTTTGAAAAAATACCTACCTTTAATCAGTCAGATCCTGCAAGCTATAGGATGATTTCTCTTGTTCGTGTGTGGCCAAATTACTGGAAAGAGTCATTAGTAAACAACTCTTTGTAGAACGTAGATCTTGGACTGTACCCAAGCTGTCTTTAGGTCTGCTTCAGCACAGAACAGGTTATAAGATTAGTCATGGATGACCTGAAATGGATAGTTGACACCGGAAAATCAGGAGCAGTTATACTACTGGAATTATTCTCCGCAAACATTGAGAGTTGAAGACAAAAGTGTTTGCAGGGTTGGAATCTTTGATCTCTGACTGATACCAAGATATCAGACTTGAGCTACTCCAGTTCCACTTCAGGCAGTGGCAATGCATCTGTTCAAGCTCGTTTGGGCTATGAAAGTTCAGCTACTTATGCTTCCCTCAAAAACTGGTTGCAAAAAATAAAGTAAAAATGAATTAGTCAGGGCAATTGGAATCTAAAGAACTGTGATTCTGTCTCAGAATATCTACAGCAAACTACCCAATGTTTACAATTTTCCACCAGTCATCTCCTCACTTTCTGTCCTTCAATGAACACATCCCTGCAAGAAACCTTTGATGCCGCTATAAGAACAACTTTGAAGTATCCTGATTCAGATAGGTAAATTGAGGTGTCAGGGCATTCAGAACACTAGGAACTGAGCATGGACCTCATTTAGAGGTCGCCAGGGGTCGCAGCAGCGACTTCTGGCTTGCGCTTTGCGACCCTTGGCTTCAGTGGTGGCAAATTCCAGTGCCAGGAACACAGTGACAGCTCAGTGTTTCCTGTCAATGTTTAATTACAGTAATAGTGAAAAATAAAACATTATTCACTATTAGTGTAATAAAAATGTGAATATGTCCTTCCTTGGCAGCTGAGGTAAGTAAAAATGCTTTTAAAAGTATGCTGTGTGATTGCTTGCCGGTGACATTGTGTTTATGTGAGAGAGTGTGTGTGTAAATGTGAATTTGTGTGTATGTCTAAGTATGTGCTTGTAAACGAAAGTGGAGGTCAAAAGGCATGTGATATCACTTTCGCTACCCCAGGCATTTTGGTGAATTGATGTCTATGGAGCTAAGTTGGGAAACCACATTCACTCATGCTGCAAAGTTCAGACTCACCTACAGGCTCAGCATTTTCAGAACAGCCTTAAGAACGTTACTCATAAACAAGTAATGCAGGCTCAGTTTCATCACTTTCTTCTTACTCTGTAAAGAAAGGTAATAGACACTGCGGTTCTGCTGTATAAACAGTTATGAATGAATAAATCAACAAGGATTGCAAGAGATTCCTATGCTGGTTTTGCACTACAAATTATTTGTTTTTTAAGCCATATATCAGAACCTCAACTCATGAATGAAAAGTACATTTTTGATTACATTTCATGTTTTTCATGACAATCGACCACAGCATACGCACATTAAAGTCATGGAATATGTGTATGTAAACCTATTGCATGTTGCAACTGTATATGTGTTCTACACGTGAACTTAGGAAAGTGGCTTGCACAAGTTACTCAGAGTAGACAAATATTCCTGCCAAAGTCGACGTTTACAGAAAACCGGAAATAACCTGCCACATTTTTCTAGTGCCCTATTGTCTCTTTGTGATGCAATATGTAGTTTACATTCAATATGGGCATGCAACAATGCTGTAAATAAGAAAAAGTGTATGGTGCTTTGAATTTGAGCTTAGTGTTTCCTGCCTAATCATTGGATCTCAATTCCTGACTATTCTAGTAATTAAGTTTAAGTTAAGCAGCGCTGCCCTGGGGATTCCGAGTCCACATCTGCCAGTCTTTCCATGGCGGTTTACACCACCATAAAAAGGCTGGCAGAATGGAGGTGTAGGGGCCCCTGCACTGCCCATGCACTTAGCATGGGCAGTGCAGGGGCCCCCATGCACAGCCCTGTCGTGCATTCCACTGCCGGAATTACGGGCAGTGGAATGCGCGACGGGTGCCGCTGCACCTGCCGCACAGCCACATTGGCGCTGGCTCCAATTTCAAGGCCGTGGTCACCTTGTTTCCGCCCACCGGCCCTGCAGTGACCTCCTAATAGGGCTGGTGGGTTCAGGCCGCACAGGTGACCTGAAGGCAGAAAGAGTTTGGCTCATAATGAGGCCCTTAGTCTAACAAAAAGGAGGGGTTCGCTCTAATCAAGGGGCATAGGGGATCTGAATCTCAGTCTAACCTTACAACACTTTAATAAACTTCAAAACCTTCCAGTAGCTGACATCACAACCAAGGAAATTTCCACTAATAGGGCACCTGTGTGAATTATATCCAATTAGCCTTCGTTTTCCCTGCGGTACACGTCTGCGCGACCTTGGATTACTCTCATTTTCAGGAATTGGAAAGGGGAGTTTGTTCTTACAGTTCCCTGCTACTAGTTTTCATCCTTGACAGGCCATCTTATGCTTGCTTATATATACTTAACAAGGTGCTCCTCATTATGATGACTGGTACCGTCGCACCTGCAGAGGGAAGAAAATTAATAAAGAAAGCAAGCTTCCTGTCAAAATTAAACATAGAAATGATGTAAGACTTAACTCCAGACTGAACAACAGAATTAAAGGTGCATATTCTGGTTATACATTTGTGGATGAAATTCTCCTAAACACAACTACTGAAGAGTAATTATATGTCATTTGTTAAGGCACTAAGGCCCTGATTTATACTTTTTGGTGAAAAACTGCACTAATGCAGTTTTGCACCAAAACGTTTAGCACCGGCTTGCACCATTTCTGTGCACCAGCCAGGCACCATATTAATGGAATGGTGCAAGCCAGTGCAAAGGGTGGGCTATCGTAAAAAAAAAAAAAAATTACGTTAGTCGGTTGGGGCTGGCACTATGGAGGAAGGGGGTTTTGCACCAAAAAATGATGTTAGGCAAGTTAGAGTAAATAATGACTCTAATCTGCCTCAAGTCATTTTCTGATGCAAAACCATCCATACCACATGACTCCTGTCTTAGAAAAGAAAGGAGTCATGCCTACCACCACAATGGCCAGCACAGGGGACCAGGGTCTCCTGAGCATGGCCATTGCACCCAGTGCCATGTAGGGGGGGGGGCATTTCAGGGTCCCCTATGGCACTTTAAAAAATAAAATGCAATACTTACCTGTACTTACCTGGGATGGGGTCTCCCATCCTCCGCAGTCCCTCTGGTGTGGCTTGGGGTGCGCTTCGGGAGGGCACCTGTGGACTTATTCCATGATGTTCCACCATGGCAATAGGCCCACAGGTCCCCTAGGGGCATATTTATGCTCTGTTTGCACTAAATTAGCATCATTTTTGTTTACCATATTCAGTACAAAACTAACTCCATATTTATACTTTGGTGCTAGACCTGTCTAGCGCCAAATTTATGGAGTTAAAGTCATTTTTTGGAAGTGGAAACCTACCTTGCCTTAATGAGATGCAAGGTAGGCGTTCCCATGCAAAAAATGACTCTTTGACCTTAACACCATATTTATACTCCCGTGCAAAAGTGGTGCACGGGAGGGAGGAGGGGTCAAAAAATGGTGCAAAGTATAAATATGGAGTTAGTTTTGCACCGAATTAGAGCACAAAAAAAATGCCGTTAATTCGGTGCAGACAGAGAATAAATATGCCCCTAAGGCCCTGATTTGTACTTTATGGTGCACAACTGTACTAATGCAGTTTTGCATCAAAAAGTTTAGTACCAGCTTGCACCATTTCTGAGAACCAGCCGGGCAATATATTTATGGAATGGTGCAAGCCGGTGCTAAGGGTAGGGTAGCGTAAAAAAATATTACGTTAGCCGGGTGGGGCTTGTGGTACGGAAGAAGGAGGTATTGCACCAAAAAATGACGTTAGGCAGGTTAGAGTAAAAAAGACGCTAACCTAGCATCATTTTATGACACAAAACCATCCATACCACATGACTCCTGTCTTTGAAAAGACAGGAGTCATGCTCACCACCCCAGTGGCCAACATATGGGACCAGGGACCCCTGAGCGTGGCCACTTCACCCAGTGCCATGTAGGGGGGGGGCATTTCAGGGCCCCCAATGGCACTTAAAAAAAAAAACAATACTTACCTGTACTTACGTATACTTACCTGGGAAGGGGTCCCTTATCCTTGCCTGTCCCTCTGGTGTGGGTGGATGTGTCCCTGGGGCCTGGGAGGGCACCTGTGGGCTTATTCCATGGTGTTCCACCATGGAAATAGGCCCACAGGTCCCCTAACGCCTGCCCTGTCCCAGTCGTTAAGCTTTGCACCATTATTTGACCCCTACCCCCATGCGTGATTTTAGCACAGGGAATAAGTATGTCGCTAAGGCCATAGAGTTATTTTTTGCACGGGAACGCCTACTTTGCATCTCATTGACTCAAAGTAGGTTTCCACGTCCAAAAAATGACTTTAACTCCATAAATTTGGCGCTAGACGGGTCTTGCGCCAAAGTGTAAATATGGAGTTAGTTTTGCATCAAATTTGCATTAAAAAAATGATGCAAATTCGGCGCAAAACAAGTATAAATATGCCCCTAAGTGTTAATACATTTGATTAACATTGCATAAATGTAGTTTACATATAACATTTATATGTTATTCATAGATGCACCGTAGTGTTGTTGTCTTTAATGTGCCACATTTACAAGGATAAAAATGTATTGCAATGTGAGCACTTCATTACCTTTCTACCACTTATGCCTAATGGCACAGGCAAGTTATGCTCTTTCAGTATTAAAGTTGACAACGTTTCCATCCTCAGGGTAACAATGGGATCATCATTAGGACAAGAAAATTAACAGTCCTGAGCGTACTTAATATAGAACCAATACAACATATAGCATCTTTAAGGAAAGAAAAGCACAGAAAAGAAGAGGGAATAATAAAAAAAGCTAATAATAGGACTATAAATAGCTAGGCGCAGCACATATGCAATTCGTGCTCAAAGGAATTTAAAAACATGGCACCAACACAGAAAAACCCAATAGTGCAAAAGGTTATGCACCAAAACTGAGTGCACAATTATGTGGGCAAACAAATTACCTGAAAAATAATGTCATTGGGAACAATAAGAGAGAAAATAAGGGGGACTGTGGCAAATTGGGCAATTATGAACACAGGCCAGTGCGACTATCCAGCACTCACCGAGTCAAAAACCAAAGGACTAGCGAGGAAATTACACAACCCTGTCATGAGGGAAATGAAGGTCCCCAAATAGTAGACATTTATAAGTCGTCAATGCAGCACAAAACTGGAATTACAGGAAAATGTCCCATGGGTTATAGGAGAATGTTCCATGGGTTAGAGGTAATAAATAATGGGAACAGTGAAATGGGAGAATCTCATTTTGTAAAAAAAAAAAGAAGTAGCAACAGAGTAAAATTCCTTACTAGTGCCAGGGGAGCTGAACAATGAAGAGGAGAAATCTGCCCTGGGTTCAGAAGCAGAACACCGGCGCCGCATGCAGAGAAGAAATAGTAAAAAAGAAAAAAGGACAAAAAGTACAGAGCGGGCCGAATAAACGGTGGTGTTCATTTTGGAAGGGAGCTGAAAAAGGGAATTAGAACCAAACTATCAATAGACCACGCACTCACCCGCATGATGTAACGGACAAAAGTAAAAAATGAAAATAAACTCAGCAAATGAAAAGACGGAACAATTGCATCCCGTCATAACCAAGGTTAGGTGGGGTCGAGGGGGAGAGAGAAGAAATGAAGGGGTTAAAAGCAAAGAAAAAAAAAACGAGGCCCTGTGGAATCAACATTATACAAAACTACATCTAAAATAAAACATATATCCACAGTACTATCTTTGGAATATTACAATGGCATGTTAGATAGCAAATTACACCATAAAGTACACTAACCTAGTATCATTTCTGGCTAATACTAAAAAAAAGAGGAAGAGAAACATATTGTGATACATTGTAATACAACTGGGAAGTTACAGCCTTGTATAGCATAATTACCGATGAAGGTCAGGGAGAAAATAAACATACAACCTAAATTGGGGCAACCTGTAATCATGCAAGCAGAAGGACATCAAGTTCTGAAAAAAAGAAACATTTATCAACACGTGAAAAAAATGAATGAACCAAGGGTCATTACTAGGAAATTAAACAGTCCATATGTGAGGCACAAAGGGGAAAGCCACTCTATAAGAGTGAAGTCCATTCCTCCATCCTGTTGAGGCCCAAATGTAGACTTTTATTTCACGGGATCCATTTTAACTCCTCTTTGTCGAGAATATTTACAATGTGATGACTTGCCAACGTAGGTTATTCTTGCTGTGGCCAAATTCTACAAAATGTTGAATCAGAGGAGAACTCATGATGGTACACCGAAGACGGCTTCTGTGTTGGCAAATTCATATGCAGATCTTTTGTGTTGTTTGTACTATGTATACTCGGTTACAAGGACAAACGATAGCATAAATGACATTAGTTCAAAAATTGTAGTGAGGTCACTTTTACATAATTGTAAGCAAATGCCTTAGTATCAAAGGTCAGATGACAAACACTGCAATTTCTACATTTGCAACAACAAATCAGGGGGACAGATCCCCAATGGTCACAAAGTGTGACTTTAGGCTTCATGGAAGGAGCAGTGGCTCTCCCTAAATGATCTTTGAAACTCCTGCTTTTGCAGATAAGCGGGTGGTGTATTTCGCTAATGACTACCCTCACCCACCAGAAAACTCTGGAGAGGCTGGACGTGGGGAAGAAACTCCTTCAGGCTAAAGAGGTACATCAAGACAACCACACCCTGACTCTCCAGCAAAAAGTGACAGCTCTACGGGGAAAACTTAATGTTATATATGCTAATAAGGCAGAATATACCTTACTGCATCTCACGTGCACCACTTAAGAAAGAGGTAACAAGGTTGGCACTCATTTAGCCTGGCAGCTTCAAGCCAGACAAGAACGTGACTATTTAGGTCCTATCCAGGGGCAAATGGGGAGCTAGTCCACTCAGATGAGGAAAGGCCATGGAGTTCCAAACCTTTTGCAAATCTCTCTACATTTCCAACACTGCGGACACCACTCAACAGTTGTAGTACCTGGAGTAAGTAAATCTGAATAAATTCAAACCCACACAACACAAACTTCTAGAGGAACCCATTAGCAAAGAAGAGGTCCAAAAAGTGATAGACTCCCTAAAATCACGCAAATCCGTGGAAACTGACAGGTTCACAAGAGCTTTACTTCTGATGTAGTCCCACATTTGACTGCCCTGTTTACCTATATAGCCAAGACACAAGCTGTAAACACAATGATGGGATAAACCCTGATATCTGTCATTCCTAAACCGGAGAAAGACCCTAGCAAATGTGCTTCTTTCCACCAGATTGCACTGCTCAACCTCGATGCAAAACTGCACACTAAAAACCTAGCTAATCGGCTGGAAGATACCATGCCTTAATTGAGCCAACCGGATAAATCTGGCTTCATTAAAGGGGGGCAAACCCATGACAGTCTAATGAGGGTAATCCACTTGGTGGAGAAGGCAACCAAGGAGCAGATATCGACTGTGCTACTGCCATTAAGCAAAGAGAAAACATTTGACAGGGTGGACTGGCACTTCCTCTTTCACACCCTTTGCCACTTTGAATATGAGGGTTAAATTCATATCCCTGGTCTGGGCCAATTACACACACCCCTGACCTCGAGTGCTAGTAAATGGGACCGCTTCTGACTACTTTCTGATAGAAAGAGGCACCAGGCAGGAGTGTCCCTCTACCCCCTGTTATTTGTCCTCAGCATTGAGCCCCTAACTGCTATAGTACGAGCCGCCCCCTCATTCAGGGTTACCCTACTGACACTTACCTCCCGGCCTTGCAAACAGAACTCCAAGATTTTGAGCTGGTTGCTGGCTTTAAGGTTAACCTCCGTAAATCGTTTTTACTAAACCTCACTGTCCCTGCAAGAGAAATGGAAACATTGGATGACCTTTCCCTCACACTACTCTCCTATACATTACAAAAAATACCTTTCCACCGGAGTTAACCCCGGGACTCTTTGAGGTCTGGTGACAGGGTGAGTAACTAACCATATCCGACCTCTTTCATGGGTGGGAAATACTTACATTTGATAATTGTTGCTGTGATTTTAGCCTGCTGGCCATGGAGATATTTCTCGGGATTGTATCTCCTTTCTTTATTCGCTCTTGGCCTCTTCTGCCAGTGATATCACTCTTAGACATACTTTTCTGGGACAAGATCTTAGGAACCCTAGTTGCCCCAAAACAATGGAGGAAACTCTGGACTGATATCCCCAGATTCAACAGATCAATGGAGTTAAGGGATGCACATTATAAGGTGATTTATAATTGCTACCTACATCCACCAAAGCTTCATAAAATATTTCCAGAGACTTCGGATAGGTGTTGGAGGGGATGGAGCTCTTCAGAGATTTTTGACATATTTGGTGGGATTGCCCAGTGAAACACTATTACTGGATGGAGATTTTAGCAGAGATGAGGGGAGCTGTAGGCTATTCTCTGCCTAACAAACCACAGTTTGATCTTTTGGGGTTGCGCGACTCATCCTTTAAACATCAAACAGCAGCAGACTTCTTTTTCTCTGAGGCACCTTTACTCTCTCAGTGGCATGCCCACTTATGACAGGGCCTCACTATGGAGTGGATGACTGACATTCTCATGGACTCCTGAAAAAGCTTCAACTACAAATGACGTCCCTTAGTGAGATTTCTGTCTATCAGGCTTCCTCTCATTTCATGCCCCATGTGCAGGAGAGCCCTCCATTTCTTCCAGATATAGGCATCTGCACTCTCTGAAGATACCCCGACCTTGGCCTCTAGTATGCTTCCGGAACTCCACCAAATACATTCAGTTCCACTTGTCATTTACAGGCTTTACTGACATTTACTCCACATGCACTCATTTTGCTTCTTGTGCCCATTATCTTTGGTTGGTTGGGGGTGGGGGTTATACTGCAACGTGATGAGATTGATTAAACATGCTACAGGATGAGGATGCAAATGGGTGTCTTCTACAGATGGTTGCACACCAGGGGACCTATATGTATGACACTCTTTTGCACTTTGCATTCCACTTTGCAATTGTGGTTTCATACCCTGACATCATAATATGTATACTTTCTATGCTTGAAAAATTATTAAAGAAAGCTTGAGAAAAAAACAGTGGTGACATAAACTAATCTGTCATTATCTGTTCGTTCTTTGGGTGTCAAAGGGACCTCTCTAGGGCAATTCCAGGCTCTCTTCATAGATCTTTTAACCAACATACATAGGTAGCCCCTTGCGGTCAGCTTATTCAGTAAAATGTCAGCCTCTCTGAAAGTCTTCTTTAAGGTAGCAGTTTCTACTAATCTGTAAAAACTGGGAGTGAGAAAGTCAGTCTCTGTGTGCTCTAGGGTGATGACTTGAATAAGCCAGCATAGTATTTCTTTTTGTGGGTTTCCTGTATAGAGAAGTATACAGCACTCTGTCCTGTATCTTAATCATAAGGTCAAGGAAAGGGACTTTCTCCTTACTGTATGTCAGAGTAAATCTGAGGCCCTTACAATTGCCACTGAGCCTCTCTTTGAATTCAGTTACATTTTCAGTTGAGACCAGCCAAATCAAAAAATTCTCATCAATTTACTACTTACATATAGCAATATAGTTGCAGAAAAGATTGAAATTAGAGAGAATGATTTTGCTTTTGTGATCATCCATAAACAGTATCGCAAAATTGGGTGCAAAAACAGCTCCCATAAATGCCCCTTTGATTTTCCGATAAAAATCGCTATTGAACTAAAAAAACATTTCAAGTCAGTGCTAGAGTCAACAGTTCTTTAATAAAGGGTGTAGGTACTGCATGAGTTTGTGTTTTTTTGTCAAGTGTTTTCAGTAACACAGAAATGCTGTTTTGCTGAGCAATCTTAGTATACAAGGGCTCAATGTCCATAGTGTATAGAAAGCAATCGTCGGGATCAAAAGGGAAGTGTTCAATCTGGTTATTTACATCCATGCTGTACCTAACATAGTATAATGTTGGAGCAACGATGTCTTTAGTGGAAAAAAAACGATATACCACCCTAAAGGTCCAAAAATAGCCCCTCAGCCGGACACACAGGGCCTGCCAGGGGGGCAATCTTGATTATTATGTATTTTAGGTAATGTGTAAATAATTGACACGTGAGGTGCTTTAGTATTATGGAATATGATTTGTTTGAGCAAAGGAATCCTTCATTTTTACCTTTTTCTGAAATCTTAATATGAGCACCTGAGGTTCTTTGGTCGGATCAGCAATGAGTTTTAGACATTGTGGCGGTCATTCTGACCGCGGCGGGTGGCGGTCGCCGCCCACCATGCGGTCACCGCCGAATGACCGCTCGCAGTCAAAAGACCGCGGCGGCCATTTCAACTTTCCCGCTGGGCCGGCGGGCGACCGCCAAAAGGCCGCCCGCCGGCCCAGAGGGAAAGCCCCTGCAACGAGGACGCCGGCTCCGAATGGAGCCAGCGGAGTTGCAGGGGTGCGACGGGTGCAGTGGCACCCGTCGCGATTTTCACTGTCTGCTAAGCAGACAGTGAAAATCTTTGTGGGGCCCTGTTAGGGGGCCCCTGCACTGCCCATGCCAGTGGCATGGGCAGTGCAGGGGCCCCCAGGGGCCCCACGACACCAGTTCCCGCCAGCCTCACCGCCAGAAACAGGCTGGCGGGAAGGGGGTCGGAATCCCCATGGCGGCGCTGCAAGCAGCGCCGCCATGGAGGATTCCCTGGGCCAGGGGAAAACCGGCGGGAAACCGCTGGTTCCCCTTTTCTGACCGCGGCTTTACAGCCGCGGTCAGAATAGCCCAGGAAGCACCGCCAGCCTGTTGGCGGTGCTTCCGCTGCCCTCCGCAGGTTGGAATGAGGGCCTGTGTGTTGTTATCAAGTTGTCTCAAAATCTCATTTTAGTAATGCTCTACATCTTATATCACAATGCCACCACCCTCATTGGCAGGTTTGCTGATCAGGGACCAATTCATTTTTAAATCGGAAAGGGCACACTTCTTTTGTCTGGTCATGTTGTATGGAATAAACCTGCATTGGTGATATCTTTTAGTACTATACTCAGAAAAGTGTGGACCTCTGGAGAAATGGCACTAGTGAGAGGAAAGAAAGCAGTGGGAGGGCAAAGATCCACATTTGCCACATTAGTAATGCATAGATTATTGCAAAAAAAGGTATGTAGTCTGATCTTCCTAAAGAATCTGAGTAAATCAATGCGTAACTGTAAGAAATCAAGGTGAATCATAGGAACAAATGATAAGCCCTTGCTCAAATGCTGGACTTTCCTGTCAAGTATTAATCCTTTAACTGCTGGGCCTCCCCAACCCCGCCTCCCTACCCACACACATAGTGATGAGCCCTTTTTTGGCTATTTGAGGCAGTTTGTGCTCAGGGTTCCATAATACATGCCAAATGTGTGTCCTTTTTTTCGAACTTCCTACGGATTCTAAAAGTACCCAGGGTTTGCGAATTCCCCTAGATGGAAGGAGAAAATAGAGAAAATATAGCTAGAATATTAGGTTTTTAGGAAAATAGGAAACAAGTTCTCTGGATTCTGGATAAAAGTGTCTGTTTTTTATTTTTATTGCATCAATGAACAGTTTGCTGTGCTCAAGTCACCATCCTCTTAGCTTTCAGGAACATTCAGAGCTGAAAAAACCCAATCTTTTTTACCACAGTTTTGGTATCTTTCAAGGAGGTAGACCATTTTTCCCCTTGTTTGTGCTCTCAAAGTAGCTCCAGTTAGTTGTGTAAACCACTGTGAACGCATGGTTGATGCCGAAAAGCTATAGATTTCTTAAAAGTAGATGAAATTCCACATTCAGCAAGTGGTCATAAGTGTAGATCCCTCAAGGTTTTCTCAAAGAGACTAAAGACCTGATTGAGATCTTGGCCGGCGAGCTACTCTGTCACAACGGTGACAGATATTGGGTTATGTCCTATGGTATTTATGGGAAAGCCTGTTATATCCTATGGGATTTATATTTCAGCACACACGAAAGCCTGTTATATCCTATGGGTTTTATATGTCTGTGAATGGGATGTGACACAGTAACTTGTCCACCAAGATCTCAATCTGGCCCTAATTGGTTGAAATAAAGAAATACTGATAATGAGTAGGAAAAATCAACCATTTGTAATATAATTTTCATCTGTAATGTTTTGTCACATTGGATGACTTACAAAAGCAATATATCATTATGACCACTAGGCCCTTCTGGTTGCGGGGATACATAGAGTTTGTAGGTTTTGCAAGAACTCAAGGTATTCTGAGCAAACAACTGAGATGCACTACACAATGGTTTTTCAATTCATATGGTGAAATATGTAGAGTAAAAAATGTGGAACAAGGAGGACCTCTGGTTATTTGTGCATCTCTGAATGTGTAGGTACCCATACTAGCATATGATTTAGAGAGTACTTTTTAAAATGTCTTCTTTCTTACATACTGGCTTACATTTGAAAGGCACAAATGAAGTGAAATCTGAAAGGCAATAAAAAATAGCATACTATTCTTTGCTCCAACATGTCTTCTGATAAATAGGATACTTCACTTGTGTGGGTAGGCCTACTTGCGATGACAGGAAATGGTCCAAAATGCAATATGGGCACATCACATTTTGCCTCTCAAAACTGACCCATTTCTTGGAAAGTAGGTCACTGTGGATTTCGGCCCAAAACTCAGCCGGCACCTAGAGAAACCTAGCTAACCTGTACATTTTGAAGCCTAGACACATGGGGGAATCTATGATGGGGTGACTTACAAGGCTCTCACCAGGTTGTTGTATCCAGAACCCCTTTCAAACTTCAAACTTTGATTAAAAAACACATTTTCGTCACATTTCTGTGATGGAAATTTCTGGAATCTGTCGGGAGCCTCAAACGTTTTTCCACCCAGGATTCCCCCAAGCCTTTCAATAAAACTGGTACCTCACTTGTGTGGGTAGGCCGTAGGCCTGTGACAGGAAACTGTCCAAAATGCAACATGGATACATCATACTTTTCCACTCAAAACTGACGCTTTTTTTGAAAAGTGGGTAGCTGTGGATTTTGGTCTGTAATTCACCAGACCCATATGGAAATCAAGCAGACCTGTATGTTTTTACAAACTAGACACCTAGAGGAACTAAGGATGGGATTACTTATGTGGTTCTCACTAGGCTGTTGTACCCAGAATCCCTTGTAAACCTCAAACTTGGACTTAAAAAACACATTTTCCTCACATTTCATTGATGGAAAGTTCTGAAATCTGTGAAGAGCCAAAAACCTTTTTCCTCCCATTACTTTTCTAGGTTGTCTAATAAAAATGCTACCTCATTTTTGCAGGTAGGCACAGTGCCATGACAGGAAACGGCCCAAAACCCAACATGGCTATATCACATTTTTCCACTCAAAATTAACCAAAAGCTGCGGTTTCTGGGCCCTAGCTCAGCCAGCACTAGGGAAATCTAACATCCTGGTACTTTTTCCAAACCTAGGCACCTAGGGAAATCCAAACTAGGGTGATTGTTGTGTCTCTCACCTGGTTATTATACCTAGAATCCCTTCAAAACCCCAGCTCTGACTAAGAAAACACATTTTATTCACATTTCTATGATGGAAAGTTCTAGAATCTGCAGGGAGCCACAAACTTCCTTCCACCCTGCATTTCCTTAAGTATTCTGATAAAAATGGTACCTCGCTTGTGCGGGTAAGCCTAACCACTGGTAGCCCTAGCGTGGGGACTCCTATAGACTTTGGTTTAATCTGTTTCTGTCACAGACACTAGGCCCAATCATACAAGTGGCACAATGTTTTTATCAGTAGGGTGGGGCAATGCTGGATGTAAAGATTCTTGAGAATTCCTCCTGATTTCACAAGTTTTCAACACAGAAATGTTATGAAAATGCATTACTTCAGGCAAAATTTGAGGTGTGCTTGACATTGTGGGTAAGAACACCTCCTGGGTTTCACACCCTGGAATCCTCTGTCTACTTTAAAAAAATGTCTGTGTTTGATATTTTTCCTTGGGTGGAGGCCAAGCACAGCATCAAATCTCACAGCTACCCTTATTACTGATCTATCCACATAGCACATTAGAGCCTTTTGTGTCAAGGTATATTGGCCGCTCCACACAAGTGAGGTACCATTTTTATTGGGTTTGTGTAGAAATGCCGTGTGGTAGGAAATGTGTGTCTCCCCACAGATTCCAGACATTTTCCTCACAGAAATGTGAGGGAAATGTGTGCTTGTAGTCAACATTTGAGGTTTACAGGGCATTGTGTGAAAATGGTGTGTGATGCAAGTGAAGCGCAACACCCTGGACTACGCCAGATGTCTAGTTTTCAGAACTGTCTGGGACTGGTATGGTTTTTTCATATAGTAGCCTAGCCAAGCCCAAAAGGTGCAGCCGTTTACCATTGGAATTGGAACAATATTGGGAGTTAGCCACACTCTCTATAGCACATATGCAAAAACAACACCCAAAATAATCAAATACCTGTCCCTTTCCATTGGGATGAGAAGCTTTTGTCCGCAGGTGAGCAAAAAGATAGTTGACATTTTAGGGGTGAGGGTGGGGCCTGATGTTCGGATGGGAAAGACCTTCCTCAATATTTTATCAAAAATATATATTGCTACCATACAGCTGGCTTTCTGCCCCCCTCCCCCAAAGGGGCAGAAGGGCTATAATTACCCCTTTCTGACCTCCAAAGGCAAAAAATACTGTTGCCTCATTTACTCAGGGGGTGGAACATGGGCACTATATTTAAAAAAATCCCTGGCAGCTACTGGGCTTTCTCCCGCGGGGGGCAGATCAGGAGTAATTACACCAATCTGCTTCCCTTTGGGGGCAGAAAGCCTGTTGCTCCATTTAGTTGGGGTTGGAGTATAGCCATGGCCATAGTTGCCAGGCCCCAATCCTACATTTATTTTAAAAAATGCCTGATGTCTAACGGGCTTTATGCCCCCCCCCGGGCGCAGTGCAAAGGTAATTCCCCCAATCTGCCCTCCCAAGACGGCGCATAAAGACTGTTGCGCCATTTAGTTGCAGTGGGGCTATGGTCATGCCCATGGTGGGCAGCCCCCACCTTTATATTTGTTTAAAACAAATCCCTTGTGTATCGCAGACTTTCTGCCCACAAAGAGGGGCAGATAATAAGTAATTATCAAATCTCCCCACCCCCCCCCACGAGGGACAGAAAGACTGTTTCCTTATTTACTTGGGATGGGGGCATAGCCATTCCCATGCTGGGGAGCCTCCATCCCTATATTCTTTTTAAAAAGCATTGCCTGGCTTCTACCAAGTATTCTGCCCCCTTTGGAGGACAGCAGGTCAGGGGTAATCATCCCAATCTGTACCCTAGTGGGGGCAGAAAGACTATTGCCTTATTTGGCTGAGAAGGGGTATGGCCACTTGATTCACTTACAAAACAAAAGTTGCAGGGAAGTTATACTTATGTTCTGAATTTATTCGCACAAAACCATTGCAATTCATCAGTTATAGTTAGAGTTATATCAAGTAACAATAACTTGCGCCCTAAGGTAACTATAACTTGCAGCCCCACCATCCATCCAGTTTACTTTTCAATAACGTGACTGCTAATGTTTCCTTTAATCACCCAACCCCCTAAAACCACCCAAGCCAGTGAAAGCAGTGCGCGGCTAGGGTTGACTGCATGGCCTGGCCTACGGCCAGTCCCAGTGGCCAACCCCACATAATCACCGAACCCAGTATCATGAAAGGTCTTTGGCCGAGTGTAGCTGGGGTTGGCTGCAGGGCTTTGTCTGCAGCCAGGCCTTGTGGCTAACCCTCTATAACCACTCAGAGAGTTTTTCAGCACTTTGATGAATGATATACTTAGAAAGAGATATTTTAGGACAGATTGAAAAGAAAAATGCATTTGTCATTGAAAGAGAGTGAGATCACCTTTCAGTATGTACCTTAACATTTGAAGTTGAAAAGAAATTCAAGCAGTGAAACAAGCACAGACACACATCAGCTAGAACCCTCAACCTTCAGTGTGAGTGACTCAGACTTAAACCACTACACCATAGGTTATTCCTAATTATACTGTGTCCAGACATTGCTATAACAATCAACACAAAGAATCTGCCGGGGAGACTATACTTCATCACAAGGAATGTTCACCATTCAAAACACTAGTAAATAAACAGAAACACTGCCATAAGATACCAGGACGTGAATCTTCAACTTCCTGTGTGATAGTCCACAGAGCTGCACCAGTAGGCCAGAAGTGAAATTTAAATCAAACCTCTTGCTTGTGTGCTGCTTTGAAGTCATTCCTTGACTTCAAAGCCGTACACAAGAAAGATGTTTGTTGACAGGACCTGAAGGACCATGTGGTCGTAGCGGGCTACCCATGTCTTGGGGGAGCTGGCCTTGCTCCTGCAAGCAGGGAGCTTCTTTAAATAGCAGCTACCTGCATGCAGGAGCAATGTTTTCATCTGTTTCCCTGCACAAATATTTGTGAGCAGGGAAACAGACGAAAACACTGCTTTCTGCAAGCAGGAGCTGTACGACAGCTCCTGCTTGCAGAAAACAGAGATGTGTTTGCTTCCCTTGCTGGGAGCTGTCAATGCACGTGCCCCCCGTATTAATTTATATACTTTGGCCATGGGGAGGTGGTGGCCCCTAGGGCACATGGGGTACCCCACAGGTAACCTCTGCATACTTAATCACCAGTGCCCCAGGGAGGTGGCTTTGTTAAGCCCTTGGAGGAGGGCCCCTTGTGCCCTCTCCTATTTTATGACAATGCCCCCAGGGACCTGGCCCACCCAGGGTTAAAAATAGAAGCAAGCGTGAGAGATCGCGTGTACATTTTTTAGAAAAAAACAATAGTGATTACATTTGTGAATCAGCTGCATTTTTGCTGTGATTTAAAAAAATACTTTTCAGCTGTAGTGTGGGGGGGGTTCCTGGGGGACCCTTCCACAAAGGCTTAAGGGGTAGGGTAACATTACCCTAGCCCTTTTTTTTACTCGGGTCACTTTTTATATCACTTCCTGAAAAATCCCAACCTCTACTAATAGTACTCTCCTTGATGGGGTTGCATTAGGTTTGAATCATGTGAAATGGGTGCCTTCTGTAAGAAAAGAAAAAAAAATATTGGCCACAGACATAACTTTCCTCCCCTGACTTTGCTTCTAGCGTGTCAATGGCATTTCAAGTGCTGCAAATGGGATCAAAGAGTAATTAACTAGAAATCAAAGACATGTTAGAAAATGAGGTAAGAGTAGTACGTGAATTATGGTTCCAGAAAGCTTCCTAGGGTTCCTGAGTGCCTAACCACTGGAAAAGATGGTTGGGATCTAGACATAAAAATTCAGTTTTTTAACTTAGGGATCATTTGAACAACATGCAAAACCAGGATCAATATCAGGATTAGAAACTGTTGGTACTGTGAAAAATAGTTAGATACAGCTGCAGTAGTGTGACAGAAAGAAATTATATGAACACACTATTAGGTTAATCTCAACAACTGTGTGAAACTAGTCAAAGAAACGTTGTAAATTGATTAGATGACAGGAGCCTCAGATGGAGATTACAGTGGAAGCAGCATCTTCCCAAGATACCTGAGTGATTAACATTAAATGATTTTTAATCCCATACTTTCTCAGAAGAAACCACACCTTGGAATATTTATGTTGTCTTATCCAATGCCTGATGAACTGATTACTTGAAATTGAAAAGAATCAATGATTTGAAGGGGGTTTCCCCTAGTTTCACTCTAAAATACAATCAATGAATAAACAACAAGAAAGACTCTGATCCAAACTTATTTTCAAAACAATCCTCAACACTTTCCTAGAGGGACCCTTTCAGATCTACTCCAAAATTGTATTGCAAAAGAAGTATTCTCTCCTTCTGGGAGTGTGAGCACCATTTTACCCCCGCTTTAAAATTCTCCTCTGTTGAATTCCAGCTGTCCCTACAATTAAACTGAAAGATGTTTACCAAGACCATACTGAAATCTAGGAGTCTTGCAGAACAAAGAGGTAACAGCCTACCAGAGAAGACCATGCCTGGCATGGTAAAAATATCCAGACTTTTGTGAAGAACTACTTTATCCAAATTTGAGGTTGAGTAAAACAAAGTATTTTATACAACCTTCACAAACTTTTATTTTGCCTTTGATCTACTGGATTGCCAATTCTCTGGCAGAAATGTTTCTTCACAGAGAACCAATTAATAGAGATTTATTAATCTTGATAGGGAATAAGTAGGGCTGCCCATTTTACTCCCTCCACTCCAACGACCCCTACATGAGTTTCTGCTCTAATTTATAGATAATAGAAGAAAAATCCAAGGTACTGCATTTAGCCAGTGCACCAAATGAACTACAAACCTCCTAAATGAAACTGAATATAGCAATGCAATTCAAATCCACACCAACACATGATATTAGAACATTGAAGACAATAGAATAGCTCTGGGCTTCTAATGGCTAGTAAAAGTGCAGAGCTCCACAATGCCAATGTTTGAGTTCACAGCTGCCACTGTGAACAAAGGCCTCATGGAGCCCAGGGGATTTTAAAACCCCCACCCCAGGCTCAATAAGGTATTTTTTTAATGAATAGAACATTATGCCCTCTAGTGGCAGAATGTTCTACTAGCATTATAGCCCTCTGTAGCGGGCTATACCGGCTATTAAAGGACCGTTCCCTTTGATAAAACACTGGAGCGGGTCTTTAATAGCCAGTATAGCCCTCTAAGATGGTCAATAAGACAATAGTCAACAACTGAGTACTCAATAAAAACAACGGCAAAGACAAATATTTATCTGAAGAAGGTTATTAAAAATGGCAGGAATAATTGCCATCTGGATCATTTACTTTCAGAGAGGTTAAAATTACAATTCCCACTCGAGTCTGTGCAACAGTAGGGAAAGCATTGGGCTGTGGAGAGATAACATTTACTGTTCCTACTCAGGTCTGTGCAACAGTAGGGAAAGTGTTGGACATCACAGGGGTAAAATTTACCATTCCCATTCCAGTGTGTTGAACAGTAGGGAACATGTTGGACTTTGGAGGGATTAAAATTACTATTTCCATTCCAATCTGTGCAACAGTTGGGAAAGAGTTGGACTTCTGAGGGGTAGAATTTATTATTCTCACTCCAGTCTGTGGAACAGTAGGGACAGTGTGGGACTTCAGAGGGGTACGATTTGCTATTCCCCCTCCAGTCTGTGCAACAGTAGGGAAAGCTTTGGACTTCAGAGAGGTAAAATATACTATTCCCAATCCAGTCTGTGCAACAGTAGAGAAAGAGTTGAACTTTGAAGGGGTTAAATTTACTATTCACACTCCAGTCAATGCAGCAGTAGGGAAAGCATTGAACTTCAGACGGGTTATATTTACTATTCCCATTCCAGTCTGTGCAACAATAGGGATAGTGAGAAGCTTTGGAGGGGTTAAATTTACTATTTCCCCTCCAGTCTGTGCAACAGTAAGGAAAGCATTGGACTTAGAAGAGACTGCATTTCCCATTTCCACTTCAGTCTAAGCAAAAGTATGGAAACTGTTAGACTTTGAAGGGTAATAATTACTGTTCCCACACCAGTATGTGCAGTAGGGAAAGTACCTTACTTGAAACACATAACATATTTGAATAACCCCATTAAATTACAAGAAATAAACTACTAACAGGAACATTAATAATTAACCAAAATAATTATGACTGTAAAACTAAAAATCAACAAAACAATTTACATGATTATTACACAATTTCATGATTAATTAATAATAAAAAAGTATTTACTTAATTGCCTTCTCACACTATACCCCACAAACATAGCAGCCCAAAATTAAAGTATAACTAAAATAAATATAACACAATTGACATAATAATCAAATAAGTAATTATTAATAAATGAATAAGTAATTGTTAATTATTTTTTACTCATATAACTTCTCATCCTTTGTCCCCACAAACACGGCATCCTGCACCTAATATACAACTTAATAAATATAATTATTGCACAATTCATGTTTCTTTGAATGATCAAAATTATCATCGAAACATCATAAAATATATCATAGAATAAAAACAATTCCAATAATAAATAAATAATTAAAACTCCAAAACACTGACATATTGGAGCAACAACTTTTGGGTAGTAGAGGAAGCAGTATACAAAAACGTACATACAGCAACTGTAACTATTGTTAAAGACTCACATTTACACATCCTAGGCACTTACCTTCTTTCTCTCAAACTCAGGCACCGGCAAAAGGGACCAATCTACTTACTTCTGGGTTTAAATACAGAGGGCAGAAGAACAAGTGTTTCTCTGTTTCACCAACAAAAAGGCAAAAGAAGCAATGGCAAAGCCTGGAGCCTGTTGCATCCCAGGATGAGGTATAAGCTACAATTGAGAGGATCCCATATCTAAACTGTAAAAACAAGACGCGAGCAAGTCCTGGACAAATATCATTTGAAAATTCTTCTGGTTTGTTTATAGATTTGTGGAATAGAAAGCATCTAGTAAGGCTGCCCATAGAATTTTGCAGCTCATTACAGACAGCAGCTTTCTCCTGGAATTGCAGTTTCACCACTGGGGCAGCATTAGCATGAATAGATAAGAATTCTTGCCAAAAGTAGATCAAGCCAAGCTTTTTTTACGAAGACCAACAATTTGATTTTTGTGGCCGATGGCAATTGTAAGCCTGTCTCTATAGTGGTGCAATTCACTGGTAGCCCAAATGCGCACCCAGGATGGCCAAATGGCCTCAAGGCTGCCAACTCTACAATTGAAGTAATACCTAGGTCCAATTGTAATGACACTAGTGGTCTGCCCCTCCCTAGAAAAGTAAGTGCTCTAATAAAATTATTTTCAGCAACAACCAATGTGCACATGTTACAGTGGCCCCATAGCTCAGCACTGTACAGTGCTACATCCCTAACTTGAGTCTTGTAAATTTCCATGGCAGGGAGTACTGGAAACCAAGAGGCCCTTTTAGCATATATATATATATATTATTTTAGATCTCATTTTTATGGGTATCCTTTTCTGAGAATTAATTGAATTTATTCTATTTATCTAGTCATTTATTTATAGCTTGTATATAGATTGAATGTTGTGTAATGAATTGATAGCACATATATTTATAATATTATTTATTTATTTATATCAGGCTTTTAAAACTAATAGGTAAAAAGTGGATAATATGTTGACATTAAGAGCAAAAGGTAAAAGGAAGAGTGAAAAAGAGGAAAAATATCACATATGGGGTATTTTCTCCCTTGTATTTAACAATTATTGACTGTGATTATAATCAATTTTTATGTATGTATAGGCGACCAGATCATATTTGTGATATTGCATTATAACATGAAAGAAATATATAATGTCATATTTGAATTTTTATTCTAAATATAGCACAGGATTAGAAGTTTATTATTACTTCTCAAATATAGAACTGCCACGTTACAAAATGGCCGCACCGTTTGCACCTCTCCTAAGTCATGTAGTTTACAACAAAGAAGGACTATATGGTTTAAATAGTTGAGTGTAAAAATGGTTGCCAATGTCCTGTTGAAGGCTTCGGCCGAAACGCGTAGACATTTGGTGGGGACAGCGTGTGTTTTTTGTATGGTGGGCACATTATTGATTTCCTTTTTGTGCTTATGTACCAACTTTTGCGGGCTCTTATTTACCTGCATACAAATCTTTTTCATTAAATAAGCAGCCGATTAAATTATTTAAAAGTGGTTTTTGATTATTTTACGAGCTGGTTTTGGATGATGTGCAGCCCTTGGTGTGTGATTACAATGCACCAGTTTCTTTGAATATATATATACATATATAAATATATATATATATATATATATATATATATATATATATATGTTGCCCCTGATCTGTGTTTAGTTGTGAGTGACTGCGGTTCCCAAGATCTGGAGTCTGCAAGTTGAATTCGTAAGTAGTCAAACTCCCCAACCCTTTCCAGTGCTTCCTTTTCTATAATGACGACAACCTTTACCATTTTGTTTCCTGGAGTACTTCATTAGTAGTATTAGAGATTTTGCTTTTGAGGCCATACTCAGAACAAAACAAACTAAAGCTGTCAACCAAATGTTGGAGACTATTTTTACTTTTAGTCAATAGAAGAGTGTCGTCCACTAAAAAAAAGGCCAGGGCATTCTGTCCTGCCAAAGTAGGGGAGCCCTTAACACAGTGAAACAAATACTTGACACAATTATTGATGTATATGAGAAAAAGGGTAGGGGCAAGGACACAGCCTTGATGCACACCCCTTTTCAATGGGAATACTCTCAGTTAACTCCCCTCTTGTGCCACACTGGACCCTTGCGTAATTCCCCTTATGGGGAAACAGAACTATGTGTAGCAAGTTGGTAGGAGTCCCCATCCTGTGTACAAACTCCCACAATTTCTTTATAGAGACCAGTCAAACGTGACATGGAGATTAATGCACGCCACAAAGAGATCTCCCCCTCCTATATCTACATTCATTACCTTGACCAGGTGGAAATGAAATACCTGATTAGTCGCACTTGTTTTGGACCTAAAACTTGTCTGTAGATTTTAAAGAATGTGCTCTTCATCACGCCAATCCAAAAGCCGCTAAAACACTTGTTTTTAAAAACTCTTTTGGAGGTTATCGATGAGGCTAATTTGATGGTCATTTGAGGGATTACTAAGGTTCTCCTTCTTAAAGACTGGGGCCATCTCAGCAACTTTCAATGATGCACGTACAGCTGTCCCAGCTAAACTGTATTGATGAAAACATTGATGTAAGGAACCCAGATGGAGGTATCTGATTTAGGAAGGTCTGCAGGAATCTTGCTCAAACCTGGTGCCTTTCCTTGCTTAAATGAGGCAACCACTACAGAAGGCTCTGCAAAGGAAAGAACCACTGGGGTCAAATAAGGATCTTATGAATAACAATGAATCAGGGTTGGTTCATGGGCACCAGATGGCAAATACCCAGAGTGGGCTACCGATTAATGGGGCAGAATTGATGACTCTGCTGGTTTCCCAAGTTTCCCACCACCTATGCTGACTAATTGCCAAGATTTCTTAAGATCATTATTAGCCAAAGATTCTAGAAGATCAGACCTGCTTCTGCTTTCTCAAGCTGCTTTAGCTTGCTCTATTATAAGTCTATATAGGGCTTAACAATACAGTGCCTCCTGGGTATCTTGTTTTTGATCTCACTCAGGAGCTTGGGGCTAGATGTAGCAAAGGGTTTTACCCATTCTGTGTCTATGGGAAAATGTGTTCGTACATATGGCCCTTGGTCTTTACAACTCTGCATGGTTTGGTAAACCATCCCTTTGTTGTGGGCTTATTTTAGCTCATTGCATGGGCACATTTATTTTTGCTCCAAGTCTGAGGCCTGTTGTAGGAAGTTGGCTCTGTATGTACTATTTCAAAGTAAGAAATAGCATGCACAGAGTCCAAGGGTTCCCCTTAGAGGAAAGATAGTGGCAAAAAGAGATAATTCTAATGCTCTATTTTGTGGTAGTGTGGTCGAGCAGTAGGCTTATCAGAGGTTAGTGTTAAGCATTTGTTGTACACACACAGGCAATAAATGAGGAACACACACTCAGAGACAATACCAGGCCAATAGGTTTTTGTATAGAAAAATCTATTTTCTTAGTTTATTTTAAGAACCACAGGTTCGAGATTTACATGTAATACTTCAAATGAAAGGTATTACAGGTAGGTACTTTAGGAACTTTGAATTAGCAAAATAGCATATACAGTTTTCACATTAATGACATATAGCTGTTTTAAAATTAGACAGTGCAATTTTCAACAGTTCCTGGGGGAGGTACGTGTTTGTTAGTTTTTGCAGGTAAGTAAACCACCTATGGGGTTCAAGTTTGGGTCCAAGGTAGCCCACCGTTGGGGGTTCAGAGCAACCCCAATGTTACCACACCAGCAGCTCAGGGCCGGTCAGGTGCAGAGGTCAAAGTGGTGCCCAAAACGCATAGGCTTCAATGGAGAAGGGGGTGCCCCGGTTCCAGTCTGCCAGCAGGTAAGTACCCGCGTCTTCGGAGGGCAGACCAGGGGGTTTTATAGGGCACCGGGGGGGTAACCAGTCAGCACAGAAAATACACCCTCAGCGGCACGGGGCGGCCGGGTGCAGTGTGCAAACAAGCGTCAGGTTCTCAATTTAAATCAATGGGAGACCAAGGGGTCTCTTCAGCGATGCAGGCAGGCAAGGGGGGGGGCTCCTCAGGGTAGCCACCACCTGGGCAAGGGAGAGGGCCACCTGGGGGTCGCTCCTGCACTGGAGGTCGGATCCTTCAGGCCCTGAGGGCTGCGGGTGCAGAGTCTTTACCAGGTGTTGGATCTTTGAAGCAGGCAGTCGCGGTCAGGGGGAGCCTCGGGATTCCCTCTGCAGGCGTCACTGTGGGGGCTCAGGGGGGTCAACTCTGGCTACTCACGGTCTCGTAGTCGCCGGGGAGTCCTCCCTGAAGTGGTTGTTCTCCACAAGTCGAGCCGGGGGCGTCGGGTGCAGAGTGTCAAGTCTCACGCTTCCGGCGGAAAACGCAAGTTGTTTCAAAGTTGCTTCTTTGTTGCAAAGTCGCAGTCTTGGGTGAACAGAGCCGCTGTCCTCGGGAGTTCTTGGTCCTTCTAGATGCAGGGCAGTCCTCTGAGGCTTCAGAGGTCGCTGGTCCCTGTGGAAAGCGTCGCTGGAGCAGTGTCTTTAGAAGTGGGGAGACAGGCCGGTAGAGCTGGGGCCAAAGCAGTTGGTGTCTCCGTCTTCTCTGCAGGGTTTTTCAGCTTAGCAGTCCTCTTCTTCTTCGGTTGCAGGAATCTGAGTTCCTAGGTTCTGAGGAGCCCCTAAATACTGAATTTAGGGGTGTGTTTAGGTCTGGGGGGTTAGTAGCCAATGGCTACTAGCCCTGAGGGTGGCTACACCTCTTTGTGCCTTCTCCCTAATCCTATTGGGGGAATCCTCCATCTGCAAGATGGAGGATTTCTAAAAGTTAGAGTCACCTCAGCTCAGGACACCTTAGGGGCTGTCCTGACTGGCCAGTGACTCCTCCTTGTTTTTCTCATTATCTCCTCCGGCCTTGCCGCCAAAAGTGGGGCCGTGGCCGGAGGGGGCAGGCAACTCCACTAGCTGGAGTGCCCTGTGGTGCTGTAACAAAGGGGGTGAGCCTTTGAGGCTCACCGCCAGGTGTTACAGCTCCTGCAGGGGGAGGTGTGAAGTACCTCCACCCAGTACAGGCTCTGTTACTAGCCACAGAGTGACAAAGGCACTCTCCCCATGTGGCCAGCAACATGTCTGGGTTGTGGCAGGCTGCTAAAACTAGTCAGCCTACACAGGTAGTCGGTTAAGGTTTCAGGGGGCACCTCTAAGGTGCCCTCTGGGGTGTATGTTACAATAAAATGTACACTGGCATCAGTGTGCATTTATTGTGCTGAGAAGTTTGATACCAAACTTCACAGTTTTCAGTGTAGCCATTATGGTGCTGTGGAGTTCGTGCATGACAGACTCCCAGACCAAATACTCTTATGGCTACCCTGCACTTACAATGTCTAAGGTTTTGCTTAGACACTGTAGGGGCATAGTGCTCATGCACTTATGCCCTCACCTATGGCATAGTGCACCCTGCCTTAGGGCAGCAAGGCCTGCTAGAGGGGTGACTTATCTATACCTGTAGGCAGTGTGAGGTTGGCATGGCACCCTGAGGGGAGTGCCTTGTCGACTTAGTCGTTTTGTCCTCACTAGCACACACAAGCTGGCAAGCAGTGTGTCTGTGCTGAGTGAGGGGTCCCCAGGGTGGCATAAGACATGCTGCATCCCTTAGAGACCTTCCCTGGCATCAGGGGCCTTGGTACCAGGGGTACCAGTTACAAGGGACTTACCTGGATGCCAGGGTGTGCCAATTGTGGAAACAAAAGTACAGGTTAGGGAAAGAACACTGGTGCTGGGGCCTGGTTAGCAGGCCTCAGCACACTTTCAAATCAAAACTTAGCATCAGCACAGGTGAAAAGTCAGGGGGTAACCATGCCAAGGAGGCATTTCCTTACACCTGTGCTCTTTCACCTAACTACATTTCATTCTATTCATTTTATTATTTGAGCAAAGCTTTATTTTAGTGTAGATGTTTTATTATATTTATCAGTTGCCCTTCCATGCAGAATTTCTTATTAGTTTTCTTGCACAACATTTCCACCTGTGCTCCGCCCAAGGCTTTATGTGTTTATTTACCGGTCCAAAGAGTACAATGTGTGCATTACACAGAAAAGACGTATTAACACATCAGGGTAGTTCTTAGAACAACAATATGTTTTACTATAAAACAATAGGCTGCCCAAACTAAGGTGATAGGGACATTCCAGTCAACCAGCCATCTTATGCTGCAGCCTGTTGTTCCATTTCTGCTGAACTCGGCCTCTTCTCTCTACTCACTACGGAGGACTTACAGTAGACCAACAGACCTCCTTTCTACATATTGCACAGGTATGGGGGTTGGGTTTCCTTGCAGAGACTTGGCAGGCAAATTAGGGCTAACACTGCTACTGCTCTCATGTAGATTTTTAGTGGTGCAGGTAGGGATTTTAGACACACTTTTGTGACAGAATGTTGTGAAGTTTTATCTGTTTCACTTTTCTGGTCACTGTAATAATGGTGCTGTCTTTTATTTTTCTTATAATCACATTTCATGCCTTTCTACATAGAATACATTTGCTTCAATAAAGTATACTGAAGCAAATCCTGCTTCTGTTTGTCTTGTGCAGTATGACACTTGTGTAACCGAGAGAAAGGGGTAAGGTCTGTTCCACCACTCTTTCCCTAAGACAGAGTGTCATGAGTCAGGCTACCACAAATCACCTTTACTCTTGGGTTTTGGTGAGGTTCGGCTAGCTAGCCGAAAGGGTTAGGCCAACAGTTATCAGATGGTGTGGGATAAGACTCAGTCCCCCACATGCATTGGCGCTGCCACCTGAAACCAGCAGTTTCGTCCCCATGACGAGAGTTGTATGACACCTTTGAGGAATTCATTATTGGCGACCTCAAGAATTATTTGGTAAGAAAATTCCTAAGCTTGCCAAATGCTCCGTTGTGCTCAGTCGTAATCACTACATTATTTCCCCAATTGTCAAACACAGTCTCCATGTGAAAATCAAATGCTAACATATCTGGGACGACTTTGGGGGAAGAGCGCACAACCTCCCACTTCACATTTCTATGATTATTTGTGACTTCTAGCTGCTGGTCAGATCTGTCAGAGTCCGGGGGCAAGACAAAGAAAATTAACTGTTTCAAGTGCCAAAGGGTTATGGTCATTCTCCTCACGCTCTCTCACCATCATATCATCCATCTAGCTTCAATGTCTCACATCCAAGAGGATATAGTCAATAAAACCAGAATGTAACCCTTTCCTAAAAGTAGGAGCATTATTGGAAAGTGAATGGCTATTATGAGCTTGAAGGCCATGTGCTGGATGTTAGAAATGGGGTCTTTGGTTGGCAGTCAGGTTACCCCCTGCCCAAGCAAGGACCCTCACTCTAGTCAGGGGAAGGCACACACAATCCAAATTATCCTGTGCCCACCCTCTGGTAGCTTGGCACTGAGCAGTCAGGCTTAACTTAGAAGGATATGTGTAAAGTATTTGTGCAATAAATCATACAATAACACAATATAGCACCACAAAACTACACCACACAGTGTTTAGAAAAATATATAATATTTATTTGGATATTTGCAGGTCAAAACGATCAAAGATGAAATAAGTAAATGTAGAGATATCACTGAAAAGTGATATAAAGTGTCTTGAGTCTTTTAAAAGCAAACAAAGTCTCTTTTTAACACAAAGTACCTGGTTCGTGTGAAAAATCTCCGCAATGGGCCGCTGAGGAGGAGAAGCATGGAAACAAAGGGGGTGTGCATCAATTTCTCGGGCCCCACACAGTGATGCGTTGTTTCGTTTCCACGCAGAGACGGCTGTGCATCGATTTCCGGCGCTCAGTCGTGGATCCTCTTCGGGTTCCGGGGTTTTCAGATGCCCTGGGGTCTGTGCGTGGAATCCTGGGCTTGTGGAGCGGAGTCACAAGCACTGCGTTGTTCCGGTGGGCACTGCGTGGAAATTTCTTCCGCACGGCAGGCGCTGTGTCGATTTCCCCTCTGGAAGTCGGGCCGCATCGTCCCAGGTCGACTGTGCATTGATCCGGTGGGCCGTGTGTCGCAGTTCCGGTCGCAACGCAGGCGCCACGTCGATCGTCTCCTTGCGGAGTCAGGCTGCGTCGTTCCGGTTCGGCATGCAGTGAATTTCTCACTGCGGGGCAGGCTGTGCGTTGCGTTTAGAACCCGAGATTACGCCCCCACCTGAGTTGGAATTGAAGAACAAGCAAAAATGAACTTCACTAAATTTACTATTCATCTTAATTAACACAAATAGTTTCAGAAAAGCTTCCATATGAGGTACTTTTTTATTTGAAGTTGGAATTCATAGTGAAATGGAGAGGATAAACCTATTTGCTTGACATTTAAAAAAAAAAAAAAACCCTATCACTAACTCTGGACCGTCTTGTGCATGGGTCAGTGAGAGCCTTTACCTAATTTGTAATACTATAAATATAGCGCCTTCTGAATGCCAGGGTTTCTCAGTATGAAGACTGTCTCGTCATTGTTGCACTTCGTGTTTCTTTCTTCCGCCCCTGCACTTCCTGTCTCTTTACCCAACTTTGCAGGCTCTTTTCATCGTTGCTCTCTCCCCTTGTGGCTGTTTTCCTCGCTTTCTTCTTCTTTATGTTATTCTTTTCTTTCTCTTTCTCTGTGTCAAGGCCTGATGTAGCATACGGTCCTGTTTCCCATACATTTATACCACTGCCCAGAAACCACAGCCACTGTCACAATGTACTGACTACGGCTTGGACACTACCAACAAAGCTATTTGTAAACTCTCCATACCCCCACCAGTCCAGGTACTGATGAAAGAATCGAAGTATACTTCAAAGAATCACTGAAGTATGAATGCTGTGTCAAATATTACAGAAACTCTGACACCTACAGTATAATGTTTTTGGCCACCTGCTCCATCGCACCAGATTCTCCGTTACAGGCACTGCGAAATAACAGAATTACAAATACCTGTGCCTGATTTTGTGCAACCAAATCACGTGGCAGCTGCTCCTTGGAGCACTGCTAAATTGACTTTTTCTGCTGTAATCTTGTTTGCCTGCTTGCTGCCCCATTCCCTCTCTTGCAGCTGCCATGAGCTGTGTCCCGAGGCCAGTGCAGTATGCTACAGATTTCTCCCAGCCATGGATTGCATTTGTCTCTATTCCCCTGGCTGTATTCGGCTGCTGCCTTAGTAAAACACCCTCTCTCTTTTTCATTCAAGTTTGCACTTCAATTTCATGCATACATTTATGCTGCTTTGCTTCCTGACAATTTTCCTTTTTATTAACTTTTTGTCGTTTCTGCTTACTCCCTTTTTACTGCACACACAGCTAGTTTCTGCTCCCAGTCACTTTATTTTAGCTCCTTCGTTATCTTTCTTCTGAAATCCTTTGAAAAAACACAAACAGAAATTCAAAAGTTATAGTTAGAACTTTAAGTTATAAATTATGCACTACCTTCAAATTACTATCACTCGCTCATCTCCATAGAAAGTGTTGTCAACTCACTAGCCATACAACATTCTCTATAACTCACCCCTTCCCCATACACTGCTTATAGCCTTCGTTACTACCTCACTTACAGCATGTTCAATGATAAAATTCGTAACAACACTCATGACATCTCAAATAACATCATTTATGAGAAAACTGGGCCTGGTAGGGTGCCTAGTTATATGTATTGAATTATGGCTAGTGTGTTGACAATACTGTGTACAGAGGTGCAAAAGTTACAGCAATTTGAAAACGGTGAGTAAATTATAACTTTAGGTTATAACTATCACTTTTGAATTGATAATGTTTGTGTAGTTTAAGTTATTTTGTTAATTGATCGTAATTTCCCATGGCAACATAAAGCAGTCCTGTTTTGGTGTGGCTGGAATGTGAAAGCATTTGTAGGCGATGCATTCAACCAGGTAGGCGTTGGCTGCAAAAGGCATCAGAAGGAGTCCTTGCAAGATGTCACAACAGGAACATTAGAAGTGACCACTTCTTGGCCAGTGGAAGAATAGACAAACTTTAGATCCGTATGTCAGTTCTGCAACATATTGGCCCTCATTACGACTTTGGCGGTCTTGGAAAAAGACCACCGAAGCCGCATGAGCCAACATACCGCCAGTGCTGGTGGTATGCTTGGCCCCCTATTATGACATTTCCGCTGGCCCAGCGGAAAAGTCACATCAAAATTGCAGCCGGCTTGCAATCGAGCCGGCGTCAATGTTGATGTGCAGAGGGTGCAGCGGCACCCGTCGCGCATTTCACTGCCCATATTTTGGGCAGTGAAATGCGTGATGGGGCTGAGCCTGGGGGGGCCTGCACTGCCCATGCCAAGTGCATGGGCAGTGCAAGGGTCCCCCGGGGCACCCCGAGTCCCCCTTACCGCCAGCCTTTCCATGGTGGTGTTTACCGCCATGGACAGGCTGGCGGTTGGGTCCTTGGGTCCTCATAATCCCCAGGGCAGCGCTGCCCTGGGGATTATGACCGCCCGGCGGAAGTCTGGCGGTATATTGGAGGGAGCGGCGGTATGACCGTGGCGAATGCGCCACGGTCATAATACGCTGGCGTAGCGCTGCCAGCCTGTTGGCGGTGTTACCACCAGTGTTCCGCCCACCGCTCGGGTCATAATGAGGGCCATTGTCTTCTGTGCCATACTGTCTGTGATAGTTGCAGGAGAGACATATCTGACCACACACAGGGAGCTCTTGTCATGGTTAATCAGTGTCCTCCCCACATCCTTGCTGTTTTTGGTCTTTGTTGTCCTCCTGTTTTGCATTAAGAAATTTTTTGTTGGTTGGTCATGTGGACCTTAAAAAAGAAAAAAAAGCAGAAAGAGTATTAAGAAAAAGAAGAAAAAAAGTTATTTTCAGAACTGAACAAATAGTTCCAAAAATAAAAGAACTTGTACCAATATTAACCATATTTTTTCAAATGTAAAAAGTATAATTATAATATAATTAATATACAGATAAAAGTTAAGTGTAAGATGGGTAAGTTTATAATACTGTACCACAGTGATATCTTGTTGTATTGAGAGTAGAGTACACTGCCGTAGAGTGGAGTGAAATAAATTTGAGCAGAGTGCTATAGAGTGGAGTGTCAGTGAGTGGAGTTTTGTCGAGTGGGGTGTCATTGGCTGTGCTGTCATAGAGTGGCATAGAGTGAAGAGAGTGTGTAGTGTGTTGTAGAGTGGAATGACATGATGATGAGTTGCATAAAATGGACTTGAGTAGAGTACAGTGGAGGAGAGTGCTGTAGATTGGAGAGTCCACAGTGGAGTGGTGTAGAGTGGAGTTTCATAGACTGTGGTGGAATGGAGTAGAGTGTCATACAGTGGAGGAGAGTGGCATAGAGTGGCATAGAGTACAGTCTTGCCCAGTGGCATAGAGTTCAGCAGAGTGCTGTGCACTGGAGAACCATAGAGTGTTGTAAAGTGGAGAAGAGTATTGCATTAACAGAGCCTTGAGACCCTATGGGTGATTAGCCACACTTTTAAAGTCACTGATTGATTTGCATATAATGGAGTGGCATAGAGTGGAGTGGCGTGTCAGACAGTAGAGTGGAGGTGCGTAGAGTACAACAGAGAGGAGTGGCATGTCATAAAGTGGCATGTCTTAGAGTGTCCTTCAGTGGGGGCCATAGAGTGGAGTGGTGTAGAGTGGAGCGGCATGCCAAATAAAGGAATGTCTTATCGTGGAGTGGAGTGGTGTGTCACCGAGTGTCATAGAGTAAAGGGGTGTAGAATGGGGTGGTGTTGAGTCAAGTGGCATCTTATAGAGTGGAGTGGCATGTCATAGAGTAGTGTGTCCTAGAGTGGAGCGGCATGTCATAGAGTGGAGTGGGGTGGTGTGTCATACAAAGTCATAAAATGGATTGGAGTGGTATAGACTAGAGGGGCATGAAGTGCAGTAGAGTGTTGGATACTAAAGTGGCATAGAATGGAGCGGCATGCCATATAATATAGAGGCGAGGTGTGTCAGAGAGTGGCATGTGGTAGAGGGTCTTAGAGAGGAGGGGTGTAAAGTGGAGTGGCAAAGCATGGAATGGCATCTCGTGCAGTGGAGTGGTGTGTCATAGAGTGGGTTGGCTTGTCATGGAGTTGAGTGTCATGTCGTGGAGGTGGAGTTTTGTACAGTGTTCTAGAGTGGAGTGGAGCGTCAGAGAGTGGAGTGGAGTGGATTGTCATAAAGTGGAGTGGTATGTCATAGAGAGGAGTGGTGTCTCGTAGAGTGTTGCACAGTAGAGTACAGTGCTGTGCAACAGAGGGCCATACACGGGAGTAAGCTGTTATACAGTGGAGTTTCGCAGAGTGGAGTGGCATGTTGTAGAGTCGAATAAAGTATAGTGTTCTAAAGCAGAACATCACAGAGTGGAGTGTGATACTAAAGTGGCTTCTCATAGATTGGCAGAGAGTGGAGCAGAGTGGTCAAGAGTGCTGTAGAATGTAGGGGCATACAGTAGAGTTGAGTGCTGTACAGTGGAGTGTTGTAGAGTGAAGTGGTGTGTTATAGATTGTCTTAGAATGGAGTGGTTTAGAGTGGAATGGCATACAGTGGAGTTGCACGAGGCAGAGTGGAGTGACATGGTAGAGTGGAGTGATCTGTGTGGAGATGGAGGTGATTACGTGTAATTTTTAATGCCACTATATTGTCTTTGAAGAATAAATATTGTTGTATTGCTTTCTAACAGTCAGCAGATGCCCTGTGTTTGTTGGTGGTATTTAGTGATATTAGGCGGTGCTTATAGGCCACTTTGTGTCAATGACCTGTAACATAATGGTTTATTTGTTAATTCTATGCATTATCTAATTTTCTATTGGATTGCATTTTTGTGTGACCAGAACAGGTGTTTCAAATGGCTTTCTAATACTTGACAAGTCTATTTCCTTACCTTCTTTTGGATTTTGGTAGTACTATGCTATATTTGTAGCCATAATTGTGTTTAAGCTAGTCACTATCCTCCAGTAAAATTATGTTTTTGATACAATGTACTATCCTAATGGGCAATCATGTAGCTCTATATATAGTTGTTTCCTTGCCTCTGTGTTCCTCATTCTTATATATCAGGATTTGGAAACTGATTTAGGTCTGAAAGCAGTTGAAATAACATGGATTGGTGAAAGAGGTCTGATATGAAATCAGTTACTCCCTCTACTTTCCACTCTTAGTACATGTAACCATCTCGTTTTAGGGTTATCCACTGTGATGCGAATGATATAGGACACTTGACTGGAGACTGGAAATGAGATTAAGGAGATATCTTCCACCTGAATGTGTATGCTTTTAATCATACATCACCCCTTTCCAGCCCTATTGCAGCTGCACGCATTACCCTGACTTTGACCTGGGTAATGAATTCCTACTTTAAGTGTTTTTGTTGTTGGTCTGTATTGTTTTACTGTGTTTTCAGAGTCTACACATATGTGGTCACCTATCTGGAGTGCTGTGTGCATGAGCACTTATCACTGGACAGTGACATTTTTGCGCTTTCAGCAAGGTATGTCTAGCAAGAGGACACACTGTGGTACTTCCTTTTATGACAGTACTGCAGTACTCCATAAACCTTTTTAAAAATATGTATAAATCAATACAACTACTTTCCCCTAACTGTACACAGTTTGCTTAATTGTGTCATTCCTTCCTCTACCTTAAACCAACTGTAACAACCCATCTTTTACACGAAAACACAGAACAAATGTAAAGTGTGCTCTAAGCAACATGGCTACCTTTTAATTTTGCAGCGGCTTTCTTTAACCAATGATATTGTTTTTGATCATCACCAGCTACCCTGGTATACTATGAAAGTACAGTGGTACACCACAGTCCAATATATCACTAAGTTGTTATTCCTTATAACCTAAGGAAGGTTGAGCCCATTTAGATCTACTAAAAAGAAGGACCCTTTTAAATGAAAAATGGAAGACATTTCATGATCTTGAAGGAATGCTGAGAATGTCTTGTTTTGATGTAAAATATTGGTCATTACTGTTGATCATCTCCAACAGTTTTCTTGGCTGCTGAGTACTTTCTGGCATCAGGTAGTTACACTTTGTTGAGATAGTGTAGTATAGGTCGAGACCTCTTTTTATCATTAAAGGCATCCTTTGTTTCCGTGATGTTCTCTGAACTAATTGATCAACACCTCTGTCATGGTAGCAAAAAAAATCAGTCTTGCTTTTGTCTGCACAATTTTATCAAAATCATGTAGAACAAAGCTCTCTGACGTTGACATCAGAGGCATGTTTGAGATGGACAATCTTCGTGAGATCCTGTGTAACACCAAAAAAGCATCTAGTCTTTGACTTCCACATATCTTTAGTGCTTGACACGTCATTGCAATCTTCTGAATGCAAATTATTTGTGAGGGGAATGCCTATTTTTATAGTTTTAGTGACAAGAGAATTGTGTTTTTATTAAAGACAATGAGGCTTGCAACATACAGTAACTTATATTCACAGCTTCCAAGGACCAAACACTTCAAAGGTCCAAAAAAGAACATTGCATGACTCATGTAGAACTTTAGAGCATTCTGTTCATAAAACCCCACAACATTCTATCTTCTCCTTCACACTGCTCTCCATTATCCTTCTTGCAGATGTACTCGCAAAATCCAATGCCCCTCTTCAATTATCCATAGAAAATTATACCAATTATACCAATTAAATCTCTCCATTGTCCAAAATTAAAAACACTCCTTGAAAAAAATAATTTTACAGTTTAGATCTAATTCACACAAATTGCTCTAAATTTAGAATTCTTACAATTAAATACCCCCTTCCCTCAAATGTCTACTTTAATAATGTGGGAAGGGAGGGCGGGATAATGCTAGCCTCCTTGTTTTTAATAAAGTCACAATTTTCTTTTCACTAAAGCCAGGAGAATCAACATTTTATGGCAAGAGAGGAGGCTAGCATTATGCATGTTCAAAGCTTTTAAAAGTAAGAGGCGAAACATGCTCAGCAGGTTTAATATAGCATTTCTTAAAAACTCAGGCATTTGACCAATCTGCTGTCTTCATCGTCTCTTCCAATCTTCTACCTGTTAAATAGACTTTATAAGCCATGGCCCCTCTTACAGAATGAGATTTAAACCTGTCTCTTTCACCCATCTTTTGATAGTAGCAACAGTAACAGCCTTGTATGGTTTTCCATATGAAATTAGTAACTGGTTCACACCAGCACTCCTGAACTCATGCATTCTCAATTAATATTCTTTCAAACATTCTACTACACAAAGCTTAGGATGCTTCTCAAATGTCAGATAAAAAATTGATTCTACTGACATCGCCTTTGTTCTCCTCCAAATTTGAAAAAAACACTTCATCCAGTTGGTAAAATCTACGTGAAATATGTAAAGCTTGAAATCTGAAACCCATCTAAATGAAAGTAACACTGCTAATTTCCATGTCAATTCCTTTTTTGTCAAAAATCTATTTCATTGGCCATTATTCAAAACTTTTTAATACCAGATTGACATTTCAAACACTTTCATAACATGATTTGTGAGGTCTCATTAGTTGAATCTCTTTTAAAACTAGACATATTAAAGGGCTTTTCCAAATTGATAAACCATTGCTCAAAGAATGTTCTGTCACAATATCTGACTTGTAACAATTAACAGTCCTGTATGAAAATATTTTTGTAAACAAATCTGCTAAAACAATTGCAACCTCTGCTTCATCATCTTCCAAGGAATCCACATCCCTTACCAAGCACCAAGTCACCCAGATATTCCATGCCCCCTATATCTTTTTATTGCTTCTGGGGCACATGAATCATTAAGTAACTACAAAGCTTCCCCAGAAAGACCTCCAAATCTTTTTGATCTACTGATATCCTCCAAACTAGAAGGTTGGGCCTACCCAATTTCACCAGAGGATGCTCCTCTTCTCCTGCACCTTCTAACATTTCCTTGCAAGACAGAATTAAATAAGGTACCTCCACCACCAATTTCATCACTGAAAAGAACCAAATCTGAGATTCCCAAAAAGGCGTTACCAAATCTATTTGTCACTTCTGTCTTCTAATCTGAACCAACCCTCTCTGAATCATTGCAATCACATCCAAAAGGATATCATGTGACAGTGTCTAGAGCTAGTATTTGTCCTTGGCCAATCTTTATCTGTTTATATTTTTAGTAACCATGTTTTTATCCACTCTCGCAGGGTATTGCTCAGGATTATGGCAGATAAACTTGCACCCGCATCCACACTGCATGGAATCCTCTTCAATTAGGTGAAAATAAACTCTGGGATACACCATAGAAGTGACAATAGCACTAAGTTGTGGTAGAGTCAAACATATCCCCCAGCTCCTGCTGTTGGGATCTGTTGAGAAGATCAACAGAGGAGGGACATTTATCTGGAATGAAACATCATAAGGATGATGCACGCATGACTTTGTAAGCTTCAGGACACCAACATGACAGTACAAACACCAAGAGGGAGTCAGAGGAATATTTCTTTTTAATGTTGAAAAAGTGCAGGATTCACAGTTCAGCCCCCCTTTTAAAAATTAACTATACTTTGATCACATTAGCCCTGTGATCTAATGAGATTCACTCCTAGTTGGATAATTTTAGAAGGCATAGTTTCTAACTCCCATACATTTGAAGGAAAGTAATTTCCCATTAAAGCGGCTGAACTATCACCCACATTTGTGTGACATGTTTCACTATTGAGCTAGCTCAAAACTCTGGACTCTGGTCCATGTTAAAGTTTTATGGGATTCTGAAGCTATTGTTGTCTGGTGTGGATATTACTACACTTCCAGGTTTAATGAAGTCAAAATTGTGTGGTGGAAGATAAGGCCAGAGTTTATTTTTAAACTTCCTATCATGATATTAAAAGTGGTTCAGACCCTAAGTGGATCATTAAGAGCCTAACAGGTTTAAATTATGACAAAGGAGACATACTTCTGTGGTCAAATAACTAACTTTATTTACTCTAGGACATGCATCCACAAGTGGAACCCTGTGCTTTTGAAACTACAGACCAAAGTCAGCCAGGTTTTCCTAACTAGCTTACTATCCGGATTATACTTTGCAATAATATAGCCTGTGCTGAAAGACAAGATTAGGGCATCACAGAGCTTTTCGATATCACAATTTAGAACTGCAAACATTATATTTTAAAAGCTTTAATGTTTGTCAGTTTTTGTTTTTCGCTTAAATTTGCACTTACCACCTCACACACACCTCCAATCACATAAAGCAAACAATATGCACAGTCATAATAGTATGTCAGGGGAAGGTGTCATTTTTGCTAAACTATCAATTTGTTCACTGTTCCAGAGTACATACTTTAAGTACTCCCTGGGTATAGAGAAAGTGTTTTCTTCAGGTACAAATGTTTTTTTTTCAGATACACCTTATCTATGTAAATTTCATAAAATATCCCACATGAAACAAAATAGGATGCTGATGACACACCTACCTCCCTGTTCTGATCCATGCGCAGGAAGAGTGCCGGACCTTAATGAATATAGGTTTGATGCTGATTCCATGCTAATGAGTATTTTCAAAATGTAATTTTATTGTGTGGGTGTGGGAAACATGGTCCCGGAAAATATTGTAGGTGGAAAACATCAATGACATTGGCGACTACATGTTTTGCAATGTGTTCAATGAAAATGTAATTTATAGTTTGATCTTTGTCATAAACCTCAAGTGTAAGTAAACATTTTGTCCAGCCCATCCAACTTTAGCTAGCTTGTAAACAAATTCACCTTTTTTTCTTGTTTTTGATGGTATTGTATGCCCATATTCTTGGGTGTATAGAAATATTATTCTAAATGACCACCTAATATTAATTAACGAGTGAGGGAAGACTAGACTATTCTTGTTTTTACGGTCATTTTATGCTCTAATTAATTCAAAAGGTATCGTTCATACAGCTGTGATGATATTTTGCTGGCTATGCAGAAATCTGGAGTCAACTTAAGCTTAGTTTACAAAGGTTTCTCCTTAAGTGATATATGACATGATAAGAGAGCTAGTAGGCTTATTTCTAGAACTGGATTTTTTTTGTCTTTGTTGGAACTGAGATGTGTCCATTCTATGTCATCAGTCAAACCATGTAAACGTGTGGCGATTCTAAAAATCGAATATTGCTCTTTTTTTAATAGCATTTTTGTTTTCCGGTTTGGATCATTGAGGGGTCATATTTGTACAATGACAGTGCAAAAATGTGTTACCAGTTGAATGGTTAATCCCCCACAGCGTGTGCTAATTTACCTTCTTATATCCACTTTGATCTTTCTAACAGTTAGGTCTACAGAGGAGGTTCTTTTTGTTCCATAGCAAACATTGCACTGTGCATGTGGAACAGGCTACACAATGTAAGGAACATTCAAGATGCACATCCTGAGCTTTGATATAATTGTCTTGTTTGTTCTGAAGTGGATGGTATGGTCTCTGATGCTGTTTTAAAAGCAAACAATGGTTCTGAATGTTGTTGAGGCTGATCTGAATATTTATGCAGTTCTTATTGATTATGGACTTCAGTTTTTTTTATAGACAAGTGCTATCATTTTTGCTTTGCTGATCAAGTGGACTGAGTATCATCTTCATTGCAGCTTAAAGCCAAGGTCTCATGTTTCGTCCTGTAGCAGTTTTTCTGATTCTCAAAAATGGATCATATGGAAGGCTTTCTTTTACTGCTTTGAGATAGTGTCTATCAATTGTGTAACATATTTCTGCTGTTAAGACAACAATAGAGGAGACATTTTCTGGATTGTACCATTACTGAAGTGGGTGCACTAAAACCTTTGCAGCCATAATGGGTAGCATGTAATCCAGAGAATTCATCGTCCACCATGACAAAGCAGGCTCAACCAGGTTCTTCAGGCACATCTGACACTGCTTTCTGGAGAATCCTTGCTGGAACTCCATTGAAGTACTAGAAGTCTCTTTTATGTTGCACAGATGTGGTCCATGACAAAGCAGAAAATAGGATCTCACGCATCACCAGGGAAAGGCTGTTCCACTATAGGAAACACTGACCTGACATGAAGGGGAAAAAGGAGTTGAAAAAGTAAGGCTCTGCTTTGGCACAGGGTGGCATTTTAGGGGAGTATTGCTGCATCTACATCTATATCACAGCACAGGGAAAGGGCAAGACAACCTCAGTGAAAAGATAGCTGGGTAATGCTATTACACATCTGCAGATATGTCTATTGCTGTTTGGATGGCACACGAAAGGAACAGGACAGAAACAGGATTTGATTGTCAGAGGGAAGGTCTTATATATGATAGGCTTCTGATAATGAATGATGTGTAATGGGGAGGCACGGGTTAACATTCATGACTCAATGCAGGTTCCAATAAGTGCATGAAACCAACAACAGTGACTCAATACTGGGCTGATGGTAAAATACAATGGAAGAGGATTCATACAGTCTGTGGCTTCCAAAAGTTGCCTACAGGAATGCAATACAAAGTACATCTCAGAATCCTAGAACCAAGTCATATATTTCTTATGCCATGCTCCCCTACTGTCAGTCCCAGTTTGGTGGGCAATAGGGCAGACAGAAATTACTGGGGTCAAAGTGTGATGGTTCACATCATTTGAAATTGGTGTTCTCTGTCCTTGTCTAAAAAAAACAAAAAAAAAAAACAAGTGCTACCCTTCTGCACATGACACTCAAGGCAGTGAAGGTAAGAAGCCAAAAGCTTCTCAGGGAGGTAATTTGAGTGCCAGGGACTCAGAGCTCAGTAATCAACCAAAAGAAGCAATAAAGTACTTTCCTGACTTGTGCTTGTCTTTTGAATAAAAGAAAGAACTTTAATCTCACACTGTTATATAATACTATACAATGCAATCAGGGGAAAGCAACACAGATCTACAATCCTGGTTGTGATCTTGCGTCGCTGCACTTTTCGGTATTCACGCCTTTGCTAACACAATTCACAGATTCTGCAATCCCTGGTGTCTAATCAGGGTCAGGGTGCTGTCCCTCTTAAGTTGTATGTGTGCCCAATAGTTCAGTTAATTTTCTACTTCATGGAATATTTATTATGAAAGTCTTAGTACAGCAGACCTCAGCCTGCTAGTCAGTACCTCATTCACACAGTTTTCTAGACTCAATTACCTGCATATGGAGGTTGCACTCCAGGTAATTCCAGAATGGACAAGTGTGGTGGCCCTGCTCCTGTAGCAGAGGAGTGGCTTCAGGGCCATCAAAGCAGCCTTGCTTGGAATGTAGCTCTTGTCTCCAGCAGTGACAGCATCCCTAGCCCAGGAGTAGCTGTGATGCTTGGATTGCAGATGAGGCCTCTTGACTCATTAAGAACCCACAGGTGACTTTGGTAGTTGTAGCCTCTGGGCTGATCAAGGTGCATACTTACAGGTTAAACAGAGCACTTGGGATCTGAAGTATGCTTTGGCAGACGCAGTCTCTTAGCCACTGCAAACTACAGGTTTTGCTTGACACCCAATTTCTGCAGAAAGCTTGATGTGGTTCAATATAAGAAGCATTTAGGGACACCAGGTTACTCCTTCCACACACAAGTTGCTACAGGTATCTCTTCCTTGTAGAATCTTGCTTTCTCTGGCTTTTCCCCATGGCAGTAATAAGCAGGGTTGTTCCTACTGAACAAGCTCAACTCTTGCAGAGTAGGCAAACTCCTTACCTCTCTCAGCAGACAAGCAGGCACCTAAGCACCTGGCTTGGCCTCGGCACCTCCAGTAGAAAAAAGAATTAGACAGCAGGTGATGTCTCCTCCCTTGTATGGAGATTGGCTGTCATACAGACGCCAACCCTAGTCACACATCAGTCTGAGAACTCTGCTGAGCACTCCCTTCCCTGGTCATTAAGAACAAGAAAATAAACTAGAGACAAAGTAGCGTGGTTGTGATCTCACTCCTGCACACATTTTTCCACACAAGGGATGTAGACCCACTGTCTGAGGTTTCAAAACTGCTTTGGGTTAATTCTTTTTCAAATGCCATTTGCTGGCTTCCTGGGCCACAGTTTTTGTGCAAGGTGATGGCTCTCACAGCAGTTAGCAATGATGCCGGCTCCAAGCATGAGTATCCAAATCATGGGCACAAGGAAGTGTGAGTTCTGCACCTGGATGCCAAGGACCTTCCTGCAGCAGTAATTATGCACACACAAGAGGAGAAACTCCTTCATCTTAGACAAATGATACTGCAGTCTCATCTTTCACATCTGCAACTACCAAATGACTGTGCTTAGGAAGAGATGATAGGCAGCCCTTTGCTAAAAAGATAGGTTGAATTTATAAGGAGAGCGCTCCTTCACTTCAGGCTGTGGGTCTCCACCTTCCAGCTACAAGAATGCAATAAATAAATTTCCACTGCCTGGGGACATGCTAAGCTATAAATATTCAAAATTATGCCACTGGTTCTTGTGCTCAGAATGATGTGATGCACGGAGTTGTCCTGCCATACATATGTCACATATACACTGCACTTGTATGATAAATTTTAAATTAAAAAAACACTGCTTTTTGTGATTCACTCAGACTATTGACAGCAGTACCACAACAGCTGTGCGGACACATTTGGAGTGCCCTTTCAGGAAACAGAGTGGGTTCTGGACCTCACTTTAGCAGGAACAGCCCTATGCATAACCAACTGTGTTTATGCTAGCTGAGAGTAATAGTAAGGCCAAACTAAAAGATCAGGATATCAGTTTCACATGCAATCGGGCACTCATGTTAGGGTTACACATTTGTTCACCATCCACGAGATATTCACGTGCCATCACATACTTTACTTTTGCCAATAAACTCAGGAGCATATTTATACTCCGTTTGCGGCGAATGTGCGTCAACAATTTTGACGCACATTCGGCGCAAACCATGCACCATATTTAAACTTTGACTCCTGAGCCAGCGGATGTCAAAATCCACCGTGTGCGTAATTTTTTAGATGTGAGAAACCGCCTTGCGTTAATGACATGCAAGGTAGGCGTTCCCGTCCAAAAAATGACTCAAACATCTGTGCATCTTATTTATGCTACCGCGCAAAAATCCCGCACCGCCGGGAGGCGGAGGCGGAAAATGACGCACATCCCGATTTGCGTAAAAAATTAACGCCTGACACAGATAGCATTATGATGACTACAATAAAGGTCACATGCAATCATTGAGGACTGGTCCAATATCTCACATCACTCCTGCTCTCACATTGCCCACTACCAAGAGGCAAGTGGACTGTGCGAAGAACACATCTTGATGGGACAATATGGAAAGTGCACATTCCTACACATATGCATTGTGACAAATTAACACACACACAACAGATGTACTGCCATACGGACCTTCTGAAACTCAAAACGACAACCTCACAACCAAGGTAGCCAGCTCGTCTAGACCATGTGCAGTAGTCTAGGTAGACGTTACAACCTGAGTCAACTTGCCAAGGGCAGAGAAATAGGTCTGCATTGAACTTGTCACACATGTGAAATTAGTGTATAGTCAAATGTTAACAGGTCAGTGATCACAACGTATGGAGAAGTTTGGCTAATAGTCACCTTGCAAAATGTAAGTGTCTCACTGATGGTTAAATTAATCTATTGCATATGTCAAAATGTATGGGATGTCCAGGGTACATAGATGTAAACGTGTTACCACCACTGTTGATTTGATTCTGTGTATGGAACTATCATCTCACCTCCAGTGAAGACACAGGGACACCTGTATCACAAGTCACAATGCAAAGGCGTAAACACTGTACTGCAACTCTCAAAATATACTGCTGACATCCGGTCAGCAGCAAAACACTCGTTCAGCCAAGGAAACAACCCAATGCTGATGGTACATCCTAGAATCCTAGGAATCGACATAATAACACAAACACAAATGAGTCACAGACAACACAAGAGAACTACTGCCATGCAAGATGATATTAATTGGGCAAGCTACATCAACATGATCTCAATCATTTTCTCTTTCAGCTGATTAGGGGTATGGGATCCAGCCATGGATTATTACCCCATTTGGCAACCCAAGCACTGCAGCAGAGCGTGCCTATAATGAGGCACATAGGAGGGCACACACCATAGTCTAGAGGACCTTTGGCATCCTGAAGTCAAGATTCAGGTGCCTCGACATCACTGGAGGCAGTCTCCTATACTCACCAGAAATGGTCTGCAAGATCATTTTAACCTGTGCCATCCTGCACTACATTTGTGTACGAAGGAACATTCCCCTATTAGAACCAGAGCCACAAATGCCTGAAGAGGAGGAAGAGGAGGATGCTGGCCATCAACATGAGGGGGACCAACTAAACACAGCTGCAGGATTGCGTAGGCGCCAACATATTGTCAACAATTTCTTTTGACTCAACTCACCATCACTACTGTTTTAACATATGTAAATAAACACCTATAATAATCACCATATCATTGTCAGGGTAATCATTTTTGCTTACCTTTATCTCTAACTATCAGAATAAGAGTGTAGCCTCATGGGGCATTGCTGATATACCGATCAGGACACAGAAATTTCCAAAGCAATTGTGTAAAGAAATGGCTCCCTGTTGCAGTTACCCCCCACTTTTTGCCTGATACTGATGCTGACTTGACTGAGAAGTGTGCTGGGACCCTGCTAACCAGGCCCCAGCACCAGTGTTCTTTCACCTAAAATGTACCATTGTTTCCACAATTGGCACACCCTGGCATCCAGATAAGTCCCTTGTAACTGGTACCTCTGGTACCAAGGGCCCTGATGCCAGGGAAGGTCTCTAAGGGCTGTAGCATGTATTATGCCACCCTAGAGACCCCTCACTCAGCACAGACACACTGCTTACAAGCCTGTGTGTGCTGGTGAGAACAAAATGAGTAAGTCGACATGGCACTCCCCTCAGGGTGCCATGCCAGCCTCTCACTGCCTATGCAGTATAGGTAAGACACCCCTCTAGCAGGCCTTACAGCCCTAAGGCAGGGTGCACTATACCATAGGTGAGGGTACCAGTGCATGAGCACTGTGCCCCTACAGTGCCTAAGCAAAACCTTAGACATTGTAAGTGCAGGGTAGCCATAAGAGTATATGGTCTGGGAGTCTGTTTTACACGAACTCCACAGCACCATAATGGCTACACTGAAAACTGGGAAGTTTGGTATCAAACTTCTCAGCACAATAAATGCACACTGATGCCAGTGTACATTTTATTGTAAAATACACCACAGAGGGCACCTTAGAGGTGCCCCCTGAAACTTAACCGACTGTCTGTGTAGGCTGACTAGTTCCAGCAGCCTGCCACACCAGAGACATGTTGCTGGCCCCATGGGGAGAGTGCCTTTGTCACTCTGAGGCCAGTAACAAAGCCTGCACTGGGTGGAGATGCTAACACCTCCCCCAGGCAGGAGCTGTGACACCTGGCGGTGAGCCTCAAAGGCTCACCCCTTTGTCACAGCCCAGCAGGGCACTCCAGCTTAGTGGAGTTGCCCGCCCCCTCCGGCCACGGCCCCCACTTTTGGCGGCAAGGCTGGAGGGAACAAAGAAAGCAACAAGGAGGAGTCACTGGCCAGTCAGGACAGCCCCCAAGGTATCCTGAGCTGAGGTGACTCTGACTTTTAGAAATCCTCCATCTTGCAGATGGAGGATTCCCCCAATAGGGTTAGGATTGTGACCCCCTCCCCTTGGGAGGAGGCACAAAGAGGGTGTACCCACCCTCAGGGCTAGTAGCCATTGGCTACTAACCCCCCAGACCTAAACACGCCCTTAAATTTAGTATTTAAGGGCTACCCTGAACCCTAGAAAATTAGATTCCTGCAACAAGAAGAAGGACTGCCCAGCTGAAAACCCCTGCAGCGGAAGACCAGAAGACGACAACTGCCTTGGCTCCAGAAACTCACCGGCCTGTCTCCTGCCTTCCAAAGATCCTGCTCCAGCGACGCCTTCCGAAGGGACCAGCGACCTCGACATCCTCTGAGGACTGCCCCTGCTTCGAAAAGACAAGAAACTCCCGAGGACAGCGGACCTGCTCCAAGAAAAGCTGCAACTTTGTTTCCAGCAACTTTAAAGAACCCTGCAAGCTCCCCGCAAGAAGCGTGAGACTTGCAACACTGCACCCGGCGACCCCGACTCGGCTGGTGGCGATCCGACACCTCAGGAGGGACCCCAGGACTACTCTGATTCTGTGAGTACCAAAACCTGTCCCCCCTGAGCCCCCACAGCGCCGCCTGCAGAGGGAATCCCGAGGCTTCCCCTGACCGCGACTCTTTGAACCTAAAGTCCCGACGCCTGGGAGAGACCCTGCACCCGCAGCCCCCAGGACCTGAAGGACCGGACTTTCACTGGAGAAGTGACCCCCAGGAGTCCCTCTCCCTTGCCCAAGTGGAGGTTTCCCCGAGGAACCCCCCCCTTGCCTGCCTGCAGCGCTGAAGAGATCCCGAGATCTCTCGTAGACTAACATTGCGAACCCGACGCTTGTTTCTACACTGCACCCGGCCGCCCCCGCGCCGCTGAGGGTGAAATTTCTGTGTGGACTCGTGTCCCCCCCGGTGCCCTACAAAACCCCCCTGGTCTGCCCTCCGAAGACGCGGGTACTTACCTGCAAGCAGACCGGAACCGGGGCACCCCCTTCTCTCCATTCTAGCCTATGTGTTTTGGGCACCACTTTGAACTCTGCACCTGACCGGCCCTGAGCTGCTGGTGTGGTGACTTTGGGGTTGCTCTGAACCCCCAACGGTGGGCTACCTTGGACCAAGAACTAAGCCCTGTAAGTGTCTTACTTACCTGGTTAATCTAACAAATACTTACCTCCCCTAGGAACTGTGAAAATTGCACTAAGTGTCCACTTTTAAAACAGCTATTTGTGAATAACTTGAAAAGTATACATGCAATTTTTATGATTTAAAGTTCCTAAAGTACTTACCTGCAATACCTTTCGAATGAGATATTACATGTAGAATTTGAACCTGTGGTTCTTAAAATAAACTAAGAAAATATATTTTTCTATAAAAACCTGTTGGCTGGATTTGTCTCTGAGTGTGTGTACCTCATTTATTGTCTATGTGTATGTACAACAAATGCTTAACACTACTCCTTGGATAAGCCTACTGCTCGACCACACTACCACAAAATAGAGCATTAGTATTATCTATTTTTACCACTATTTTACCTCTAAGGGGAACCCTTGGACTCTGTGCATGCTATTCCTTACTTTGAAATAGCACATACAGAGCCAACTTCCTACATTGGTGGATCAGCGGTGGGGTACAAGACTTTGCATTTGCTGGACTACTCAGCCAATACCTGATCACACGACAAATTCCAAAATTGTCATTAGAAATTGATTTTTGCAATTTGAAAAGTTTTCTAAATTCTTAAAAGACCTGCTAGGGCCTTGTGTTAGATCCTGTTTAGCATTTCTTTTAGAGTTTAAAAGTTTGTAAAAGTTTGAATTAGATTCTAGAACCAGTTGTAGATTCTTAAAAAGTATTCCAACTTTTAGAAGCAAAATGTCTAGCACAGATGTGACTGTGGTGGAACTCGACACCACACATTACCTCCATCTTAAGATGAGGGAGCTAAGGTCACTCTGTAAAATAAAGAAAATAACAATGGGCCCCAAACCTACCAAAATACAGCTCCAGGAGCTTTTGGCAGAGTTTGAAAGGGCCAACCCCTCTGAGGGTGGCAACTCAGAGGAAGAGGATAGTGACTTGGAGGACAATTCCCCCCTACCAGTCCTATCTAGGGAGAACAGGGTCCCTCAAACCCTGACTCCAAAAATAATAGTCAGAGATGCTGGTTCCCTCACAGGAGAGACCAACACCTCTGAAATCACTGAGGATAGCCCCAGTGAAGAGGACATCCAGTTAGCCAGGATGGCCAAAAGATTGGCTTTGGAAAGACAGATCCTAGCCATAGAGAGGGAAAGACAAGAGATGGGCCTAGGACCCATCAATGGTGGCAGCAACATAAATAGGGTCAGAGATTCTCCTGACATGTTGAAAATCCCCAAAGGGATTGTAACAAAATATGAAGATGGTGATGACATCACCAAATGGTTCACAGCTTTTGAGAGGGCTTGTGTAACCAGAAAAGTAAACAGATCTCACTGGGGTGCTCTCCTTTGGGAAATGTTCACTGGAAAGTGTAGGGATAGACTCCTCACACTCTCTGGAAAAGATGCAGAATCTTATGACCTCATGAAGGGTACCCTGATTGAGGGCTTTGGATTCTCCACTGAGGAGTATAGAATTAGATTCAGGGGGGCTCAAAAATCCTCGAGCCAGACCTGGGTTGACTTTGTAGACTACTCAGTAAAAACACTAGATGGTTGGTTAACTGGAAATGAAGTGTGTGACTATGTTGGGCTTTATAATTTGTTTATGAAAGAACACATTTTAAGTAACTGCTTCAATGAAAAGTTGCATCAGTATCTGGTAGACCTAGGTCCAATTTCTCCCCAAGAATTGGGAAAGAAGGCAGACCACTGGGTCAAGACTAGGGTAACCAAAACTTCCACTGGGGGTGACCAAAAGAAAGGGGTTACAAAAACTCCCCAGGAGAAAGTGGGTGACACTAGAAACAAAGAAAAAGAGTCCTCTGTAGGCCCCCAAAAACCAGAACAGGTGGGTGGGCCCCAAGACACAACCCAAAACAAAGGTGGGTACCAGGGTAAGAACTGGGATGCCACTAAGGCATGGTGCCACAACTGTAAACAGTCTGGGCACCACACCAAGGACACTTCTTGTCCCAAAAACAAACCCCAGAACAAGATTCCAGGGGTAACCAGTGTAGCCATGGGAGATGACTCCTCAGATGAGGAGGTCTTCATAGCCTTCCACTGGAAACAGGGCCCAACAGGTGAGTTGGAGATTCCAGAGGGAAGTAGACACTTCCACCACCTACTGGTGAATGGAATCCCAACCACTGCCCTGAGAGACACTTGTGCCAGTCACACTATTGTGCATGACAGGCTGGTGCTCTCAAACCAGTACATCCCAGGTGAGACTGCCAGGGTAAGAGTTAGCCTAGACAGGGTCACTAAGAGGCCTGTGGCTTTAGTACCCATAGAAGTGGGTGGCACTCTTAGCTGGAGAAGGGTAGTAGTCAGTACAGACCTCCCCCTTGATTGTCTCCTTGGAAATGACTACCCAGAGGTTAGTCAGAGCCCAAGAGAGGGACTGGTCCAGTGCCAGTCCTCTCCCAAGGATTCTGGAAGTCCTGCCTCTGCAGTAAATGCAAGTAGGCCCCAGAAGAAAAAGAAAAGGAAACAGAGTAGGAAAGGTGGACAACCTTTAGCCAAGGTTCCAGCAAGCCAAGGAGATTCTGCTCCAGTAGGGGAGAACTCCAAAAATGGCTCTGATAAAGTCCAACCTGACCCACAAGAAGTCCTGGCTAGTCAGGCAACTGTTAAGCCTGAGTGGGTGGCTCCTCAGCTAACAGAAGAAAGAGTGGAAGAAGGGTGTTTACTACAAGATGTGGTGACCCCCCACTCTAATACAGCAGACAGGCACCCTGAACCCAAAGAAGCCTGTAACTTAGCCCCTTCCCTTGTAGGTGAAGAGCTAAAGGTGTGGTTCTGGGCACTGACAGCTGTCAGTGGCCTCTGCTGGGTGTTAGCCTTTATGGCTGCACTATCCTTGGCCTGGTGGTCTGACCCCATGCCAAATAACAAGTTAGGCCCCCTGACCCTGTTGGTCATGGTGGGGTTACTCCAGCTCTGGGTAACCTCTTTGGGTAAGCTAGGGGTGACCCTGGCTAAGATAAGATTAGCAGAGGTGGATACCTCTGACCTCAAAATAGAGAGAATGGGTGAAGACATAAAAAGCACAGACAAGAGGCAGTTCAGACTAGGTCCTATCACTGTGGAAGTGGGTCAGTTCCCCAGAGGGAATGACCTGAACAGGAGGATGTAAGGCAGAGTAGGCCCTGCAACAAACCAGCCATTTCCTCTACTCTTCCTCGCCTGACAGACTAGGAAGACTCTTCCAGCGTTGGCTGAGTCTCCTGGCCTGTGGGCTGGGGGGGGCTTGTGTAAAGAAATGGCTCCCTGTTGCAGTTACCCCCCACTTTTTGCCTGATACTGATGCTGACTTGACTGAGAAGTGTGCTGGGACCCTGCTAACCAGGCCCCAGCACCAGTGTTCTTTCACCTAAAATGTACCATTGTTTCCACAATTGGCACACCCTGGCATCCAGATAAGTCCCTTGTAACTGGTACCTCTGGTACCAAGGGCCCTGATGCCAGGGAAGGTCTCTAAGGGCTGTAGCATGTATTATGCCACCCTAGAGACCCCTCACTCAGCACAGACACACTGCTTACAAGCCTGTGTGTGCTGGTGAGAACAAAATGAGTAAGTCGACATGGCACTCCCCTCAGGGTGCCATGCCAGCCTCTCACTGCCTATGCAGTATAGGTAAGACACCCCTCTAGCAGGCCTTACAGCCCTAAGGCAGGGTGCACTATACCATAGGTGAGGGTACCAGTGCATGAGCACTGTGCCCCTACAGTGTCTAAGCAAAACCTTAGACATTGTAAGTGCAGGGTAGCCATAAGAGTATATGGTCTGGGAGTCTGTTTTACACGAACTCCACAGCACCATAATGGCTACACTGAAAACTGGGAAGTTTGGTATCAAACTTCTCAGCACAATAAATGCACACTGATGCCAGTGTACATTTTATTGTAAAATACACCACAGAGGGCACCTTAGAGGTTCCCCCTGAAACTTAACCGACTGTCTGTGTAGGCTGACTAGTTCCAGCAGCCTGCCACACCAGAGACATGTTGCTGGCCCCATGGGGAGAGTGCCTTTGTCACTCTGAGGCCAGTAACAAAGCCTGCACTGGGTGGAGATGCTAACACCTCCCCCAGGCAGGAGCTGTGACACCTGGCGGTGAGCCTCAAAGGCTCACCCCTTTGTCACAGCCCAGCAGGGCACTCCAGCTTAGTGGAGTTGCCCGCCCCCTCCGGCCACGGCCCCCACTTTTGGCGGCAAGGCTGGAGGGAACAAAGAAAGCAACAAGGAGGAGTCACTGGCCAGTCAGGACAGCCCCCAAGGTATCCTGAGCTGAGGTGACTCTGACTTTTAGAAATCCTCCATCTTGCAGATGGAGGATTCCCCCAATAGGGTTAGGATTGTGACCCCCTCCCCTTGGGAGGAGGCACAAAGAGGGTGTACCCACCCTCAGGGCTAGTAGCCATTGGCTACTAACCCCCCAGACCTAAACACGCCCTTAAATTTAGTATTTAAGGGCTACCCTGAACCCTAGAAAATTAGATTCCTGCAACAAGAAGAAGGACTGCCCAGCTGAAAACCCCTGCAGCGGAAGACCAGAAGACGACAACTGCCTTGGCTCCAGAAACTCACCGGCCTGTCTCCTGCCTTCCAAAGATCCTGCTCCAGCGACGCCTTCCGAAGGGACCAGCGACCTCGACATCCTCTGAGGACTGCCCCTGCTTCGAAAAGACAAGAAACTCCCGAGGACAGCGGACCTGCTCCAAGAAAAGCTGCAACTTTGTTTCCAGCAACTTTAAAGAACCCTGCAAGCTCCCCGCAAGAAGCGTGAGACTTGCAACACTGCACCCGGCGACCCCGACTCGGCTGGTGGCGATCCGACACCTCAGGAGGGACCCCAGGACTACTCTGATTCTGTGAGTACCAAAACCTGTCCCCCCTGAGCCCCCACAGCGCCGCCTGCAGAGGGAATCCCGAGGCTTCCCCTGACCGCGACTCTTTGAACCTAAAGTCCCGACGCCTGGGAGAGACCCTGCACCCGCAGCCCCCAGGACCTGAAGGACCGGACTTTCACTGGAGAAGTGACCCCCAGGAGTCCCTCTCCCTTGCCCAAGTGGAGGTTTCCCCGAGGAACCCCCCCCTTGCCTGCCTGCAGCGCTGAAGAGATCCCGAGATCTCTCGTAGACTAACATTGCGAACCCGACGCTTGTTTCTACACTGCACCCGGCCGCCCCGCGCCGCTGAGGGTGAAATTTCTGTGTGGACTCGTGTCCCCCCCGGTGCCCTACAAAACCCCCCTGGTCTGCCCTCCGAAGACGCGGGTACTTACCTGCAAGCAGACCGGAACCGGGGCACCCCCTTCTCTCCATTCTAGCCTATGTGTTTTGGGCACCACTTTGAACTCTGCACCTGACCGGCCCTGAGCTGCTGGTGTGGTGACTTTGGGGTTGCTCTGAACCCCCAACGGTGGGCTACCTTGGACCAAGAACTAAGCCCTGTAAGTGTCTTACTTACCTGGTTAATCTAACAAATACTTACCTCCCCTAGGAACTGTGAAAATTGCACTGTGTCCACTTTTAAAACAGCTATTTGTGAATAACTTGAAAAGTATACATGCAATTTTTATGATTTAAAGTTCCTAAAGTACTTACCTGCAATACCTTTCGAATGAGATATTACATGTAGAATTTGAACCTGTGGTTCTTAAAATAAACTAAGAAAATATATTTTTCTATATAAAAACCTGTTGGCTGGATTTGTCTCTGAGTGTGTGTACCTCATTTATTGTCTATGTGTATGTACAACAAATGCTTAACACTACTCCTTGGATAAGCCTACTGCTCGACCACACTACCACAAAATAGAGCATTAGTATTATCTATTTTTACCACTATTTTACCTCTAAGGGGAACCCTTGGACTCTGTGCATGCTATTCCTTACTTTGAAATAGCACATACAGAGCCAACTTCTTACAAATTGTGATGCGTATAAATCAACAGTCACATTCAAACATACTGTAAATGACATGTATCCTGTACATTTCACCCTTGAAGGGCAATAGCAGAGGACCACACCTATTTCACACATGCATGTTGGCAACATGGTTCATTGCAGCATATGGCACACCACTAAGACACCATCAGTCAATAAATGAACAAAAAGCATCATACATGAGGCAGTGGATGTGCAATTGCATTAGTAACAGGAATGTATGACCAGACCCTTGACAGCAGTAACTGTTACATCACCTATCTTTGCAAGGACTATGTGTGACTAGAATTCCATATAAGGAGAAAATAGATAGCGCAAGTGCCACAGCTATGACAAGCATTGCGCACATGACATTCCATGTACATGTCAGCCCATGTCCTAAGTCCTGACACACCCATGTTCCCGGTCTCACGCCACCCGTCTTAAGAGGCCCCTGGAATGGTTATATGTGTACCCAGATAATCCCTCCTTTAAACACACCCAGACTCACAATGTTAATCCAGTGTGCTTCACCCTTTAGTATGGTATGCCATAGTCATTGTACTTCTGTCTGCATGGACGTCAGGTTAAATAATGCACTGGCTTGTAGTCTCTAAGCCCTGTTATCACCTGTAGATTTCTTCCCATGTGAAAAATACTGTTGGCCATTTGAACTTGAATCTCACCTACAGGACTTGCGAGAGACTGATGCAGCACACACCTGTGAGCACCTCCATGCAGACCAGCCATTTGAACATGCACTGCCCTTGCAGATGCTTGGAACAGCACAGAAGCTGCCATTTGATCAATTTCACTGTTATGCATTGCCATAAAACTCAGCTGTGTAACACAGCCCTTGGGTTTATGTGTCACCTTCCAAAACACAGGACTAACACAGTTTTCCATTTCAACTGTCTTGTTCCTCCTCTGACCAGTCTCAGTCAGACCACTGAGTATTTACCTTGTGAAATGTCTGGATCCTGATTGACCCTGCATCCTGTTAGCCTGACTGCCTCATGTCTCTGTGTTACCCTAAAGGTTCCTTGTGGCTACATTTGTATCATAGTTGCTTTCCCAACCCTCACATTCCTCCTGGGGTATTTTGTCCGGTGGGTCTACAATGCATACTCAAATACATTGTACAGCATAATCTGTTTATTTATCGTACCATTGTTGGGAACTTGTCTCCAAATACCCAAATCATGGCCTATCCCTTGTCTGGGTCTCATGTATGCATGAGTGACAAACTGTGACAGTGTACCATGGCCGTATGTAGGGATTGGGTATGGTGCCTCCCGCAGAACCAGCAACGTCAGATAATGTGCATGAGAAGTCTACACATGTTAGGACCCTGACAGTCCACACTCTGATTCACATTGATCACAACATATTGATGGGCAGTGCATGGTGAATAGCTGTGAGAATAATCAGCACAGAGGCTATGATGTTCCCAGATGCAGTGGGAATTTTAGAGGCCAACCTGTGTACAAATGTTGTGATGACACCTGCTGGTACAAGAATCCTGCAATATTATCTTACTCAGCACACCAAGGTTGCCCTATTGACAGTCTCATAACACGTCTGCAGTGACAGGGTAGGATCATCCCCATGTGGGTTCTCAAATCCTCATTGGCTTTACTTCCATTGATCTCCAAAGGATACTTAGTAGATACAGGAATAGCCGCCACAGACTCATGACTAGACCTGGACGTAACTGTGACAAAATAGACCCCTAAAAATATATACGCTAAACATTGGCCCACACACATGAACCAGACACCTCTGTGCATTTGATCACTGGAAATATTTGGCCACGTGCTGCTTGGTCTGCTGGTCCTCCACTGCCACATGGGATTGTCCAAGGGTTAGCTGTCTCATATTTGGAGATCCTCCTTACCTGTGGTGTGTGTGCTGGGCCAAACCCATGTCCAGCTTTCCTAAGCTTTGTGGGTGTCCTTGTTGTTAGAAATTATTAGTTGATTGTCCACCCCCCCAGACATAGGCGTAGGGTTGTGACTAGTGTATCTAGGACTGATGATACAAGTTTGGTACACAGACATCTAAATCAGTGAAGCACTTGTCTGAACCTAGTATACCCACTCATGATTAGCACATGCTTTCTATACTGGCAAGTCCATTTACAACTTGCAGATCATGTGGCCCTAGATTGCCATCCCGTACAATGACATTTGTTGCCCTGGCAGTGGTGGAGGATGTGCAGCATGATTTTTAGCTGACAACTGGCAGAACTATGATGCCAAAATCATGCCAGTTGTTACCCATCTTGTAGGGTTTGGATGTGCTATGTGTGATAGGGCCTTTGTAGGCTGGCTTGCCATGTACTTCCTCAGGGACAATCAATGATCTCTTTGATGATATGTGCTGTTACAAGTACATTAGATGTATTGTGTGATTTACTTCTTGTGCCATTTCACAAAATGCAGTACCTAATGTTTGTTTTTCTATTCGTCTTAACAGCTGCAAATATGACTCCCATCCAGGTCAGGGAGTTTCAACGGCGGGCAATGAGATACCGCCACATACTTGATGTCGAGTCTGGGTACCGCAACATGGCTCGAAGATATCGCCATGAACGAGCCTCCGGAGCTTGGAGGACATTTGCACAAGGCGGCTCTTCAGTGTCTACCACAGCCACCACCAGCAGCATCATCACTACCACCCAGGTGGCACCAACAGCAGCTGGGACCTTTGCGGGACCATCAACGGCAACTGCTCAAGGACCAAGCACAGCACCACCTGCAGGGCAACCTACAGCCATTGCCACAACACGGGACCATACTTCCTCGGCTGTCACCCAGACCACCCCTGCTGCAGCCATTGACCCTGCTGCTTTTTCTCACATGCAAAGGAAATTAGACCGTGTCCTAAGAAAGATGACCAGACTGCAGCAGGAGGTGGCACAGGTCAACCGGTGGGTGCGTTCCATCCAGAAGACCTTAAGGAGGGCCAACCTGTAGACATGTAGACGGACATGATTCCCTCCCCTCCCTCCTCTTTCCTGGTTCTTATACTTTGTGGGTTTATGGGGCTTAGTGTTAGGTTAGTGTAGGCTGTTAGTTTAGTTAGTGTTAGTGGGCGGGGTGGTGGTTTTCTGAATATTTCTACTGTTTATTTTTATTTGTGTCAGTGGGTGGTGAGGGCAATGTTGGGGTTCTTGTGTTTAAAAAAAAAAAAGAATTTACAAAAAAAATACAAAAAAATATATATTTGTTTAGTATAGGATAGTATGTGTTTAGGTTAGTATCTGCTGTCCTCCATGTGTCCCGTCTCATAAGCGGGGTGGGGGTTTGATGTTTAGATCATTTAGTTAAATGTGATAAGTAAGTTTAGCTTAGGTTAGTTAGGGACAGTTGTGGGTAATGAGTAGTTAGAGTAGATTTGGTTAGGTAAGGTCTTTCCCCAAATTTTAACTTCTGTTTTTACTGTTTAATAAATATCTAGGTAACCATTTACAGTATGTGTCAAATACTTGTAGATCAGGGCCTAGGCACGAGTGAACAGTGTCTCTTTTGTATTAGATTTTGTGTCCTATGCTGCAAACAAATCCCAACTGAGCTGTAACATTGGTAGCTACCCCAAAGCTACTTAGCTAAGATTGGGCCATTCATTGCAACCACCAATCACGGTTACTATGGATCCCAAAGTGTGGTTATTTCATGATGTATGTTTTCAATTTCACATACTGTGCTTCCAGATTTCGTATTGGGGACACTGTGTTAAGTCTGACTGCAGTCTCATGTCCAAGGAAATCCTTATAAGTTGAGTGGTAGTAAGCTCTCTTGTAGTATAGTGTACATAACTCACATAGATCATTTGTTACACTGTTCAGCATGGTTACTTCTTTGGATGTAAACTCATACACCTCCATTCATGCAGTTTGGTGTGTGTTAGCTTAAATTTGTGGGAAATGTCACATACATTAGTTTTGCATTGAAGCAACAATTTGAAAGCACTATTTTCTGGATTTGACATCCCTTGAGGAAGCGTTATTCTTTCCAACACAGCATTATGGTGTATAGTTTCTATTTTCCTCAGAAATAACCCTCAGGAAGGGCAGAGTATGGTACAATCCAGGCCAACATTATTTCAGGACAGTTGTATTGACAATCTATAATAATTGACAGAAGGCAAACTTTCCTGATCTACTGCACGGTTGATGTGTCACATTACACAGAGACAAAGTGGTTGTGTAAGTGCTATTTATTGAAAAGTGCTGTAGTGCTATATGTACATTGTCCTGATTGTGAGTCCATTATAGTGACATCTTCCATTGTGATCCTACACAAGTGCAAAAGGACATGTCATTGGACATGCTGGGGTGTAGTGTCAGACAGTGCAGAGGGACAGGATTTGCCAATTAGTTAGTGAGAGACAATCACAGGGCAGGCTGACAAGATAAACAGTGGGTTGCAGAACAGTGCTTGAGTACAGTTGTTGCAAGACTGGCATGTTACTAAGCGCAGGACCTCGGTAATAGGTGTCCATGTGGCAGGGATTAGAGCTACCCGGTACTCTTACGTGTGAGGGTGATCTGTTCCTGGGCTTCATCTTCTAATGTGTGTGTTACCGCCTCTGCCCCTGGTGGTGGTGGTTGTGAAGGGGCAACACACACCTCAGTGTGTGTAGCTGTGGAGTCAGACATCCCGGTAGCTGCTACCTGTGGGGATCTTAAGGGCAGTACTGCTGCAAGGAGGATCTGCTGCTTCTTAAGAATAGCAGCCACATCACGGTGGTAGGCAGCCAGGTCGGCCCTGTGGGGTTCAATGTTGCATTCGTGCACGCTTTGACAGGATTGCTGTTGTAGGTGTTGGGTCAACTGTATTACAGGTGTGCTGATTTCCTTCAGCCTTTTTTCTACTTCCTGCAAGATAGTTGTTCTCCCTTGCATAACTGCTGCCTCTTCTTCATTTGACATCATGCACGAACGCACCACCTCTAGGCTGGCTGCCATATTTTGCATCCCCACCCGCACCTCCTTGGCCAGCTTCCGCTGTACTCCGACTACAGTTCTCTCAAAGCTGGTGCCAGTGTCATCGGAGTCCTCAGCTGTATTGGAGCTGGTAGGTTGTACAATTGGGGTGGTGGGTGGCTCCTCTGTGATGGATGCTGTATCTATGCTCCTCCTTGTGACTGAAGGTGGGGTCTGGAGGGTTCCAAGGACCTCTTGGAGGGTCTGCTGGCTGATGTTTGTCAGCTCGTCATCCATGTCATCAGGGTAGTCCTGGACAGGCATATCCGCAGGAGATCCATCGTCCTCTGCAATGAAATACGGTACAATTAGTGTGTCAGTGTAGTGGGCTTTGTAATGTGACATGCCTGCCTTGTGATTATTTTCACATTGTGATCTTGGTTCCTGTTCATTGCTCCTGTCTTTCAGATGGGCATTCTCCCAGACCTATGCCCCACCTGCATGTCACATCTATTGTGGCCAGTTTGTGGACTTGTCAGCATCATCTCCTCTAGGTGTTGGTTCTGCCCAAATAGTGATTTGCCACCTTCTTGTCCTACTCAACCCTCTGTCTACTTCCATTCTCATGGTGAGGCCTTTCACTGTCTGTGAGTGCTCTGATGGCACTAGCACCACACTTAACAATCTGGACCTGCCCCAGTCTCTGATCTTTCACACCCACCTATATGTAGTTGAAATGTAGCATATACTATGTATAGCATTGTTATGGCACAATATGGATGTCAGCATTGGTAATGTGTACTGCTGATGTTGGGGAATGTGTGGTACATTGGATTGCCCTGATACTCGTAGCAGTGTCCTATTTCCTCCTCTGACTGTGCAGGTGTATTGCTGTGACAAGTTACATGTGTCCTCCCCCTCAATACTGTTGTCTGAGCAGTATGACATTTGTGATGTAGCATTGTGACCCAGGCACAGGATGGACCCTGACATAAGCAGCATGGGTATGACATTAGTGCTGTGTACCTCCTAATGTGGATGACATTGGCTGATGTTTGCGGCAACTATGGACATTCACATTTGACAGGACTGGAACATTTGTCTTGTTTCAGGGGATTGTTAACGTTGTCATCCTAAACCCTCTAATTTGGGTGTTTTAGATCCATGGGGACGGTACTGCCATTAGCTACTTGACCAGCACACACAGCGGAGGTGGTATTGGCAACTGTTGTCAGTGTTACATTCCAGTTGTTGGTATGGCTAGAGGTTGTTAACTGGGCCCTAGTTAATGTAGGGAGTATAGTGGCTGACGTGTTACAGGATGCCAGTTTGACGTTGTGCCCTTCCCTCCTGGCCTTGCTTTACCTTTGCAATATCCTTGGCATGGCAGCATACACCCATGGAAAGGTTGTTGGTGTTGTGTAGTGTTGTGCCCCAGGTTTCCTCTGAACGGGCCATGCCCTGGTGCCGTGCCCCTTTACCCATGCCACTCCCTGAATATAATGACTTACTTGCATTGTGTAGTAGGTATTCCCCCCGCTGGCAGTTAGCATTTGTGCATTTTAATTCCCCATGCGACTTACCCTCCATGTGCGTTGTCTCCTGGTAGTCTGCCCTGTCCTGTCCTGGAATCCCTGAGACGATCTTCCTGTTCCTGGCCATCTTTTCCTTGGTCCTGCGCTTGCAGTCATGCCAGCGTTTTTTCACTCAATGACTATTCTGCGTACTTCTGCCACACTGTTAATCTTGTCAACAATTTGTTGCCATATTGCCTCTCTCCTAGTGATTGGCAACTTTGAGGTGACAAACAGTTGGTGCTGGTGTTCCGTCACCTCTTTAACCAGAATTTCCTGCTCCTCTGCCCTGAAGCGACTCTTTCTTTCCTTCTTCTCCCTGTCCTGGGTCTTGTGTGGGTCCACCTGGCTGGTTCCTGGTCTGTTGTCATCTTCCTGGGGTCTGTGCAAGCATCTGGGATCCATTTTGACTCTCTTCTGCACAAATTGCTGGGTTTGCGGCGAGTTTTGACGCAATTGTGTAAAAAATGCCGCATATCCAGTTCGCTGTGTCGTAAATCGGCTCACAGTCATTTCCGCCGCCTTAACGTTGTTTTCCTTTACGACGTGACGCTGTGGTGTGCGTCAGAGAAAATGACTCACACATGTGCTTTGTGCCGCCGTGCGTCAAAGTATAAATTTGACACCCGCATGGTGCAAAGAAATGCCATTAGCCGGCGGTATATTTTTTGATGCAAAATTGCATCTGTGCAGTTTTGCGGCAAAAAGTATAAATATTGGCCTCAGTGTTCGACTGTGAGAAGATTTTAAGCTGAGACACACAGTTGTATCTGATAAAGAACATCAGACGTTGCTAAAACTACCAATGCAGCTCTGCTAGGTAAGCTCTTGTTAGTAGTGATCGACTTTTCATATATTTGAGCCCTGGCAGGACCAACACAGCTATTAATTTTCAAGAGGGCTCTTGACTGAGCAGGATAAAATTGGATGAGATTAAGGAAACATTTCGAAAAGCAGGGGAACACATACAATATTTATTTGGATGTAGCTTTAATTGGCTCAGTTAAGATGTTTCTGTGCAAATACACGGAAAAATGTGTCAGAGACAGTATTGATGATGATTCTTGAACTCAGGGGACACAATCATTGTTTTTGAATACACAATGCTTTGTGAGTCACAGCATCATCATCATCATCATCATCAGAACAGTGTGTTATATTCATTCCAAAAATAAACTTCAGTGAGAAGACCAAAACAGCAGATCTATTAGCGATGAGGCACCAAATTACGTTGTTTATGTTCTCTCATCCTTGACTACAAAATCAGAATTCTCCCAGGTGCTCTTGAGAATCTTAAAAAGGGGTTTGCCCGGATACAAAGGGTATACCATTTTTAACCTTGGCAAATTACATTTGTTCACAAAATGTTCTTTTACAGTCTGCTTTTAGAGAAAATTACAATATCTGTTATTCACACAAAAAGCGAGAATAGTAAAGTGCCAGAACACAATACGGACGTTTAAACTAATTTGGTAAAATACAGTATTAAAAAATAACCTTTGAACAGTATTCAGTAATCTAAGTTTCTTTCTTGCCCGACTTAGGTCATCGTCATTACATTATAAATGAGGTGATTTATTTATATGTAAATTTAGTAGTTTTTGAAGGTAGTTTCCTCGTGGCCTGCGCACAGTACTAAGAGACAAATGTTTCCAATTGATTCTCTCCACCCATTGTTTAGCATTATAATTTAGGGCCATATTTATACTTTTTGACGCAAAACTGCCCTAACGCAGTTTTGCATCAAAAAATTTTACGCGGGCTAACCCCATTCCAACACGCCAGCCGGGCGTCATATTTATGGAATGACGCTAGCCGCCGCTGCTGCCTGGTGAGCGTAAAAACAAATGACGCGAACCGGGCAGCGCTGGCGTAGGGAATAATGGGGGTTATGCGTCAAAAAATGGTGCAAGTCAGGTTAGTGTAAACATTTTTTACACTAACCTGACTCGCGTCATTTTATGACGCACAACCACCATGGAAATGACTCCTGTCTTAGCAAAGACAGGAGTCATGCCCCACTGCCCAATGGCCATGCCCAGGGGACTTCTGTCCCCTGGGCATGGCCATTGGGCACAGTGGCATGTAGGGGTGCCCAAGTTAGGCCTCCCTATGCCACTTGAATTTTTTTTTTAAAAATACTTACCTCTACTTACCTGTACTTACCTGAGATGGGTCCCCCCATCCATGGGTGTCCTCCAGATGTGGGCGAGGGTGGCAGGGGGTGTCCCTGGGGGCATGGGAGGGCACCTCTGGGCTCTTTTCGAGCCCACAGATCCCTTAACGCCTGCCCTGACCAGGCGTTAAAAAATGACGCAAATGCGGCTGTGCGTCATTTTTTAAGGCCAGCCCCCTCCTGTGCGTCATTTTTGCACGGGAGTTTAAATAAGGCGCAAAGGCCTTAGAGTCATTTTTAGCGTGGAAACGCCTACCCTGCATCTCATTAACGCAAGGTAGGTGTCCACGCAAAAAAATGACGCAAACTCCAAGAATTTTGACGCTAGACGGGTCTAGCGTCAAAGTATAAATATCGAGTTAGCTTTGCGTCGGATTTACGTTAAAAAAAATGACGCAAATCCGGCGCAAACAGAGTATAAATATGCCCCTAAGTGTGCTGTAATTAGAGTCCTCTTTTGTGCACTCCTACTAAGGTTTTGCATTTTTTTTAAAGATAAGACGTGGACCTAGCAAGCTTGGTTTTACCTTTTATGTTAAATGTTAAGTGTACCATCGTGCCTATACACCAGGCTTTAGTCCGTCAAGTTTTAATGACATTTTTGTCATTATCGGGCATATTTATATTCTGTTTGAGCCGGATTTGCATTTTTACGCAAATCCAGCACAAACTTAACTCCATATTTATATTTTGACACTAGACATGTCTAGCGCCAAAATATTGGAGTTAAGGTCAGATTTTGCCTGCGGAAAATTACCTTGCGTCAATGAGATGCAAGGTTGGCACTCGTGGGAAAAAAATGACTCAAAGTTCCTAGCTCCTTATTTATACTCCCCTGCAAAAATCACACACGGGAGGAGGAGGGCCTTAAAAAATGGTGCTAAGCCTGCTTAGCACCATTATTTAACGCCTGGGTCATGGCCGGCTTTAGGGGACCTGGGGGCCATTTTCCATGGTCAGAGACCATGGAAACAGCCCACAGGTGCCATTCTCTGCCCCCAGGGATACCCCCCCACCCACCCGCACCCACACCTGGAGGACACCTAAGGATGGAGGACCTATCCCAGGTAAGTCCAGCTAAGTATTTTTCTTTTTTTTGCAAAGTGCCATAGGGAGGCCTAACTTGGGTCCCCTACATGGCACTGTGCCCAATGGCCATGCCTAGGGGACTTAAGTACCCTGGACATGGCCTTTGGGCTGGGGGGGAATGACTTCTGTCTTAACTTAGACAGGAGTCATATCCATGTGGGTTGGAAATAATGACGGTTAGAGTCATTTTTTTTAACTCTAACCTGACAAGTGCCATTCTTTCTCGCACAAGCTCCAGTTTCCCCTACGCCTCCCACACCAGGTTAGCGTCAATAATTTTGACGTAAACTGGGCCTTACCTATAACTTGCATCATAGCTTAAATATGACGCTTGGCTGGCGTCCGGGAATGGCGCTAGCTGGCGGTATACTGTTTGACGCAAACCTGCGCTAATGCCTGTTCGCTTCAAAAAGTATAAATTAGGGCCTATGTTTGGCTGCATTCCACTGCAATGGTTTCTGCACACTATGCCACTGCAGACAAGGATGAAACATATGCAAATTAGCTTTGATCCTAATCAAAAAGGAATGGTGAGATGTAGTACTTTGGATAACAAGATTATTGAAGTAAAATGAACAGGTAGGGAGCCATGATCCAACTGGCTAAAATGGCGCACAACATAAATCCAAGCATTTTAAATTCCAGGATAACAAATATTTTTACAGTGAGATTCGTCCAGGTAGGACTCTGTGAGTTTGATTTGAAAAACAAAATTTTGTAAACGATTGGTGGATGGTCGTCAAAACTGATGGTGGATGCCCGCATAACTTTTCTGGCCTTGATATGAACCGCCAAGATAGCGCTTATTGTCAAGGTAAAGAAATTACCTTGCAATGATTTCTAAATTTGGTGGATGGTAGACCATCAGGGTGGCAGATAAGGCAAGTTGATCATCTGAAAGAGTGGGGGGAGAGTGTTAGGTTCATGTGTGTGATGTGTGCGTGTATCTGTGCGAATGGGGGTATATGAGTGCATGTTTGTGAGCGAGCGAGTTGGGCTGTCTGGATGTATGCCTGTGGTTGGGGGGTGTCTGCATGTATGCAGAGGGGTGTGCGTCGGGGTGCTAGTGAGTAGGTGTCTATATTGGGATGCATACGAGTGGGGCGCATGTGTGCAAGTCTGTGAGTGAGCGGGGGTGTGTGTGAAAGTATGGGGAGGGGTGTGTGTGTTAATGTAAGCGTATGTGGAGGGGTGTGTGTGTGAATGTATGTGTATGCAGAGGGGGTGGGGTATGGATGATTGCGGAGGGGGGTGCGTATGTGTGAGTGGGGGTGTGTGTATGTCAGTGTGAGAGCGGGTGGGATGTTAGAATGGATGTGTACTGTTAGGGGGTGTTTGGAAGTGTGTACAGTTGGGGGGTGTTTGGAAGTGTATGGATGGGTGGGGTTTTTGTAAGTGTGTGGATGTGTGGAGGGGTGACTCCATTTGTGTGGGCATGTAGGGGTGCGTGTGCCGGTGACTGAAATGGGGATTCCTATTGGTGCATTACTGCCAGGGATTTCATGGTGGGGTGACCGCCACGGAAAGCCTGTCGGTCTGCAGCTTTGTAATCCATCCGGCAGGCAGAGGTCTGCAGCCGAGCTGGAGGAGCTCACCGCCAGCCACATCGGTGCGACCGCACCGGCGGGCCAGGCGGTGTTGTGGAAGTTTGGCTTCTACCAAACCCCACAACTTGTAATGTGGTGGTCTTTACCGCAGGGTCCGCGGCGGTAAGACCGCCACAGCGAGGCTGCGGTCTGATGACCACCAGCCTTGCTTTGAGGGCCTCACTTTTTTTTTAAACAGGTTGATTAAATAGATGAATTTCGAAATAACCAAGGTTATTATATCTAGCCCATGGTGTATTCAAATGAAAATAACAATTCCTTAAATTAAATCCTTCCATCGAAAGTCTCTTGGATCTCATTGTACAGGCCCAAGAGTGATAAATGATGAGTTATTTAATATCAAGAGGCTTGATTTTGCCCCCTAGCCTTCTCCCAGCTGCATCCAACTAAGAAATATCCCAGTTTATTTTGCCACATTTTAGCTTAGGCTGTAGTTTATAATCAAGTATATTTCACCCTATTGGCACTACCACATAGGGTAAATGTTTTATGTTTACTTCTTTCACTCATCATTTTTTTCTTAGTGTCATGAACTGTACATAGTATTTATGTTTTGTTACAATTTCATTCTTCTTCCCTTGTCTCCTTCACTCATTTTATTACACTTGGATGGTTGGTCAATTCTATACTGCACCATGTACCCTTATCCCTAAGTACAGTAACATACACAAAGAATAGTACAAACATTTTTTGGAATAGCTTTATTATTTGTTTTGTTTTATTTAATTTTTTAAGAAACTGTACTTAATGTTCTTATTAACTTAATTAAGAGGCAAAAAGCATTCTCAATACGTGAGAAAAAAATATATTCTCACTGAGTTAGAAGCTCTTAAGGCTTTGAAAACTGTATTCACTCAATGGGTACAAGCTAATTTTCTAAATATCTGAAAGACACAGTATAAGAATTTGGGTTGTTGGCTGACACGAGTGTGAACCCTGGTCCAGCCTTAACCATAAGCCTTGTTAGGGTGGGAAACACGCCAACCTTAAATTAACCTGTGCTCAACCCTCTGGCAGCCTGACATGGAGCAGTCATGCATAACTTAGTGACAAAGTGTAAAGTATTTAAGCAACACCTCCAAGAGTAGTAAAGTGAAAATACCACACAAAAAGGATCCCGCACCTAGTTAGAAAAACAGTTATTCTTAAAGAAAAAACAAGACTAAAACAAGAATAATCCAGCTACTAGAACTGGAGATATGTAATTTTAAATATTTGAGTGAAAATTGCATCAAAAAGCAAAACGTGACAACTGTAGATATCAGGTCATGCCGGATTGGGACAAAGTGACAAGTTCAAGCCAAACATGAAAGAATGTAGGCTGGCTGCATAGGCCCACTGAACAAAATACCTTAAATCCTGGTTTGCAAAGCGTTGCTAGGATCCACGTCAAAAAATCAAAGAAGTTTTGCACAACCGAAGCAATGTGTTGGTTCGAAGTTGCAGCAAAGCTGGGATGCAAAGTCCTGTATTATCGTCAAGGATCGACAAGGGCTTGCAATTTGAAGTCCTGCATCGAGGATGTGCCGCACAGTCAGGGCAATGGGTCGGTTTCTAAGGAGTTGCAGTGCTGCGATGTGGAGACCAGCATCATCGTGGAAGCTGCCAATGACGAAAGATAAAAGGCCCTGGCCAAGGATGTGTTGGGCTGCGGCACTTCTCATAAGGCTGCAGTGGTCATGTGGGTCTTTGCAATGGGTCTAATCCACACAGCAGCAGCGATTTGTGGGTTCTGCTCAGCCATGCCACATGCAACAGAGGAGATGCGTCAAAAAATCAAAGAAGTTTTTCACAACTGAAGCAATATGTTGGTTCCAAGTTGCTGCAAAGCTGGGATGTAAAGTCCTCCATCATCGTCAAGGATCGATAAGGGCTTGCAATGTGAAGTCCTGCATCGAGGATGTGCCGCACAGTCAGGGCAGTGGATCGGGTTCTAAGGAGTTGCAGTGCTGCGATGTGGAAACCAGCATCATCGTGGAGGCTGCCAAGACGAAGGATACAAGGCCCTGGCCAAGGATGTGTTGTGCAGCAGCACTTCTCATAAGGCTGCAGTGTTGATGTGGGTCTTTTCAATGGGTCCAATCCACACAGCAGCAGCAATGTGTGGGTTCTGCTCAGCTTAGCAACATGCAACAGAGGAGTTGCGTCAAAAAATCAAAGAAGTTTTGCACAACGAAAGCAATATGTTGGTTCCAAGTTGCGGCAAAGCTGGAATGCAAAGTCCTGCATCATTGTCAAGGATCGACAAGGGCTTGCAATTTGAAGTCCTGCATCGAGGATGTGCCGCACAGTCAGGGCAATGGGTCGTTTTCTAAGGAGTTGCAGTGCTGCGATGTGGAGACCAGCATCATCGTGGAGGCTGCCAATGATGAAGGATATAAGGCCCTGGCCAAGGATGTGTTGCACAGTGGCACTTCTCATAAGGCTGCAATGGTGATGTGGGTCTTTACAATGGGTCCAATCGATATAGCAGCAGTGATTTGTGAGTTCTGTTCAGCTATGCCACATGCAACAGTGGAGATGCGTCAGTTCTGCTGGATCCTCAGAGGCTGGCAGAGCACCTTTTGCCCACATCCAAGGGTCCATGACTGGGATGGCACCGCTTAGAAGGATAGACAAACACATGGCAGAGCTCAGATACAGGTGCAAGGTTTTTGGAAGCCTGTTGTGTCCCTAATGCTTCAGATCAGGAGCCCAGCAAACTAGTGCTTAGTGTCCCTCTGGGTTCCATGTTCAAAAGATGCAGGTCCAGTTCTTCTTACCCAGGTAAAAGGGCAACAGGTTTGCACAGCAGGGCAGCAGTCCTTCAGATCAACAGTCCAGCATAGTGGCAGCCCTTCTCCCTGGAAGGGTATCCACAGAATTGTACTGAAATGGTGATGTCTGAGGTCCAGTATATATAACCCAGCTGTGTCTTTGAAATGGGGAGAGGTAGGCCTTTGATGTGTCTTTGAAATTGGGAGAGGTAGGCCTTTGAAGTGCACAGATGCCCTATTGTCCTGTCCCTGGCTCTAGATGAACTACAGCCGGTATGCAGCCCTATGTGTGAAAAAAGGACACATCCTATTCAAGTGTAAGTAGGACTGGGCCAGCTCCTGTCCCCCATCCAGCCAGTGATGGTCCAGCCAGGCGGACCTAAGCTCCCCATTGTATGTGGCTTTCTAAGAGGAATACACAAAACCCAACTGTCACCCAGTCATGTGACCCAGAGATTGTATGCAGACACCAAGGGCCATATTTATACTTTTTGACGCAAAACTGCGCTAACGCAGTTTTGAGTCAAAAAAATTAGCGTCTGCTAACGCCATTCTGAAGCGCCATGCGGGTGCCGTATTTAATCAATGATGTTAGCCGGCGTTAGCCGCCGGCACTGCCTGGTGTGCGTGGAAAAAAACGACGTACACCAGGCAGCGCCGGCGTAGGGGGATATGGAGCTTGGGCGCCAAAAAATGGGGCAAGTCAGGCTGAGGCAAATTTTTCGCCTCAACCCGATTTGCGCCATTTTTTTCGACTCCCAACCCCCATAGAAATGACTCCTGTCTTAGCAAAGACAGGAGTCATGCCCCCTTGCCCAATGGCCATGCCCAGGGGACTTCTGTCCCCTGGGCATGGTCATTGGGCATAGTGGCATGTAGGGGGGCACAAATTATGCCCTTACCTTAATGTCCCTGGGATGGGTCCCTCCAACCTTGGGTGTCCTCCTGGGGTGGGCAAGGGTGACAGGGGGTGTCCCTGGGGGCATGGGAGGGCACCTCTGGGCTCCTTCCGAGCCCACAGGTCCCTTAACGCCTGCCCTGACCAGGCGCTAAAAAACGGCGCAAAAGCGGCCATACGTCATTTTTTTTGACCCGCCCACTCCCGGGTGTGAATTTTGCCCGGGAGTGTAAATACGGCGCACATGCCTCGGAGTCAATTTTTTAGACGGGAACGCCTACCTTGCATATCATTAACGCAAAGTAGGTGTCCACGCTAAAAAATGACGCAAACTCCATGGACTTTGGCGCTAGACGCATCTAACGCCAAAGTATAAATATGGAGTTAGTTTTGCGTAAAAAAAAAACGACGCAATTCCGGCGCAACCAGAGTATAAATATGCCCCCAAGTGTTGAAGACAAGAAAATGCAAACGTCTAAAAGTAGCATTTTCAAAATTGCAATTTAAAATCCTACCTCATCATGAGTTAGGATTTTTCATTACAATTCCAAGGACACTAAGGCCCATATTTATACTTTTTGACACAAAAATATTACCTCCGGCTAACGCCATTTCTGTGCGCTGTGCGGGCGTACAATTTATACTTTGACGCCCGGCGGCAAAGTCATTTTTTTTTTACGCACACCGCAACTTCAAGTTGTAAAGCAAAACGACGTTAATGCGACGAAAATTACTGTGGGTCAAATTAGGACACCGCACACCGGATATGCAGCATTTTTTGACGCAATAGTGTCTAAATTCCCCGCAAACACAGCCATTTCAGCAGAGGAGAGCCAAAATGGATCCCAGATGCCTGTACAGACACCCAGGTAGATGACAACAGACCAGGAACCAGTCAGGAGGACCCACACAAGACCCAGGACAGTTTTAAGAAGAAAAGAAAGTGTTGCTTCAGTGCAGAGGAACAGGAAATTCTGGTGAAAGAGGTGACGAAACACCAGCACCAACTGTTTGTCACCTCAAAGTTGCCAATCAGTAGGAGAGAGGCAATATGGCAACAAATTGTTGACAAGATTAACAGTGTGGCAGAAGTACCCAGAACAGTCATCAAGTGCAAGAAACTCTGGCATGACTGCAAGCGCAGGACCAAGGAAAAGATGGCCAGGAACAGGAAGGCAGCACTGCAGACTGGAGGGGGGAGTCCAGGACACCAGGAGGCCCTGGACCACATGGAGGAGATGGTCGCAGCAGTCATCCCTGAGTAGATCGTCACAGGGATTCAAGGACAGGACAGCGCAGACTTCCAGGAGACAACGTACATACAGGATAAGTCGCATATGGAATTAAAATGCACTAATGTTAACTGTAAGCTGGGGGGAGATACCGACCACAAAATGCATGGAAGTCATCATATACATGGAGTGGCATGGATAAAGGGGTATGGCATGATGACATGGCCTGCACAGAGAGAAGCTGTACCATTACAGTACACCGACAACGGTCCCATGGGGGCATGCTGCCATGCCAAAGATGGAGCAAAGGTAAAGCCACGCCAGGGGGGAAGGGCACAATGTCAAACTGACATCCCGTCACACGTCAGCCACTATACCCCCTACATTAACTAGGGCCCAATTAACAACCTCTAGCCATACCGACAACTGGAATGTAACAGTGACAACAGTTGTCACTACCACCTCTGCTCTCTGTGCTGGTCAAGTAGCCAATGGCAGTAACGTCCCCATGGATCATACACACCTAAAGTAGTGGGTTGAGGATGACAACTTCAACAATCCCCTGAAACAAGACAAAGGCTCCAGTCCTGTCAAATGTGAATGCCCATAGTTGCCGCAAACATCAGCCAATGTCATCAACAGTAAGAGCTACACAGCACTAAGGACACACCCATGCAGCATATGCCAGGGTCCATCCTGTGCCTGGGTCACAATGCAACATCCCAAATGTCATACTGCTCAGACAACAGCATTGAGGGGGAAGACACATGTAACTGGTCACTGACATATGCCTGCACAGTCAGAGGAGGAAATAGGACACTGCTACGACTATCAGGGCAATCCAATGTACCACACATTCCCCAACATCAGCTGTACACATTACCAATGCTAACATCCATATCGTGCCATAGCACTGCTATGCATAGGATACGCTACATGTCAACTACATATATGTGGATGTGAAAGATCAGAGACTGGGGCAGGTCCAGATTGTTAAGTGTGGTGCTAGTGCCATCAGAGCACCCACAGCCAGTGAAAGGCCTCACCATGAGGATGGAGGTAGACGGAGGCTTGAGTAGGACGAGAAGGTGGCAATTCACTATTTGGCCTAAAACAACACTAGAGGAGATGATACCGACAATCTAATAACTTAATACAATACATGTGACATGCAGGTGGGCCATAGGCCTGGGAGAATGCCAATCTAAAAGACTGGAGCAATGAACAGGAAGCAAAATCACAATGTGAATTCATCACAAGGCAGGCATGTCACATCACCAATGCCACAACACAGACACACTAATTGTACCCTATTTCATTGCAGAGGATGATGGATCTCCTGCGGATATGCCTGTCCAGGAATAGCCTGATGACATGGATGACGAGCTGACAAACATCACCCAGCAGACCATCCAAGATGTCCTTGGAACCCTCCAGACCCCACCTTCAGTCACAAGGAGGAGCTCAGAACAAGCAGCCATCACAGAGGACCCACACACAACACCAATTGTAAGACCTTCCAGCTCCAATACAGCTGAGGACTCAGATGACACAGGCACCAGCTTTGAGAGAACTGTTGTCGGAGTACAGCGGGAGCTGGCCAAGGAGGTGCGGGTGGGGATGCAAACTATGGCAGCCAGCCTAGAGGGGGTGCGTTCGTGAATGATGTCAACTGAAGAACAGGCAACAGCTATGCAAGAGCGAACAACTATCTTGCAGGAACTTGAAAAAAGGCTGAAGGAAATCAGCACAGCTGTAATACAGTTGACCCAACTCCTACAACAGCAATCCTGTCAAAGCGTGCACGAATGCAACATTGAACCCCTCAGGGCAGACCTGGCTGCCTACCATCGTGATGTGGCTGCTATTCTTAAGAATCAGCAGATCCTCCTTGCAGCAGTACTGCCCTTAAGACCTTCACAGGTAGCAGCGACCGGGATGTCTGACTCCACGTCTTCTAACACTGAGGTGTGTGTTGCCCCTTCACAACCACCACCATCAAGAACAGAGGAGGCAACATACACATCAGAAGCACTAGTCCCTGCCACATGGCCAACTATTACCAAGGTCCAGCGCTATGTAACATGCCAGTCTTACAACAACTGTACTCAATGACTGTTCAGCAAACCACTGTTTATCTTGTCATCCTGCCCAGTGATTGTCTCTCACTTACTCATTGGCAAATCCTGTCCCTCTGCACTGTCCGACACATCACCCCAGCATGTCAAATGCATTTTCATTTACCACTTGTGTAGGATCACAATGGAAGATGTCACTATAATGGACTCACAATCATTGACAATGTACATATAGCACTACAGCACTTTTCAATAAATAGCATTTACACAACCACTTTCTCTCTGTGTAATGTGACACATCAGCCGTGCAGTGGATCACTGAAATGTGCCTCCTGTCAAATTACGGTGCTTGTCAATACAACTGTCCTGAAATTATGTAGTCAGTTAACTTTGCACAGTGGTCTGGATTGCATCATACTCTGCCCTTCCTGAGGGTAATATCTGATGAAAAGAGAAAACATACACCATCATGCTGTGTTGGACAGAATAATGCTTCCTCAAGGGATATCTAAGTCATCAAATAGTGGCAGCAAAATGTTGTCAACATGCAATACTAACACATATAACAGTGCCCACAAATCTAAGCAAACACTAAAAAACTACATGAATGAAGGTGTCTGAGTTTCCATCCAAATAAGTAATCATGCTGAACAGTGTCACAAATGATATCTGTGAGTCATGAAGACGATACTACAAGAGTGCTTACGACCACTCACCTTATAAGGGTTTCCTTGAACATCACACTGCAGTCAGACCTAAAACAGTTCCCATAATACCAAATTTGGAAGCACTGTTTGTGACTTTGAAAACATGCTTATTAAAAAAAACACGTTGGGATCCATATTAACTGTGATTGGTGGTTGCAATGAATGGTGGAATCTTTGCAAGGTAGCTCTGGGGTAGCTGCCAATCTTACAGGTCAGTTGGGATTTGTTCGTAGCATAGGACACAAATGTAATAGAACTAAATTCATGTACACGTATGCCAAGGCCCTGATCAACAAGCATTTAACACATACTGTAAAGGGTTCACTAAATATTTATTAAACGGTAATAACAAAAGAGGAAATTCGGGGAAAAGTCTTACCTACCCTAATCTATCCTAACTACTCATTACCCACAACTGTCCCTAACTAACCTAAGCTAAACTTACTTATCACATGTAGTAAAAAGTTCTAAACATCAACCCCCCACCCCCCTTATGAGACAGGACACATGGAGGACAACAGATACTAACCTAAACACATACTATCCTATGCTAAACAAATATATATATATTTTTTTGTAAACACACAAGAAGCCCAACATAGCCGCACACACACTCCAAAAGAAAAATAGAAATAATCAGGACCCCCTGCCCGCTAACAGTAACTAAACTAACAGCCTATACTAACCTAACACTAAGCCCCCTAAGCCCACTAATTATAAGAACAAGGAAAGAGGAGGGAGGGGATGGAATCATGTACATATAAAAAGTCTAGAGGTTGGCCCTCCAGAGGGTCCGCTTTATGGATCGCACACGCCTGTTCATATGGCGAACATCCCAGCTCAGGTGACTAATTTTCTGTAGGACACAGTCCATTTTTCTTTGCATTTCCTGAAAAGCTGCAGGGTCAACTGTAGCAGCTGGGGCGGTCTGGGTGCCAGCTGAGGACGTGTGTGGGCGTGTAGAGTCTATGCCTGTGGGCTGCCCTGAAGGTGTTCCACTGCTAGGTCCTGGAGCAACTGCAGACATTGGGACAACAGTCCCAGCTGTGGGTGGTGCCACCTGGGTGGAAGTGGTGGTTGTGCTGGTGGTGGCTGTGGTGGGCAAAGTAGAGCAACCCTGTGGGAAAGCCCTCCATGCTCCGGAGGCCCGTTCATTCCTGTATCTTCGGGCCATCCGTCTGAACCCTGACTCTACCAGCAGGATATGCTGGTACCTCATTGCCCGCCTCTGGAACTCACGGACCTGGATGGGTGTCATGTTCGCAGCTGTGAAGACAAAGGCAAAAAAATTACATTAGGAACTGTATTTTGTGAAATGGCACAAGGAGTAAATCAGACAGTACATCTACTGTACTTGTAACAGCTCATATCATCATACATATCACTGAATGTCCCTAAGGAAGTACATGGCAGCCCAGCCTACAAAGGTCATATCACACATAGCACATCCAAACCCTTCAAGATGGGTAAAAACTGGCATTAATTTGGCATCAGAGTTCTGCCAGTTGTCTGCTAACAATCATGCAGCACATCCTGCGCCAATGCCAGGGCTACAAATTTCAGTGTATGTGACGGAAACCTAGGGCCACATTATCTGCAAGTTGTAAATGGACTTGCTAGTATAGTACTCATGTGCTATACCTGAGTGTGTATACTAGGTTCCGACCAAACATTCACTGATTTACATGTCTGTGTAACATACTGGTATCATCAGTCCTAGGTACACTATTCACAAACCCATGCCTGTGTTTGAGGGTGGGGGCGCGGAGAAACAACTAACAATTTCCAACAACATGGACACCCAGGAAGCTATAGAAATCTGGACATGTGTTTGGCTCTACACACACACCACAGGTAAGGTCTATCAACAAATAGGAGACAGCAAACCCTGGACCAAACCCAGCGCCACATATGTCTGGAAATGCAGACCTTTGTCCACATCGTATACTTCCAGTAAGCCATGACTTACAACATACACAGAGTTGCAAGAACACCCATGGTCATGATTTGCATGCACACCTAGGCCATTGCACTCAAGTGCCACATACTTGTAGCACTACATGTGGAGCTACATGCTGCTAGGAAGTTCAACCTACAGTTTAATAAGTTCATTAGTGAATAGGGAAGTCGAAGTCTGTGGGTAAGCATTTAGCAGCCCCATTCTGGGAGAATGTGGGTCTGACAGGCTGACTAAATCACAGATTAGGTCCAGTGCGACTCTTGCTGATAAAAGTGTTATCCACATGACTCATCCCCATTCACATTGCGGGGCCTACAGGACTGACCTAGAATCCCTAAATAAGAAAAAAGGATAAGCATTGGCCAACTCTAAAACAGTGATAAATTGAAATCCCACTCATGGAACATGACAAATGATGGGCCAGCGCATCATACCTTGCTATGGGTTCAACACACAGGAGTCCATCACACATCACCAGCAAACACAGCACATAACAGACATATCAACACTTACTGGAGTTGTCGGGGTCCTCAAATGAAGCCACCTCGCCCACAGTGTAGGGTGCCGGTCCACCTGTAAGGCATTGAAGGAAGAAATGTGCTCAAAATCTGTGCACTGACCAACAATTCCAAAGACAAAAACTATGTGTAAGATGACATAAGTAATTAAAGCCACTCAGACATGATGATACTGCATCCGATATAGCACGGCTAACATGTACATAGCATGGGTCTCCTGTGACAATTACACACATATCTGCACACATGCAGTGGCCCTAACTATCATGTGGTGGTGTGAGAAACTGGGACTGATTGCAGAGGCCCCCTAACTTTTTGCCCCCATTTTCCACTTTATGCTGGTGTTTTCCTGACTCTGATGGTGCCCTGGGTACTGCTAACCAGTCCCAGGGCCTGTGCTCTGTTTAAAATGGATATGCAAATTAGGCTAATTATAATTGGCTAAGTTAACCTACCTATAAGTCCCTAGTATATGGTAGGGCATGTAGGTTTAGGGACCACAGCATAGGTGGTGCACACCTAGGTGCATTGCTGAGGTGCCCAGTGTCATTTTAAAAGCAAGCCTGCCTTGCTGGCTGCTTTTAAATTAAAGTTATATGCAAATTCGACTTTGGAATTAAAGGTACTTCCAAAGTCTTAAACTACCTTATTTTTACATATAAGTCACCCCTAAGGTGTGCCCTATGTGCCCCTAGGGCTGGGTGCCATGTAACTATAAGCAGGGACTTTATAAAAATAGATTTATAAGCCCTGGTGAGGTAAAAACAGCCAAATTTGTTTTTCCCTCATTGAAGTAAATGGCCTTCATAGGCTAGAATGGGCAGACTTTATTTTTAATTTTAAAGTCTCCTTAAATGTTACATACCAAGAATTTGGTATCAAATTGATTGTTATAATAAATCCCACAACTTCCAGTTGTTGGATTTAATATAACTAGTGCAGGTAAAAAGTTTAGACTTTACCTAAAAAGTTGCCAATTTCAGCTCTGCATTGTTTTTGCTGCTGTGCTCTGATTGGCCAGCCTGCAGCAGCTTCTGCCAGGCTACTTTAATGAGGTGTGAAGTGGCCTGACTTCACACAAAGGAATGTGCTTGGGGGAGAGAATCTCCCCTCAGCAGATGGTGAGGCAGGAAGGGGGAGGGCTGCCAAACTGGTCTTCAAAGGCAGAGAAGGACATCTGGAGCACCCAGCAACACCCCCACATCCTGCAACCCCAGACAGCTAGGTGCCCCCTTGATTAGATTAGGAGAGGGCAGGAGAGGGGTGTGTTTATGATTTTTAGCCACACCAGTGGGTGGGCTCAGCCAGATCTCTCCTCCAAAAATCAGATTCATCCATTTTGGATTTTTAGAGACTGTTGCCTTCTGGGATGGATTTTTGCCACACTTCCCAGGAAGTGGTCATCACAGGGGGACGACCCTGTCCCTGATTGGAGAACCAGGGCCCCCCTGCTTTTCACCCAGGAGCAAGGATAAAACTGGCAGACCTGCACCCACGCCTCAGATCCCCACCAAATTTCAAGAAGAAAGAACTACAAGGAGAAGAAGGACTGCCCTGCTGGACCCCTGGCCTGCACCTGGACCCTGCACTCAGAAAGACTGCACCAGCTGCACACTTGGGCTTCACCACAAGAAGGACTTTGCCTGGCTTCCACTGGTTCAAGGAGGGACTCCCTGTTTGCTACAGGTGAAAAATTGCTAACCAGAGTCCCCTGCACCAACTCCTGAAAAAGTGACCAGCTGACCACTGCCCAGTGGCCAAAAAGGAGTTTGCGCCAGGTGCACTCTGGGAGTTGAAGTCCGCACTTCCCAAGGACCATCACAGAACTTCTGGGCCCTTGGGGTGAGCTGTGGACCCCAAAAGAACCTTAAAAGAACATCTGGGTGAAGCCCCAGAAGTTTGGAAAAGATTGGAGAAATTTTAGAAAAAAGCTCCATAAAGTGACCGTCTCGACGCGGAAATTCTAGCCGGCTTGCCTCAACCGCGACCCGGCCTGACTTCGTGGTTCGTCCCGGTCAAGAAAAACATCCGAAAAAAAGACTAAGTCCGAACGTAAAAAGTTGACCGGGACCTTCCAGCCATCGTATCCGAGAAGGGCTCCACGGACGTCGGATCAAGATCCAGGTTTACCCCGGTCAAAGGATTTTCATCTCGAAAAAACGACTAAGTCCGAAGGTAGAAATCACCACCGAGGAAACCGACTTCGCGTATCCGGACAAGGGCTCCAGGAGGTCGGATCCAACTGGCAGGTTCGTCCCGGGGAAGAAAAACATCGAAAAAGAGACTAAGTCAGAAGGTAACTTTTTAACCGAGGCTTCCCGCGACCTGTAGCCGAGCAGGGCTCCATCGCGGTCGGCCTGAAAGTTTGACTTTGTCCCGGTCCTGGTGCAACCAGATGACCCGATTGGCGCTTTTTGTTTCTATGCGCTAGAAAATAATAATACTTTAAAAATTCATATCTCCGGTTCCCCTGAACCGATTTTAATCGTTTTTGTGTCATTTTAAAGATAAAAATATAAGCTATTTTTATAAATTGGTTTTGGATTTTTAAACTGTTTCCTGTGTTTTATTTAATTACTGTTTTGTGATATTTGAATGCTTTACACTTTGTCTCCTAAGTTAAGCCTTGACGCTCGATGCCAAGCTACCAAGGGTAGAGCTGGGATTAATTTACTGAGACCTAACTGTACTTTTGTGGAGGTTTGTGGCTTGTTGCTAGGTGTAGGTACCTACCTGCCCTACCAATAACCCATTTTCCAACATAATTGGAAGCAGCGACGGGATCCTGTACTTGTGTTCAATATCACGTTACAGTTTTAGATAAAACAAATTAAAAATCCTTTAAATTGTCCTAGTGCAAAAATTGTTTTTAATTTTTAATTTTTTTTTTTTTTTTTATTTAAACTAATTTGGATTAATTTCAATTATTGAATTTTTGTAATTTTTTCTAAATTCTTGTTTCCAATTTTTGCAAAAAGTTTTTGTTGACACAAAACTAGGGAACCATGGAGCTTGATCTGGCTAGCCTACCCACACTGACAGTAGTCCAGCTTAGGGGGTTGTGTATTGAGAGGGGGTTGCCTGCAACCCCTGATCTCAGGAAGCAAATCCTGATTAAATCCCTGACAGCATGGGCTGAGGCACAAGAGGTAGAGACAGAGGAAGCTCCAGAGGAGGAAGAAAAAGAGAAAGATGCTAACTCTAACCACTCAGGGGAGGGAAGGCATCAGACCCCAAGTGAGGAAGAGGAGGAACGGTCCTCACTGGATACAGTCACTAGGGGCTGACCCAAAGCTAGTGGTAGGAAGAGGGTCCTTTCAGGAGGAGAGAACCCATCCATCAGGGAAAGAGAGCTGGAAGCCCAGCTAGCCTACATAGCTTTGGAAGCAGAGAAGCTGGCCCTAGAAAAGAAAAAGTGGGCATACAAAGAAAAAAGAGATGGAAGCAGCGATAAAGAAGCTGAGGTGTCCATGGGTGGGGGAGTTTGCCCCAGATTACCCAAGGGGGTGGTTCCTGCTTATGTAGAGGGGGATGACATAGATAAGTGGCTAGGGGCCTTTGAGAGGGCACTCCAAATGAGAAGGGTTAGGCCTCAATACTGGGGTTCCCTTTTGTGGGAGTTGGTCCCCAACTCAGGGAGGGATAGGCTTCTGACCTTAAGGGGGGAGGAGGCAGATTCATACCCTAGTATGAAGAGGTGCTTAGCCAAGAAGTTTGGTCTGACCCCAGAGCAATATAGAATGAAGTTCAGGGACACCCAGAAGGTCAGTACCCAGTCTTGGGTTGACTTTGTGGACACCTCACTAAAGGCACTAGAGGGCTGGATTATTGGCAACAAAGTTAATACTTATGAGGGGTTATACAATCTGATCATGAGAGAGCACATCTTGACCAATTGTATCCAAGAAAGGTTACGCCAGCATCTAGTGGACTCTAAGCTGACCAACCCTAGAGAGCTAGGGGAGGCAGCTGATGAGTGGTTGAGAACCAGGGTGGTTGTCAAGTCCCAGGGGGGAGACTCCAAGAAGGGGGGGACAGGTCCCCAAAAACCTAAGGAGGGAGGTGGTAAGCCCACCACAGAGACTCCCTCTGTACCCCAGAACCCTAAGAAGGAGGAGAGTAAATCCCACTCCCAATCTGACATGCAGAGACAGGGAGACCCAGGGTTAAAAAAGCTCTTGGACAGTAGGGCTTGCTTTGACTGTCAGCAGACAGGTCACTTCAGAGGAGATGCAGCCTGTCCAAAGAAAGTGGTTAGCACTGGGCTGTCCAGTGTAGCCATAGAGGAGGATTCCTCAGATGATGAAGTCCTCCTAGCATTGTGCTGGGAGACAGGACCAGATGGTAAGCTGGTGATCCCTGAGGGTGGGAGTAGGTACTTCCACCACATTCAAGTGAATGGGATCCCTACCACTGGCCTGAGAGACACCTGTGCCAGTCACACTGTAGTGAGTGACCGGTTAGTGACCCCAGACATGTATGTCCCAGGAAAGACAAAGAAAGTCAGGATAGCCACAGGGGAGGTCACCTCCAAACCTGTAGCCATAGTGCCCCTAGAGAGGGAGGGTATCCTTGACTGGATTAGGGTGGTAGTCAGTGCTGACCTTCCCCTAGATTGTATCCTGGGCAATGACCTCCCAGAGGTGAGTCTGGTCACAGATGGGGTGGTCGCCCAGGGCGCCCCCCCAACCCAAAGTCCTGGGGAGTCAGTCCCTACAGTTAGGAGACAGGGGTCCCCAAGAAAAGGAAAGAAGAAAAGGAAGGGTAGGCCACTCTTAAAGAGAGTTCCAGGGAGCCAAGGGCCTTCTGCCCCAGCAAGGGGGGAGCCCAGAGTTGGCACTGGTGAGGCCTCACCTGACCCCAAGGAAGTCCTGAGTAGTCAGGCAGCTGTCCAGATGCAGGGTGTTGCCCATGCACTGACAGAATGGAGAGTGGAAGGAGGGTGTCTGCCACAGGAGGTGGTAGCCCCCCACTCTAGACAGCAAGAGGGGTGCCAGGACCCCAAAGTTGACCCTAAAGCAGCTCAGCCACCTGTCAGTGGAGAGCTTAGGGTGTGGTTCTGGGTACTGACAGCTGTCAGTAGCCTCTGCTGGGTGCTAGCCTTCCTGGCAGCACTGTACTTGGCCTGGGAGGCAGACCCCAGGGCCAATAGCAAAGTAGGCCCCCTGACCCTATTGGTCATGGTGGGGTTGCTCAAGTGTTGGGTGACCTCTTTGGGTAAGCTAGGTGTTGCCCTAGCAAAGTTTGGAGTAGGGGAGGTGGGCACCTCACTACCCAAGTTGGCAGAGAGAGAGGAGGAAGACCCCCCTAGAGGGAAGTTTCAGTTTGAGTTGGGTCCTTTTACTGTTGGGATGGCTTCACTACCCAGAGGGAGTGACCCTGACAGGAGGATATAAGGCAGAGTAGGCCCTGCAAAGGGACAGCCAGTTTTCTTCACTGTCTTCCTCGCTTAACAAGCCAGGAAGACTCTCCCAGGGTTGGGCTGAGTCTCCTGGGCGTGTGGGCTGGGGGGGGGTTGTGTGAGAAACTGGGACTGATTGCAGAGGCCCCCTAACTTTTTGCCCCCATTTTCCACTTTATGCTGGTGTTTTCCTGACTCTGATGGTGCCCTGGGTACTGCTAACCAGTCCCAGGGCCTGTGCTCTGTTTAAAATGGATATGCAAATTAGGCTAATTATAATTGGCTAAGTTAACCTACCTATAAGTCCCTAGTATATGGTAGGGCATGTAGGTTTAGGGACCACAGCATAGGTGGTGCACACCTAGGTGCATTGCTGAGGTGCCCAGTGTCATTTTAAAAGCAAGCCTGCCTTGCTGGCTGCTTTTAAATTAAAGTTATATGCAAATTCGACTTTGGAATTAAAGGTACTTCCAAAGTCTTAAACTACCTTATTTTTACATATAAGTCACCCCTAAGGTGTGCCCTATGTGCCCCTAGGGCTGGGTGCCATGTAACTATAAGCAGGGACTTTATAAAAATAGATTTATAAGCCCTGGTGAGGTAAAAACAGCCAAATTTGTTTTTCCCTCATTGAAGTAAATGGCCTTCATAGGCTAGAATGGGCAGACTTTATTTTAAATTTTAAAGTCTCCTTAAATGTTACATACCAATAATTTGGTATCAAATTGATTGTTATAATAAATCCCACAACTTCCAGTTGTTGGATTTAATATAACTAGTGCAGGTAAAAAGTTTAGACTTTACCTAAAAAGTTGCCAATTTCAGCTCTGCATTGTTTTTGCTGCTGTGCTCTGATTGGCCAGCCTGCAGCAGCTTCTGCCAGGCTACTTTAATGAGGTGTGAAGTGGCCTGACTTCACACAAAGGAATGTGCTTGGGGGAGAGAATCTCCCCTCAGCAGATGGTGAGGCAGGAAGGGGGAGGGCTGCCAAACTGGTCTTCAAAGGCAGAGAAGGACATCTGGAGCACCCAGCAACACCCCCACATCCTGCAACCCCAGACAGCTAGGTGCCCCCTTGATTAGATTAGGAGAGGGCAGGAGAGGGGTGTGTTTATGATTTTTAGCCACACCAGTGGGTGGGCTCAGCCAGATCTCTCCTCCAAAAATCAGATTCATCCATTTTGGATTTTTAGAGACTGTTGCCTTCTGGGATGGATTTTTGCCACACTTCCCAGGAAGTGGTCATCACAGGGGGACGACCCTGTCCCTGATTGGAGAACCAGGGCCCCCCTGCTTTTCACCCAGGAGCAAGGATAAAACTGGCAGACCTGCACCCACGCCTCAGATCCCCACCAAATTTCAAGAAGAAAGAACTACAAGGAGAAGAAGGACTGCCCTGCTGGACCCCTGGCCTGCACCTGGACCCTGCACTCAGAAAGACTGCACCAGCTGCACACTTGGGCTTCACCACAAGAAGGACTTTGCCTGGCTTCCACTGGTTCAAGGAGGGACTCCCTGTTTGCTACAGGTGAAAAATTGCTAACCAGAGTCCCCTGCACCAACTCCTGAAAAAGTGACCAGCTGACCACTGCCCAGTGGCCAAAAAGGAGTTTGCGCCAGGTGCACTCTGGGAGTTGAAGTCCGCACTTCCCAAGGACCATCACAGAACTTCTGGGCCCTTGGGGTGAGCTGTGGACCCCAAAAGAACCTTAAAAGAACATCTGGGTGAAGCCCCAGAAGTTTGGAAAAGATTGGAGAAATTTTAGAAAAAAGCTCCATAAAGTGACCGACTCGACGCGGAAATTCTAGCCGGCTTGCCTCAACCGCGACCCGGCCTGACTTCGTGGTTCATCCCGGTCAAGAAAAACATCCGAAAAAAAGACTAAGTCCGAACGTAAAAAGTTGACCGGGACCTTCCAGCTATCGTATCCGAGAAGGGCTCCACGGACGTCGGATCAAGATCCAGGTTTACCCCGGTCGAAGGATTTTCATCTCGAAAAAACGACTAAGTCCGAAGGTAGAAATCACCACCGAGGAAACCGACTTCGCGTATCCGGACAAGGGCTCCAGGAGGTCGGATCCAACTGGCAGGTTCGTCCCGGGGAAGAAAAACATCGAAAAAGAGACTAAGTCAGAAGGTAACTTTTTAACCGAGGCTTCCCGCGACCTGTAGCCGAGCAGGGCTCCATCGCGGTCGGCCTGAAAGTTTGACTTTGTCCCGGTCCTGGTGCAACCAGATGACCCGATTGGCGCTTTTTGTTTCTATGCGCTAGAAAATAATAATACTTTAAAAATTCATATCTCCGGTTCCCCTGAACCGATTTTAATCGTTTTTGTGTCATTTTAAAGATAAAAATATAAGCTATTTTTATAAATTGGTTTTGGATTTTTAAACTGTTTCCTGTGTTTTATTTAATTACTGTTTTGTGATATTTGAATGCTTTACACTTTGTCTCCTAAGTTAAGCCTTGACGCTCGATGCCAAGCTACCAAGGGTAGAGCTGGGATTAATTTACTGAGACCTAACTGTACTTTTGTGGAGGTTTGTGGCTTGTTGCTAGGTGTAGGTACCTACCTGCCCTACCAATAACCCATTTTCCAACAGGTGGCAAACATGCTCCGTCATAAGTGAGCAGACATAATAATGGCGTGTATTCGTCTCATCATGTGCATCCAAGAGAGACATCCAAAGCCTGGTTACTTGAGGACGGCATTACCAGTCAAACAGCCTATGTGGCCATGGCACATTTATGACACATAGGTACAATGTACAGAGGGGCAGGGACTTTTGTAAGCCCCCATGTTTTTACAGTTTCTTCATTTGATGTGGCCCAGCTATGGTTATTTGCACCAACCATAGGGATATGAACCCATTTGCATACCTTTGGCCTGCCATCCCTGAATGAAAGGTGGAACACCAAACACCAAATACCAGTGTAAGATGTTAGCTGAGGGCACCTTACACCTTTTCCCTATGTTTCCAAATCCAGATCTGACATGTATCCAAAATGATGAAGGACCACAATAATCCCAAACATTCATATAACTTCAAAAAACACTTTCCTTACACACTCACCAGACACACAGGAGACATATGTCTGGGCCACATCAGTTGACGTGAAGCCAGCACTCAGTGTCTGCATCATGTAGTGTTTAGAAAGTCAGTCTAGCTATTGCATCAACAAAGGTTGCCAATATTTTAGAAAATCTATACTTCACTTCCAAAAGTGATCTATATAGACATGATTGGCTTCTATTTTGTGTTGCTGTCTAACACAAAGGCAGCACCAAATTACATTAAGCAAAAGTATTCTGTAAGTCTGCAGAGCACGTGCTTCCTGACAGCTAGCAATTGTTGTCCTTCACATAGTCCATCAATGACCCTGTATGTTTCCGAAGCATTCCACACTGTCAGCAACTTAGCCGGCAGATATTGTACAAATCAAATGATGTCACTACAGAGCTTTTAATTGTGCACATTTACATGATTTGTACTCACCAACAGGGCCACCAATCACAATTCCCAGGTGGTCCAGCAGATCTTGCTCCCTGGTGATGAGGTCAGCCCAGCGGTGCTTCAGCTGGTGGTCATTCCTCTGGCTCCCGTACACGCGTTGCAAGTGATGCAGGATCTTTCCCCACAGGATTTGTTGCGCCTCGTGTGATACCCCTGTATCACCCTGCCTCGATCATAAGTGGTAGGAAATGGCACACCAGCCATATAAACCCCCCAAGCTCCTCCTCACCCATCCTGCCAATATGTGGCCTACCCGACATCTTAGCATCGAAAAGGGGAATAGGGGATAAAGAAGAACAAAGGAGAAAAGGGGTAAAGTAGTAGTACAAAAAAAAAGTAAACTTAACAACTAAAAGAGCCCAACTATCCCCAAACTAGCACTACCCACAACAGACTCCCACAAACAACAAATACAATACAATACTAGACAATTGTACACAAAACACACTCAGACAGTATACAACAACAATATTTATTTCACAAATTAACAAGTAATGGAGCACACAGGAGACAAAAGCACAATTTCACTGGACAACACTCAGAACACAGCCACACAGTCTAGAAGAATCACAGACTGCAAAGTGAAAGTGAAAGTACACCCACTGTACAAATCTGTAAACAGGATATCTTATTACATCACTTCCTGCATAAAATGGCCACCGTTTTTATCGTTATGTGGCATATTTTTTCATGCATACAGTATGTGCGTCATTTTTTTCGACGCACAGGAGTAAAAATTAGGCCGCACCCATATATTTGTAAATAGTCTTAACACTTAACCAATTTTCAGGGCATTATCTGTCGTTTTTCAGCCATACACGTCATTTTTTGACCTGTATGCGTCAACATTTCAGGGCATGAACTGGATTTGGGTATTTTTTCCATTTTAATGTAATGTTACATTTGTGACACAACTAAGATAGGCTGATTGCACCCACTTTGGTGTTGATGGTGTATGTTCACATGTGAAACATCATACTGCAGCGGACCATGACCTGCTACTTCCTTTACTGGATTTTGACACTTGGCTGACACACTAGATGGCCATATGTGTGGCCTACATATATGTATTGCACAATTTGGGCATGTTTGGCATCAGGAGAGGATAGCAAGGTGACGCACATGAGTACAAAACCTCAATGCCTATGGCTCAATGTGTGTGCATTGGCTACTAATGTAGTTGTCGACCCATTGTGTGTGCATCACAAGATGCATTATTGCAAAATCCTTGTATGAATGTGAAGTCAATGTGTCCAAACCTTAGATGCAAGTCATTGTGGAAATGGGAGAGGACATGTGCTAGTCATACATGTAGCAACATCTGTTGTGTGCACTTCCAAGATTTTGGGTAGCGTAGACACCACAAATGACAAAGCATGCACCGGATAGATGGCAGACTCTTGTTCATGTCAATGGTCCACAAGTTGGCCATCCCATGTCCTACAATTTTGGTAACTGCTTCCTAGGCACTTGTTGGTGAACCCATAGTGAGTCAGGCACATGCATAGACGAAGTGGGTACCATGTCATTGGCCCAGACAGCCAAAGGTGAACCACAAATGTAATATGACGCCACAGTTGTGGTCATGTGACTGAGCCACAACTCTCCAGTGGCAGTGGTGGACCAGCAGACGAGGCAGCATGTATCCAAATATTTCCAGTGATCAATTGCACAGAGGTGTCTGGTTCATGTGTGTGGTCTAATGTTGATCCTGTATATTTTTAGGGCTGTATGTTGTCACAGTTACATCCAGGTCTCATCATGAGTCAGTGGCAGCTATTCCTTTATCTACTGAGTAACCTTCGGAGATCAATGTGAGTAAAGTTGATGAGAACATGTGAACCTACATGGGGATGGTCCGGCCCTGTCACTGAATATGTGTAATGAGACTGTCAACAGGGCAACCTTGGTGTGCTGAGTGAGATCAAATCTCAGGAGTCATGTTCCGGCAGGTGCCATTACAACATTTGTACACAGGTTGGCCTGTGAAGTTCCCACTACATCTGGGAACATCATAGCCTCTGTGTTGATTAATGTAGCAGCTATTCAGCATGCACAGCCCATCAATATGTTGTGAGCAATGTGATTCAGCGTGTGAACTGTCAGGGTCCTAATATGTGTGGACTTTTCATGGACATTATCAGAGGTAGCTGGTTCTGCTGGAGGCACCATACCCAATCCCTGCATACGACCATGGTACACTGTCACACTTTGTCGTTCATGCATACATGAGACCCAGACAAGTGATGGGCCATGATTTTGGTATTAAAAGACAATTTTACTAATATGGTACAATTAAAAAGCAGATGATGCTATACACTGTATTTGGGTATGCATTGATGAAGCACATGACAAAATACCCTCTGAGGAATGAGAGGATTGCTAACGCAAGTGTGTTACATATGTGGCCACAAGGAACCTTTAGGGTAACGCACAGACAGGTGCCAGTCAGGCTGACAGGATGCCGGGTAAATCTGGATCCAGCAATTTCACAAGGTACATAATCAGTGGTCTGACTAAGACTGGTCGGAGAAAGAACAAGACAGTTGACATTGGAAACTGTGTATGTCCTGTGTTTTGAAGGTGACACATAAACCCAAGGGCTGTGTTACACTGCTTAATTAGTAGCAATGCATAACGGTGTATTTGAAAAAATGGAAACTTCTATGCTGTTCCAGGCATCAGCAGGGGCAGTGCAGGTTCAAATGGGTGGTGTGCATGGAGGTGCTCACAGGTGTTTGCTGCATCAGTTTCTCACAAGTCCTGTATGTGAGATTTGAATTCAAATGCCAACAGTAACTTTCACACGGGAAGCAATCTACAGGTGATAACAGGGCTTAGAAAGTACAAGCCAGTGTATTAATTGACCTGACGTCCATGCAGTCAGATGTACTATGACAATGGCACAACATAGGAAAGGGTGTAGCACACAGGATTAGTATTGTTTGTCTGTGTGTGTAGAGGAGGGAATATCTGGGTACACATATTACCATTCCAGGGACCTCTTCAGACAGGTGGGTTGTGACCAGGAGCATGGGTGTGTCAGGAGTTAAGAAATGGGCTGACATGTACATGGAATGTTATGTGCGCAATGCTTGTCATAGGTGTGGCACCTGTGCTGTCTATATTCTGCTTATATGGAACTCTAGTCACAGATAGTCCTTGCAAAGATTGGATGCAGTTGGACTTACTGCTTTCAAGGGTATGGTCATACATTCCTGTTACCAATGCAATAGCACATCAACTGCGTCATGTATGAGGCTTGTTTTACCCTTATTAAGTGATGGTATCTTAGTTGTGTGCCATATGATGCGATGAACCACGTTGCCAACATGTATGTGTGAAATAGGTGTGGTCCTCTGCTATTGCCCTTCAAAGGTGAAATGTACAGGATATATGTCATTTACAGTGTGTGTGTATGTGACTGTTGTATGATACGCCTCACAATTGCTCTGGGATTTTCTGTGTCCTGATCGGTATATCAGCAATGCTCCATGAGGCTACACTGTTATTCTGATGGTTAGAGATAAAGGTGAGCAGAAATGATTAGCCAGACCATGATATGGTAATTATTATTGGTGTTTATTTACATTAGTTAATACAGTGGTGATTAGTTTTAAAAGAAATTGTTCACGATATGTTGTCGCCTACGCAATCCAGCTGCCGTGTTTTGTTGTTCCCCCTCATGTTGCAGGCCACCATCCTCCTCCTCCTCCTATTCAGGCATGTGTGGCTCTGGTTCCAAGAGGGGAATGTTCCTTCTTATGCAAATGTTGTGCAGGATGGCACATGTTAGAATGATCTTACAGACCATTTCAGGGGAATATAGGAGGCTGTCACCAGTGATGTTGAGGCACCTGAATCTCGACTTGAGGATGCCGAAGGTCCTCTCGACTATGCTGCGTGTCTTCCTATGTGCGTCATTGTAGGCACGCTCTGCTGCAGTGCTTGGGTTGCCAAATGGTGTCATTATGCATGGCTGGATCCCATACCCCTGATAAGCTGAAAAAGAAAATGAATGGGATCATGTTGATGTAGCTGCCCCATTGAAATCACCTTGCATGGCAGTAGTTGTCTTGTGTTGTCTGTGACCCTTTTGTATTATAGTGTTCCTTCTTAGGCTTGTAGGATGTACCATCAGCATTGTGTTGTTTCCTTGGCTGTACTAGTGTTTGGCTGCTGACCGGTTGTCAGCAGTATATTTTGGGATTTGCAGTACAGTGTGCACTCCCTAGCATTGTGACTTGTGATACAGGTGTCCCTGTGTCTCCACTGGGGGTGAGATGATAGTTCCATACACAGATTAATTTTGAAAGTATTGTTAACACATTCACATCAATGTACCCTGGACATCCCATACCTTTAAACTTATGCAATGGATTAATTTAAACATAATTGAGACGCTTACATTTTGCAAGGTGACAACTAGGCAAACCACTCCAAACGTTGTGATCATTGACGTCTTAACATTAGACTGTACACTAATTTCAGATGTGTGACAGGTTAAATGCAGACCTATGAAACATGGCTAGCGATGTCACGACCTCAGTGTGTTCCTGTCCACATGTTGTAGTTGTGGTGTATGTGTTGTGTGTCCTAGAGGTTTGCTGTGCAGTGTGTATATAAGTAGGTTTCTGTACTTACCAACAAGTAGTCAATTGCCATACCGTCCATCCTGGAAGGTCTGATTAATGGTGCTGTGACGGAAGATGAATGAGTCAAGGACACTCCCAGGATATTTTGCCACAATGTTGGTGATCAATCCTTGATGATCAACAATGGCCTGCACATTGATGGAATGTGTGTGCTTCCTGTTGCGGTAGAGGTGTTTAGTTGCAGCAGGTGGCACAAGGCGTACGTGTGTGTAGTCGATGGCACCAAGGACGTGTGGGAAGCCACTAATGAGGTAAAACCCCTGTTTTGTCTCCTGCTGCTTCTGCAGTGTGTTTGGGAAGCAGATGTGGCGGGGTTTGAGTCCAATGATGGCATCCAGTACTTTGGGCAAAAAGGCAGAAAACGATGGCAGTGATATTCCGGCAACCAGGGCACCAGTTGTTTGAAAAGAGCCACTTGCCAGCATGTGAAGTACAGCTAGCAGCTTGGTTTCTGTTGAGATGGTGCGGGTGTCAGCAAGGTGGGTGTCAACTGTGGCTTTATGTTTCGCAGCAGCTGCTGAATGGCCTGCCAGTTCAACCTGTACCTGTGGATGATGTCATGTTCCCTGAGGCCATGAAGGGTTGTTCTGGTGCAGAATATCCTCTCCTGCCTTCTGCGTTACCTTTGGGGTCCCTGCTGGTGTTGTGGTAGCTGCTGTTGTTGTTGCTGTGCTCTGCGTCTGCGTGCACGCTGGATGAGAATCACCTCCATGTCTCCCTTTTGCTGCTCTGCAGTTGCTTCTGTGTGTTCTGATTAAATACAGGTGTGTTTGCCCCTTTTTAATGCCTCCCCTGACCCAGGCGTTAATTTTTGACGCAAATCGGGCTGTGCGTCATTTTCCAGCTCCGCCTCCCGGCCGTGCGGCATTTTTGCCCGGAAGCATAAATACAACGCAGGGCCGTTTAAGTAATTTTTGGGACGGGAACGCCTACCTTACATATGATTAACGCAAGGCGGGTTGCTGCATCCAAAAAATTACGCACACAGCGGGATTTTGATGTCCGCAGGCGTCAAAGTTTAAATATGGGGCAAGGTTTGCCCTTAATGTGCGTCAAAATTTTTGACGCACATTCGGCGCAGAGTATAAATATGCCCCTAAGCATTCACTTGGTATCTCTGCCCATTTGGAAATTTTAGCTTATTAAATGTACAATATTATCTATGGGAGAGATACAGTTGGCAGTAGTGAAAAATGTATTTAACAGATTTTTACTAACAGGACATGTAAAATCTAGAAGTACTTGTCCAATCTTTGAAATTCACTGCACCCTGCCATCTGGGCTATCCAGGGCCTACTCTAGGGGACATATGTATTGAAAAGGAAGGTTCAGGCCTGCCAAAGGTATATTTTGCTGAGTTAAAATGTCAGTTTAAAACTGAGACATGTTTAAAGTGCTACTTGAGTAGGTGGCACATCCAACGCTGCAGGCCCACTAGTAGCATCTAATTTACAGTCCCTGGGCACACTCAGTGTCACTTTACTAGGGATGTACAAGGAAATTAAATAGCCCAATTTGGTATCAGACAATTCTACGATGTTTAAGGAGGGAACACAATCACTTTAACACTGGTTAGAAGTGGTAAATTAAGCAGAGTCCTAAATCAAACAAACGTGAGTTCAGAAGGCAGGAGGGTGAAGGCAAAAAGTTAGAGGGAAACCATACCAAGAAGACCAAGTCTAACACAGAGAATGGGAATATATTGTGAGGAATGAAAGTCAGAGAACTGAACTTGGTGCTGTACTTCTGACTGAGTCTTAAGCAAGCAGCATTTCATAAAGAAATTGCCGCTGTAGGAGGGATTTCTAATTTCTATTATAAGGGGGATTGGGATCAGCATTTGGAATATCCAGTGGTTATATGTATTTCTGTAAATTGGGTCAATAGAATAATGTGCTTGAGGATTAATATCTTCACCAGCTTTATTCCAATAGTTGGTATCTTTCATGGTGATCATCCAGGCTGCTGGAAAGCAAGACAGGGGTGTATACTGACATATACAATATTATGAATAGTGCAGTTCGAAAAGGATTGTAAATTGAAAATTATTTTATTGATTGCAAGAGTTTTAGTGTCACAGGTAAATTTGCTGGTAGTGCATCCACCACATCTGTAGTGGCCTAGGCCATCAGTAAGCCCCATAGTGTTCTAATGTCACTTTTTATTATAGTTTCTCTATGTTGTATGGGCCCTTACAACATAGTCCCTAACATGTTTGTTCCACTTAAAGGGAAATGAGTAAGGCTCTTCACATGTTTCTAATTAAGGACCAATGCTTCCTAATGATCTTACGGATTTCATTGCTAATGGTAGAGAATGTGCTCACCATCCCCACTCTATCTTTAGATTCCTCTATCTGTCTAGGGGTCAACAAACATTCTGTAGGGCAAAACTAAGCCCTCTTCATGGCTTTGGGGATGATTTTCCTTGGAAACCCCCATTCTAAAAGTTTTGATTTAAGTTCTTTCTCCTCTTTCAAGTAGTGAAAGTGTAGGGAAGAGAACACAAGGCGGGTTTGACTCTCTGGTTACATTTTAGGTTTGATGCCATGTCTCATGCCTTTCTTAGCAGACTTACAAGGCCAGCACCTATAAAAAAGCTACTGGTTAAATTATCTTTTTTTGAAGGGCTCTTTCCAAGCTGACACCATGCCTTCCTATCAACTTTCTTTTAAACTGGTTAATTATAGGGTCCAGGATGGCTATTCGCGTAGACCCACCTGGTTTACCAGTCACGGAGGCCCTTTGGCGTGGCTTATTGGATCAATCAGGCTGATGTTCATGGTGATGAACCACAAGAGTCATCATGACCATATACAGCTCATTTATCACAGCTCAAAAATACAAGAAGCATTGACAGAAGAAGCTCCCAAACATGAATATATAGCAAGGATGTGGAATGAAGTAACTCAATTTAAATGTATCAATACCTACTTACGTTTATTCACAAGAGTCTAGTGAGTACTTGTTTGGTTATTTTTATTGTTGTTAGGTGCACTAGATTATAAAATGATTCTGAATACCTCTAGTCTCCACAACAGGTCCTTGCAGCTATACAGAGCTTCTGATGAAGCGATGCAGTGTGAAATGGGATGACAATACATACAACCTAACAAATTTATAAACAATTAAGGGCCACATGTACAACATTCAGAATTGCGACTCGCACTTTGCGACTCGCAATTCTGAATCTTGGATGGTGTCCCTGACACCATCTGCGAATCGAATGGCGGCCCTCACAGGGATGGTGACCTGCTGCGTACAGCACACCACCATGTCTGTGACTGCTTTTTAATAAAGCAGTTTTTCTTTTTTGTAATGCAGCCCGTTTTCCTTAAAGGAAAATGAGATGCATTACAAATACAAAAAAATAAACGTTTTTGTTTCATTTTTTCCACTGCCTGCTCTGAATTTTTTTTTACAGTGCAATCACAATAGGGAAGGTGTCCCATGGGGACCCCTTCCCTTTTGCGAATGGGTTACCACCCTTTTTAAAAGGGTGCAAAATGCGATTGGTTTGCTACTGCGTTTGTGGTCACAAACCAATCCTACATTGCACTGGGACTCGCAATTAAGAAGGGAACACCCCTTTCTAATTGCGACTCGCAAACCCGTTTTGCGATTCAGTAACCAGGTTACCGAAACGCAAAACGGGGTTTGTGCATTGCGATGTGCTTTTTGCATGTCGCAAACAGCAAAATTCGCTGTTTGCAACGTGCAAAACGCTTGCTACATCTGCCCCAAAATGCTTGTTGGAGCATAATTACATTACTAGAGCAGTTTACTCAGTTACTTTAAAATAATTATGTTTACTACCACAACTGCTAATGCGTGAGCAATGTGGAATCTTGAGAGCTGTGGCGAAACAAATGAACCGCAGAAGTCATTGTGGTTGAATACCACCCATCCATCTTGAATCATGAGCCCAATAGACAGGAACCAAAATAAACTTCCAAACAAGCCTATGAATCTACACTGTGGGAGAAAGTTACTTCTCAATATTTCTTTTTCCAAAGTACTGACTCACCATTCCTGACATTCCTGCGGCAACATATCCTTTATTCCTCCCAAACCTGACTCATCTCTAAGGTGGTCATTACAACATTGGCGGATGGTGTTAAAGCGGCGGTAAGACCGCCAGCAGGCCGGCGGTAAAAAATTTGAAATTACGACTGTGGCGGAAACCGCCAACAAAGAAAGCCACTTTAACACTCCGACCACCACGGCGGTACAAACAAACAGCACGGCGGTCACCGCAAACAGACAGGCGGAAGACAAAGTACCGCCCACAGTATCACAACCTACCAATCCACCACCTTTTCCGGGGCGGATTCACCGTGGACAAAAACACGACGGAAACAGGACTTCGAAGGGAAAACGCTCACCTCTACACACCCCACGAGGAATCCGGACACCGTGGAACCAGAGCTGCACATCCTGCCAGCCCTTATCTTCTTGCTCCTCTACCAGGAGCACGAACGCCGGCGGCGAAGACAACGGTGAGTACTGCACCTACGACACAGGGGAGGGAAAAAACAGGGACACACACATACAACACGCAACACCCCCACCCTCACCCATCATAACACACACACTAATACAGCATGATACATTATAGTTACACCCCCCAACCCCCCTGGAAGAATGCAAAGACAAAAGGAAATGAGTGTAACCATTGTAATATATTAAAATCAAGTACGCAAAAATATATATATACACTATAAACAAAATATACACCAAGCTTAGTAGTCCAGGTAGTGCTCCAATGAAGTCCGTGGAACACTGGGCCCACACGGTATGGGCGAGGCCAACACAAGATCCCCGACCATGACAGAGAGAACACTGCAGGGGCATCAGAGAGCAAGAAAACAGGCACCTCTGGGGGAGGGAAAGGGGGGCACCTGAGCCGGTTGAGTTCACGATGCCAAATCCACGAGAGGCCAACATGCCCACTGTTCCATCCTGGGGAGTGCAAAGCCACAGTCTCACAAGTCTCTACAGTGGGTGGGTTGCCCACTGTTCCATCCTGGGGAGTGCAAAGCCACAGTCTCTCAAGTCTCTACAGTGGGTGGGTTGCACACTGTTCCATCCTGGTGAGTGCAAAGCCACAGTCTCTCAAGTGGATAACAGTCTCCAGTGGTTCTGGAGGGGGCATGGTACCCAGAGTGCTTCATCCTGCTAAGGACTGAGGTAGTGGATGACAGTCTCCACTGGTTCTGGAGTGGGCATGGTGCACAGAGTGCTTCATCCTGCTAAGGACTGAGGTAGTGGATGACAGTCTCCACTGGTTCTGGAGGGGGCATGGTGCCCAGAGTGCTCCATCCTGCTAAGGACTGAGGCAGTGGATGCATCGCTCCACTGGTTCTGGAGGGGGCATGGTGCCCAGAGTGCTTCATCCTGCTAAGGACTGAGGTAGTGGATGACAGTCTCAACTGGTTCTGGAGGGGGCATGGTGCCCAGAGTGCTTCATCCTGCTAAGGACTGGGGTAGTGGATGACAGTCTCCACTGGTTCTGGAGGGGACATGGTGCCCATAGTGCTTCATCCTGCTTGTGACGGACTCAGTAGCGTCAGTGCCGTTGGTGCTCATGGGCCAGCGGTGCTTGTGGCGGCGGTGCCCTGTTCAGCGGTGCTTGTGGTGGCGGTGCCCTGTTCAGCGGTGCTTGTGGCGGCGGTGTCCTTTGCAGTGACTCAGTTGCTGGCGGTCCTCTCTGGCCCAGCGGGGCTGGCGGTCCTGTCTGGCCCAGCGGGGCTGGTGCTGGCGGTCCTTCATGGCCCAGCTGGGCTGGTGCTGGCGGTCCTTCATGGCACAGCGGGGCTGGCGGTCCTCTCTGGCCCAGCGGGGCTGGTGCTGGCGGTCCTCTCTAGCCCAGCGGGGCTGGTTCTGGCAGTCCTGTCTGGCCCAGTGGGGCTGGTGCTGGCGGTCCTCTCTGGCCCAGCGGGGCTGGTGCTGGTGGAAGGTGCTGGCGGTCCTGTCTGGCCCAGCGGGGCTGGTGCTGGCGGTCCTGTCTGGCCCAACGGGGCTGGTGCTGGCGGTGGCCTCTTGGGCAGCAGGGCAGGTGCTGGCGGTGGCCTCTTGGGCAGCAGGGCAGGTGCTGACGGTGGGCTCCTGGGCAGCGGGGATGATGGCGGTCTTCTGCGGCGTGCTGCTCTTCCCAGACCTGCTGACTTTCTTGTGGCCCTTTCCCACCTTGGAAGGTGTCGCAGCTGACTCCACCCTCCCACCTGTACCTCTGGGAGCGGCTTTGGTGGCTGGAGTCTTCCCCCTCTCCCGCCGGGCACTGGCCAACTTTAGATGCTTCACAGGTAGGGCACTGTCCGTGCTGTGGCTCCGTGCCACAATGGCTGCCCTGGTGGCCGTGCACTCCAGATTCCGGTGACTACAGGCACCACTGGTCCCAGAGATGTTGTGGCTGAGGTGCTAGTTTGGGACTTGGAGAGACGGGCCCTAGGAGGCAGACGGGGTGGGGGAGGTGTGGGAAAGAGGTCAAGGTTGGACAGGAAAAGTTTTTGGGAAACACTGGGACAGGTAGCTGGAGGAGGTTTGGTAGTGGAAGAATGAGGTTTTGGTTGTAGGAGGTGTTGGTTTGGTGACTTTGGGTGAAGGTGCATGCGCTGGAGGCTGTCGTGAGGTGGATGGCTGTTGGGTGGGTGTGTGCCTGCGTTTTTGTATCTTGGGAGGTGGCGTCACAGACACACTGGGAGAGGACACAGGGGAAGTGTGAATGGCAGTGGGGGTGGTGACTACACGTGAGCGGGGTGTGGTGGCGTGTGTGCTGGTGATGGCAGTAGTGGCTGTAGATGTAGTGCATGCAAGTGTAAGTGGAGACGAGACTGGGAGGGAGGAAGGAGACGAGGAGGAGGGGGACACAGTGGAGGCAGTGGATGTTGGTGTGTCTGCATGTGTGTGATGCTTGCATGAGTGCCTGTGGGATGTGTGGTGCTTATGTTTGCCTGAGCTTCCCTTGTGTGTTGAGGTGTGTGCATGCTGGTCTGAAGGTGTGCTTGGGATAGGCTGAGGTACAGGGGATTGGGTCTGGGTGGAGGAAGTTGGATGGGGAAGGCTAGACATAGGGCCAATGGCTGCCATCAGTGCTGAGGCCAGGGTCTTAAAAGCTCGCTGAAGGGCCGTCTGACCAGAATGAATGCCCTCCAGGAATGCATTTGTTTGTTGCAACTGCTTTTCTACACCCTGGATGGCATTCAAAATGGTAGACTGCCCAACAGTGAGTGACCTGAGGAGGTCAATGGCCTCCTCACTGAGGTCAGCAGGGGTGACTGGGGCAGGGCCTGAGGTGAGTGAGGCGAAGGTGATGCCCACCCTCCTGGGTGAGCGGGCACGGGGCAAAGGCTGAGGGGCTGCTGGGAGGGCAGTGCTGGAAGGGGGGGTGGCGGCTGTACCTGTAGATGCGGGGGGCACAGATGTTGCCGCCACCACAAGGGAGCTCCCATCAGAGGACGAGTCCATGTCACTGGTGTCAGCTCCTGTACCGCCGTGGAGCTCCCCTCGCCCTCCGTCCCACTGGTGTACTCCGACTCCGTTGTCTCGCCCTCCAGGGCCATGTGGGATGCAGCTCCCTCCTGCTCCATTGCCACTGCACCTCCGCCTGATGATGCTAATGCACACAAGAACAGGGAGACCACAAAAAGGGGGGGGGGGCGACAGAAGAAAGACATGTTGAGTGCATGCATTACCGCTACCGTTGGCGGACACGACAAACATAGAAACCCGGTGTAAGCTGTGTTTACGTACCTCTGAATTGTTTGACTCTGTGCTCGCTGTTGTCCTTCATAGGCACCGTCCGCTGGGACATGTGAGGAGATGGCGGCATCCTCCGGTGTACAGACCGCTGGTGGACCTTTCGACAATAGAGGAAAGACATGTGATCATCACCTACAGGCTTGACCGTGCCACAATCCAGGAACTGTGTGCCCAGTTGGAGCCAGACCTGATGTCAGCTATCTGCCATCCCACAGGAATCCCCCCTCAAGTGCAGGTGCTGTCAGTACTCCATTTCCTTGCAAGTGGTTCATTTCAAACAACAGTGGCCATAGCATCAGGGATGTCCCAGCCTATGTTTTCCAACGTGTTGTCCAGAGTGTTGTCTGCCCTGCTGAAACACATGCGGAGCTACATTGTTTTCCCTCAGGTGGAGGATTTGCCTACAGTGAAAGGAGACTTCTATGCCCTGGGACATATTCCCAATATCATAGGTGCCATTGATGGGGCACATGTGGCTTTTGTCCCCCCCGCAGGAGTGAACGGGTGTACAGAAACCGGAAGAGTTATCATTCCATGAATGTGCAAATGGTGTGTTTGGCAGACCAGTACATCTCCCATGTGAATGCCAAGTTCCCTGGCTCAGTGCATGATGCTTACATCCTGCGGAATAGCAGCATCCCTCATGTGATGGGTCAACTCCAGAGGCACCGTGTGTGGCTAATAGGTGAGCACCTGGAAGCAAGTCAGTAGGAATGGTTGTCTGGGTCTGGGGATATCACTCCAGGTTAGTGTGTGTCTAACAGTTGTACCTCGCCATTTGCAGGTGACTCTGGTTACCCCAACCTGTCATGGCTACTGACCCCAGTGAGGAATCCCAGGACAAGGGCAGAGGAACGCTACAATGAGGCCCACGGGCGAACTAGGAGGGTGATCGAACGGACCTTCGGCCTCCTGAAGGCCAGGTTCAGGTGCCTCCATATGACAGGTGGATCCCTATTCTACTCACCAAAGAAGGTGTGCCAGATCATCGTGGCCTGCTGTATGCTTCACAACTTGTCTTTGCGACGATAGGTGCCTTTTCTGTAGGAGGATGGTCCAGATGGCAGTGTTGTTGCAGCTGTGGAGCCTGTGGACAGTGAAGACGAGGAAGCAGAAGAAGAGGACATGGACAACTCGGTGATCCTGCAATATTTCCAGTGAGACACAGGTAAGAATACAAACCTGACTACTACATGTACTTTAACACTACTACCTCTCTACTGTCTGTCGTTTTCACCCAGTGTATGGTCACTGAGTTGTCACTTTCCCTTATGATTTCACAGATGTGGGTCCCACTGTGTGACATCTGCTTTGTTTCCTCATGGACTAGAGCTGTGTGACATAGGTATGTTGACATTACAATTGAAAGTGCATTTTGCCACAGTAATTGCTAATACACTATTCCGAAATCTCAGACTGACTCCAGATTGTTTTGTGCTTCAAGGGTGTTTATTTAAGTGCTCAATATTGGAGGGGGTTGCTAAATGGTGAGGGTTGATGGTGGAGGAATGTCCGTGGCAGAGTCCAGTCTATTAGTCTCACAGGTGTATTGCCCAAATGGGCATAGGAAGTGGAGCTGGGGCAGTTTAAGGATGGACAGGGTGACAAAGTGGGACAGAAGGATGACATTCAGGGTGGTCTCATTTCTTGGCGGGGGTCTTGGCATCATTCTCTGTCTTTGTCCTGGATCTCAGGGTCTGTTTGCAGGGTGGTTCTCCCTCTGCAGGGGGTGGGGTGCTGGTGTGGTGATTTTGTGGCGGTGCCTCCTGTCCACTAGCGCCAGCGGAGGTGGTGGGCAGTTCATAGTCCATGCTAGTGTCAGGGGCCCCTTGTTGTTCCACAGTGTCCTTCCTGGTGTTGATCACTTCCTTCAGCACCCCTACGATGGTGCCCAGGGTGGAATTGATGGCTCTGAGTTCCTCCCTGAAACCCAAATACTGTTCCTCCTGCAGGTGCTGGGACTCCTGAAACTTGGCCAGTACCGTTGCCATCGTCTCCTGGGAGTGGTGGTAGGCTCCCATGATGGAGGAGAGGGCCTCATGGAGAGTGGGTTCCCTGGGCCTGTCCTCCCCCTGTCGCACAGCAGCCCTCCCAGTTCCCCTGTGTTCCTGGGCCTCCGTCCCCTGGACTGTGTGCCCACTACCACTGCCCCCAGGTCCCTGTTGTTGTTGGGGTGGTGGGTTAGCCTGGGTTCCCTGTAGTGGTGGATACACTGCTGATTGACGTGTCCTGGGGACTGAGGTATGGGCCCGCTAGGTGGGTGCTGTGCTGGTGTTTCCAGAGGGGGGAAGCTCTGTGGTGGCCTGTGACTGTGTGAGGGGAACCGACTGTCCAGAGGTCCCCGATGGGCCGGGCTGGTCATCTAGATCCAGTTGGACAGAGCTGCTGTCATCACTGTGGGCCTCTTCTGTTGGTGTTGTGGACGTGTGGATCCTCCTGTCCGGTGATGTTGGGTAGGGGTCCTGCAGAGTTATAAAAGGATGTTTATTACATCTGTGTGTGCCATGATGTGCAATGGGTGGGTGTCCGTGTACCCCAGTGCTTGCATTCCTGTGTAGGACCTTGTGTGATGATGGATTAGGGGGGGTGTATGGGTATGTGCAGTGGACATGCTTTGGTGATGGGTGTCCATGCTTTGTTGTTGCATGTAGGGATTGGTGTTGGGATGTGTGGTTTGTGATAGTGGAACATTTGTGAGGAGTAGGAGTGATGGGGTGAGAGTGAGGGTGGGGGTATGTGATGACATGCAGGTAGGGTGGGGGATGTAATAGTTAAGATTTGACTTACCAGAGTCCATTCCTCCATCTACTCCTGCGAGACCCTCAGGATGCAGAATCGCCAAGACTTGCTCCTCCCATGTTGTTAGTTGTGGGGGAGGTGGTGGGGGTCCGCCGCCAGTCCGCTGAACTGCAAGGTGTTGTCTTGAGACCACGGAACACACCATCCCCCGTAGGTCGTTCCACCTCTTCCTGATGTCATCCCGATTTCTTGGGTGCTGTCCCACTGCATTGACCCTGTCCACGATTCTTCGCCATAGCTCCATCTTCCTAGCAATGGAGGTGTGCTGCACCTGTGATCCGAATAGCTGTGGCTCTACCCAGATGATTTCCTCCACCATGACCCTGAGCTCCTCCTCCGAGAACCTGGGGTGTCTTTGCCGTGCCATGGGGTGGTGTGGGTGATGTGTGGGGTGGTGTGTGTGGTGATAGGTGGGGTGATATTTAGTGGTGTGTTGTGTGAGGTGCGTGGAAGTTCTGTGGGTGTGGATGCTTGGTAGTTGTTTGTGGTGTCTCTCTCTGGCCTTCGTTCTGGATTTTTGGTTGTAGGGGTTTGTGGGTGATGTGGGTGTGTTTTTTATATTGTATTGAGTGTGTGGGAGTGGTGTGTGTATGTGTATCAGGTGTGTGTATTTGGAATTGTCCAATGTGGCTGTGTTTTGTATGTGTATGTGTATTTAGAGCGCGGCGGTGTGTACCGCCAATGGAATACCGCAGTTGAAAGACCGCCGCATGGATTCGTGTGTCGTGATAGTGTGGGTGTATTTCTGTTGCCGTGACATTGGAGGTTTTGTTTTCGCCAGTTTATCACTGACCTTTGAAGTGGCGGACTTGTGTGGGTGTCTGAATTTTGGCGGATTCCGTATTGTGGGTCATAATAGCTGTGGCGGAGCTCCGCGGCCTTGGCGTTGTGTTGGCGGTCTTCTGCACAGCGGTAAGCGGCTTTTACCGCCAATGTTGTAATGAGGGCCTAAATATACTAAAAGTTGGTGAGCCAAAAAATTAACAAAGGGGCCAGTCAGACCCATGGCAAGAGTTGATTCTAGCTCTAAGCATTTCCAGCTACTGCCAATCAACGGTGGTGATGCTGCAGCTTCATCCCACGCTGCTCCCGATCCTGCTGCTGGTCGCTTCCTGTCTTCCAAGCAGTCACCACAGGCTCCCAATCCAGAGGCTGCTCTCATGCTAAAGCTAGCATGAAGGCAGCTCCAGGACTGGCCTGAGTGGACAGGTCTGATGCTCGCTCGGGAACAGGGAGCGTGTGGCACTTCTCCAGCCTGGCTGTGCAACACAGCCAAGTTGGAGAAATGTAAGTCTGCATGTCTGTTTGGCCGGACTGAGACGGCCGGCCAAACTGACATGTGCACTTTACGGTGCCCACTGCTCCTTCCTATGACGCAGCCACTTCTGCCCAACATTCCAAGCTGTCTGACAGACAGCGGCAAATACAATGATAATAACATTGTTTTATTATCATTTTACTTGCCGCTGCATGCCTGACTGAGGCTAAAACGGTGGATCCTCCCCTGGCTCTAAGGGTCAGTGCATGAGCTGAGGCTTAAAAAGTAAATGATGCAACAAGCTTGTTAGAATATGATAAGGCAGCTTCAAAATTCAAACAACTGTATTTCTTTAACACCCTCACATGTTTTACCTTAGTACATCAGATTGTTTAGAAAGCATTTTAAAAAAGTGAGTTTTTAAACATGAATCAAGCAGCATTTCTGTCCCTGCCCTGATGACAATCCGTAGTAGTGACCTAAGAGGTGAGTCAGTTTTGATATGCATCTTGGACGTGGCCTAGATTTTTATTACAGATGAAGTAACATTACAAGATATTTAATCAAATACACATCCTAAATGCACATATTGGGAGGCGCTCTCATATGTAATAATGAACAACAAGCTTTGTATGTCTCACCTAGGAGAGATCAATTGGATATGGCAATTTGTGTTAGCAATATCCTACAGAAGCAAACTTCTATGCAGCATAGCTGAAAGTTGGATAAAAAAAAAACTTTGACTCAGCCAGCACTGACCGTTCAAGGCAATGATCCATTTTCTTAGTATGGGATTATTCTCTGCCTCCACAAAAAATAATGTTTAATTGTTTTACATTTGAGTTGAAGTTCACTGTTTGGGCCCCGCATGAAGGTGGTGTTAAAAAGGCAAGATGGAGAAATGAGCACAGTGCTGGTTACATCAGGGAGTGCAGTGATGTTTACATCTTTGAACCATCTTGACATCAGTTGTCGTGACTTCAGGATGTTTTGATTCTGGCTGGACAGGAGGGGCTGAGCAATAAAGAGGGAGGATGTGGGGAGAAGAAAAAATAAGCAACTGTGGGGGTGGACTGGACAAGCAACAATGTAGGAGGAGGCTGGGGGGTAGGGTAAGTACTAGATCCGAGGGTGGTCTTCCCTGAATCATTTACCTGTTTGCCTCTCCTTTTTCTGACCACTTTTTGTTGGCCTTAGGACTCTGAGCACTTTACTACTTTTGACCAGTGGTAAAGTGTTTGTGCTCTTATTGCATACATTATGCCTGGTGCAGGCATAAGGTAGAGCAAAGGGTTACAGAGTGGCGCAATGCATGCATTGTGTCACTCTGTAAATACGGTGCAGGGATTTCGTCCATGTTGGGCCACATTCACGAAAAAAATAATGACGTTAATGTGGTGCAAGGTGGTGCTAGGGTATTATAAATATGCCCCTAAATGTTATAAGTGGGAGTGCAAAAGCAAACAAACCAGATAATGGACGGAATGTGGAAAAAAACAAACATTCCCCCCAGTCACAGATCTGGATTAAATCCATCAATTCTTTTGCTCACCACACCATACCAGTTAGAACCCAGCTATGCGCAAATCAGTCTTGACTCTGTTCTCAATGGGAATAGTCCAGCCTGAACCCAGGCCAGGTCGTTTCTGGACCAGAAAAAAAGCATTTTGGGACCAGATTCATCATCTCACTCCTCATCAGCCTGGCTAGTTTGAATCCAGTGCCATAGTGAGTGAATTACCCACGTCTGGGCATACCCGACACACTGAGGGTAACAAAAGCAAACAAACCAGATGATAGACAAGGGCCCATTTATACTTTTTAGCGCCGCATTTGCGCCGCTTTTTGACGCAAAAGCAGCGCAAACTGACAAAATACAATTGCATTTTGTCAATTTGTGCAACTTTTGAGTAAAAATATGACACAAATGCGGCGCTAAAAAAGTATAAATATGGGCCAAAATTTGGAACAAATGAAATATTCACCCACAGATCTGGGTTAAATTCATCAGTTTCTTTGCTCAAAACAACACCCCAGTTAGGACCCAGCCCTACGCAAATCAGTATTGTCCCTGTTCCCCATGGAAACAATCCCATCTGAGCTGCCAGACCAAGTATTCCCTGGACCAGAAACAAACATTTTGTGACAGATTTCAGGGTAACACCTCTTCTCAACAAGGTTAGCTTGAATCCAGTGGCATAGTGAGCTTGGGATACATGTCTGGACATACCCGACGCACTTAGGGTGACAAAAGAAAACAAAGTAGATGATGGAGGGAAGGTGGAACAGATCAGACATTCACTTCCAGTCACAGACGTGGGTTTAATCCATCAATTATTTTGCTCAACACACCACCCCAGTTAGGGCCAAGCCATATACAAATCTTTCTTGACCCTTTTCCCCATTGGAACAGTCCAGCCTGAACTGCTAGACAGGCCAGATCCTCCTTCTACCAGAAAGAAGTATCCTTAGACAGGTATCATGATATCAACCCTCATCAGCCAGGCTAGCTTGAATCCAGGTGGCATAGTGAGCTCGGGACCCACATCTGGGCATGCTTGACGCACCTAGATCTACAAAAGCAGACAAACCAGATGATGGACAGAATGCAGAACAAATCAAACATTAATCTCCAGTTACAGATCTGGGTTTAATCCATCAATTTGTGTGCTCATCACAGCACCCCAGTTAAGACCCAGCAATATGCAAATCAGTCTTGTCCCTGTTACCGGTGGGAGCAGTCCAGCCTGAACTGCCAGACTATATCCTCCTTCTACCAGAAACAAGCATCCTGGGACAGGTTTCATGGTATCACCCCTCATCATCCAGGGCCGCTTGAATCCAGTGGCATCATGAGCCCAGGACCCATGTCTGGGCATGCCTGGTGCGCTTAGGATGACAAAAGCAAACAAACCAGATGGCGGATGGCATATGGAACAAATCAAACATTTACCCCCAGTCAAAGATCTGGGTTTAGTCCATCAATTATTTTGCTCACCACACCACACCATTTTGGACCAGCCATATGCAAAATCACTAGTGACCCTGTTCCCCAGGGGAACAGTCCAGCCCAAACACCCAGACCAGGTCCTCCCTTGACTTTAAATAAGCATCCTGGGACCAGTTTCAGTACCAGGATGTCAGAGCTGCCAGGCCAAGTTCCCCTAGCCCGGAAGCCAGCTTCAAGGGACCCGTTGCAGACTATCTCCCCTCATCTTCCAGGCTCACTTGAAGCCATTGGCATAGTGAGCCCAGGACCCATGTCTGGGCATGCCAGGCACACTTAGGGCAACAAAAGCAAAGAAACCAAATGATGGACGGAATGCAGAACAAATCAAACATTCACACCCAGTGACAGATCTGGGTTTAATCCATAAATTATTTTGCTCACAACGCCACCCCAGTTAAGACCCAACCATATACAAATAAATGTTGATCCTATTCTCCATAGCAGCAGTCTAGCCTGAACAGCAACGCCAGGTCCTCCCCGGACCAGAATCGGTCATCCTGAGAATGGGTTCGTGGTATCACCACTCATCAGCCAGATTAGCTTGAACTCAGCAGCATAGTGGCCCAGGACTTATTTCTGGGCATGCCCCGCGCATTTAGGGTGACAAAAGCAAACAGACCAAATGATGGAGAGAATACAGTACAAATCAAACATTCTCCCCTAGTCACAGATCTGGATTTAATACATCAATTCTTTAATTCACTACTCCAGTTGGGACCCAGCCACACCAAACCAGTCTTGACCCTGTTCCCCTTGAGAATAGGCCAGTCCTGATTACCAAACCAAGTACTCCCTGGACTGAAAACAACCATTCCTGGGGCCAGTGTCTGGGTATCAAACCTCATTAGCCAGGCTAACTTAAATCTAGTGGCATAGAGCCCAGGAATTAAATCTGGCCATACCCTGCACACTTAGGGCAAGAAAAGCAAACAAACCAGATGATGGACGGAATGTGACACAATTCAAATATTCACCCCCAGTTACAGATCTGGTTTGAATCAATCAATTATTTTTCTCACCACCCCACCCCATCCCAGTTAGCCATATGCAAATCAGTTTTGACCCTGTTCCCCATTAGAACAGTCCAGCCAGAACTGTCAGGTCAGGTCTTCTTCCCTTGACCAGAAACATGCATCCTGGGACCGGTTTCGTGGTATCACTCCTCATCAGCCAGGCTAGCTTGAACCCAGTGGCATAGTGAGCCTGGGACCCACGTCTGGGCATACCCGGTGCACTTAGGGGGACAAAAGTAAACAAACCAGACGATGGACTGAATGCAGAACAAATCAAACATTCACCCCCAGTCACTGATCTGGGTTTAATCCATCAATTCTTTAGTTCACCACACCACCCCAGTTTGGACCCAGCCATATGCAAAATCAGTCTTGACCCTGTTCCCCAAGGGATCAGTCCAGAACAAACTACCAGGCCAGGTCCTCCATGGACCAAAAACAAGTATCCTGGTCCTGGGTTCAATTTTGGGGTATCAACCCTCATCAACCAGATGGCCTTTAATTCAGTGGCAGAGTGAGCCAAGGACCCACATCTGGGCATACCCGGTGCACTTAAAGTGACAAAAGCAAACAAACCAGATAATGGACGGAATACGGAACAAGTAAAACATTCACCCTCAGTCACAGATCTGGGTTTAATCCATCAATTGTTTTGCTCATCACGCCACCCCAGTCAGGACCCAGCAATATGCAAATCAGTCTTGAACTTGTATCTCATGGAAACAGTCCAGCCCAAACTACCAGGCCAGGTTTTCCCTGGGCCAGAAACAAGCATCCTGGGACTGGTTTCGGGGTATCACCCCGGATCAAGCAGGTTAACTTGAATCCAGTACCATAGTGAGCCCGGGACCCATGTCTGGGCATACCCTGCACACTTATGGTGACAAAAGCAAACAAATCAGATGACAGATGGAATGCGGAACAAATAAAACATTTACCCCATCACAGATCTGGGTAAAATCCTTCGATTATTTTGCTCACCACCCCATCCCAGTTAGAACCCAGCCATGCGCAAATCAGTCTTGATCCTGTTCCCCTTGGGAATAGACCAGCCCGAACTGCCAGGCCAGGTCCTCCCTTAACCAGAAACAAGCATCCTAGGACCAGTTTCATGTTATCACCCCTCATCAACCAGACTAGCTTAAAGCCAGTGGCATAGTGAGTCTGGGGCCCATGCCAGGGCATGCCGTGTGCATTTAGGGTGACAAAATCAAACAAACCAGATGATGGACGGAATGCAGAAACATCAAACATTCACCCCGGTCACAGATATGGGTTTAATTCATCAATTCTTTTGCTCATCATGCCGCCACAGTTGGGACCCAGCCATGTGCAAATTAGTCTTGTCCCTGTTACCCATGGGAACAGTCCAGCCCAAACTGTCAGAAACAAGTATCTGGGGACCGGTTTCAGGTCTGGGTATACCCGGCACACTTAGGGGCATATTTATACTCTGTTTGGGCTGAATTAGTGTCATTTCTTTACGCTAATTCAGCGCAAACCCAATGCCATATTTATATATTGAAGCTAGATTCGTCTAGCGTCAAAATATTGGAGTAAATGTATTTTTTTGTGTTAGCGTGAAACCTCCTTGCATAAATGAGATGCAGGGTAGGCGTTCCCATCCAAAAAATTACTCAAACACCCTTGCGCCATATTTAACCACCCGGGCAAAAAAAAATTAGGTGAACACCGATTTGTGTAAAAATTTAACACCAGGGTATGGCAGGCATTGAAATGAGGCAAACACACCACTACTTAGGAGAACACACAGAAGAAACATTACAACCCACAGGAGAAGATGGAGGTGATGCTGATACATCTTGCTAGACGGTGCAGAGGACAGCAACAACTCCAGCAATCCCCAGCATGACAACGCGGCCCACAAAGGCAACGCAGAAGGCAGGAGAGGGTCCTCAGGGACCTAGACATTATTAGGACTTACAGACTCAACCGGCAAGCCATACTACACCTGCTGCACCACATTGAGCCACAAATTGCAGCCGGCTTGCAGACCCCACACAAAATACCACTTATTACAAAGCTGCTCACTGTCCTGCACATTCTGGTAAGTGGCTGATTCCAAACAACGGGTGCACTGGTCGCTCGTGTCTCACAGCTGTCGTTCTCTGCATTCCTGCCAAAGGTGTTAGATGTCATCATCTCCCTGACACCCCGCCACATCAGCTTCCCCAACACCCAGCAAAATCAGCAGGAGAGCAAACAGGGGTTGTATCAAATCCATTGCTTCCCGCATGTGCTAGGTGCAATTGACTGCACCCATGTCCGGCTTATACAACCTGCAACAGAGCACATATACCGGAATCGCGAACACACGCATTCCATTAATGTGCAGGCCATGGTGGAGCACCGCAGATTATTCATAAACATTTTGGCCAGGTATCCTGGGAGTGTCCATGAGCCTACATATTTTGGCACAGCACAATGAATGAATAATTCCAGGATGGCCAATCTTGAAATGGCCTACTTGTGGGTAAGTCAACAAACCTAGTAATGTACATACAAAACCCCAACCCTGTTGGACACACAAGACATACACCACTACAGTAACATATGGCCAGGATTACGCACATGTGCAGGTGATAACACATATGCACCATGCTGCAGTACGGCACAATCAGTGCACAACACTAATACATACACCAACATGTACGCAACACACCCACAACTTGACAGGCACACCACAGGAAGGACAGGTGCAGACATGTACCCTTTGATAACAGCAGAACTACACAGACCACCGAAAGTGCCCTCAGGTTGCCCACTACGTACACATCACACACACTACACCAAACAAACAATAGCACAGACATGTCAAAGGCATACACCATGCCCATGTCATGTAACTTCCAAATAGGCACGGATGCCTCAAGTCATGGCATGCAAATCACTGCCAGAACAAATATCAAACACCACACAACTTGCGCCTATATCAACTGCATCTCATCAACACATACCTAACTTACCGGCGTGTACAGAGACATCTGCCTGACGCATTTGCTCACACACATAGGAATACAAAATAAATGCCCATCACATACCATGTGCCAGATGTGTGAGAAGTGGAACCACAATAACTGTAGTGCAACCTCACATGCAACACTCACTGACTCACAACACCATCATGTCTGTACCAGATACAATAAATGGTCTAACAGGGGGCAGAGACACAGTCAGACGTTGCAGATCATGTATGTCATAGTGGGATCCAGTAGGAGAAAACAGGACATCACTGACCTCACATGCACTGTGCCAAGGGACACATTTGCTAATTAGCTGAGCTACATCCCATAGCCTGCACTGGGCATGAGTCAACAGTAGAAATGCACATTAATGATTTGGAAGATAGGAGAGACACTGCTAGTTATGTTGATCATCCTGTGACAATGGGATACACATCCTTGGACACCTCATGGCTGACACAAACATTAGCTGCCACTCAGGAACACCAAGGGAACAATGGCCCACAGTTCCATAGTCATGGCCTGCACTGTATGTACATCTTGGCAGATGACCGTTAGACCATTACTTGAAGCCACATTATAAATAGGCCACCTTCCCATGCTGTATGTAGCAAGGAAGGGGTGTGCAATGTTTCTCGCTGCAGCTCTGTCACGACAAGATACATAGCATTATAATGCAGACTCACATGTAGATGTCCCCTAAAACCGGAAGAAGTGCCAACAACAAATACCACCCCAGGGGTGCAGTATGCAGGTCACAAAAAGGAAGTAGGCTGTACCATGAACTCAGATGAATGTGGCACAATTGCATGCTGCAAACTGCTGCACACACAGTAAGAGCCAATTGTCAGTCAAAAAAGCAGATGTACAGGGCGGTGTACCATCCTGCACAGATACATCCACCTTCACAAGGCAGCTAGCCAAGTACCCTGGAGCAGGGTAAGTAGCGTTGGTGCACGGCTACACATGAACAACTGGCGCAGGGGACAACAAAGGGTTGCCAAGTAATGTGTCACACATGGGGCATTCTTGCATAGTTGAAATGCTGCAGGACACAGCAGCCAGTTTTGGAGACGCAGTGTATTCTCAAAAACCAATTTCAAAGGCCCTAAGGGTCACACCTCATCTGCAATGACACATGTCAAAAGGGATGGGATGTCCAGACACTGTACTGCTACCATGTTGCCACCGCATCTGACCCCATTGTGTTGTGAGGATGTGTCATGTTCCCTCTAGTGATAGCACACTGATACAAAGGTGCACTACACAACGCATGGCACATACATAATGACTATCAGTGTGGATTCCAAATCATATGTTCCATGTCCATGACCCAAACACAAGATTGTCATGTCCAACAACCTAGTGCTGAGGAAAGATAACACAAGGATAGGAACTCACAACAAACCACAAATACATATGAGCCACAACCAGCTCTCAATATAAACTGCCATGCTACATGACATACCTGTTGCAAGCCCTAACAACAAATTACTCCTGTAATCTTTTGCAGCGGATTAGGGTTATGGCTTACAGCCATGGATAATGACCCCATTTCACAACCCAAGCACAGCAGCAGAGCGTGCATATAATGAGGGACATCGGAGGACAAGGACCATAGTGGAGAGGACATTTGGAATCCTGAAGTCCAGATTCAGGTGCCTGGACATTGCAGGAGGTAGGTCTGCAAGATCATATTGACTTCTGCTATCCTACACATTATGGCCCTCATTATGACATTGGCGGTAAATCCCACTTACCGCCATGCTGATTGCCCCCACCATACCACTGTCGCAGCGGATATCCGTTTACCATATTATGACACACACACACTAATCCATCACTATTCAGCCACAGACACAAGTCCGCCACACCAAAGGTCAGTGATAAACTGATGGTATCAAACCCCACACCGTTACGCCAACAGAACTATGCCCACCGCCATTATGACCCACGAATCACCACAGCGGTAAACCATTGGCAGTACACACCCCCATGCTCAAAATACACACATACAAACATACAAAACAACACAACATTGGGCAATTCAAACTACACACACCGGACACCCATACACACACCACACCCACACACCCACACAACCACGCACCCACACACCCACACCACTATAAAACACACACACACATTACCCACATGTGTCAACATCAGGACAATGCGCGCTCTACGGACGACGTAATGCAAGAAGCCAATCCTTATGTAAGGTAATAATTCATGCATTGTGTGTTGATGTAGTATGTTAACCTTTTGCATTGCAGAGAATTATTCTGAAATGTCTTTAATACTGTTTGCAATGTATTGCTCATTTTCAAGGCTTTGCTGCTGGACTGCAGGGTGTGGTCCTTATTCTGAGCCCTTCTAGAATCCCTTCCTGAAGTCAGACTGGGTGTGGCACGAGGGCGGGGCTTGGGTCTATTTAAGGGACCCAGCCCAGTTCCACATGCTCACTATTCAGAGGTCCCAGTGCAGAGCAGCAGCATTTTCCTGAGCTCCTGTGCCATAGGCCTAACTAGCCTATTCCAGGCCCTGTCTTCATTATTGTGGTGATCTCCCAGCAGGGCGGTAAGACAGAGGTCAGGTTAGGCCCCCGACTCCGTTCTCAGGCATATTCGAGTTTTGGACCTTCAGGATTGATCGCGTGTGCGATTAATTTCTGGCATTTAACTCTTGCAGTTCAGATTGGCAGAACACGCAATCGTAATGTTGGCATTTAAACTTTGATGTTCAAATCGGCAGTGTGTGCGATTCATTCCTGGCATTTAACTCTTGCAGTTCAGATCGGTAGAATGCGCGATCGTAATTTTGGCATTTAAACGTTGATGTTCGAATTGGCAGTGTGCGCGATTCATTCCTGGCATTTAAATCTTGCAGTTCAGATCGGCAGAACGTGCAATTGTAATCTTGGCATTTAAATTTGATGTTCGAATTGGCAGCGGTGTGCGCGATTCATTCCTGACATTTAACTCTTGCAGTTCAGATCGGCAGAACACGCGATCTTAATCTTGGTATTTAAACTTTGACTTTCGAATCGGCAGCAAAGTGCGCAATTCATTTCAGGCATTTAACTCTTGCAGTTCAGATCGGCAGTGTGTGCAATCAATCCCTGGCATCAGAACATTGATGGTTGAATCAGTAACAGTGTGTGCGATTCATTCTTGGCCATTAACCCTTGCAGATTAGATCAGCAGAGTGTGCGATCATTTCTAGGCATTGCAATCTTGATGCACCGTTTTTGTATTAAATGGATTAATAATTCCTAGTCAATTGAATCCTGAAATCTCAGGTCAGAGTGTTACTCTGTCGCATCATTCATTAGACTATCGCAGTTCATTTTATGAAAACTAATGTGATCATTGATTCTTGTTATAATGAAGTCTCTACTCTAAGTACGGACTTGAGACAGTTTAATGTTCAAAGTATGACATGGTATTCTAAGAAAACTCATATGAAAGTTTTTGCATAATCCTTCTTTATTTCCAGGTATTCAGAACTATTAATGTCATGTTATAGAAAAGCATTATGGAAGACTCCTATATGCCCCACAAATGGTCTGCAAGATCATATTGACTTCTGCTATCCTACACATTATGGCCCTCATTATGACATTGGCGGTAAATCCCACTTACTGCCATGCTGACTGCCGTCACCATACATCTATCGCAGTGGATATCCGTCACCATATTATGACACACACACACCAATCCATCACTATTCAGCCACAGACACAAGTTCGCCACACCAAAGGTCAGTGATAAACTGGCGGTATAAAACCCCACACTGTTATGCCAACAGAACTATGCCCTCCTCCATTATGACCCATGAATCACAACAGCGGTAAACCATTGGCAGTACACACCCCCCACACTCAAAATACACACATACAAACATACAAAACAACACAACATTGGACAATTTAAACTACACACACCTGACACCCATACACTCACCACACCCACACACCCACACCACTATAAATCTCACACACACATTACCCACATCTGTCAACATCAGGACAATGCGCGCTGTACGGACGACGTGATGCAAGAAGCCAATCCTTATGTAAGGTAATAATTCATGCATTGTGTGTTGATGCAGTATGTTAACCTTTTGCATTGCAGAGAATTATCCTGAAATGTCTTTAATACTGTTTGCAATGTATTGCTCATTTTCAAGGCTTAGCTGCTGGACTGCAGGGTGTGGTCCTTATTCTGAGCCCTTCTAGAATCCCTTCCTGCAGTCAGACTGGGTGTGGCACGTGGGCGGGGCTTGGGTCTACTCAAGGGACCCAGCCCAGTTCCACGTGCTCACTATTCAGAGGTCCTGGTGCAGAGCAGCAGCATATTCCTGAGCTCCTGTGCCATAGGCCTACCTAGCCTATTCCAGGCCCTGTCTTCATTATCGTGGTGATCTCCCAGCAAGGCGGTAAGACGGAGGTCGGGTTAGGCCCCCGACTCCGTTCTCAGGCATATTCGAGTTTTGGGCCTTTTGGATTGATCGCGTGTGCGATTCATTTGTGGCATTTAACTCTGCAGTTCAGATCGCAGAACGCGTGATCGTAATTTTGGCATTTAAACTTTGATGTCCGAATCGGCAATGTGCGCGATTCAGTCCTGACATGTAACTCTTGTATTTCGGATCGGCAGAACACACGATCGTAATGTTGGCATTTAAACTTTGATGTTCGAATCGGCAGTGTGCGCAATTCATTCCAGGCATTTAACTCTTGCAGTTCAGATGGGCAGAAAGCGCAATTTTAATTTTGGCATTTAAATGTTGATGTTTGAATCGGCAGTGTGCGCGATTCATTCCTGGCATTTAACTCTTGCATTTCAGATCAGCAGAACAAGCAATCATAATCTTGGCATTTAAACTTTGATGCTCGAATCAGCAGCAGTGTGTGCGATTCATTCCTGGCATTTAACTCTTGCAGTTCAGGTCGGCAGAACACGCGATCGTAATCTTGGCATTTAAACTTTGACATTCGAATCGGCAGCAAGGTGCGCAATTCATTTCTGGCATTTAACTCTTGCAGTTCAGATCAGCAGTGTGTGCGATCATTCCCTGGCTTTAGAACATTGATGGTTGAATCGGTAACAGTGTGTGCGATTCATTCTTGGCCATTAACCCTTGCAGATTAGATAGGCAGAGTGTGCAATCATTTCTAGGCATTGAAATCTTGATGCACAGTTTTTGTATTAAAGGGATTAATAATTCCTAGTCAGTTGAATCCTTAAATCTCAGGTCAGAATGCTACCCTGTCGCATCGTTCATGAGACTATTGCAGTTCATTTTATGAAAACTAATGTGATCATTGATTCTTGTTATAATGAAGTCTCTACTCTAAGAACGGACTTGAGACAGTTTAATGTTCAAAGTATGACATGCTATTCTAAGAAAACTCATATGAAAGTTTTTGCATAATCCTTCTTTATTTTCCAGGTATCCAGAACTATTAATGTCATGTTATAGCAAAGCTCTTGGTCATTCATGTTATCATTATATGAATATTTGAAACAAAGTTTATGAAAGTCAATGTGCATACTCTTGCGTTCTTAACTCTTGCGTCCACAGGTCACCTTCCCCACTGTTCCCAACCTAAAACCCCATCCCCCACTTGGCCATTCTTTAACTCTGTGCTATAACAGCTAGTAGATTTTGGAGCTGCCAAGAGGTGGACATATTGGGAACAGGCACAAACTCCGAGGATCCGGTCTCCCTGCCAACATCCCTTTACGAATACAAATAATTGCCACCAGAGAGAGACAGCAAGACCACTCACACAACCAGAGCCACATACCACCATCACCTATACACCACCCACGCACCCTAACACATCATCGTGCACACCCTCACCCACACTACTCACACAACACCCATGGCACCACAATGACACCCCAGATTCTCTGAGGAGGAGCTAAGGGTCATGGTGGAGGAAATCATCTGGGTAGAGCCAGAGCTATTTCGAGCACAGGTGCAGCAGATATCCATTGCTAGGAAGATGGAGCTATGGCGGAGAATTGTGGACAAGGTCAACGCCGTGGGACAGCACCCCAGAACAAGGGACAACATCAGGAAGAGGTTGAATGACATACAGGGGAAGGTATGTTCCACTGCAGCAAGACACCAACTAGCTGTACAGAGGACTGGTGGAGGACCCCCACCTCCTCCCCCACAACTACCAACATGGGAGGAGCAAGTCTTGACAATCATGCATCCTGGGGGCCTTGCAGGAGAAGCAGGAGCACTTGACTCTGGTAAGTCAACTCTCTATTTCTATCACCCCCCTACCTGCATGTCATCACATACCCTCACTCACTCCCATCACATCACCATGTCCCACCCCCCCACCATCACATCTCACTCTTCCCAATACCAAGCCCTGCACGCCATACCAATGCATGGACACCACTCACAGACCTTCAAGGACACCTATCACCAAAGCATGCACACTGGAGAGAAGCAGCTAGCCCATCACATATCAGCTCACACAAGTTAAAGCTGCTAGGGCAAATATAACCTAATAGGACAACCCACCCATGCGCAAAATGCCACGCACAGAAACAATAATACTGCATTTACATCCCCACAGGTATCCCAGCCAATGTCACCAGAGAAGAGGTGCCAGCACTGGCCAGTCCCCCCACAGAAGAGGCCAACAGTGATGACAGCGACGCGGCTCGCCTGGATCTGGATGACCTGTCGCGTGGGCTCTCACTATCCTAAATGAGACTACTGGATTTCTAGGCAGCAGTATCGATAACGGTGTGGGGGCTGAGTCTGACCCACGTGTAAGGAACTCTGTCACCCTAAATCCGTTTTTTGCGCCGGCTAACTAGCAGTGCCTCATTTCTCCCACGGGGAAGAGATGATTGGGCAGCTGAGCGCATGACATCTTTGGAACTTCTCAGGGAAGTCGTGGTCACTCAGATCCAAACCAACTCTCTCATTTACAATATGATCTCATATACAAATGACAAAGACAGTATAAGTTTTATATAATGATTTAATAAAACGACTGTATTTTAGATAATAAGGCATGAGCCGCAATAACCAGAACCATACAACACAGTTGGATTGAAATAGTTACCAGGAGAGTAAAACATAAGAACAAAGCGATCATCGTGTATAATAGTTTCTACTCTCCCTCTGCTTGTTCTAGTTCGAGCACAGCATGTTAAGCTTCTAGCTTGCCTGTCTGTATCACTGGGGAGACATCAGCCCTCATACCTGAGCAAAGGCCTGTGATCTTGGTTCAGCATCTGCAACGAGGCAGTCAGCGTCTAGTTGTGGTTCCCTGGTTGGAATCTCCCTCCTGCGTGTATTGGGACAAGGAAGTGATTTTATAACTAACATGTCAGTGTGATCACAAAATGTCCCTACGCAGGAATGCCAAGTCTAAACTCCTACCACGTCTATCGGCAATGTACCAGACTGTATCCTTGACTGAAGCGCAGAGTGAATGTGTTATGGAGAACTCCAGTGCTGAAGTAGGCAAAACAGTGTGATATGAATAAAAAACAAAACCGTAGAACTGGCTATCTGAAAAATAACAGTACGAAGCCTAATAAAAAGTATTTAGGGCAAAGTGCACAGAGGCTCTAAGCTGCCAGCAAATGAATAAAATACATTCAGGGCAAAGCGCACAAAGGCCTAAAGCCTGAAGCTAACGCGCAAAGGATACGTAAAACCAACCACACTACACCCTCCCCTTGTCGGTAGCAAGTGGTTCCAATAATATAAAAATACGCCCCAGGTATAAACAATACCTAAAATTATATACATATTTCGACAAGGTCAGAAGACAACAAAGTCATAAATTTAGAAAACATGTGAAAATAAAGCCAAATTCAATATAATGTCAATTTTGCAGGAGAGGACAAAAATCCAATTGTTAAACAGAAGCAATAGAGAGTAGGAGCTCCTCCACTTCGATATATGTCAGTATCGGAAGATCCACGCCACAAAGTACCATGGAGCAGGTGTGTTCCAAAGCCCCAAAACCATTCAGGCGGTACCCCGTGCAGGGCCTATGAATGAGACAAAACCATCTTCCTCCAGGAAGGGAATCTCATAAACTGCCTCACGAAGCAAAGGCAACCGTGGTGCACAAGTCTGGGAATGAGCCCTAATCGGGAACATCAACAGATCAGGATCGACCACTGGAGGGCGCCGCAGTGAGAGACAGAGAGACAGTGCATGTTCAAACGAGCACCAAAGGCACCAAAACACGGGTTGCACACAATCCAAAACCGATCTGAATGACAGAGACCAGTCACACTCCAAATGGCCCAGGAGTGTTGCTCCAAAATGCTGCATCATGCGTTCACGACACAGCTGCGCTGACGGGAGCAGCAATATAGGATCTCGTCGTAGCGGGACAGCCATTGCGAAAAAATAGCAAAAACAGCAAGACTCCAGCCAATAAAGCCAAAGTAATCGAGAAACCCCCAAAAATGCTTCCGAAAATAGAGTGTATAGCTGAAGGTATCAAACCGAATATTGAAGAGAAGGTGTGAGCAAAACCAACACTAACGGCTTTGAAAAAATGTGCAATACCAGCAGTGCTGGATGCATTAAATATACGTCCCACAAGTTCACCGAAGTGACTTGGAAAGTTAGTATTCAAAAGGGACTGTATCTCTGCCGATGACCTTGCCACCTGAAGTGCGTAGGTCTCGCTAGCAGATGTAAGGGCCACATGCTTTTGAAATAATAAAGCTTTTAGCCGACTCAACTTGACGAAATTAACCTTGGAAGTAGCAATATGAGGCCAGATGTCCGCTACCTCCCTAATTTGAGTGGGGGGAAACAACACATTCCAGCAGCACGTAACGGCCTTGTTGACAACGACAACGTAAACTATTCCGGCACGCATGCCACAGCAGTGTTTGCTGTTAAGAACAATGTAACTGTGTAGGAGGCTGGACTGGCTTGTAGTGAGTACCAAGGGGTACTGGCACCTTGCACCAGGCCCAGTTATCCCTTATTAGTGTATAGGGTGTCTAGCAGCTTAGGCTGATAGATAATGGTAGCTTAGCAGAGCAGCTCAGGCTGAACTAGGAGACGTGTGAAGCTACTACAGTACCACTTAGTGTCATATGCACAATATCATAAGAAAACACAATACACAGTTATACTAAAAATAAAGGTACTTTATTTTTATGACAATATGCCAAAGTATCTTAGAGTGTACCCTCAGTGAGAGGATAGGAAATATACACAAGATATATATACACAATAGCAAAAATATGCAGTATAGTCTTAGAAAACAGTGCAAACAATGTATAGTTACAATAGGATGCAATGGGGAAACATAGGGATAGGGGCAACACAAACCATATACTCCAAAAGTGGAATGCGAACCACGAATGGACCCCAAACCTATGTGACCTTGTAGAGGGTCGCTGGGACTATTAGAAAATAGTGAGAGTTAGAAAAATAACCCTCCCCAAGACCCTGAAAAGTGAGTGCAAAGTGCACTAAAGTTCCCCTAAGGACAAAATAGTCGTGTTAGAGGGAAAAATGCAAGGAAAACACAAATCAGCAATGCAACAACGATGGATTCCTGACTGAGGGTACCTGTGGAACAAGGGGACCAAGTCCAAAAGTCACAAGCAGCTCGGAGATGGGCAGATGCCCAAGAAATGCCAGCGGTTGGTGCAAAGAAGCTCTTACTAGGCTGAAGAACTGTGAATACTGCAGGAACAACAAGGGCTAGAGACTTCCCCTTTGGAGGATGGATCCCCCACGCCTTGGAGAGTCGTGCAGAAGTGTTTTCCCGCCGGATGGACGCCAACAAGCCTTGCTACACGCAAATCGTGCATTTGGCGTTTTTGGACACTGCTGGGGCCCAGGAGGGACCAGGAGGTCACAAATTGGACCTGCAGAGAGAGGGGACGTCGAGCAAGACAAAGAGCCCTCACTGAAGCAGGTAGCACCCGGAGAAGTGCCAGAAACAGGCACTACAAGGATGCGTGAAACGGTGCTCGCCGAAGTTGCACAAAGGAGTCCCACGTCGCCGGAGACCAACTTAGAAAGTCGTGCAATGCAGGTTAGAGTGCCGTGGACCCAGGCTTGGCTGTGCACGAAGGATTTCCGCCGGAAGTGCACAGGGGCCGGAGTAGCTTGCAAAGTCACGGTTCCCAGTAATGCAGCCCAGCGAGGTGAGGCAAGGACTTACCTCCACCAAACTTGGGCTGAAGAGTCACTGGACTGTGGGGGTCACTTGGACGGTGTCGCTGGATTCGAGGGACCTCGCTCGTCGTGCTGAGAGGAGACCCAAGGGACCGGTAATGCAGCTTTTTGGTGCCTGCGGTTGCAGGGGGAAGATTCCGTCGACCCACGGGAGATTTCTTCGGAGCTTCTGGTGCAGAGAGGAGGCAGACTACCCCCACAGCATGCACAAGCAGGAAAACAGTCGAGAAGGCGGCAGGATCAGCGTTACAGAGTTGCAGTAGTCGTCTTTGCTACTATGTTGCAGGTTTGCAGGCTTCCAGCGCGGTCGATTCCTTATCAGAAGGTGAAGAGGGAGATGCAGAGGAACTCGGCTGAGCTCATGCATTCGTTATCTAAAGTTTCCCCAGAGACAGAGACCCTAAATAGCCAGAAAAGAGGGTTTGGCTACCTAGGAGAGAGGAAAGGCTACTAACACCTGAAGGAGCCTATCAGCAGGAGTCTCTGACGTCACCTGGTGGCACTGGCCACTCAGAGCAGTCCAGTGTGCCAGCAGCACCTCTGTTTCCAAGATGGCAGAGGTCTGGAGCACACTGGAGGAGCTCTGGACACCTCCCAGGGGAGGTGCAGGTCAGGGGAGTGGTCACTCCCCTTTCCTTTGTCCAGTTTCGCGCCAGAGCAGGGGCTAAGGGGTCCCTGAACCGGGGTAGACTGGCTTATGCAGAATTGGGCACATCTGTGCCCAACAAAGCATTTCCAGAGGCTGGGGGAGGCTACTCCTCCCCTGCCTTCACACCATTTTCCAAAGGGAGAGGGTGTCACACCCTCTCTCAGAGGAAGTTCTTTGTTCTGTGATCCTGGGCCAGGCCTGGCTGGACCCCAGGAGGGCAGATGCCTGTCTGAGGGGTTGGCAGCAGCAGCAGCTGCAGTGAAACCCCAGGAAGGGCAGTTTGGCAGTACCAGGGTCTGTGCTACAGACCACTGGGATCATGGGATTGTGCCAACTATGCCCGGATGGCATAGAGGGGGCAAATCAATGATCATAGACATGTTACATGGCCATATTCGGAGTTATCATTGTGAAGCTACATATAGGTAGTGACCTATATGTAGTGCACGCGTGTAATGGTGTCCCCGCACTCACAAAGTTCAGTGAATTGGCTCTGAACAATGTGGGGGCACCTTGGCTAGTGCCAGGGTGCCCACACACTAAGTAACTTTGCACCTAACCTTTACCAGGTAAAGGTTAGACATATAGGTGACTTATAAGTTACTTAAGTGCAGTGTAAAATGGCTGTGAAATAACGTGGACGTTATTTCACTCAGGCTGCAGTGGCAGGCCTGTGTAAGAATTGTCAGAGCTCCCTATGGGTGGCAAAAGAAATGCTGCAGCCCATAGGGATCTCCTGGAACCCCAATACCCTGGGTACCTCAGTACCATATACTAGGGAATTATAAGGGTGTTCCAGTAAGCCAATGTAAATTGGTAAAAATGGTCACTAGCCTGTCAGTGACAATTTGGAAGTAATGAGAGAGCATAACCACTGAGGTTCTGGTTAGCAGAGCCTCAGTGAGACAGTTAGGCACCACACAGGGAACACATACATGCACACCTATGAGCACTGGGGTCCTGTGTGACAGGGTCCCAGTGACACATACATATAGGCCACAAACCTATGAGCACTGGGGTCCTGACCAGCAGGATCCCAGTGACACATAACAACCATACTGAAAACATGGTGTTTTCACTATGAGCACTGAGGCCTGGCTATCAGGTTCCCAGTGAGACAGTGAAAACAGTGACAAACACCCTGACATACACTCACAAACAGGCCAAAAGTGGGGGTAACAAGGCTAGAAAGAGGCTACCTTCTCACACAACCCCCCCCCCAAACGAAGGACAATAAGGCTAACCTTGGCCAGTTGAGACTTTATTGTCTAAGTGGAGATAAGTAGAGAGTAGCTCTGCAATAGACTGGTTACTCCCTTTATCATCCACTATATGGTTACTTCCCTGTGGGGATGTAAACCACCCTGTTTGAAGTTTTTTAGCTAAGCAACAATGTGAAGATGTATTTTCAGAGTTTCTATCAGTAAGTTTTAGTTTAGAGCAGTGGGAATTGTCCACTGAACCTATTTGTAGTGATGGAAATGCCAGACAGGGATGCTGTCTCAATAAAGCCATAGCTGGGCAAAAACTTTGTCCATTTGGCTGGAAGAGAGAACAGGGATGCTGTTTCTCTTGAGTTGGAGCAGGGCAGGGATGCTGTCCTATGAGCTCCACACTAGGGCAGGGATGCTGTCCTAAGTGTTGTGAGGCAGTGCAGGGTTTCTGCACTAAAGTTTCTCTGGGAGGGTTGGAGGGATGCTCCATGTTAACTAAAATGGTGTTATTTTTGTCACCAATGTTAGTTATCCCACAGAGAGGTACTTCTACCTCAGGGAGTCCAGCTTTGCCAGCTGATGATTCCCTTGGAACAGGTGCCACCCCAGGAGAGGTTTCTCCCACCACAGGAATGGTATCCTGAATGGTAGGGTGGTTAGGGGATACTGTGATACCCTTTTTACCTGTTGATGGAGAGGGATCCTGAGTTTTCAGGCCTTCTCTCCTTTGCTTTTTCATTTCAGTAGAAATGAGAGGGAACAATTCCTCAGGGATGCCCAGCATGGCTGCATGGGCATAAAACTCTACATCAGCCCAACCTGAGGCCTCTAGGTCATTACCTAAGAGACAGTCTACAGGTAAGCTAGGTGATACCACCACCTGCTTAGGGCCAGTAACTCCACCCCAACTAAACTGAATTATAGCTAAGGGAAGAAACTTAGTGGAGTTATGGACATCAATAATCTTATACTGTTGTCCAATGATGTGTTGTTCAGGGGGCACTAGGTTTTCAGTCACCAAAGTGAAACTGGCACCTGTGTCCCTGTAGGCCAAGGCCTCAACACCATTTATTGAAACTGTCTGCCTGTACTTATCCATTGTAAGGGGACAAGCAGCCAGTGTGGCAAGGCCAATGCCACTAGGTGTGACAGAAACTGTCTTGGGACTGATTACATCAGTTTCCACTATGGACCCATAAGTGAACCCAACTACACCCTTTGCTTGACTGTTGCCAGCAGTCCCACCACTAGTACCACTACTGCTAGGGGCACTAGAGCTTGATGTATTAGTGGTGGTAGGCTCAGGGGGTTTACCTGGACAGGACTTATCCCCTGGCCTATGGCCTCTGTTTTTACACACAAAGCACCAAGGCTTTTTAATGTGTGCAGGTTGGGAAGAAGAGGAAGAATTTGTTTTATCCCCACCCTCTGAAGAGTGTTTAAGATTTGAAGTGGGATCTTTGGTTTTACCCTTATCCCCATGCTTATCTTGAGATTTTTCACCATCTTTCTTCTTATTGCCATCTTTGTCACCCCCTGTATAAACTTTTCTGTTCACCCTTGTTCTGACCCATTTGTCTGCCTTCTTTCCCAATTCTTGGGGAGAGGTCAGATCAGAGTCTACCAGGTACTGGTGCAACAAATCAGACACACAATTATTAAGTATATGCTCTCTCAGGATTGTGTTATACAGGCTTTCATAATCAGTAACTTTACTGCCATGTAACCACCCCTCCAAGGCCTTCACTGAATGGTCAATGAAATCAACCCAGTCTTGTGAAGACTCCTTTTTGGTCTCTCTGAACTTTATCCTGTACTGTTCAGTGGTTAAGCCATAACCATCCAGGAGTGCATTCTTAAGAACTGTAAAATTATTGGCATCACTTTCTTTCACAGTAAGGAGTCTATCCCTACCCTTTCCACTAAATGATAGCCATAGGATAGCAGCCCACTGCTTTTGAGGGACATCCTGTACAGCACAGGCCCTCTCAAGTGCAGCAAACCACTTGTTAATGTCATCCCCCTCCTTATAAGGGGGAACTATCTTGTGCAGATTCCTGGAATCATGCTCTTTTGCAGGATGACTATGGGGAATACTGCTGCTGCCACCATGGGTATCTAAACCCATCTTCTGTCTTTCCCTCTCTATTTCTAAAGACTGTCTATCCAAATCCAGCTGTTGCTTCTTGAGCTTCAGTCTGGTTTGCTCCACTCTCAATCTATTGAGCTCCCTTTCTAACAATCTGTCATCAGGGTGGGTGGGAGGGACATTTCTAGATACAGAGGTATGATGGGAATGAACAGAAGGAGACCTGTCCCTTACAAGGGGCACCCTAACAGCTTGGCTACCAGCATAATGTGAGAGCACATCATCAGTATGATGTGATTCAACCTCTGTACCAACTATGCTAGACTGTCTAGTAATGGGCAGGCTGAGAAGTTTCTTTCCTGAACCTTTTCCTGGGGGAGTCCCTGGATCAGATTGAGAACCATTAGCTACTTTTTCTACAGATTGGGCACTTATGGCCTTATCCTGTACTCTAAGCATATTAATTAACAGTTCTAAGGAAGGATTCTTCCCCACACTCAAACCTCTCTCTATGCAGAGACTCCTTGCTCCTTTCCAGCTAAGGTGATCATATGCAAGTTTGGACAGTTCAACTTTTTGGCCTGTGCCAGACATTTTTAGAGAGAGTTAAAGTGATAGACAAAGAGAAAAAAGTTTCCAGAACTTTTTGGAAAGACAGAAAAAAACCTTTTAAACTTTTAAGAACTTTTTGAAAGTTTAGAAGTACTTTTCAGCACTTAGGAAAGAGTGAAAAGAGGAAATGCAAATTTTTTTGGCTATGTGTATATACACTGACCTTGTTTTGTATATTTTTCTCTTATGAAAAGTACAATGACAAGAGTGGTAAGTAGTCTCAAAGCACTTATCCCACCGCTGCACAACCAATGTAGGAGGCTGGACTGGCTTGTAGTGAGTACCAAGGGGTACTGGCACCTTGCACCAGGCCCAGTTATCCCTTATTAGTGTGTAGGGTGTCTAGCAGCTTAGGCTGATAGATAATGGTAGCTTAGCAGAGCAGCTCAGGCTGAACTAGGAGACGTGTGAAGCTACTACAGTACCACTTAGTGTCATATGCACAATATCATAAGAAAACACAATACACAGTTATACTAAAAATAAAGGTACTTTATTTTTATGACAATATGCCAAAGTATCTTAGAGTGTACCCTCAGTGAGAGGATAGGAAATATACACAAGATATATATACACAATAGCAAAAATATGCAGTATAGTCTTAGAAAACAGTGCAAACAATGTATAGTTACAATAGGATGCAATGGGGAAACATAGGGATAGGGGCAACACAAACCATATACTCCAAAAGTGGAATGCGAACCACGAATGGACCCCAAACCTATGTGACCTTGTAGAGGGTCGCTGGGACTATTAGAAAATAGTGAGAGTTAGAAAAATAACCCTCCCCAAGACCCTGAAAAGTGAGTGCAAAGTGCACTAAAGTTCCCCTAAGGACAAAATAGTCGTGTTAGAGGGAAAAATGCAAGGAAAACACAAATCAGCAATGCAACAACGATGGATTCCTGACTGAGGGTACCTGTGGAACAAGGGGACCAAGTCCAAAAGTCACAAGCAGCTCGGAGATGGGCAGATGCCCAAGAAATGCCAGCGGTTGGTGCAAAGAAGCTCTTACTAGGCTGAAGAACTGTGAATACTGCAGGAACGACAAGGGCTAGAGACTTCCCCTTTGGAGGATGGATCCCCCACGCCTTGGAGAGTCGTGCAGAAGTGTTTTCCCGCCGGATGGACGCCAACAAGCCTTGCTACACGCAAATCGTGCGTTTGCCGTTTTTGGACGCTGCTGGGGCCCAGGAGGGACCAGGAGGTCACAAATTGGACCTGCAGAGAGAGGAGACGTCGAGCAAGACAAAGAGCCCTCACTAAAGCAGGTAGCACCCGGAGAAGTGCCAGAAACAGGCACTACGAGGATGCGTGAAACGGTGCTCGCCGAAGTTACACAAAGGAGTCCCACGTCGCCGGAGACCAACTTAGAAAGTCGTGCAATGCAGGTTAGAGTGCCGTGGACCCAGGCTTGGCTGTGCACAAAGGATTTCCGCCGGAAGTGCACAGGGGCCGGAGTAGCTTGCAAAGTCGCAGTTCCCAGCAATGCAGCCCAGCGAGGTGAGGCAAGGACTTACCTCCACCAAACTTGGGCTGAAGAGTCACTGGACTGTGGGGGTCACTTGGACGGTGTCGCTGGATTCGAGGGACCTCGCTCGTCGTGCTGAGAGGAGACCCAAGGGACCGGTAATGCAGCTTTTTGGTGCCTGCGGTTGCAGGGGGAAGATTCCGTCGACCCACGGGAGATTTCTTCGGAGCTTCTGGTGCAGAGAGGAGGCAGACTACTCCCACAGCATGCACAAGCAGGAAAACAGTCGAGAAGGCGGCAGGATCAGCGTTACAGAGTTGCAGTAGTCGTCTTTGCTACTATGTTGCAGGTTTGCAGGCTTCCAGCGCGGTCAGCGGTCGATTCCTTATCAGAAGGTGAAGAGGGAGATGCAGAGGAACTCGGCTGAGCTCATGCATTCGTTATCTAAAGTTTCCCCAGAGACAGAGACCCTAAATAGCCAGAAAAGAGGGTTTGGCTACCTAGGAGAGAGGAAAGGCTACTAACACCTGAAGGAGCCTATCAGCAGGAGTCTCTGACGTCACCTGGTGGCACTGGCCACTCAGAGCAGTCCAGTGTGCCAGCAGCACCTCTGTTTCCAAGATGGCAGAGGTCTGGAGCACACTGGAGGAGCTCTGGACACCTCCCAGGGGAGGTGCAGGTCAGGGGAGTGGTCACTCCCCTTTCCTTTGTCCAGTTTCGCGCCAGAGCAGGGGCTAAGGGGTCCCTGAACCGGTGTAGACTGGCTTATGCAGAATTGGGCACATCTGTGCCCAACAAAGCATTTCCAGAGGCTGGGGGAGGCTACTCCTCCCCTGCCTTCACACCATTTTCCAAAGGGAGAGGGTGTCACACCCTCTCTCAGAGGAAGTTCTTTGTTCTGCGATCCTGGGCCAGGCCTGGCTGGACCCCAGGAGGGCAGATGCCTGTCTGAGGGGTTGGCAGCAGCAGCAGCTGCAGTGAAACCCCAGGAAGGGCAGTTTGGCAGTACCAGGGTCTGTGCTACAGACCACTGGGATCATGGGATTGTGCCAACTATGCCCGGATGGCATAGAGGGGGCAATTCCATGATCATAGACATGTTACATGGCCATATTCGGAGATATCATTGTGAAGCTACATATAGGTAGTGACCTATATGTAGTGCACGCGTGTAATGGTGTCCCCGCACTCACAAAGTTCAGTGAATTGGCTCTGAACAATGTGGGGGCACCTTGGATAGTGCCAGGGTGCCCACACACTAAGTAACTTTGCACCTAACCTTTACCAGGTAAAGGTTAGACATATAGGTGACTTATAAGTTACTTAAGTGCAGTGTAAAATGGCTGTGAAATAACGTGGACGTTATTTCACTCAGGCTGCAGTGGCAGGCCTGTGTAAGAATTGTCAGAGCTCCCTATGGGTGGCAAAAGAAATGCTGCAGCCCATAGGGATCTCCTGGAACCCCAATACCCTGGGTACCTCAGTACCATATACTAGGGAATTATAAGGGTGTTCCAGTAAGCCAATGTAAATTGGTAAAAATGGTCACTAGCCTGTCAGTGACAATTTGGAAGTAATGAGAGAGCATAACCACTGAGGTTCTGGTTAGCAGAGCCTCAGTGAGACAGTTAGGCACCACACAGGGAACACATACATGCACACCTATGAGCACTGGGGTCCTGTGTGACAGGGTCCCAGTGACACATACATATAGGCCACAAACCTATGAGCACTGGGGTCCTGACCAGCAGGATCCCAGTGACACATAACAACCATACTGAAAACATGGTGTTTTCACTATGAGCACTGAGGCCTGGCTATCAGGTTCCCAGTGAGACAGTGAAAACAGTGACAAACACCCTGACATACACTTACAAACAGGCCAAAAGTGGGGGTAACAAGGCTAGAAAGAGGCTACCTTCTCACAAACTGCCGTTAGAAAGCACCTGGAAAGTGTTTTTAGTAACCGGGACTGGAACTCCCTTCAGATAACAAGCTAAGTTAGCAATCGAAGAGTTACACGCTCCGTGCAAGGACAGCTGTTTACAAACCATAGAATGGCTGACAGAAGTTTCGCATTCACTACCGCTAAGAAAAACCTCCCTCAAACCATTAACACATCTGTATTGAAAGGGAAGCTCCCACACCTCGTGTATGTAACTGTCTCCCAATAGTTCATATCTTCCCACCGGAATGTGCTTCAAACAAGAAGTAAATTGCAGAGTGGAGATAGGCAGATGAATAACTCCATGAATCAACCAATCAGCTGACGGAATCTCAGCCACCGTGAAAGGCAGTTTCTCCAATTTCTCAATATTCAACATAACATATGTCGCTTCCTTTTTAGCCATCAGCTGTTGTTGACGAGTCAAATTAAAGGAGACAAAGATCTCTCTGGCACGAATGTGCTGCCATGGAACGCGACCTGCCTTCAAGGTCTGAAGAGTCCAACCCAGCTGCATGATGGACCGCGTCTGACTCTGCCCATGATATAAAGAAGACATGTCCGATTTAATAATGTCAATAGCAGAGGAAACAATGCTGTCAATCGTGTAAACACGGTCAGAAAGGGTATGCATGCCATTATCAACAACAGACAAAGGGGGTCGGCCAACGACCACGGAAGCACCGCCAACAGGCTGGCTGTGCTTCCTGGCCAATTCTGACCGCGGCGGTAAAGCCGCGGTCAGAAAAGGGAAACCGGCGGTTTCCCGCCGGTTTTCCCCTGGCCAAAGGAATCCTCCATGGCGGCGCTGCAAGCAGCGCCGCCATGGGGATTTCGACCCCCTTCCTGCCAGCCTGTTCCTGGCGGTTTACACCGCCAGGAAGAGGCTGGCGGGAACGGGTGTCGTGGGGCCCCCTAACAGGGCCCCAGCAAGATTTTCAGTGTCTGCTTGGCAGACACTGAAAATCGCGACGGGTGCCACTGCACCCGTCGCACCTCAGCAAATCCGCCGGCTCCATTCGGAGCCGGCTTCATCTTTGCTGGGGCTTTCCCGCTGGGCCGGCGGGCGATCTTTTGCAGATCGCCCGCCGGCCCAGCGGGAAAGTCGGAATGCCCCCCGCGGTCATCTGACCGCGGGGCGGTGTTTGGGTGGATTCCGCCCAGCGGGCGCCGCCCGCCACCTGCCGGTGTCGGAATGACCCCCAAAGTCTGCATCAGGTTTTCCTGATCAATCTGCCTCAACCGGGCTGCAGCCTCCTGTTGTGAAAGCTTCCAAATCTCATTATAAACTTCGTATAAAAACCTTTTCTTCCATGGTACCTTCGGACCTGACAAAAAATCTTGTAAATCAGTATCATTAGACAGTAACGTGAGATGTGACTTAACTGCATCCAGCGTGGATGACTTCAACCATTGCTGACAAAGCTTCCCCACGCTGTATGTAGTTATAATATCAGCATGTTCTGGTGAAATGTAACGAGGGTCTGCCCTACTAGTCCTGAACCCCCCTGAAGAGGTGACAAAACGTTGATGACACCTATTAGTGTCTATAGGCCATAATAACCACCCGCCCGGATGTATTGATGAAGTGTTAAGCGTACCATTCTGGACCCAATGTGTAAATTCACTAAAAGTAGCATTCACATAGTGCTGCCAGTTGTTTAATTTGGAAGGGACAGGTATACTAGGCAAATTTAACTCTCTAATTGTCGCCAAGCCCAAACAGCTAGGCTGTTGTACTGTGTCATTGAGTAAAATCATCCGCACAGGGATAAAATATGCTCTAAATAATGTTTCCCTGCCTTGCATCTGCCAATTTTTTGTACCCCAAACACTTTTCAAGTCAACAGTCTTAAACCAGTATTCATACCCCTCGACCGAAAGTTTAGATACAAACAAATTTGAATACAGTAATTTAGTATCAGTCAACAACATTTGCTTATTAGAATATGGAGTAACTTTAAAATAGTAAGACCTAGCATTTCGTTGATTATGCCCAGAAAAATATGCAAATTTATCATAATACGTTTTCGAACTCCCTTGTGGGGGAGTTGAGCAATGTTCCCATTGCACATAATTAAATATGGACTTAGGGCTACTAGCTTTATGAATAAAGTGGGGTCCATAATAGTTGTAGCAAAACATGTCACCATGATTATCTCTAAATTGGTAAGCATCTTCATCGTCATAGACAGTATAATATTGCAAATCTGTCAGCATAGCATCTACTGTCTTCACATCCCAATCATCAGAGACAATGCCTGGTATAACAATATCATTCATTGATAACTTGAGGACGTACGGTATTTGAATCAATTCAGTGGGACCATATATATCAAACATTACTTTATCCCACACAATCCCATCCGGAATCGGTATTGCAGAAATGTTTACATTGGACAAGTCTCTTCGAACCATATGAGACGAAAAATGTGGCTTTAACACAGTCTCCACGTGCTCAATGTCAGATCGATCAGGAAGAAAATGACCATGTATTACCAGAAAAAAAGTAACCACAAATCCCAACCATAAAAAAAGAGTCATTACAGCCAAAAAAAGCCACAAATAGTTCAGAGGAAAAACAAAATATGTGCGTTTAAGCCAACACAGCAACTTACGTGGACCTCGGACAGAAGACATCGAAGACGAGGAGCTGGGCACTGCATCATCAGCGTCGTTGAAGCAGCCAGAGGCAGTTGTTGCAAAAGGTGCAATTGTGAACAAAGAAGCAGATGGAGGCTCTCGCCTAGGCACGCTATAAACCACATGTTCAGAAACATCAGTAGAACGTACAGCAACTTGATCAAATGATTCCATATTAATCGTCGTCTGTGGAACAATCGCAAGATCATCATCCACCCTCCCCAAGCTCGGAGAGGAAACAGCGTCGGTGTAAATCACCTGCAGCGGGACTTCTTCCCCAGTAGTGAGAGGGATTCCGGAACTACTGGGTGTCCCTCTTGGTCTGCTGTGCAGAATCGGCCACATTTTGTAACTTGACATTATCAATGGAAACAAAGCGATTTCCTTTGGCCCCTTGAAGCGGCGGTAAAATCACAGTTCTCGTACCGCTTACCCCTAACACAGGGACAGGTGCTCGATAAGAAGGACCAAATTCTTTCTTTACTGCGACCTTTTCACACACTAGATCCCCAATCCTGGGTATCCAACCAGTAGGTGTTACTGGCTCATCCTTAATTCCTGAGGAGGCAGCACTTGCAGAAGAGTTATCTTCACGGAATTGTTGTAAATCCTGCAAAACAGTGACACGATCATTTATGTCAAAGGGCGTATCTGCCACCTCCACACCAGGACCTTCTAGATCAGGAACATACATTCGTGTTCCAAACAGGCACTCATATGAAGTACGAACCCCGAGTGACCGTCTAGGCAAGTTATTAAGTGCTCTCTGTACTCCATATAGGTGGGCTAGCCAACTACGACCCGTACCTATAACCCTGGCCGTTAAGGATTGCTTTAAATCACGATTTAAACGATCCACAACAGAATTTCCCTCGTGATGAAATGGAGACGAGAATTGGAGTTGGACCCCCAACGAAGCCATGGTGTCCCTGAATGCCTTAGAGGCAAAAGCAGGGCCCTGGGCCAAATGAAAAGCCGCAACTGCAAATGTATCGACAAAGATGTGCAAATCTTTAATAACAGTCCGAGCGTCAGCCGAGCGTTGTGGCCAGACCCACACAAATCTGGAGCACGAATCTACAGCAACCAAAATATATTTGTATGCACTATCTGGTGTCAGCGGACCACAATGATCCAAGTACACACACTGTAAACGTTTATTTGAAATCATAAGGGGCGTCTGCTGCGGGCGTCTAGCCGACGAAACTTTAATCTATTGACAAACGTCACAACAAAGGACATATTGCTTCGTCTCTTTATAGAGACCAGGCCACCAGTAACGAGCCTGTAAAAGTGAAATCGTGGCAGCCACACCAGCATGTGCAGACGCCACCCCCTCATGTGCTGCAGAAATTAATCGAGATCTCTCAATTCTATTGGGTTGTTCACGTACACCAATGCCTGGAATATTAACAACAGCATTCAGCGCACTACTCAAGCAGTAACTATATTTAGAAGGAAATCCTTTAGGAAATGGCGTGCCATCAGCCGTAGCTTTTATGGCAGCCGAAATCTCTGTGTCTGGTTTGGAACTCGAACGAGTCACTGCGGCCACAGTGGCGACAGCCACTGCTGATTTCGCGGCTTCATCAGCCGAAGTATTCCCAGCAACGTGTATTCCAACGCGCTGGTGTCCAAGTGTATGTACAACATGGACCTTAGGAAGCGTCTCCTTCAGATCCGCAACCTTACCCCACAACAATTTGTGTTTAATGGTGTTGCCTTTAGAATCTCTGAACCCATTCATCTTCCAATAGTGTAGACATTCATTGAAATACTGTACACAGTAGTAGGAGTCACAGACCAGCAAGGTTAAAATCGCCGGATCCGCGTGCTCCAACGCTAACAATAGAGCTTTGAGCTCAGCCAGCTGTGCCGTGCAATCTCCCAATGTTTTAGTATAAGTATGTCGGGGGCAGAACACTTCCCCCTCCATCGTGCCGCTCACCACCGCACATGCAGCAGAATACTGCTGTTTAGTCCCAACCGCTGGTTGCGCAGAGCCATCGGTATACATGACCACCTGATATTGGTCAACAGGCAATGTGCCAGCAGGGACTGGGTACTCTATTTCATATTGAAGAAATTCTTGAGTCTGCAGTTTAGGGTCAAATATGTAATCTACATCAGTGGCTGTCAAAGACGCAGCCCATTGAATCCATCGCGGGTGTAAAGCTTTCGAATTAGGAACACTCGCTTTTGTAACAGCCTCTAAGGCTGTAATCGGGGAAACAACAACAATGTGTTGTCCCTGGGCAAGCGGTCTTTCTTTAATCACAGCCATCTGTACGGCAGTGAGTATTTTTTCAGTCTGTGCAAATCGTTGTTTTGCAGCAGAATGCAAGTGGCACTTGTACGCAATCGGGACTGTCTCACCCTCATTAAAGGTGACATATGTAAACCCAACAGCCCCAGGTATCACCCTGATGACTAAATGTGTCTTATTGTCCCGTGTGTGTAAGTGTTTAACTGCTAAGAGATCAGTCTGTAAATCTCGTAGGATATGTGTATGCTCAATCGTCCAAAATCTACTCAAAAAATTTGGACAAATCAATTCGTATAAGAGTTTTATACGCATACCATAATCAGGAATGTAAGTTCTGCCAAAATTCAGAAACCCCAACAATGACTGGAGCTTCCGAACCGTATTAGGAAGCTGCAACAAAGCACATTTCTCCCAAAAATGTGGCGCTAAGCTCTTGCCCTCACTCGACAACTCATATCCCAGGAAAATGACGCTGAGGAAGGCAATCTTCGATTTCTTAAAATTAAACTTATAGCCAATATCAGCAAACCCCACAACAATGCGCGATACACGCCTTAGATGTTGCAGAATCTCATTGTCTGTCAGATATATGTCATCAACATATGATAACGCTTCAGGGTCCAACTCGTGCAGCATTTCAGTCACACGAGCCGAAAACAGTCCTGGGCTATTCTTATACCCCTGAGGCAAACGACAAAACTTTTTTTGAGAGCCAAACGCACTTAAACTGGTATAGTCCCGACTTTCGGGCGCTATATTTTGGCAGAAAAATCCATTCGAGATATCTAACGTTGTTTTGTATTTCTTACGTACTATATTATTCACAAGCGCTGCGCTATGTGAATTCTGTATTGCATATGTGCGTGTATGACTATTCAAAAGTCTGTAATCCACCACTATCCTATATGAATGGTCCGGTTTAGCAACCGGAAATAAGGGATTATTCATCGGCGAGACACGGGGCTCAATTACACCCCGGTACTCCAATTGTGTAAGAATTTTCCTAACCAATGCCCTTGCCTCAAATTTGATAGGATACTGCGGCTGTGGCTGAGGTTCGCCCTTTATTGGAATTACATGATAAGGTGATTGTCTATCCCACCCCACGTTATTTCTATATAGGGCGGGAGCCTGTGCTAGAGCCCATGTTTTACTATAGGACTCCGCTAGTTCTCTCGGAACAAGTGGTGAGAAGGAAGGTGTAATAACCTCCTCCCCAACCGGACAGTCGCGAACAAAGTCAGGTGGCCAATCCTGTTCGGCCAGCAAAACATCATGGGCCAGATGTAGGAAAAATCCAATTTGCGAGTTGCAAATTGCGAGTCATTCCGACTCGCAATTTGCAACTCGCAAATTGGTATGCAGAACGGTGTCTCAGACACCGTCTGCAACTCGCTATGGGGTCGCAATGACCCACCTCATTAATACTAATGAGGTGGGTCGCTAATTGCGGCCCCATAGCGAGTCTAGGCACTCGCAAACATGGAGGCCTGCTGTAGTCAGCAGACCTCCATGTTCGTGACTGCTTTCAATAAAGCATTTTTTTTTTTTTAAGTGTAGCCCGTTTTCCTTAAAGGAAAACGAGCTGCACTTAAAAAAAAACCGAAACCTTTAGTTTCGTTTTTTTTTCAGGGCAGGCAGTGGTCCCTTGGACCACTACCTGCCCTGAAAAAAATGCTTTGGGTCCATTCACAAACTGGAAGGGGTCCTCTGGGGACCCCTTCCAATTTGCGAGTGGGTTACCATCCACTTGAAGTGGATGGTAACTGCGATACCCTTTGCGACCGCATATGCGGTCGCAAATGGTATTGCATTCCACTCCGAATCGCAAATAGGAAGGGAACACCCCTTCCTATTTGCGATTCTGAAATGCATATTGCGAGTCGGTACCGACTCGCAATATGCATTTCTGCATAGCAAAGAGGCATCTGCACCTCGCAAATGGCGATTTTCGCCGTTTGCGACGTGCAAATACTTTGCTACATCTGGCCCCATATGATTTTACCACATGGTCCCAAAAGATGGCGTGTACAATGCCCTTCTAATCGCAGAGTCACTTGATATACTCTATCAGGATCAGAGACTCGCATATCCGCCGTTTCGACTTGTATGAAGTCATCAGTTGCCTTCACCTCCAGATGCTCTAGAAGACTCCGGCGAACTATTGTGACCTCTGCCGCGCTGTCTAACAATGCCAACACCCATGTCTTGTTCGTCAAAAGAACGCTCTTCTTGAGCGGCATGTCTAACTGAGACTGCTGCCACTTTCTTCTTTTTAAATTGCTGTTTTTGTTGCAGCCGTTTCTCTTCTTGTTTAATAGAAACCTCCGTTGAGCGTTGTGAATCCTGTCTTTGTTTCACGTACTCCGTTCTCTGCTCTGACCACCCACCTCTCTCACTTCTCTTCTCTGAGGAATCCTGAAAGGAACGAGATTGGCATGTATCAGTATATTGATATCTATCAGGCGTCTTCAAATTATCCCTATTCCTGAGATTAGACCTATTCTGCATCTTTTTTAGGTGTTTGCTGTTTCTTTTCCCTGCGCTTTTTAGTACCCTCAAGTTGCTGTTGTTTAGCATTGTCTTTATTATTTTTACCCTGTAACTGGGGGTTTTGCTGTCTAGCCCCTAGGCTATCGCGACCAATACTGGAATATGTCTCTGCTATTATTCTCGGAAGTTCTCGCTCCTGATTAATCTGCAGAGCACCCCAAGACGCATTCGCACTGCTAGTGCTACTGCCTCTCCCTTGAGATTACTCAAAATAATAGAAGAAACTGCGGCAAAATTGCCCATTAACTGCATGCCCAAATCTAAGGCAGGGGCAGCCCCATATTCATCTTGAATTTGTTTAAGCACTTCCGGTAAATTAGCTAATGTCGGTGTACCATGTGCCGTAGTATAGAGCGCGGCAAACACCGTGCCCCAGGTATTACAAAGGTCCACCGGAGGAACCATGCCAATCGGCAAACACATCGTCAATATTCTATGTTTATCCTGAGGTCCCTTATGGGGAAACACTGCTTCCAGCGTATACATTTTTTGCGCCAGCCAAAATGGAGTTTCCTCACGTTTAGCCGGTACCTTACCCATAACTGAGTGTACAGTGGCCGGATTGATACCCGGAACCACCGCCTGTGGGTGCGCCGGAGCGGCACGCGCTGCGTTTGTATTCAGTGTCTGCATTACAAACTGAACTAATCGTCTATATGTAGCTGTTAAGTCTGTATATAAACGACGAACTTCAACCACTGTCAATTGAGCAGCCGCAGGATGAGGTGTATATATAGCCAATAAAGGCCAGGTAGGACCATCATTATTCAGTGGACCTAACCTAACTTGTGCTACTGTGTGTGGGAGGGTGCCATCAAGCCAATTATGGTGTTCTTGATAAGTTAAAGGTATCTCTAAGTATGCGTAAGCCCTGTATTGTCCAGGGACATTCGCAACAGTATATTCGTGAAAAGTGTTTGTACCCCCATCAACTGCTGGAAATACGACCCAAGAATAAAAAAGTTCTGCTCTATAGGCTGCATGGGCGTCCACCACAAAAGTGACCGGACCCCCCTGGACCGTCAGTCCATGTGCTATCAGATGTACTGTGAGCGGGTGACGCATATTGATTGCTATATTCACTACATTAGTATTCGCCATTTGTAAAAAATAGCTCTAGGTCAGAGAAGGCACATCAGTGTTTTTCCTTTTAAAGTTCAAGCTTGAACAACCAACCACTAAGTAATAGGATGTACCTATCCCGTGGTGGTGGAAACCCTCAGCACCACGGACGTCTCAGCTTACGGAACCGAGGAGTCAAAATATATATGAGACCGAGAGAGTCAGTCGGACCGAAATATTAGAGCCAGACCAATCGTTGGCGGCACCATGTCACGTGGGCTCTCACCATCCTAAATGAGAACACTGGATTTCTAGGCAGCAGGATCGATAACGGTGTGGGGGACTGAGTCTGACCCACGTGTAAGGAACTCTGTCACCCTAAATCCGGTTTTGCTCCGGCTAACTAGCAGTGCCTCATTTCTCCTACGGGGAAGAGATGATTGGGCAGCCGAGCGCATGACATCTTTGGAACTTCTCAGGGAAGTCATGGTCACTCAGATCCAAACCAACTCTCTCATTTACAATATGATCTCATATACAAATGACAAAGACAGTATAAGTTTTATATAATGATTTAATAAAACGACTGTATTTTAGATAATAAGGCATGAGCCGCAATAACCAGAACCATACAACCCAGTAGGATTGAAATAGTTACCAGGAGAGTAAAACATAAGAACAAAGCGATCATCGTATATAATAGTTTCTACTCTCCCTCTGCTTGTTCTAGTTCGAGCACAGCATGTTAAGCTTCTAGCTTGCCTGTCTGTATCACTGGGGAGACATCAGCCCTCATACCTGAGCAAAGGCCTGTGATCTTGGTTCAGCATCTGCAACGAGGCAGTCAGCGTCTAGTTGTGGTTCCCTGGTCGGAATCTCCCTCCTGCGTATATTGGGACAAGGAAGTGATTTTATAACTAACATGTCAGTGTGATCACAAAGGGGCATATTTATACTCTCTTTGCGCCGAATGTGTGTCAAAAATTTTGACGCACAATCGGCGCAAACACTGCCCCATATTTATACTTTGACGTCCGACCCCGCGGGCGTCAAAGTTCCACCATGTGCGTCATTTTTTAGAAGGGGGAACCAGCCTTGCATTAATTATATGCAAGGTAGGCGTTCCCTTCCAAAAAATGACTTTAAGGCCTGTGCCCCATATTTATACTGTGACGTCATTTTGATGCACAGAAGGGGGCAGGCCTTAAAAAACGGCGCCCAGCCTGATGGGTGCCGTTTTTTAACGCCTGGGTCAGGCGTTAAGGGACCTGTGGGCTCAGAAGGAGCCCAGAGGTGCCCTCCCATGCCCCCAGGGACACCCCCTGCCACCCTTGCCCACCCCAGGAGGACACCCAAGGATGGAGGGACCCATCCCAGGGAAGTTAAGGTAAGTTCCGGTAAGTATTTTTTTCGTATTTTTTTTGTGGCATAGGGGGGCCTGATTTGTGCCCCCCTACATGCCACTATGCCCAATGGCCATGCCCCTGGGCATGGCCATTGGGCAAGGGGGCATGACTCCTGTCTTTGCTAAGACAGGAGTAATTTCAATGGGGGTTGGGCGTCAAAAAAAATGGCGCAAATCGGGTTGAGACCAAACTTTTGCCTCAGACCTGACTTGCCCCATTTTTTGACGCCCAAGCTCCATTTTCCCCTACGCCGGCGCTGCCTGGTGTGAGTCATTTTTTTTTACGCACACCAGTCAGCTGCGCCGGCTAACATCATTCAATAAATAAGGCGCCCGCATGGCGCTTTGGAATGGCCTTAGCCGGCGTTAAAATGTTTGACGCACAACTGCGTTGGCGCAGTTGTGCGTCAAAAAGTATAAATATGGGCCAAAATGTCCCTACGCAGGAATGCCAAGTCTAAACTCCTACCACGTCTATCGGCAATGTACCAGACTGTATCCTTGACTGAAGCACAGAGTGAATGTGTTATGGAGAACTCCAGTGCTGAAATAGGCAAAACAGTGTGATATGAATAAAAAACAAAACCGTAGAACTGGCTATCTGAAAAATAACAGTACGAAGCCTAATAAAAAGCATTTAGGGCAAAGTGCACAGAGGCTCAAAGCTGCCAGCAAATGAATAAAATACATTCAGGGCAAAGCGCACAAAGGCCTAAAGCCTGAAGCTAACGCGCAAAGGATACGTAAAACCAACCACACTACACACCAACCTGGCCCATCAGGGACCTCTGGACAGCTGGTTACCCCGGCCCAGTCACACACCACCACAGAGCCTCCCCCATCTGGAAACACCACCACAGCACCCACCCAGCGTACCCACACCTCTGTCCCCAGGACACATCAATCAGCAGTGTGTCCACCACTACAGGAATCAGAGGGCACCCCCCATACCCAAGACAACCAGGGACCTGGGGTCAGTGACAGTGGGCACACGGTTCAGGAGACAGAGGCGCAGGACAGCAGGGGATCTGGGAGGACTGCTGTGTGCCAGGGGGAAGACAGACCCAGGGAAAAACTCTCCAGGAGGCACTCACTGAGCTCCTGGGAGCATACCAACATTTCCAGGATAAGCTGGGCTAGATCCTGGACAACGTGAAGTAGAATAGGCGGCTGCAGGAGGGACAGTACCAGGGGATCAGGGAGGACTTGCATGCTCTTAACACCACCCTGGTCTCCACTGCAGGGGTGCTGGCAGACATGGCCAATATTATGAGGGAGGCAGCCTCACAACAGCAGGCCCCTGCCACTAGCCAGACAATTGAACAACCTTCCACCTCTGCTGCCGCTAGTGGACAGGAGGCCCCGCCACAGGACCAACAGGCCACCAGCACCCCTCCCCCTGCAGAAGGTGAACCACCCCGCAAGCATTCCTTGTGATCCAGGCAGAAGCTAAAGACTATTGCCAAGACACCCGCCAGGAAATATGACTCTCCTGATTGTCACCCTTGTGTCCCACTCTGTCACTCAATCCACCTTGAACTGCCATTGCTCCACTTCCTTGCCCACTTGGACAAGGACCCTGTGCTACAAATAGACTGGAACTATACCCTGGACTTTCCTCCATCATCACCCCAGCCATTGCACTTCCCCCTTTTCTTCTTAGCACTGCAAAAAACACACTTTGAAAAAACACAAATATGGAGTATGTCAAATGATTTCAGTACGTATGCGTTTAACAAGGTTCAAACATTGCAATTTAACTGTACAGTAATGTGCACATAGGATAGACCTGTAGTTGGCAGCAGTGATCACACCAGGAGCGATAGTGGGGCACCAACATTTGCAAAATGAGTTGCCAAATGGTACAGTGAGTGGGCATAGAAGTGGAAAATCACAGCCTGCCAGTGACAATCTCAAACAATAAAATGGCAATGAAATGTGAAGTACCACTGTCTTACCTGTGTGTCATTGGAAATATTGGCAAATCACTGCAGTTCTGTTGTCCTCATCCTCATCCTCTGCCTCCTCATCTTCACTGTCCACAGGGACCACATTGGTCAAATGCAACAAACCAATGCATTTCTGGAGAGCATTCACACTGGCTTGGCGGCCGAACAGAGATCAAGCCAGGCTCTGGCCTCCTCTCTGATGGCAGCCATTGTCCCTGTTTCCACCCTCCAACTTCCTCTACCCAATCCCATTCTCCTCAACCCCAACATATCCCAAGCACACAGGCAGACTAGCATGCACACAAGACAACACACAAGAGTGGTTCAGGCAAACACAAACACCACACTTCATCCCACAAACACTCATACAAACACCATCCAGCTGCAGACATAACAACATCCACTGCCTTCACTGTGTCCCCCTCCTCCTCCATCTCCCTCCCATTTGCATCTACACACACACCTGCATGCACTACATCCTCAGCCATTACCGCCATTACCAGCACACCTATCAGAACACACAACTCACTGGCAGACCACCCCAACAGCCATGCACATGTCCCCTGTGTCCTCTCCCACTGTGTCTGTGCCCACCTCCCAAGGTACACAAACACAAACACTTAGACACCCAACAGCCATCCACCTCACAACAGCATCCAGCCCATGCACCTACACCCTAAATCAGCAGACAGACACCTCCCACAACCATTCCCTCTTCCTCCACTCCCAAACCTTCTCCCTCTTCCCACCCTAATGTCCCTAAGCAGCTTTTCCTGTCCACCATTGACCTCTTTCCCACTCCCCCCGTCCTTCACATCTGGCCAGGGTGTGTAGAACCCAGGCAAGCAGCTCAGCCACCCAGTCCACGGGCCCAGTAGTGTCCACGGCAACTCATGGTGGTAAAGGATCCAGGCCACCAACCACCAGCAATTAAAGGGTACCTGCCCCAAGTGCTGCCAGAAAGGGCAAGGAGCCATCCCAGCTGCTGCCAGGAAGGGCAAGGAGCCATCTCCAGCTGCTGGCAGGAAGGGCAAGGAGCCATCCCCAGCTCCTGCCAGAAAGGGTAAGGGGCCTGCACCAGCTTCTGCCTTGAAGAGCAAGGAGCCATCCCCAGCTGCTGCCAGGATGGCCATCCAAGGCTGCAGGGGATGGGCTGGAGCTTCTCCCCACTAACGCCACCACCAGCCACCACCAGCAGCAGCAGCACCACTGCCACCACCGAGCAGCCATCCGAGGCTGCAGGGGATGGGCTGGAGCTTCACTCCACAACCACCACCAGCATCACCAGCAGAGCCACTGCTACCACTGAGCAACTGTCACCGCCTGCGGACATTCATTAGACCTGCATCCAGGGGCTGTTGTGCAGACTGCTACCTGCAAATCCTGTGGGTATGACACCCAGCTGAGAGACTGTGACCTTGCACTCCCCAGGATCAGAAGCACAGGGCACAATGCCCCCTCTAGAACCAGTTGGTATGGCACCCACTCACCCCATCCTCCCCAGGATCAGAAGCACAGGGCACGATGCCCCCTCCAGAACCAGTGGGTATGGCACCCACTCACCCCATCCTCCCCAGGATGAAGATCACAGGGCAGAATGCCCCCTCCAGAACTAGAGGGTATGGCACCCACTCACCCCATCCTCCCCAGGATCAGAAGCACAGGGCACGATACCCCATCCAGAACCATTGGGTATGGCACCCACTCACCTCATCCTCCCCAGGATGAAGTTCACAGGGCACGATGCCCCCTCCAGAACCAGTGGGAAAGACACCCACTCCAGAGACTGTGGCCTTGCCCTCCCCAGGACAAAGAGCAATGGGCATGTTGCCCCCTCCGGGACCAGTGGTGTTGTTCCATCTGCCGGCTGAGGTGCCCCACCTGTTCCCCGTCCCCCTGAGGTACCTACCTATTTTCGAACTGATGCCCCTGCAGTGTTCTCTCTGTGTTGTTACAGGAGACAAGTGGGGCCTTGGACTTTGTGATGTGGCCCTGTGGCCCACGCAGGTTGAGGACTGGGCTGTGCCCCTTGATTTGTACATATGTTTATAAATTTAGAATTGATGTTCGTATTTTTGATGTATTTATATTATTACACTCACTCTCACCTATTGGTGTTGTGCTTGCATTATTCCTGAGGGGTACGGGGTAAATAGGTTTTCTTGTGCATCTGATTGTGTGTATGGTGTTGGGGGGGTGTGTTATGCGTGTGTGTGTCACTCTCTTTTTCCTCCCCACCTCCCCTGTGTGCTAGGCGGCTGTACTCACTGTGGTCATCTTCACAGGCATTGGTGTTCGTGGTGGAGCAGGACGTAGAAGATCATTGGGAAGATCTGCAGCATGGGCTCCATGGCAGCGTGGTTCTTCCCTGTGTCTCCAAAGGTGAGTTGTTTCCCTTCTGAGGTCTGTTTTCAGCAGGCTTTTGATGTAGTTGTTACTGCCCCGGAAAAGGTGGCGGATTGCATGGTCTCAATACTGTGGGCTGCAAGTCGGTGTGGTAAAGTGGCTGTCTATCTGTGCTCTTTCTGCCATGGTCATAATTTGGTTGTAATTACCGCCGGCCTGTTGGCGGTGTTACCGCCACTTTATCACCGACCGCCAGGGTTGTTATGAGGGCCAATATGTGTATGGATGGATGTACCATTATATGCGCAGGTTGATTACCTGCCTGAGGAGGAGGAGGAGGAGGATGGTGGAGAACAAAATGAGGGGGAAGACCACAACACGGCTGCTGGGATACGGCGCAGACTGCACATTGTACAGAACTTCTTCACATAATAATCAAGTAACTCACCTTGTAAATTTTGTCAATAAACTCCTCACTTATTCACATAATCCGGCTTTGGTGTCTTCAATCTCTTAAACATATAATTTAGGATTATGAGTCTAACCTCAGGGAGCATTACACAAATACTAATCTGAAATGTATTGTAGCAACAGCACATGTGAAGCGTAAGAATGAACTGCTACCATCACACACATCACAATTAGCCTTATCACTTGAATGTGACTGAACTGAAGGACACAGTTTATGGACCACAACATATTAATTACATCCACGTTGCCAACTTGTATTACAGTAGCTCATCACACACAACAACAACATGTCCAAAAATGAGCTAAATAAGGGGCCCACACATGAGGCAGTGGATGTCAAAATATGGTGAGACTCTAGTGTTTGAACAGACCACTAACACAACTCAGTGTGAGAGTTGCAATGGCTGCATGGAACATGTGTGACAATGTGGGGACATCATTGGTGACAATGCTCAACACGATTAGCTCAGGTATGGCAAGCAATGGGAAAAATGGAGCCTGCGCAGTACATTCCTGGAAATCACTCCTGCCACTGCCATGGGGCCCAATCCTGTCACAGGGTACCCATGACCTCACACTTTGCACGGACATGTCTATGGAATGCACATCAGAATGGATGAGAACATATGCAGCTAGGGCTGCAGGTCCACCACAAAGTAATTTGAATTACAATGCAACTGTCTATTGTGTTCAATACATGATATGGTTGGAATGTAGGCAGAGTGTGTCAATCACAGTATATACCAAACATTTACACATGTCGGACATATGTGTAGTCAACACACAAGTCATCCATATACTCAAGATCAACATGTGGAGACATTTGTAGGGTAACATTTGCCAGATTGCATTCATTAGCCATCATCCACAATGTCTGGGCTGTGTATGTTGTCTGAAAAGTGAGGCTCTGTAAGACAACTACAAACAGCACATAAGTGAAAACAATTCACAATCACATGCCATGACCTTTGCATAGTACTGCCTGCCATACATATGTGGATACACTGTTGTCACACATACATACATATGCATGACGTGTATGCATTTGCATGCTGTAGATTCTGTAACACACACATTGGTGTAACAGACCAATCACACATAAACCACATTGTACAATGGACTACCACATGTGGCCATACACAAAATGCCATACTGCAGCCCAGCACATTCAGTTTGTATGTTGATAAAGGGTGCATCCACTAACAAATGAAAAAAGAACGCAGTAAGCAATACAGTAAAAAAAAAAAGACACGAATGTGTCGAAAATATTTGCAAACGCAAAGTACATGACCCGTGGGCCCTCAGCGTGACTTCCACCTTTACACTCATCGCAATGATAATTTACTGTTAAATAGACGCATAAAAGTAATGCTTCAATATAAATGGATGCACATAAGTAATGCAGCAGAAATACTCATGCAAATATCAGATGCGTCACAAAAATACACGCATAACAGAAAACGTGATGGAAGGGCACAGGAAGTGATGTAATACGATATCCTGTTTACTTTCTCTTTAAAGTCTGTGTCTCTTTTGACTGTGTGGTTGTGTCTTGGAGCTGGTGATGTCTTCTTGCTCTCTTTTGTATCTTGTGGTGTCCCTCCTGCTGCGTTTTCTGTTGTATTTGATTGTTATTTGTCCCAGTGTCTGTGAATTTGTAGGTCTACTGTATTTTATCTTGTACTTGTGCTGTGGGGTGTCTGGGTTAGTTCTATAGGTGGGTTAGTTGGGTTAGAGATTTTTGGGGTGTTCAGTTTCCTTTCCTTATTTCAGTTTATAACTACTACATATTACTTTTTTCAACCTGTACCCCAGTGCAATGTCTGGCAGGGGGAGGCAGACCAGAATGGGGAGGAGGAGTTGGGAGGCTTCATTTGGCTGGTAGCCCACTATCTCCCATTGATGCTAGAGATGGGTGGCCGTGTGATGATCCAGGGCTACCGTACGGAGGCGAGGTGGCTGCAGTGGGGCAAGGTGCTCCAACACCAGAAGAGGGTGTACCACAGCAGCTGCATTGACCACCAGCTCAAGCATCGCTGGGCTGATCTGGTGGCCAGAGAGCAGTATCTTCTGGACCATCTTGGTGTGGTGACTGGTGGCCCTGTTGGTGAGTACCCCATTGGCAAACTAACTACTGTTGACTGCACTTGAATGACAGTAGAAGATGTGTTGGCACGCTGCATGCAATGCTTGTGGACAGGTTATATGCAACCATAATGAAGTTTCACTGTGCCAATATAGACATGGGCTTCACATATCCTATCATTTTACCAATGCAAGTCAGATGTTAGGTGAGTCATGCACATCCATGACTAAGTCACACATTTCAGGGGCCATGGCAACATCTGTGCCCGAGCATTGTGTCATGTATGATGAGTCAAGACACTGCCAGCATACCATATCTAAGTGGATTGTGGTAACAAAGTACGAAAATCCATGTATGGTGCAACAATGTCAGATTTTCACATACATTATCCCTGCGATTATGTTTAAAAAGGGGACATACCCGCCTTAGGGGGCAGTGGCAATGGGGCATTTGATGCCAACACCCAACTGTGACACATCAGTCATGGATTACTCAAGGCATGAAAAATTGCAGACTAACTATTTAGCCGCTTGGCGCCCACAAAGTGCCTCTGTGTGCCTTGCAGGACAAGCCAGAATACCTCAGTCATTTGTTTTGAAGAGCACAAAGGTAGTGTCATTTATCTGTAACCGAACTGCCCCTCATTCCATGGAGTTCCATCTTCTACAGATTGGCCACAAATGGTTGTCGCAGGGTGTAGCACTACATGAGTCTCAGGGGCAGTGTAAGGGTGCAGATGTATGGCTCTCATTCACCTGAGTGTCAGTCTCATTGTGAGTTTGCAGTGGTGTGTCTTTTGCACTGTCCACAACCTGGATAATTACCTCACTCCTCTGAAATAGTACATACTGCCATATGTTGTCCACTCGTAGTGACAGTGATGTGATACTAACCATGGTTTTCCATCCATATATTTCAGGTGGATGGTGACACAGTGACACATTTAAGTGGTTCCCCATGCATGTGCAGAGAGTCCTATCTTGTGAGGCTTCTGGAGCTCAATGGTCAGCATTGTGTAAACAAGGTGATGACAAGCCATATGTAGCGCCATATGTGACATAGATGTGCACCTTTGTGTATGTAAAAGCACTGGAACACACCGTCATTCCCACAACACAGTGATGCACCATTTTGTAGACAAATTGGTGCATCCCTGTATTCTAATGTACATGTAGTTTTGGGTGGCTAATTGTCCCCCAGCATGGTGCCACTAATTTTGTACTCCACTTACGTAACACTTAAATGGAATGTAATAGGCGTGCATGCAGGTCAAGTCCAATCATGTGCTGAAATGGTTATGGGTGTGTAAGGAATGGTATTGGCTGATCAGGTATTTTGGATGTCTACACCTGGACACATGAATGTAGAAGTGATGGACCTATGGATAACAATTATTTTTTGTCATCATCTAACATATGGTTCACTCCCTGACTCCATGTATGAGTGGGCATGCATTAGTGGATGACCTGGACATTTGAGATGTTGATCTGCATGGCCATACTCCCTGAGGCACAGTGAGTGGGAACAACAAATTTGTAGGCAGATGTGATGCTCACAGTGTAGGTGACAGTCACTTTGATCAGGCTTGCATGTGTACCCATCAACACTGAACCCTTATGGTTACCAGCAGCATCCCATACTCCCAATAACAGATTTGACACAAATGAATAGGAATAGTGGCCCTGATCAATGTGAATTTGACGCTGCCTTAGCATTGTCACACATGGTACAAAATCTAAGCAGATCTAATTTTGTCTGTTTCCTAATCTTATTGTGGGTGGCTATGGTGTTAAGGAAATGGTGCTAAGGCAGCGTTGTTATTTCATCCACCAGGACCTTTGTATCATCCGGAATGTGAATAGGAGTGCATGTGCAAATCAGTGTAGATAGTAAGCTAATGTACTGTACATACTCCACACAATGCTGACACTGATGGTTTGCCTGTCTCATTTTAACAGCTGCCATCATGGATAACAACCAACTCCGTACCTTTCAGAAGAGGGCAGTGCGCTAAAGGAACATATTGGTCCAGGGAGGACCTGGTCTGGCAGTTCAGGCTGGACTGTTCCCATGGGGAACATGGTCAAGACTGATTTGCATATGACTTGGTCCAAACTGGAATGGCATAGTGAGCAAAAAAACTGATGGATTAAACCCAGATCTGTGACTGGGGGTGAATGTTTGATTTGTTCAACATTCCGTCCACCAACTGTTCTTTTTGCGTTTGTCGCCCCAAGTGGGAAGGGCATGCCCAGACGTGGGTCCCGTGCTCACTATGCCACCAGATTCAAGCTAGCCTGGCTGAAAAGGGGTGCTACCCCGAAACTGGTCCCAGGATGCTTGTTTCTGGTCTAGGGAGGACCTGGTCTGGTAGTTCGGGCTGGACTGTTCCCATGGGGAACAGGGTCAAAACTGATTTGCATATGACTGGGTCCAAACTGGAATGGCATGGTGGGCAAAAAAACTGATGGATTAAACCCAGATCTGTGACTGGGGTGAATGTTTGATTTGTTCTACATTCCGTCCATCAACTGTTCTTTTTGTGTTTGTTGCATTTTAACAGCTGCCAACCTGGATAACGACCAACTCCGTGCCTTTCAGAAGAGGGCAGTGCGCTAAAGGTACATATTGGCAGTGAAATCTGGGTTCAGCAGGATGGCACGCCGCTATCGCTCAGAGCCATCCACTAATGAGCGGTGGGCATCCAGCCAAGGGGTACACACGCTCCCCAGGCAGGCTGAACCAAGCACCACAGCTGTGCAGGGGCCCACAGCAACCAACATAAATATTTTTACAGCTGCTGCACCCTCTAGGACCATCTCAGATCCAACCACACCTGCTGCCATGGGCATGAGTGCCATCACTGATTTACAGAGGGATGTACAACAGGTCCTCCAAAAGTTGGACTCCATTGAAAAGGAGGTGGCAAAGAATACAAAGGCCCCCAAGAACATTAAGAAAAGACTGAAAAGGGCCAACCTCCGAATGGCATTATGTTACTCCTCCCAAGTTCACTCCCCTGCCTCCTCTTTTTTCTAGTTTTTTTGTGGGCATTAGGGGGTTAGTTGTAGGTTAGAATAGGTTAGTGGGTTAGTTAGGATAAGTAGGTTTGTGGCTGGGTTTTCTACTTTTTATGTTTCACTCTGTGGGTGGGTGGGTGTGATAGGGCTTTTATGTGTTTATAAATAAATATATATTTATATGTATGTATGTATATCTATCTATCTATCTATCTATCTATATATATATATACCCAAAAAATATATATTTGTTTAGTCATAGTTAGGTGTGCGGGGCGATTGTTTAGAGTGGTCGTTAAATGTGTTAGGTAAGGGTAGCATGGAGTAGTTAGGGTCCGTGGTGGGTTATGTATGGTTAGGATATTTTAGATTAGGATAGGTGGTAATAACTTTTTTAAATTCATTTCATGAACATAATAAATAATATTGGGTACTCCCTCACTTCATGTGTCATATGCTTGGGTCTCAGGGTCTTCCCATGGGTATACAGTGAAAATTGTGTGTTGTCCTGGGGACTCCATCCTGCATCCAAATCCCTCTCTTGACATGTTCAACACCTCCTTATGTCTGAGCTATCACATTGGCAGCTACAACACATCTATTTACCTGTGCACCTGCCATCCATTGTACCCACCACCCAAGTTGACTATGTTGACCATGTATAGGACAGGAGAGGTGTGGGAATTCAGCTGACATTGTATGGGTTTTGTTTTAGAATGTTGGGCACTGTGGGACATTTTACAACAGCCTACTTGTCATCCCTATCCTGCTAAACTGATCAGTGGCAATAATAGATGAGTTTGAGTCCCTCTGTTTCACACCAATGTGTTCTACTGGTACTCCCGGCTGACGATATTGCCCGATTACTGTTTCACACCCATTTCTGCAGAATGTAGTGGGTGTAGCATACATGTGTTCAACATGTATCACATATTCAGTGAATTGCTCATAGGGGATGAGGCCAACAGTGACGTACAATGTGCACAGATATGTGCCCACATATTCATGCACTCTTGTACTGACACTCTGTGACCTGAGACATGTTACACCATCACAAATACTAGGCATAGTAAAAATGTCACAACACACATAAACATGCTGGTTGTGTAGGTGGTGTTTATTAACAAGTGTAACAGTGCTAAATATATCCAATGTCCAGGTCTGTGAAGACATTCGTGGATCCATCCAATAGGGACACACCACAGGCCCACGGTTGAGGGACACGTCATGGGACATGTTTGGGTAAAGTGTCTTTCAGTGCAGGAGAACATAAATTGCCAATTGAAAAGTTAGCGACAATAGCAGTCCATAGCAGAAAGGTCAAAAGTGTGTTGAGGAAGAGTGCATATCTGTAACAGTGCTAACACTGGCATGATGTCAAGCAAAGGAGTAAGGAAAACACTGCCCATGTGGCATGGGCTGGTGCTAGCAGGAACTCCTACCGCTGAACATGATCTGTTCCACATCTTCATCCTCCGATGTGTGTGGTGCCTCCTCTACCCTTGATGGTGGTAGTGGGGAGGTAGAGGGGACCACACACACCTCAGTGGTTGCAGATGTGGAGTCCCAATTCCCAGCAGCTGCCATCTGTGGCACTACATATAGCATCTCTGCAGCAAGGAGAAGCTGCTGGTTTTTAAGTATAGCTGCAACATCCCTGTGGTAGGCAGCCATGTCTGCCCTGAGGGAGACCATGTGCATGGAGTCCTTTTTGTCCTTCAGACACTCCTGAACTCCACGCATTGGGGAGTGTGTGCGTCGATTGGCTGCAGTCTGTTCTGTTGCCGTGACCATGCACGTCCGCATACCCTCAAGGCTGGCTGCCATTGCTTGCATCCCCACCTGCACCTGATTGGTCAGCTCCCGCTGGACTCCTACCACTGTCCGCTCAAAGCTGGTGTCTGGGTCCTCAGAGTCCTCTGCTGTGTCGGTGCTGGCAGGTCGTACTATTGGGGTGCTAAGTGGAGCCTGTGGGATGTCTGCTACTTCAGTACTCCTCTTTGTGACTGGAGGTGGAGTCTGCAGGTTTACAAGGACTTCTTGGAGGGTCTCTTGGCTGATATTTGCCAGCTGGTCATCCAGGTCATCAGGGAACACCAGGACAGGCAGATCCGCAGGAGAGACATCATCCTCTGCAATTAGATGGTGTAAAAACAGTCTATCTGTTTTTTGGCAGTTGACAAGTCACGTCACAGACTTGATATTAGAGGTTCATTGTCATACTAGGCCCATGTTGATGTAAATGTGGTGCAGCACGGTGCTGTGCAAAAATAATCAGCGCCACACCTCATCACTTTGGTAATATAAGAATGCACCATATGTAAGTGAATACGGGGCACCCCTGTGTTGTCCCCCACGCTTGTGTAAGATTCAGCTGCCAGCGTCATCGCAGGCATCCTTGCACCATCATGAAAGGATGTATGCATTGAGGGGTGTGACTGTTTATGTGCATGAAGGTGTCCCTTCTTGCACATTAAGAATCACTAAAGGCGCTTTGGAACTTCTGTGTGAGCTAAAGAATAGAGCACATACAGAAGAGACAGATCATCATGTACATATGAATGTTTATGTGCATGAAGGAACACCTTCATGCTCATAAACAATCATTTCTGGCATTTTGCTCTTTGCAGAATGCAGCACACATTGGAAAAGCAGAAAAGAAGGAGGTATAAATGTATTCCTCTTCTTTGCACCCTGCTAATGCCACCCCTGGGGCTGGCGTTAGAGTTTTGTCCCTACCTCAAGTTAACAATATTCCATTTATCTGAGGCAGCATCAAAATTTAATGTGTGTTGCTGTGGCACGCCCACAGCAACACCCACTGCACCACTTTCCACGCACAGTCATGATCAGGAGGGTACGTATTGACAAGTTGACATAATGCCACAAAAAGTGGCTTAACGCTACCCTTGTCAATACAGCGCAGTGATTAGCACCACAGGAGCACTACTGAAAGTGACGTTCCTGTGGCGCTAGAGGCCTGTGATGAGCGCATTAGTTCCTAAGGATTGGTCCAGTACATCATAGCTGCGGTCTACAGCCCTATGCCCCACCTGCATGTCACTTTAATGGAAGCACAGTTGCCACTATTGGCTACGTCATAGCTTCTAAGTGTTTTGTCTATCCTTATTGTGTCTTGACGCCCTCTTATCTTGTCCTACCCTCCCTTTGCATCCATTTGCATGCTGAGGTCTTGCAATGTGTGGTGCTGTGCTCATGCCACAGCACACACATGGCAATTTTCACCTGTCACAGTCTTACATGTTTCACATACACCCATGCTGTGCTGAGACCTTGCACCACCCCTGGGATGGCATTGTCAGGACACTGTGCTCTTGTAGCCATTGATGTCTCATGTTGTCATTTGTGTTTGTGTGCTACTTTGCATAACACTCATGGACCTGGCAGAGTACTGTTTCAACTCCTGTCTACCTTACTAAACACCTATGTCCTCCCCCCCAATGCTGCCCTCCTTGCACGATGATACATGAGTGCAGCATGGTGACACTATAGCTCATGTGACAAAATCACAGGGTTGAACCCACGGATGGGCAGTATGAGTATGAAGTTTCTGCTGTGTACATCATTCTGTATGTGACAGTGCCTGATGGTAAATGTGTCTATGGACATAGCCAATTCACAGGAGTTGTACTTAGGTCAGGGCCTGAGGCAAGTTCATATTTAATTTGCATCAGTCAAAGGGGCACCTGACTGCCACTGTGTAATTGATCACCCCCTACAGCCCAGGTGTTAGTGGCAACTGTTGTCAATGTGTAATGCCCGTGGACCAATGGCCTGGACATGGCAGGTTACCAGCAGCTTACAGACTGGCTATGGCATCTGTCCTGTGACACCATACTAGTGATACATTTAACACTACCCTCCAGGTATGTTTCCACGTTTCCTTCAGCCTTTGCATGGGGGTGAACCCTCATGAAATGATTGTTGGTGAAGTTGTGTGGTGTGCCCCTGGGTGCCCCTGCACAGCCCATGCACTTGGTATGGGCAGTGCAGGGTGCCCCATACCTTGGCCCTTTGCCCTTTCCACTGCCTGATTTGCAGGGCTGAGGGCAGCGTGTCGTGTTGCACCCAATGCAGGCCACAAGTGGCACTGACTCTATTTGATCCGTCAACGTATGACTCATACTGACGAGTGCAATGGGTACACTGCACTGGCAGTCTTACCAACACCAGGCTTGCCCATGCACCAACCCCTGCCCTTTGATGTGGAATTAACCGCCATTATGTGACAGCCATACCTCATGTGTTGTAAGTGTGTGTTTATTTCCCCATTCCCATGTGTCTGACATGGTTGTGTCAAAATAGTTGTTGGCTCAGCCTGTGACTGTTGTGATCTACTGTTTGCTATCTGTCATACATATTTTCTGTAGTGGCACATTTCAGTTCAGCATCAATATGTGTGGCTGAACACAACTTCAGTTTAGTTGGTTTGGGTAGTGGCATGTTACCAATGATACCAGTCCAGCCTGCTATTCCCCCAGCACTTGTTGAGTTAATTGTTCCAATGCACCCAGGGGACACCCTGGCTGTGTGATGTAGGGATGGCTGCCTCATGTGGATGTGTTGCCTAAGTGTGATGTGGTAGTGCTATTGGCACATGCCTGGATATGTTAGGACAGTTGCAATGACTTGTGTGCTGTGAGATGCAGCACAAAGGCGTTTGGGCAATGAGGCAAGGCAGTTGCAAAGTGTTACTGCAAGGGACACCACTATGAAGTAACCCCAGGAATTATGTTGACTGACTACCTGGTCTCTGAGGTCTTGGTCGTGTTAGTGGTGCTGATGTGACTACATGCAAGGGATATTGTGATGTCACAACCAGTGGCCTAGATTATACATGCTATTCATCCCATGTGCTGCATTTGTACAAGTAGGTGTTTACGCCTGGTGTTCTTAATATGTTCAGGTTGTGTATGTGTGAATGGTGCATGGCACTCCCAAGGCGTAGGTACATGTGTAGCTTACGTAGGCATGGTGCAACTTGCTTAATGTGCATTGTATCCCTCTGAGCTCCTTTGACATGCACTGTGTGAGTCCTATGTGCCTCCCACTTCTTGCACTTGACATTTAAGCATATAGGGCCAGATGTAGCAAAGTTGGGAATTGCGACTCGCAAATTGCAAGTCGCAATTTCCAATGCAGAACGGTGTCTCAGACACCGTCTGCGACTCGCTATGGGGTCGCAATGACCCACCTCATTAATATTCATGAGGTGTGTCGCAAATTGCGGCCCCATAGCGAGTCTAGGCACTCGCAAACATGGAGGCCTGCTGTAGTCAGCAGACCTCCATGTTCGTGACTGCTTTTAAATAAAGCAGTTTTTTTTTTTAAGTGTAGCCCGTTTTCCTTAAAGGAAAACGAGCTGCCCCTAAAAAAAAATCCGAAACCTTTAGTTTCGTTTTTTTTTCAGGGCAGGTAGTGGTCCCTTGGACCACTACCTACCCTGAAAATATATTTGTGGGTCCATTCACAAAGTGGAAGGGGTCCCATGGGGACCCCTTCCAATTTGTGAGTGGGTTACCATCCACTTGAAGTGGATGGTAACTGCGACACCATTTGCGACCGCATATGCGGTCGCAAATGGTATTGCATACCACTCCGAATTGCAAATAGGAAGGGAACACCCCTTCCTATTTGCGATTCTGAAATGCATATTGCGAGTCGGTACCGACTCGCAATATGCATTTCTGCATAGGGAAACGCGATTAGCGAGTCGCAAACGGCAATTTTTGCTGTTTGCGAGTCGCTATCCGTTTCCTGCATCTGGCCCATAGTTCCTCCATGCAACTTACTCTGCATTTGTGGTGTTTCCTGGTATTCTGCGCTGTCCTGTCTTTGTATCCCTGTGACTATTTCCTCCGGTATGACCGTTGCAGCCATCTCCTCCATCTCATCCAAGTCCTTTTGCGGTCCTGGACTCCCACCTCCTGTTTGCAGTGCTGCCTTCCTGTTCCGTGCCATTTTTTCCTTGCTTCTTCTCTTGCAGTCATGCCAGTGTTTCTTGCACTCAGTCACAGTTTTCCTGACCTCTGCCACACTGTCAATCTTATCCACAATCTGCTGCCAGATTGCCTCTCTCCTTCCAATTGCCAATTGTGAGGTGACGAAGAGTTGATTTTGATGCTTCGTCACCTCTCTCACCAGCATTTCATGCTCCTCTGCGCTGAAACCACACTTCCTCTTTTTGTTCTCCCTCCTCTGGGTCTTGTCTGTGTACTCCTGGCTGGGTCCTGGTTGAATGGGGTCTCCCTGGGGTCTCTACTGGCTTCTGGGATCCATTTTGGGGCTACTTTGCACTGTTTGCTTCGTTAGCATCTGTTTTTGACACTATTGCGGGCAAAGATGGTGCATTTCCGTTTTGCAATGTGTTTACATGTCGTAAACCGGATTAGAGTCATTTTTCCTCCTTTAACGTAATTTTGCCTTACGACAAGGTGCAATGGTTAACGTGGGAAAATGACTCTAAACATTTTTTAGCGCCACCCAGCGTCAAAGTATAAATTTGATGCCCGAGTGGCGCTAAAAATGTCGCTAGTCAGCGCCAACCTTTTGGACGCAAAAGTGCGTTAGTGCAGTTTTGCATCAAAAAATATAAATCAGGGCCTTAGAGTGACAAAAGCAAACAAAACAGAGGATGGATGGAATGCGGAACAAATCAAACATTCACCCCTAGTCACAGATCTGGGTGCCAGTGCACTACATGGCAGCTTCTTTGCATCTGCACCCGAGTCTATAATACGGTGATTGCTCTGCCATTATTTGTGTGCCAGTGCTCCCTATATTAAAAAAGGCGGCCCTTTCTACATTATCATGGTGCCCCGGGAGTGCGTAAAGCGAGTGCACATGCCCCTTGCTCCCTCATGGCACTTTTCATAACACAGCCCCAGGTGCGATAAATACCGCCTATTATGAGTTCCCCGTCCAAAATCGGGAGAATCGAGAATCTTGGTGCTTTTCGCCCTGAAATCTGCTTGTACTGCTAGCATGTTCTGTCTCGCGTGATCTGTCAATATCGTAGTGTGCAATTTTTGAAGCACTCATAACTCAGAATTCCAATGTGTGTAAGAATTCCAGTGTGTGGACAAAAACACCCCGAACCATTGAAGTTCTATGGGACACTCGTAATTAGCCCGATAACCTTAATGCTTCCATTTTTACCATCTGGGAACAGGCAATCTTGGCAGAGAATGTTTTACAAGTAAAGAGGACATCCACCGAAACGTCCATAAAATAACTGAAGCCATCTTCAAGAGCAGGGCGCCTGCTTCCTTGTACCCTTGTATGGACAACACGATTATTCATATTATGTTTGTTTTATGTGCAGTAGAAACTCCTTTATGTCACAGAAGCAAAGGATTGCTGAAAGCAAAGAATCTGTCAAGCCTAATGAAAATAACTTGCCTTCATTCAAGTGCAAGCATGTTAAGCAGACTAGTGAGCACGATCTGTTGTGACATACAGTTCTGGAATTTAGGTCAAAGGCTGTCATAATGACCCAGATTAGAATAAATAGGAGTTATGTTTTATTTTCTTACCGCATAAATTAAGCTCATGCATACCGCTTTCTATTGCACTAATACTTCTGCCAAACGATGTCAATGTGATCACGGTCTTGGGGGGAAAAAAAGAACACATAAGATATATATGTAAAAGCAAACAGGTCTAAATATACTGGTTTTAAAATAAGGAACTTTGCTTTCACTTTACACTTTGTATTTTTTTATCGAAAATATTCCTTCGTACATTGTGGGTTTTTTGGTGCCGACAGTCATAGGTGCAAATGAGCACTTCACATTTTACATTCCTTCTTGTTTAGACATCGTTTTCTTCCAATTCTTTTTTGTTTCTACTTTTGTTGTATGTAAGAACACATCGCTCCCCTTTGAAAAATGTTTCTTTGAGGAATATTGTTTTAGCGTTTGCAGTCAGAAATAAAGAACAGAAAAACAAGCACTGGCAATGCCAATCTACCTAATCAGTCACTGACGATTTAGGTACTTAGGGCCAGATGTACGTACCTTTTTTCTTGTCGCATGTACATACCCTATTTTGTGATTCGGTAATCTATTTACTGAATTGCAAAGTAGGTTGGTACGGGCAAGATGTATCATGTTATCCAATAGCGATTACCTAATTGCGAGTTTTTGCAAATCGCAATTAAGTAATCGCTATTGGAATGTGTGAAACTCCAGGAGTTTCATATAGAGATTGACAAGGACTCGCAAATGGACCTACCTCATCAATATTCTTGAGGTAGATTGCAATTTGCGAGCCATTGCGAATGGCTACAATCACAGGGATTGTGGTCTGCTGGGCTCAGCAGACCACCATGTCTGTGATTTCTTTTCAATAAAGCAATCTTTTTTTAAAAAAATGCAGCCCATTTTCCTTAAAAGAAAACAGGATGCATTTAAAAAATGAAAAATTAAAAGTTTTCTTTTCATTTTTTAAGAGTAGTCAGTGGTCCGCGGGACCACTGCCTGCTCTTCAAAAACGTTTTTGCATGCATTCACTAAGGGGAATAGATCCCTTGGGATGGGTTACTACCTACTTGAAGTAGGTGGGAACTGCGATTGTTTTGCGACCGCATTCACAGTCGCAAAACAATCAAACATACCTCTGCGATTCGGTATTAGGAAGGGACGCCCTTGACATGCTCCTTCCTAATACCGAATTGGTATGTAGTTGCAAATCGAATTTGCGATTCGGTAACAAGTTACCGAATCGCAAATTGGACTTGTTACATATCAAAACGCATTTTTGCGGGCCGTTTGCGATTGCAAACATGTTTGATACATCTGGCCCTTAGTCACAATTAGGAAGGGGAGCTCCCTTCCTAATTGCAAGTCGCAGTGCGATGTAGGATTGTTTTGTTGCCATGAATGCAGTCACAAATATTTATGAGGTTGGTCATTTGCGACCCTATTGGGAATTGCAAACAGTGTCATTGACACTGTTGTACATCAGGTTTTGCGACTCGCAATTTGCGAGTCGCAAAACCTAATATTTGTACTTGTGGCTCTTAGTCACATATCCTAGATCCAGTTTGACACTCACCCATGCACCCATACACCCACTCGTCCACTCATGGACTTATTCTTGTATTAAACCACTAATCCTCTCACTTACAAACTTAACAAGCACATACAAGAGAAATATAAATAATACAAATAGAAAAAATGAAAGAAAAAGCTGTTAGCTGAAGTTGGTGTGCATGCAATAAAAAGGAATAACAGCAATGAAGATCGTAGAGCCTGTAGGCATACCCCTTGTGCCAAATACCATAAGAAGCACTCTAATTTGTGCAGAAGAATTTTAAATAATGAAAAATGAAAGTAAGTAAACATAGAAATTAATGCGTCTGCCTTAAACGAAAAGCTGTATTTTAAATGGAATGGCAAGCACTAGGCTCTTGCAGTTACACGTTTTAATTTCTGTAGAATGTTTCTTCATGAATAGGTTGTGTTAGTTGATGCGTTAAAACTATATGATTTCACTTAGAAATGCAGAGGCTTAACCATGAATTGTTTTTGTCTTGTAGTAAGTGAATGGTGGAAACCTACATCAACAATCAAAATGTAACTATAGCATTTCTTGTTAGAAGTTAAATATTTAATAGCAATTGTCTTCAGACTGCTTAGATGGCAGAAGCTTTTCTGTTACCACGATGACACTAGTGCCTGATTGGATGAGCTGCTGAGAGATGGCAACAAGTTTAGCGAACTGTTGATATGAGACTATAAAAATGCATGGTCCTGAAGTAGGCTGGAGGGACAGATTATTTCTAATTTCAAGACTCTCTGCAGAGCCCTTTGCAGATCTATCTCAGATTTAATCTGGGAGACTCTTTTTATTTTCCGTGCCTCAATCTGTGTGACTCAGAGACTCTAATGAGTTCTTGCACCTCTCTTTATGTGAAGTTCTGCTTTATAATATGAGATTTTATGTTAAAATCTTCATGCTATCACTTCTCAAAATTAGAGCTCTTTATGGGTTCTGACTAATGCTTTTCTCTCATTCTCCATAGATTATAATAGGGACTTTCCCTTATGGAACAAGCTTAATGCATTTGCTCTGAGATTAATTTTATTCATACTGATGAACATTTGATTGATTTTGTGACTGGCCAATAAAGATATACTTATGAAAGATTTTAAATACAGCTTTGAAGGTCACACCTACTCTCATCATTGACTCCCAAAGACTGAAATTGAAACTGTGACAAATGAATTGATTTTGATGCGCAGTTCTTGATCAATTCTTACTTTCATCCAAGGTCGCCTACCTTGGGTCCAGTAATTTGAGCGGGGATTTTATGTCCTGGATGAGTTGGTAAGATTTACTCCATAAACCCAATATTTATTCAAAGTCCCTGCTACACCAATATTTATCTAAACAAAACAAGACTAAAACGACAAACATCCACAATACACAAGTCAAGTTATCAATTAAAAAGCAAAAAGAGTCTTCAGGTAGTTTTAATCACGCACTAACACTTTTAGCGTGAAAATGTAACTTGGGTGTGTCAAAAATAACCCGCACGGGCGAGTGTGCATCAAAAAGGGCTTGGAATGCGTCAATTTCACTCACGAGCGAGACCTTGCGTCGTTCTCCTTTTGTCGGGTCGGGGCGCGTCGTTTCTTCTCTCTGCAGGAGAGTGATGCGTTGATCCGGTCAGCACTCTTGGGTCCGGGCAGGCCTTGCGTTGTTTTTACACGCCCAGCGGTGTTTGCGTTGGAAATCCAGCCGCACGATGATCCGAAAACCACACAGCGCGAGTGGCGATCTCACCAGCCTCCGTCAGCGATGCTGTGCTTCGTTTCTCCAGCCCTGGACATTGATCTTTGGGATGCGTTGCAGGCGAGCATCGATTTTCAGCCACGAAGCCGGCAGCGCGTCGATTTTTCAGCCGCAGATCAGAGTTGCATCGATCTTTTCCCCGCACGCCGTTCTGTGCGTGGATTTCTCACTCTTGGGCTGCAAGCTTCTCCTTTCAGAGTCCCAGGAACTGGATGGGTACCACTTGGCAGGGTAGGAGTCTCTCCAAAGACTCCAGGAGCTGGCAGAAAGAAGTCTTTGCTGTCCCTGAGATTTCAAACAAAAGGATGCAAGTTCCAAATCCAGCCCTTGGATATCTTCACAGGAAGGAAGGCAACACAAAGTCCAGTCTTTGTCCGCTAGCACTGGCAGAAGCAGCAACTGCAGGATAGCTCCACAAAGCGCAGTCACAGGCAGGGCAGCTCTTCGTCCTCAGCTCTTCAGCTCTTCTCCAGGCAGAGGTTTCCTCTTAGTTTACAGAAGTGTTCTCTAGTCTGTGTTTTTGGGTGCCCTTTTTATACCCATTTTCTCCTTCGAAGTATGGCTACTTCAAAGTAAAGTCTCTCTTGATTGTGAAATCCTGCTTTGCCCAGGCCAGGCCCCAGGCACACTCCAGGGGGTTGGAGACTGCATTGTGTGAGGGCTGGCACAGCCCTTTTAGGTGTGAGTGACCACTCCTCCCCTCCCTCAGGAAGTAACTCTACCATCATTTGATACAACTTTCTTTAAAACAATCGAAACAGTATTACTTATACCCTTACCCACCTACTAAATGCTTTGGGATACACTGTATTTAAAAAATAAAATTTGCTTAAATGATTGAAAGATTAGCATTGCATGAATGATGCAAAAAACATAGGCGTTATACTTATGTTTGTAAAAATTATTCTTACAGAAGTGAAAGTTGTATGGGAAAGGAAGCTAAAGTATCCGATCCTTTCTATATAACAAGACAATGCATTGTCTATTGTTGCAACATTTCAATAATTTCATAACAGTGTTAACAATTGTATCAATCAAATTTATTATTAAAGGTAGCCTAGGGAAAGAGAAGGGGGCAAATCTTCTAGAGAGGATGATCGAGAGAGGCTGAGAGATGACCACTGTGCCCTTTGCCTTGAGCCACTATTTCTTGGCTGCTGCTGCTGTTGGAGCTGAGAGCTACAGGTGACTGGGAAGCATATATGAACTATAGAGGTACTGAGATGAGAGTTTTTGCGAGAGACCATACTGAGTGGATCACAGTAGCTTAAGGAAATAGAATTGAGTGTAGAGAGCATAGTAATAACTGTTCAGAGCTACTAGATACAACTGAGTCATTCATTTTGCTGCAGAGATTGTATTAGGTCTTAGAGAGAGAGTGATATATTTTTTCAGAATAGTATGATAGCTGTAAACACATGAGACAGATAACTATAAGAATCTTGGTTAATGTAACTGACTGACTGTTCTTTTCCAACTTTCCTAGACTAAGAAAGAGTATATGGACAGAGGTACTACGTTTGTGTGATGTAGGTAAATAGAGTAGGGACAGATTGAGGACACTCTTCATGTGCGTTTCTGTCACTTGATATTTTGGTTAATAAAACAATATTAATTCTAAATATTTCAAAACTAATACAACCCTCTTTAATGGCCCTAAGGGAACTCATTGACCAAATAAGTGATTGTTGCTGCAGCATTATGATTTTTTTTTCAGCCACTCTCAGATAAAGATCCATATTGAGGGTCCTGATAAAAGTAAATAAGATAATGAAAAGGAGATGGTGCACCTAGCAGTAATTCTGGTAGAAGAGGAAATTGTTGAGTGCTAAGGAAAAATTAAGCTGCAAAAGATTAAACAGACATTGGAAGGTAGGTAAAAGATAAAGTAATGATTGAAGCCCAACTTCAGTAGGCGGACGAAGAGGAGCCAGTGGTGGTCACAAGTGGCAGCTGCTGAACCGAAAAAGACTTTCAATGGACGTGAGTATTAATATGGCTGCTGTGCCAATGAGTATAAAAAAAATTTATTATTGTTTTCTTGTAATAAGAAAAGAGATTATCAGACTGAGAAGTAGTCTAAGACCCAGGGATAGATAGTAAAATTTTGTCTGCTAAGGTAAAATGTAAATTGTGAGACGTTGTCGATTACACAAGATTAGGGAAACCAATTTTGTTTTGTGTGGATGTACTTAAAGGAATTGGTGATTAAGGAACCTAATGCACAAAGAAGGCTCATTGCTAATTAGGTGATTTCCTGCAGATCGAGAACTCACTTGAATGAATTGTGGATTTAAAACTCAAGGAGACTCCTTTTTAAAAAAGTGTCTTACTCTGAAAGGGTGAGAGACTATGGCGGTCATTATGAACATGGCAGGAAAGACTGCCGACCGCTGTGGCGGTGGTGAACAGAATCCCGCCGTTGGCGGTGAATGGAAACCCGCCATATAATGAATGAAAATCCTAACCCAGGCAAAAATCACTAGTCCACCACTCCCTGCCATGACTCTGTGGGCGGGAATCCCGGACCTCCCCACCCCACCTCCGCCAAGCACACCCACAACCCGCCCTCCAAATAGTGATGCAGAAATCACCTCGGCGGACAGTGGAGGCCGGATGACCATTGGCTGCTGCGACCGCCACGGGCGGCAAGTGGACTCAACAGCAAGAAGTGCACCAATTGGTTAGGCGTATGAGCCCGCCCACATGACACACATCCAGAACCCCATAATACACCCCCAGACACACCCCACAATTTCTTGCAACGAAAGCAGGACAAGAAGACGGAGAGCACCAGAGCCAGACAGCGAACGCCAGCATACAGGACACGCACACCGACCCACAGGAGAGCACCCCTACCTCGTTCCCAGCCCCAACACCATTCCCCACACTCACCATGCCCCCCCAAACATCCACGCTTCACCGAAAGGGAGTTAAGGACCATGGTGGATGAGATCTTGAAGGTGGAGCCACAAATAATCTGGGCCGAGGTGCAGCACACGCCCATCTCAAGGAAAATGGAGCTGTGGCAGACCATTGTGAACAGGGTCAATGCAGTGGGACACCATCCACGCACCAGGGACGACATCTGGAAGAGATGGAATGACCTGCGGGGGAAGGTCCGGGGCATGGCATCAAGGCACCACATCGCAGTGCAGAAGACTGAGGGAGGACCGCCACCAACACCACCCGACTACACAGACTGGGAGGAAAAGGTACTGGCCATCCTGTACCCAGAGGGACTCACTGGACTCACTGGAGGAATGGACTTGGGTAAGTCATCTACAATTACCCCATATCCACCACACCTGTAATGCATGCACCACCCCGCCCCACCCACACCCACCAGGACCTACACCCCACCCAGGCATCAGCCACTACATCCACCCCCCTGCATGACCACAAACCCACTAACAGGCCCACATCCCTCCCCCTGTGCACAGTCACCCACCACTGCACGTACCCACAATGGAACAACACCCCCACCACAATGCAACCCCACACTGGCGCAAAATGCAATGTCAGCCACACAAAGGCACCCTGGAAGGCCACTGAAAGTAACACTAACACAAAATAGCCCAGTCCTGTTCACCTCAAATGTTCATGCACATATAACAGACATGTCTATGTCCCCCAACAGGCACCACCACCCATGCAACCCTAACGGACGGGACAAGGGGTGCCAGTGCCCCCTAGGGAGACAGAGGCACCTCACAGGACACTGGTGAAGGATCCTTGGCCACCGATGAGCAGGCAGGCCCCTCCCACCACAGTCCTGGACTCTCACCGTGCAGCAGCCCCACCCAGGAAACCACTGTCACCCCTACCACCCAGTCAAGACCAGTAGTCCAGGGCAGGCATCACCACACCAGTGTACCCAGGGCACAGACTGGTGGAACACAGGTACAGAGGCCACAGTCTTCCACTCCCAACATGCAGGAAGGTGAGGGTCCCAGTACAAGTGGTACTGCCAGACCTGTGCAGGGGACACAGGCACAGAGGGCTAGGGCAAGTGCAAGGGTCGCAGTGGGCCAGAAGGGAGGCCACAGGATGGATGCAGCAGCCCAGGACGTCATCTCTGAGGTATTGGGGGCCTACCAACATGCCCATGACAGGTTGGCACAGATTGTGTCCACCCTGAAACACAGTCAGAGGATGGAGCAGGAACACTACCAATAGGCCATGGAGTAGTGAAAACAGCACAACACCACAATGGCCACCATAGCAGGGGCCACCAGTGGGGAGCCCAAAAAATTATCTAGAAAAATGTACTTATTTTTCTGGGCATGACACAAGAAATTCAGAGTTATATTTTTTCAAATTGCCTCGTTCAAAAATTAGGAAAGTTTTGCTAATAGATACAAAACTGATATATTCAGATGCCTTTGTTTCCCGTCTTACCATTGAAGGTTACGATCACTGGAAGAACAATATTGATTTAAAGAGTGTATGGGGGACACAGGATTGGCAAATACAGGGTAGGGAGGCCTTGTTTAGAGCATGCCTGATTCCTGTACAATTTTTTTTTTTTAAATGACACTGTTCAACAGACGTCCTGCCTCGGGTTAGCAAAAATAAAAGAAATGAACACGCCCAGTATCCGCATACTGGCTAAATTCAGTGGTTGTCAATTCTTTCTGAATAACACCGAAGAAAAGCTAGATGCAAAAGTTCAGGCTGGTACCTATAATTCTTCACTTTCAAGTCCCGGCAGGTGGTTGGTTTGGCCAATAGACACCAATGGATGTCAGGCTCGTTTTTTAAACTCCTCGGGGGGTTTTAAGATTAGCCAGCCAGATCCTTGCTTCATCTTGGGTCAACACACTGGGATAGTTACTACATACAGTGTGGGTAAACTGTGTCAACAATGGGTACAGTCCAACACATTGGCCGCAGTTAAAGAATATCTGAAACACTTTCTGAAGATATAGACTTGCAGGACTTCCTGTTAGGTTCTAGGAAACAGTGCTCTAAAAGATTTGTATATGCTATGTATAATGAGATATGGAAACTTTCTCAGATAGAGGCCACTGCACGTTTATGGCAGTTAGATAAGGAAAGCTTGGAAAAAGCTTTGGCTGTTGTCGATAACAGCATAAACACCTTGTCCAACAGAATTTATTTACTCACAAATATAGTGTTGTCTACGATTGATATCATTCAGTCAGACATGTCCTGTTTATACCATGGACAAAGTCAGCTGCGTTCTATTATGCAGCTTGGTTGGACGGTACAAACATTGAAAAATGGCTGCGTTCCATGGAGAAACATTAACGGTAGTGAATTGTTTGCTGCCTTTAATTTGTCCGAGAAACAACAGACAATGGCAAAAGGGAAGTGAGTTTCACCATGCTTCATATAGTGAGGTTAGAAAAGTTACCTTTTACGATTGCAGAGTCCTTCGACTGTCTGGCTCAAACATGGTATTATTAATCTGCCCATATCCACCTTTCGTTTTTCGAAATGCCTGAAACATCTTGCTGTGGGCAGGTATGAGCGTCTGGGCAATTTCTATATTAAAGAAGAGTGGGAGTTTCCTTTTGATTATAAATGTCTGAACGGTGGAACAGAGGTCTTTCTTAGCAGAAGCGACTGTGAGACTACTGTTATTCATCCAATGATCTGTAAGCAGGTGCTCCTTCATGGCCACTGCAATGCGAGGGTCGCAAACTTGGCCTGTTTTCTGAAGGGTACTCCAGTTTCTTTGATTCGACTGGCATTTCATTTGCTTTCCAATGGCAGTTATATGGTGCTGAGCGATCAAAGCTGTTGCGGTATGCAACCGGGCATTGCCCACACAATTTCGGTCTCTAAGGTTATTATGTGCTGTGGACATGTTTTATTCCCCCCCACACAAGAGATTAAGGTATCAGAAATGTGGCCTCACATTGATACTATTAATGTAATTTATGAGAAGCTGAGTAGGCTAAAGGTGCTACTGGGATGATCCCAAGGTTGATCCCAAGGTTGTGAGCCTGGATGGAGGGTCTGGGTGGATTGCCGAGGGCGGCAGGCCACCACGAGTCATCCTTGGGGATGGTTTGTTGCAGAAGATGAGGATTTCTCTTTTGTCATAGTTTAGTTTGAGGCAGTTGCCTCACATCCAGTCAGCGATGTTGGTCATGGTGTGTTGAAAATTGGACCATACAGTGGTGGTGGCATTTTTGAGGGAGAGAAGGAGCTGGGTGTTGTTGGTGTAGGAAATGATGTTGAGTCTGTGGGTGCAGGAGAAGTTGGCTAGGGCGATAATGTAGGTGTTGAAGATGGTGGGACTGTGGGAGGATCCTTGTGAAAGGCCACAGATGATGTCTTTGGGTTGGAGACATAAGGTGGGAGATGGGTCCTTTGTGTTCAGCCAGAGAGGGAGGAAGATATCCAGTTGAGTGCATTCCCTTGTATGCCAATGTTGTGGAGTTTGGTGATAAGGGTGTAGTGGAATACGGTGTTGAAAGCTGCAGATAGGTTGAGGAGGATGAGGGCGCTGTTCTCCCGAGGTCAAGAAGGTATCTGATATTGTCTGTTGCTGTGGTTTAAATGGAAGATGGATTGGAAAGAGTCAAACAGGTTGCTATGTTCGAGGTAGTCCATGATTGATGGCTTTATCCAGGATATTGGCAGGAAAATGGAGGAGCGAGACGGCAAGTAGCTCTTGAGATCGTTGGAGTCTGCAGAGGGTTTTGTAAGGAGGGGTTTAATATTGGTGTGTTTCCAGGCATTGGGAACAGTTGCTGTGGTAATCGAAGAGTTGAGGGCTTCTGTGGAGGATGTTCTGATTTTCTTTTTCCTAGGTTGTAGAGGTGGTGAGAACATGGGTCAGGGGGGAATCTGGAGTATATGGAGGTCATGATGGTGATGGTTTCCTCGGAGGAGAGCTGCTTCCAGTCGGTGATCTGGTAGGGGAGATTTTCCTGCTGGTTTTGTTTCTGTTGGTGCTCTTTAGGGGTGCAATGATGTCGGCAGTGGAAGAGAGACAGCTGGTGTGGTTTTGGACGTGTTGTTCAACAGTGTCTGCTGGGATGAGCTTGGGGTCCTTGAAGGCGGCAATCCGGGGGTTTCTATGACTTTGCTCCAGTTGCAGTGTGGGAATGTGGGGGCTTTCTTTGAGGAGTTCTGTGGTCGGTCGATGACGAAGTGTACAATGTTGTGGTCGGTCCAGGTTAACTCAGTGGTGTGTGAGAATTCGACAGTGCTTTTGGTGAGAAGATGGGGTCCACAGAGTGGCCTGCACAGTGGGTAGGGCTGGTGACCATCTGGCAGAGGTTGATGTTGTTCATGTTTTCAAGGAATGAGGTAGAGTTGGAATTGTTCTGGTCTCCTAGGTGGAAGTTCAGATCTCACAGGAAGGTGTAGTGATTGGAGTCAATGGCCAGGGGGGCAATGAAATCTGGAATGTGGTTTCAGAAGTTGGTGCACACCGCTAGGGTCATTTAGGTGAGGGTTTCTCTGATAGTGGTGTTGACGTCTGGCTTCATCTGGAAGTTGAGGTTCCATTATCTGAGCTGGGGTGACATCTGGAGTGGTGCAGCATAGGTAGTCCTTGTGGATGATGGTGATGCCTCTGCCGCATCTGTTGGGGTGGGTGTGGTAGATTATCTTGTATCCAGGGGGAGTTGCAGTTGCGATATCTGGAGCAGAGTCGGGGTGAGTCAGGTTTCAGTGGTGAACATTATGGCCCTCATTATGATACTGGTGGTAAACAACCACCTACCGCCGCAGCTACGGCTGCCAAAAGACCAAAAACTGTTGCCGTGGCTACCAGCCGTCCGCTGTATTATGACCACAGCTGGATTTCCACCAGAAGGATGGTGAAAATCTGGCTGTGGCCATGCCGGCGGATGGCGATAAGGTGGCACTGCTGTCATTATGAAAATAATACGGCCTGGTGGTATTCTGCTGACGGACGCTGCTGCTGGCAGCAGCGCCCCATCCCGTCTCCTCCCGGAGGACCCTCTACACAAAGGTAAGTGGGTACTCCGACAGGGGAGTGGGGTATTGTGTGTGTGTGTATGTCTGTGTGTACGTGTACGGGTGTGTGTTGCATGTTGTATGTGCGTGCATGTCTGGAGGTGTGAGTGCGTGTATGTTGTGTTGTGTGAATGCGTGTCTGTAAGTGTGTGCGGATGTGTGTGTGTGTGTGTGGATGTATGCATGCATGGATTAAGGTGGGAATGGGTGTATGTATGCGTGTTTGAAGTGAGGGGCATGTATGGGGGGAGTCTGAAGAGGAAGGGGGTGGGGAGGAATCTGGGGAGGGGCCTGGGATAGGGAATACCCCTATCAGTGACAGGGAAGAGATTTGTGGCGGTAAGGAAGCCACGAAAACCATGGCGGTCGGTGGGGTCATAATCCCACAGACAGTAAAGTGACGGCCGTCGGGCTGGAGATTGATATCTCCAGCCCGGCGGCCATTACCGCCATGATGGTCGGTGTGGTACATTGGCGGTTTGGCTTCAGCCAAACCGCCAATGTCATAATATGGTGGAAAGTACTGCCAGCCTGTTGGCAATACTTTCCACATATTACCACTGACCGCCAGGGTCGTAATGAGGGCCTGTGTGTGGTGCAAAGGTGGTAATGATGTCCCAGATCTCTATGGCATGTTTGCAGAGCGATCGGACATTGAGTAGTAAGCAGGTGAGTTGTGTTTCACAGCAGGTGGTCTGTTTTACCAGAGTTGAGGTAGTTCCTAAGTTGCAGGAATAGCGACAGTTGCGGCAGGACAAGGGTCCTTTTGTCGACTGAGGTGAACAGAGGATGAAGAGGTGTTCTGGGTGTTTGACATGAGGCTTCAGAGTTCATCCGGGGTGTAATGGAGCCAGGCTGTAGATCCAAGGGTCTTGGCACTGGGCACGGTCAGGCGTGGACAGGCACAGATGGGCTTGCCTTTGGCATGCTTTCAGCACGCCGGTGGTGTACCCGATGCGCGCACCCGCTACACGGTTGCATAGTGAGCCCCATTAAATAGGTCCTGGGGGGCATGGCACAGTGAGAGTAGGGCGGGCGAATCAAAAAATGTCGGGAAGCAGGTGGTGAGGATGGGGTAAGAGGAAAGTGGCAGACAGAAAACTAAAAACAGCAACTCATACAAGAAAATAGATGCAAGATCACAAGAGTAGATAACAGAGACAAGATAAAAGGCAATCTGATGATGATGAACAGAAATGTGACCACACGGCAGAGCCAAGAACAGACAGCGGGATTGCACAGGAGAAGGACAATATGGATGGCAGTAAAGTGCAGAACAGTACTAAACAACTACAGAACAACTATTAAGTGGCATCAATAGCATGGTGCAGACTCAGAACACGTGAACAGAACACAGAGAAGCACGAAGGGGTAAGGCAGAACTCAGGGGCAGCAGCAGATGGAGCAAGGGCTCCTAGGCAGCTGGAAAGGAACAGTCAAGATCTGAGGAAGAGCAAGGTGCAGGACATTCTTGTTGAGCCAGTATGAGTGAAAGTTAATCCAGATGTGATTTTTCCAAGAACACCTTCTCATCCAATGACACCAGAAACAAAAGCAGAAATTACACCCATAATAAATGAAATGTTGGAGAAAGGAATATTAAAAGAACTGATTGTGAGCCCATGCAACTCACCAATCATGGGATTATGTAAACCAAATGGCAAATACAGATCAGTGTAGGATTTGAGAAAAATCAATGAAATCGTAATCCCATGTTGTCTCGTGGTACCGGATCCAGCCAACATATTCTATCAGATAATGTGTACACCTGAATGGTTCATGGTGATTGACCTCCGTAATGCATTCTTCTCCATACCTTTACATGAAGCCAGCGTTTCCATTCTAAAAGAAGGTAATCTTGTGGTGTCATGTCCCAAAGGTGTATACTGAGGGTCTGTCACTTTCTAATCAGATTTTGGTGACAAATTGGAACTTTTGAAATTGCCAGGTAGGTCAGTCCTACAATCAACAATCTACTGATAGCATCAAGTACTGAAGAAAAATGTCAAAAAGATTGCCCACTACCTGAGATTGGGCACAATGTGCCACCCCAGAAACTGCATTATTATCAAAAAGAAGTACAATATTTTGGACACATAATTGAGAAAGAGGCAAAGAAAATGTCCAAACACAACATCGAAATTAATTTAAAAATGAATACGCCAAGAACACAAAAAGAGGTCAGAATGTTTCTTGGAATGGTTGGCTACTGTAGACAGTGGATGCTCAACTTTCCCTGGTGACAAAACCTTTGTTGAAAATGACGAACAAGGATATTACTGATCCGATTCCATGTGACAATGAATGCATGAAAGTATTCCTGGAATTGAAAGAAAGTCTCTGTCATGCACCTGCATTGGGAATGCCAGAATATACTAAAGAATACATTCTGTTCTGCAGCGAGAGGAAGGGTGGGCTCTATCAGTGCTAACCCAAATTCATGGAAGTTACAAAAGACCAATTGCATACTTCTCTGTGACTCTTGACCATGTAGTGTCTGCTTTGCCTAGATATTTTAAAGCAGTAGCCGCAGTGAAGTTGAGTCTCAACAACCATGACAACAGTGTGATGCGATTTTCCTTAACTGTTATGGTCCTGCATTCAGTTGAGGTGTTACTAACTAAAACTAAAACACAGCAGCTCATGAATTTGTGACTTACTAAATATGAGCAACAGATATTATTTTCAAACAATGTGGTACTGAAAGGGTGTATTGTTTGAAACCCCTAGCCAATACTTGAAGAAAATTAATCTGATCATTACAAGCATGATTGCCTTGATGTCTCCGATTTATGCACCAAACCCAGACTACACATAAAAGATAAGGCTTTGATTATTCCATATCATGTGCTTTTTATGGATGGCTCATGTTTAAGAACAAATGAAGAATGATTAAGAGCAGCTTATGCAGTTTGCGCTTTATAAGAAGTAGTAGAAGCATCTTGGTTACAGGTAATTACATCTGCACAAGTTGCAGAATTAATTGCTCTTACTAGAGCATGAAAATGGACCAATGGAGTAAGAGTGACGATTTTCACAGGTGTGGGTTAGGTGTTGTCCCTGACTATGGGCAATTGTGGTTGCAGCGAGGTTTCATGACCTCTACTGGAACACCTATTAGAAATGGGCAACAAATGAGAGATCTATTGGAGGCTTTACAAGAATCCATTGAGATAGCTGTTGTAAAATGCGTGGCCCATAATAGTGACTGTAGCTATGTCACAATCGGCAACAGGGATGCTGATGAAGTGGCACATTACTGTTCGACTATATCATGCACTTACAATGGATCATAAATGATTGGAAATCAGGAAGGGAGCCTTCTTGCAGTGATTCTGAGAACTGCAGACAATTGGGATGAACTGAGACAAATGCAAGAGAATGCACCAATTGAGGAAAAGCAATGTTGGATCAAGGCAGGATGTGGAATTGATGACAATAACATTTGGATTTCACTGGAAGGGCAACCAATATTAGCAGATAGCTTACTGATTCCAATGACAGAACATCTCTGTGGTCAGCACATTTCGGTAGGAATGCCATGATTTGAACATTCAAGCAGTATTGGTACAATCCAAGGTGTAGAGCAGAAAATGTTCACAACAGATATGTTGAATGTCAGCAAATTAATGTGGGATAAAGGACACACGTTACACAGAGTCATGTAAGAGGACCCTTAAACAGAAAGCAGATGGATTTCATTGAAATGCCAACGTGCAAAGGGGTAAGGTATATTTTAGTAATTGTCTCCATCTTTTCCCGGTGGGTGGAGGCATATCCACCTAGAAGAAAAGACAGTCTCACAGTGGCTAAATAACTATTGAGAGAGCTGATACCATGGTACGGTTTGCCTGTTTCTTTTGAATCAGATGGAGCATGGTTGTCTTGAGGTCCCAGATGTATGCACCAAACCCAGTCAGATTATAAACATGTTGGTGGTCAGAATCAGCAAAGAGAAAGTTTGGGTGCAGAAACTCTAACAGATGAAGTGGTCCAATTGCTTGACATCTCACAGAGTGGTGACAATTATCAGTTGCATACTGTAATTGTCAGAAACCAAGGTTTAGAAGGAAACACAGAAGCACCAAGAGAACTTGAGGATCCAGGAGAAGGCACAAGTTCAAAAGACAGCCACAATAACAAAAGAACAGTATCTAAGATCTTGAGATCTGGTAGAGGAGTGTCAAAAAGAATCTAAGATTGAGAGTGAGCAATAACCTATCACCACTGGAAAGAATCAAAGAGGAAGAACAATCAAGTAGTGCTAGTGAAACAGAAGAATTATCAAACACTCTCAGAAGGTCAAAAAGAGCATGAGTACCTTGTTGAAGATATTAATCACCAGAATGAACATACTTCCCGGGACTAATACTGAACATACCAATTTCTGACATACGTGAATGGAGCACAGATCAGCCTGAACCTTCTTGAAAGAAAAGAGGATATCTGAAAGAGAAAAATGAAAGGCTTGAAATAGCAAAAGACAACTGAATGAATAAAGAATAAGAAATAAGAAATAATGAGAAGAAATTTACCTAGAGCCAAGAATAAGAAGAATACCTGTAGGGATAACAACTCAGAAGAACATTGAGTAATGTTCGGCAAAGCTATTACTAACAAAGAATTTGAATCTTTTTTTAAATATGTTTTCCTCATTGCTGGCATTAACAATTGGTATGTTAGTAGATCTGATTGCAGGGTGTAGAGAAAATGTGTACTGTAACTAGAACCAGAGTTAAGCTATTCCTAGGAATTCTTCTTATATTAAAAGTAGTAATACCTATAGCAATTTTACTAGTGATCTATTTTACACCAGAGACCAAGAAGACAGTGTCTTTACTACAGAATGCAACACATCATACTACTACAGACAAAGACAGACTGAAAACATCCTTTGTAAACTATATGAAAGATGATTATGCAATGAATGCTTATTCAAGATTAGTACAAGAATACGCTAGAGCTTTAGATGTTAAGGATTTCTATTTTTATCCACACATGCCTTCTTCAGCAGATGAACAAGTCTCATACCATCACATACCACTCATATATGCTACTTCCTGCAGTATATTGCTTAGCCTCGTACACAGATTACAAAATTTTGAGTATTATTTTTCAAATTATGAAATGGTGCTTTCAAAGACACCAAAAATGAAAGACATGAATCTACACCCAAAGGCTAAAGAAATTGAGACAGGCTGGCACTATTTTAGACCTTAGTTCCCTACAAATACTGTTAAGGCACATCACATTTGTTTAACATGCCCAGGGAATATTCAAGATCAAGTTTTTATACAAATGTTAGAGGAAAGAAATAAAAGGCTTACAAAGACAGAGAAAAACAAAAATGACGTGCAAACGAATGTGTGGAAAAGAGAGGAAGGTGAATTCAGGAAAGAGATAACTGTAACTTAACTATGGTTGGAAGAGAGATTGAATGGAGAGATATGTGTATACCAATGACAAATACAAGAAAAGAAAATATTTGTGGGAAAAGTAAGTGTGAGAACACTTTTGAAGAATTGTCATGAGGTGAATGGCACATTTTGCAAGAAGATGATCAAACAATAACAGGAGTGTATTTTATTTGTTGAACAAATGTTTACTTCAAATTAATTGCATTTTGGGAGGGAATATGCTGATTCTTTGGATGAACTGACAATGACGCCTGCAATAAAAAGATACACAAGAGCTCTGAAAGAAGGACACAAATGGTGGGAGACATATTTGGAGCAGTTGTTCTAGCTGTGGAAGTGGTACTGAATGATGAGAAAGTAAGAAAACTCTCCACAGTTGTGAATAGATAAGCAATGGGTACACCTGGAGCTAAATTATTGCAAAACAATGAGCCTATTGCTGTTAGAACAATGTTTTTTACAAAATTGATATGCTTTAGACACCCTTTTAGCTGAAAAGGGCAGAGTCTATAAAATGTTTAGTACTGTAATTTGATGCAGTTATATCCCAGATGAAAGTAAAAAGATAGAAGCATATACAAGCAACATTACTGGTTTGAAACTAGATTTAAAAACCTCTGGAGACTTCAACTACAGCTGAAAGTATCTCTAAAGGTTTGGCTAAAGTGGTAGCATGGTAAAAGGACGGGGAGGAGGAATACTGTGGGCCATATTTATACTTTTTGACGCAAAACTGCGCTAACGCAGTTTTGCGTCAAAAAAATTAGCGCCGGCTAACGCCATTCTGAAGCGCCATGCGGGCGCCGTATTTAATCAATGACGTTAGCCGGCGTGGAAAAAAACGACGTACACCAGGCAGCGCCGGCGTAGGGGGATATGGGGCTTGGGCGTCAAGAAATGGGGCAAGTCAGGTTGAGGCAATTTTTTCGCCTCAACCCGATTTGCGCCATTTTTTTCGACTCCCAACCCCCATAGAAATGACTCCTGTCTTAGCAAAGACAGGAGTCATGCCCCCTTGCCCAATGGCCATGCCCAGGGGACTTATGTCCCCTGGGCATGGTCATTGGGCATAGTGGCATGTAGGGGGGCACAAATCAGGCCCCCCTATGCCACAAAAAAAAAAAAGAAAAAAAACACTTACCTGAACTTACCTTAATGTCCCTGGGATGGGTCCCTCCAGCCTTGGGTGTCCTCCTGGGGTGGGCAAGGGTGACAGGGGGTGTCCCTGGGGGCATGGGAGGGCACCTCTGGGCTCCTTCAGAGCCCACATGTCCCTTAACGCCTGCCTTTTGCAGGCGCTAAAAAACGGCGCAAAAGCGGCCGTATGTCATTTTTTTTGACCCGCCCACTCCCGGGCGTGAATTTTGCCCGGGAGTATAAATCCGACGCACATGCCTCGGAGTCGATTTTTTAGACGGGAACGCCTACCTTGCATATAATTAACGCAAAGTAGGTGTCCACGCTAAAAAATTGCGCTAACTCCATTGACTTTTGCGCTAGACGCGTCTAACGCCAAAGTATAAATATGGAGTTAGTTTTGAATCGAAATTGCGTCAAAAAAAACGACGCAATTCCGGCGCAAACAGAGTATAAATATGCCCCTTAGTTATATACTAATCTCTTTTGTAGTAGAGATAATGGGGGTCATTACGACCCTGGCGGAACAAGTCCGCCAGGGCCGTGGGACGCGGTGGCACCGCCGACAGGCCGGCGGTGCCCCGCGGGGCATTCTGACCGCGGCGGCTCAGCCGCGGTCAGAGAAGGGAAACCGGCGGTCTCCCGCCGGTTTCCCGCTGCCCCAAAGGAATCCTCCAAGCCGGCGCAGCATGCTGCGCCGGCATGGGGATTCCGACTCCCCCTCCCGCCATCCAGTTCCTGGCGGTTCTCCCGCCGGGAACCGGATGGCGGGAGGGGGAGTCGCGGGGCCCCTGGGGGCCCCTGGCGTGCCCATGCCTATGGCATGGGCACGGCAGGGTCCCCCGTAAGAGGGCCCCTAAAAGTATTTCAGTGTCTGCAAAGCAGACACTGAAATACGCGACGGGTGCAACTGCACCCGTCGCACCTTCCCACTCCGCCGGCTCTATTACGAGCCGGCGTCATCGTGGGAAGGGAGTTTTCCCCTGGGCTGGCGGGCGGTCTTGTGAAGACCGCCCGCCAGCCCAGGGGAAAACTCGGAATACCCTCCGCGGTCTTACGACCGCGGAGCGGTATTTCGGAGGGGGGAAGCCTGGCGGGCCAATGTGTATTATTTCTTTTTCTTGCTTCTGTGCAATAATACGATTTCTACTGAAGAAACAGAGAAAACTAATTAAAAAGAAGAACGAAAAAGGATATAGAAATGAGTGAAAGAGTGAGTTAAGAATATAAGAAAATAAAACAAAAAGGACAACTAAAATGAAAAAGACAAGATCTGACACAATTGAAGAATAATTATTGAAATAGGATTATGATGGTTTCAAACCATCACAGGGGGGTTGATAAGGATCCAACAGAAAATTAGAAAATGAATAATCATAATGCTAATGAATAACATGAGAATGAATAGCAAGGCCCAAAACTGTCATTGTTCCAACTTTTTGAAGCATACTCCGAAGATTGACTAAACTGTGCTGCATCACTTGCAAAACTTGCTAGGCTGGCACACTTTTTTTCTAAAATTAGTTTATTTTATAACCTCATTTGGGATTGTGATAAAATACAACTTTCTTTAAAACAATAGGACCAGTATTACTTACACCCTCACCCAACTACTAAACTGCTTTGAAATAGCTGCCGTACTTAGAAAATAACATTTGCTTAAAGAATTGATACATTAACATTGCATGTACGATGGCCAAAAAGTAGGCATTATAGTTATGTATGTAAAAATTGTACTCAGAGAAGTAAACGGCGTATGGGAAAGGAAGGTTAAGTGTCCGATCCTTGCCATCTAACAACACAGTTCATTGTCTATTGTTGCAACATCTCAAAAATGTCACAACAGTGTTAACAATTGTAGCAATCAAATTATTTATAAAAGGTGTCCTAGGGAAAGAGAAGGGGGCAGATCTTCCTAGAGAGGACCTACTGAGAGACTGAGATGACCTCTGTCCCATTTGCCTTGAGCCACTTTGCAGCTGCTGCTGTTGGAGCTGACAGCTACAGGTCACTAGAACACATATGTGAACTATGGAGGGACTGAGATTACATTTTAGGAAGACCATACTGAGTGGATCACCTTTCCGTAGAGAAATAGAATTGAGTGTAGAGAATGGTGTGAGAACTGTCAAGTTACAAAAGCTACTATATATAACAGTCATTCATTCTGCTGCAGACACTGTATTTGTTCTTACAGAGAGTTGATAAATTGTTTCAAAATAGTATGATAGCTGTAAGCACATGAGATGGATAACAGTTAGAATCTTGGTTAATGTAACAGACTGAGGCCCTCCTTACAACTGTGGTGGTCTTAAGACTACCACACTCGCGGTGTCAGTCTTATTGCTGCAGTCCTGGCAGTAAAGACCGCCACATTACGAGTTCAGCACTTTGGCCAAAGCCAAACCACCAAAATGCCTCCAGTCCCGCCGGTGCGAGGCAGCAAACCGCCTGACTTTTCGCAGCAGTCACCCCTCCATAAAAACCCTGGCGCTAATGCACCCGGTGACAGGAGTCCCCATTCCTGCTGCCAGCACACGCACCCCCACATGTCCACATACTTGCAGACACACATCCCCGCTTGCCCACACACTTTCTGACACACCCCCCCACATGCCCACACACTTCCTGACACCCCCCACCCAACCGCACACATACATACAGACACCCCCACCCAACGGCACGCAAACATACAGATAATCCCACTCGCTTGCACACTTACATCCAAACACCCCCACCCAACCGCATGCATAAATAGAGACTCCCCCACTCGCTTGCACGCATATATCCAAAACTCCCACCCAACTGCACGCATACATACAGACACCCCACTCAACCGCACGCATACATCCAAACACCCCCACCCAACTGCATGCATACATACAGACACCCCCACCCAACTGCATGCAGACATACAGACACTCCCACTCTCTCGCACACAGACATGCACCCACCACTCGCTCATTCACACATAGACATGCACCCTCACTCGCTCTCACACAGACATGCAACCCACTCGCTTGCACACAGACATGCACCCAACTCGCTCGCACACAGACATGCACCCTCACTCGCTCACATGCATACACACCCCCTCCACATTCATACGCATCCCACCCTCTGCATTCAGACACCGCCCCAAACTCTGCATTCATGCACACACACCCCACCCTCTGAATTCATGCACACACCCGCCCCCACACTCTGTATTCATGCACATTCTCACCTTCCGGATTCATGCACACCCCAAGCCTCTGCATTAATTCACACCCCCACCACCATGCACACATACAGTCAGACACACACACGCATGCACACCCATTACAACACACACACAAACATGCTCACACACATACATGCACATACCACACACATGCACCTACCACACACACCCACCCACCCCTTCTGGTCGGTCCATCTACCTGTCGAGGTGGTCATCTGGGAGGGGGTAGATTTCGGCTGTTCCACTGTCAATGCTGCACCGCCGTGCAAGGACCACCATGTCATATTACTACTCGTAATATGGTGGGCAGAGTCCTTCCAGAGGGGAACTTCCTCTCACCCGCCGTCTGTCAGGCCGACAGTGTCAGATTTCTGCCTGCTTATGGGCGGAAATCAGTAGGTGACACGGCAGACTTCGGACTACCAACACCAGCGGTCTTTTGGCACCTGCTTCGATGGTGGTCTTCGCAAAGGATTGCCGAAGTCATAATGAGGGCCTGAATGTTCTTTTCCAACTTTCCCGGACTAAGAGACATTATAATGGACACTCTTCATGAGTGTTTCTGTCACCTAATATTTTAAATAATAAAACAATATTAATTCTTTAAAATAAATATTTAAAAACTACTGAAAGTCTCTTTATTGACTCTATGGGAACTAATTAACTAAATAAGTGGTTGCTGTTGCAGTATTATGATTTTTTTCATCCACTCTCAGATAAAGATCCATACTGAGGATCCAGATAAAAGTAAATGAGATATTGAAAGGGGGACAGTGCACCCAGCAAAAACATAAAGAAGCCTTTCAGTACTATAAAGGAATTTCCAAAAAGAGAAATATATATATATCTATGCAAAAAACAAGAGAGAACTCTGGGTAGCTCCCAAATGTAGGTGGAGAGCAGCTCCTGTAAAAAACACTCTACAACACCTGCAACACTCTAGATTTGCTCACCTTAAATGTCTGTTTATCTAGCAAACTTTTTAAGCATAGGATCAGCACAGTGCTATCCACACCGAGTTAGATAGGGACAAAGGCGGTCATTCTGACCGCCGCGGTCGGCGCCCGCCAAGCGGTTCCCGCCGAAAGACCGCGGCGGCCATTCCGGCTTTCCCGCTGGGCCGGCGGGAGACCGCCAGAAGACCGCCGGCCGGCCCAGCGGGAAAGCCCCTTCAACAATGAATCCGGCTCAGAATGGAGCCGGCGGAGTTGCAGGGGTGCCACGGGTGCAGTGGCACCCGTCGCGATTTTCACTGTCTGCACAGCAGACAGTGAAAATCTTTGTGGGGCCCTGTTAGGGGGCCCCTGCACTGCGGGCCCCTGCACTGCCCATGCCAGTGGCATGGGCAGTGCAGGGGCCCCCAGGGGCCCCACGGCGCCCGTTCCCGCCATCCTGATTCTGGCGGTGGACACCGCCAGAAACAGGCTGGCGGGAAGGCGGTCGGAATCCCCATGGCGGTGCTGCAAGCAGCGCCGCCATGGCGGATTCCCTGGGCCAGCGGGAAACCGGCGGGAAACCGCCGGCTCCCCTTTTCTGACCGCAGCTTTACCGCCGCGGTCAGAATCGCCCAGGAAGCACCGCCAGCCTGTTGGCGGTGCTTCCGCCGCCCTCCGCCATGGCGGTCATGGACCGCCAGGGTCAGAATGACCCCCAAAGTCTTTTGCCATTTGTACAGCAAATATTTTAGGCATAGGATTGACACAGTGTCATCCTTGCCAAGCTGTAAAATGAAAAAAGCCATTTACCACTCCAGGCACAATAATACAGCTTTGAACTGGTCAAATACCATCCAAGCCAACCTGGAATGAGTAAAGCAATTCCTGACACGTGTTTCACTCTCATTAGAGCTCATCGGAGGGCTGTAGCTTTGACCAGAAACAAGGGAACACCCAGTATAAGTCAAAACAAGACCCTTTCAGGGTTAGGGTGATGCATTAATTATGCAAAAAACAGGAGAGAACTCTGGGTAGTTCACAAATTTAGGTGGAGAGCAGCTGCAGTAATATATACATATGAAAAAAACTGAACATGACTGATATTGAAAGAAACCTGCATAAAAAGATATATAGTACTCAGTTGAGCCACTGCGTGTTTATTCTAATTGTGCTAATGTTATTTGGCCAGTTTGAAATGCAAAGAAGGTTTTTGGAAATGCAGGGTCTTTATGTTTATGGGAACCCACATTATATAGCATCTGTCCTTAACTTTGCGAACTTTGCATGCCAAGAGGAATTGTTTTCAGTTTCTGTAATAGTCTAATACGGCCCAGTTAACTTGTACGAATTGATATATTGTAACCTTAGCTCCGTGGATGATGAGCATTGCCAGACATTTTAGCATTTTTACCATACTGCAATATGGCCCTGTGGATTAGTACATGTGAGGGGATCATTGGTGCATACACCGCCTCCCGATGCCTGCCATATTTGTAGATAAACATCAGTTACCATTGCAGCGTGCAGGCTTACTTGGCTTGCCGCATCTTCTTTATCTAGCTGGATTCTTGTGCCTCGGTCATAACATTGCTTCAGCGTGCAGAGAATCACCAACTCTTGTGAATGACTTGGGTATCTGAAACAGTTAGCAGGAGGGGAGCCTCAGTGATTAGCTACACTACTTAGCAGGTAATACTCCAATTGATTTAGATTGTTTTTGACACATATTTAATATTCCATAAGTGTCACTCTCCACTGAGGACTGTCTTTTGAATAGAGTGTGGCAGCGATTAATTCTAGGCCTGGGTGGAGTTTGCAGAGTTCTGCTATGCGGAACTCCTTGAAGTGCTGAAAAAACTATGCTGTGCTATGCGGAGTTCTGCGAGCGCCAGAGTTTGGGTAAATTGCACTGTCCTGCTAATTTTCAGTGACAGCAATTTCTCCTGCACTGTCAAATCAACGCGAACGGCATCATGCGGAGTGCCAGAGGGTGCTAACTTCTTCCTGCTTCTTAAGTAGATTTTCTACTCGAGCTGCAGCTTCCGCAACATTAGCAGCAGCTTTCTCAATGTGAGTGGTAGCATTCTGCCGCAACCACCTGCGTTCAGAAATCTTGCTCACCAAATTAGCAATTTCTGTCGCTCACCAACGTAACATTGGCGAGCTGCGGAAGAGAAAAAACTCCACTCTGCATCACTTTGTGGAGTTTTTCAGAACTCCATACAGAGGGCAGAGCGCAGAGTGGGAAAAACTCTGCAACCCCGCCTGCGAAGTGGAATTCTTCACCCATCCCTAGTCTATTCTTGACCATGAAGGTTTCCATGCAGCACATTAATTAAACCTTTTTGGAGCCAAGGTTTTGTGAGCAGTTCCTCTACAATTTGTCAGTTTTGTTTGCTACTGATGAATGAGTTCCTAAAGTTTAGATTGAAACAGATAATCTACCTGTCTCCTTTATATGGCAATTGATATACATGTGGCTTTTGCAGGAGTCATCCTCTATTGAGGACTATCTTGAAATGAGCATCTTACTGGTGCACTTTTGACCCAGGAGGCCTCCGGGGAACACAATTATTTGATTCCATTAAAGACGTAATTCGATTCCAGGTGAGTCATTTATGTACTTATATGTTCTTTTATTTCCTTTTATTTGAGTTCAAAAGTTTTGTACACCAATACTTGAGATCTAACACCAATATTATATTTCGTTACACAGGCTGCTTTCTTTCCTAGCACTAATGAAGACCCATATTGGTGTTCTTTAGCAACCACGTCTTACAAGGGTCGAAACGTGGAAGATGTACATAGTTTGTCGTGTAGGTTTTCATTATCCTAATGAGGCTACTGGAATTGGGCTGTAGGATTGCAAGGATTGTGGGGTACTCAGTACAGTTCCACACAATGTGACACCTGTCAGCCTAATCCAGGTTTTCCGGCTAACTAGCAGCGCCTCACCTCTGTCCTATAACAGGGATGATTTTGGCAACCGGGCGCATGAGAAGAAAGACTCCTCAGGGGAAACGTGATTGATCAGATCTCATCCCTTTCCCTCAGTTACGTTAGTCTCACACAGGCAAGGATAAACTGAGGCAGAATATAGTTCAATAAGGATTTATTGAAGTAACTGCATCTTAGATTAAATGGCATGTATTGCAATAACTAGGATGATAAAGCACAATAAAAGCAAAATTTTGACAAGGGGAGTGAAACACAAAACAGTCCCACCATACTGTCACCAGGAGTGATTTATAGTTCTCCTACCTAAGCTATGTTAGAGCACAGCATATTAAGCCCTAATGTGCCTTTCAGGGTTCCCCCCGGGAAGACATCATCCCTCAGACCTGTATAAGGAAGCCTGTAGACTAAAGAGACACTGTCCCCATGTAGGCCAGGGTTTCGGCAGTCCAAGCAAGCAGCTGTAGCGAGGCTATCAGCAATATATTGATGTTTAGTGCCCATAGCTGGTTGGGCTGAAGCATCAGTGTACATAATTGTTTGATATTGTTCAATAGGCAATGCGTATGCAGGAACTGGATATTCAAGTTCATATTGCAAAAAATCTTGGGTTTGTAATTTTGAGTCAAGGATTTAGGCCCTCGTTATGACTTCAGAGGTCTTTTTAGAACACCGCCAAAGCTGGTGGTCTTCTGACCACCATATTATGAGTACTGAAGGATTTCCGTCACACTTTGGGTGGAAATCCTCCAGTAGTCGTGCTGGCGGTCAGAGGCGCATGGGTGGTTCCACCACAGACCCTGCCAAAAGGACTCAGCCAGCAGTATTATGACCTGTAATACGGCCTGGCGGTCTCCTGAAGGAGGGGCACTGCTGATGGTGGAAGCACCTGTTCCCGTTTCCTGCCGCACAACCCTGTCATCGGACAAGTTGATCGTCCGATAGGGGTGGGGTGTGGGAGGGTAGGGGGTGTTGTATGTGCGTGTGTGAGTGGGTGTTGTCTCCGTGTGTGAATGTAAGTGTGCATGCGTGTGTGTGTATGCGTGTGTGAATGGGTGTTTGAATGCATGTTTGAATGCATGTTTGAATGTGTGTGTGTGTATGTATGCGTAGGTGCGTGTGCGAATGGGTGTTTGAATGCGTGTATGATTGCTGAAGTGAGTGCGCTTTGGAATGATGGTGTGCATGCGTGTGAGGGAATGCGAGTAGGGATGCGTGTGAGTGAATGTGTGTATGGATGCGTGTGTGTGATGCGTGTATGTAAGTGTAGGTGAATGAGTCGGTGTGTGTGTGTGTGCACGTGTATGTGGGGTAGGGGTGCTGGTATTGAAGGGAGGTGCTGGTATGGAAGGTAGGGGTGGGGGTATTGGGTTTGCAGGAGGTTTTGGGGACTCGTCTGCCAGTGACAGGAAGGACATTTCCTGTCACTGGTAGCCTTTCCACCAGGGTTTTTGTAGTGGTGCTACTGCAGCAGAAACCCTGATGGAAAGCCGACTTGTTAAACCGCCGGTGGTCTTCAGTGGACTGCCAGGTCAGAGATGCTAATCTCCCACCCGGCTGTCCAACCGCCCTGGCGGTATAAGCGTGGATGTAGTGGGTTGGCAGAGACCAACGCGCCACACTCATAATGTGCCAGTCTTCACCGCCGGAGGTGAGACTGCCACTGTGGCCCTGGTGGTCTTCGGACCGCCAGGGTCAAATTGAGGGCCATAGTCTACATCAGTGGCCATCAGAGACATTGCTTATTGGATCCAACGTGGATGTAATGCTTTGGCATTAGGAACGCTAGCTTTAGTAACAGCCTCAAGGGCTGGAATCGGGGATACAACAATAATACGTTTTCCCTGAGCCAGAGATCTCTCTTTAATGACAGCCATCTGGACAGCAGTGAAAATTTTCCCAGTGGGAGAAAAGGGTTGTTCAGCTGTAGAGTACAAATATGATTTATATGTAATCAGGACGGTCTCACCCTCATTGAATGTTACATAGGTGAAACCAATGGCACCAGCAATTACTCTGATGATCAGGTGTTTTTTGTTGTTCCTTGTATGTAGGTGTTTTGCTTCAAGCATGTCTTTTTGTAATGCCCTGAGAATGCGTGTATGTTCAACTGTCCAGTATTTACTGGTAAAGTCAGGACGTATTAAGTCAGGACGTTTTAAGTCATATAGGGCCTGATTCTAACTTTGGAGGACGGTGTTAAACCGTCCCAAAAGTGGCGGATATACCACCTACCGTATTACGAGTCCATTATATCCTATGGAACTCGTAATACGGTAGGTGGTATATCCGCCACTTTTGGGACGGTTTAACACCGTCCTCCAAAGTTAGAATCAGGCCCATAATGGCTTAATGCGTTGTGCATAGTCTGGAATGTATGTTCTGCCAAAATTTTAAAAGCCCAATAAAGACTAGAGCTTTTTGATAGTGTTTGGAGGTTGTATGCAGGAGGCTGGCCTGGCTTATAGTGGGTACCTGATGGTATGTACACCTTGTGCCAGGTCCAGTTATCCCTTATTAGTAGATTAGTAGTGTTCTAGCAGCTTAGGCTGATGGAGGTAGCTATGGCAGAGCAGCTTAGGCTGAACTAGGAGACATACAAAGCTCCTACTATACCACTTATATCATATAGCACTATATCATAAGAAACACAATACTCAGAGGTACTAAAAATAAAGGTACTTTGGGCCATATTTATACTCCGTTTGCGCCGAAATTGCGTCGTTTTTTTTGACGCAATTTCGACGCAAAACTAACGCCAACTAACGCCATATTTATACTATGGCGTTAGAGGCGAATAGCGCCAAAGTTCCCGGAATGTGCGTCATTTTTTAGCGTGAACCCCTTCCTTGCGTTAATGATATGCAAGGGAGGCGTTCCCGTCTAAAAAATGACTCCCAGGACTTTACGTGGTATTTATACTCCCGGGCAAAAGAGACGCCCGGGAGTTGGCGTGGCTAAAAACGGCGCATTTGAGCCACTTTTTAACGCCTGCTCAGGGCAGGCGTTAAGGGGCCTGTGGGCTCAAAATGAGCCCACAGGTGCCCTCCCATGCCCCCAGGGACCCCCCCTGCCACCCTTGCCCACCCCAGGAGGACACCCAAGGCTGGAGGGACCCACCCCAGGGACATTCAGGTAAGTTCAGGTAAGTTTTTTTTTTTTTTTTTTTAATAATATTTTGTGGCATAGGGGGGCCTGATTTGTGCCCCCCTACATGCCACTATGCCCAATGACCATGCCCAGGGGACAGAAGTCCCCTGGGCATGGCCATTGGGCAAGGGGGCATGACTCCTATCTTTACAATGATAGGAGTCATGTTGATGGGGGATGGGCGTCGTTAAAAAATGGCGCAAGTCGGGTTAAGACGATTTTTTCGACGTAACCTGACTTGCCCCATTTTAAGACGCCCATGCGCCATTTTCCCCCTACGCCGGCGCTGTCTGGTCTACGTGGTTTTTTCCCACGCAAACCAGGCAGCGCCGGTCTGATTGCGCCGTCTAACGCCATTCCATAAATACGGCGCCCGCTTGGCGCTTCAGAATGGCGTTAGACGGCGCAAAACTTTTTGACGCTAAACTGCGTTAGCGCAGTTTAGCGTCAAAAAGTATAAATATGGGCCTTTATTTTAGTGACAATGTGTCAGAAATATATCAGAGGATATACTCCCTTAGGAGGTAAGTAAAATACACAAAATATACACACAAACTAAAATCAGGTAAGTAAACCGTTAGAAAAGTAGTGCAAACACTGTAAAATACAATAGGATGCAATAGGCCTAGGGGCAACACAAACCATATACTCTCAAAGTGGAATGCGAACCCCTAATGGACCCCAGGCCTAGTGTAGTGTGTAGATGGTCGCTGGGAGTGTCAGAAAACACTAAGGGTGTCCTAGATACCCCACCCCAAGACCCTGAAAAGTAGGAGTAAAGTTACCCTACTATCCCAGAAAAACACTAAAGTCGTGATAGGAGATTCTGCAAAGGCAACAACTGGCTGCAAAGCGCTGAAGATGGATTCCTGGACCTGAGGATCTGTAAAGGAAGGGGACCAAGTCCAAGAGTCACACAATTGTCAGGGAGGTTGGAGCCCACTAAATCCTGGATGAAGGTGCAAAAGGGCTGCCTTCAGGTGGAAGAAGCTGAAGATTCTGCAACAACGGAAGATGCCAGGAACTTCTCCTTTGCACAAAAGAGGTACTACGGTGTGCTGGAGGATGCAGAGTAATTTCCACGCAGAAAAAATGCAAACAAGCCTTGCTAGCTGCAAGAGTCACAGTTAAAGAAAATGGATGCTGCCTGGGCCCAGGAAGGACCAGGAGGTCGCCCATTGGAGAAGAGACAGAGGGGGTGCTCAGCAGTACAGAGAGCTCATGCAGAAGCAGGCAGTACCCACAGAAGCACCTGAACAGGCATTCAAGAAATCTGAGCACAGCGGTCATCTCAACACTACAAAAGAGGGTCCAACGAAGCTGGTGGTACACTCAGCGAGTTGAGCAATGCAGGACGGAGTGCTGGGTACCTGGGCTGTGCTGTGCACAAAGGATTCCTTTCAAAAGTGCACAGAAGCCCTAGCAGCTGCAGATCATGCAGTACACAGGATTGCTGTCTGGCGTGGGGAGGCAAGGACTTACCTCCACCAAATTTGGACAGAAAGACCAATGGACTGTCGGGGTCATTTGGATCCAGCTCCTGTGTTCCAGGGACCACACTCATCAAGGTGAGAGGGGACCCAGAGGACCGGTGATGCAGAGGTTTGGTGCCTGCGTTAGCAGGGGGAAGATTCCGTCGACCCACAGGATTATGATTATGGCAAACGGGCGCATGACAAGAAAGACTCCTCAGGGGAATCGTGATTGCTCAGATCTCATCCCTTTCTCTCAGTTATGTTAGTCTCACACAGGCAAGGACAAACAGAGGCAGAATATAGTTCAATAAGAATTTATTGAAGTATCTGCAACTTAGATAAAATGGCATGTATTGATAAAACAAAATAAAAGCAAAATTGTGACAAGGAGAGTGAAACACAAAAGCAGTCTCATCATACAGTCACTAGGAGTGATATATAGTTCTCCTACCTAAGCTATGTTAGAGGACAGCATAATAAGCCCTTATCCTCCCCCTAGGTTTCCCCCTGGTAAGACATCATCCCTCATATCTGAGTAAGTAAGCCTGTAGTCTAGAGAGACACAGTTCCCATGTAGGTCCGCGGTTCGGCAGTCTAAGCAAGCAGCTGGAGCAAGGCAAACAGCAATCAGCATGCAGTCGTGGTCATCTGGCGGGATTCTCCCTCTAACATGTTTGGGACAAAAGAGTGTTTTTTAAAAAAAACAGTTGACATTCTAAGGAAGGGTCCCCACGGAGGAATATGTGTGTTTATGTGAATTTTGGAGACACAGGGGGTCATTCCAACCCTGGCGGTCGGTGTTAAAGCGGCGGCCAATCCGCCAACAGGCAGGCGGTAAAAAAAATGGAATTCTGACCCTGGCGGGAACCGCTAACACAGCCCGCCACTTTAACACTCCGACCGCCATGGCGGGACAAACAAACAGCACAGCGGTCACCGCCAACAGACAGGCGGCAGACAATGTACCGCCCACACTATCACGACCCACCAATCCGCCACCTTTTCCGGGGCGGGAGCCCCGCCGATAAAAACACGGCGGAAACAGACTACGCACGGGAAAACGCTCACCTCTATACACTCCACGAGGAATCTGGACAGCATGGAACCCGAATTAAACATCCTACCAGCTATTGTCTACCTGCTCCTCTACCAGGAGCACGAACGCCGGCGCAGACGACAATGGTGAGTACTGCACCTACGACACAGGGGAGGGGTGCTTGAGATGAAGGGCCCAGTGGAGCGGTGCTTGACAGGAAGCTCCCAGCGGAGCGGTGCTTGAGATGAAGGGCCCAGCGGAGCGGTGCTTGACAGGAAGGGCCCAGCGGAGCAGTTCAGAGACGGCGGTGCCCAGCGGAGCGGTGCTTAACAGGAAGGGCCCAGCGGAGCAGTTCAGAGACGGCGGTGCCCAGCGGAGCGGTGCTTGAGATGAAGGGCCCAGCGGAGCGGTGCTTGACAGGAAGGGCCAAGCGGAGCAGTTCAGAGACGGCGGTGCCCAGCGGAGCGGTGCTTGACAGGAAGGGCCCCGCGGAGCAGTTCAGAGACGGCGGTGCCCAGCGGAGCGGTGCTTGACAGGAAGGGCCCAGCGGAGCGGTGCTTGAGATGAAGGGCCCAGCGGAGCGGTGCTTGACAGGAAGGGCCCAGCGGAGCGGTGCTTGAGATGAAGGGCCCAGCGGAGCAGTTCAGAGACGGCGGTGCCCAGCGGAGCGGTGCTTGACAGGAAGGGCCCAGCGGAGCAGTTCAGAGACGGCGGTGCCCAGCGGAGCGGTGCTTGATAGGAAGGGCCCAGCGGAGCAGTGCTTGAGATGAAGGGCCCAGCGGAGCGGTGCTTGACAGGAAGGGCCCAGCGGAGCGGGGCTTGACAGGAAGGGCCCTGTTCAGCGGTGCTTCTCACGGCGGGGCCCTGTTCAGCGGTGCTTGTCTTGGTGGGGCCCTGTTCAGCGGTGCCTCTCACGGCAGGGCCCTGTTCAGCGGTGCTTCTCACGGCGGGGCCCTGTTCAGCGGTGCTTGACAGGAAGGGCCCTGTTCAGCGGTGCTTGACAGGAAGGGCCCAGCGGAGCAGTTCAGAGACGGCGGTGCCCAGCGGAGCGGTGCTTGACAGGAAGGGCCCAGCGGAGCAGTTCAGAGACGGCGGTGCCCAGCGGAGCGGTGCTTGAGATGAAGGGCCCAGCGGAGCGGTGCTTGACAGGAAGGGCCCAGCGGAGCAGTTCAGAGACGGCGGTGCCCAGCGGAGCGGTGCTTGACAGGAAGGGCCCCGCGGAGCAGTTCAGAGACGGCGGTGCCCAGCGGAGCGGTGCTTGACAGGAAGGGCCCAGCGGAGCGGTGCTTGAGATGAAGGGCCCAGCGGAGCGGTGCTTGACAGGAAGGGCCCAGCGGAGCGGTGCTTGAGATGAAGGGCCCAGCGGAGCAGTTCAGAGACGGCGGTGCCCAGCGGAGCGGTGCTTGACAGGAAGGGCCCAGCGGAGCAGTTCAGAGACGGCGGTGCCCAGCGGAGCGGTGCTTGATAGGAAGGGCCCAGCGGAGCAGTGCTTGAGATGAAGGGCCCAGCGGAGCGGTGCTTGACAGGAAGGGCCCAGCGGAGCGGGGCTTGACAGGAAGGGCCCTGTTCAGCGGTGCTTCTCACGGCGGGGCCCTGTTCAGCGGTGCTTGTCTTGGTGGGGCCCTGTTCAGCGGTGCCTCTCACGGCAGGGCCCTGTTCAGCGGTGCTTCTCACGGCGGGGCCCTGTTCAGCGGTGCTTGACAGGAAGGGCCCTGTTCAGCGGTGCTTGACAGGAAGGGCCCTGTTCAGCGGTGCTTGTCTTGGCGGGGCCCTGTTTAGCGGTGCTTCTCACGGCGGGCCCTGTTCAGCGGTGCTTGACAGGATGGGCCCTGTTCAGCGGTGCTTGTCTTGGCGGGGCCCTGTTCAGCAGTGCTTCTCACGGCGGGGCCCTGTTCAGCGGTGCTTGACAGGAAGGGCCCTGTTCAGCGGTGCTTGACAGGAAGGGCCCTGTTCAGCGGTGCTTGTCACGGCGGGGCCCTGTTCATCGGTGGTTGTCACGGCGGGGCCCTGTTCAGCGGTGCTTGTCACGGCGGGGCCCTGTTCAGCGGTGCTTCTCACGGCGAGGCCCTGTTCAGCGGTTGACAGGAAGGGCCCAGCGGAGCAGTTCAGAGACGGCGGTGCCCAGCGGAGCGGTGCTTGACAGGAAGGGCCCAGCGGAGCAGTTCAGAGACGGCGGTGCCCAGCGGAGCGGTGCTTGAGATGAAGGGCCCAGCGGAGCGGTGCTTGACAGGAAGGGCCCAGCGGAGCAGTTCAGAGACGGCGGTGCCCAGCGGAGCGGTGCTTGACAGGAAGGGCCCAGCGGAGCAGTTCAGAGACGGCGGTGCCCAGCGGAGCGGTGCTTGACAGGAAGGGCCCAGCGGAGCGGTGCTTGAGATGAAGGGCCCAGCGGAGCGGTGCTTGACAGGAAGGGCCCAGCGGAGCGGTGCTTGAGATGAAGGGCCCAGCGGAGCAGTTCAGAGACGGCGGTGCCCAGCGGAGCGGTGCTTGACAGGAAGGGAACAGCGGAGCAGTTCAGAGACGGCGGTGCCCAGCGGAGCGGTGCTTGATAGGAAGGGCCCAGCGGAGCGGTGCTTGACAGGAAGGGCCCAGCGGAGCGGGGCTTGACAGGAAGGGCCCTGTTCAGCGGTGCTTCTCACGGCGGGGCCCTGTTCAGCGGTGCTTGTCTTGGCGGGGCCCTGTTCAGCGGTGCCTCTCACGGCAGGGCCCTGTTCAGCGGTGCTTCTCACGGCGGGGCCCTGTTCAGCGGTGCTTCTCACGGCGAGGCCCTGTTCAGCGGTGCTTGTCTTGTGTTCCTAGGGAACCAGATCTGGCCAAGAATTCCCGCTCAGTCGACATCCGACCTTTCGCTTGCGGGGCCCTCCTGTGCTGGAGTCCTGGGCCCGTGGGTGTCCTCCGTCACACCAGAAATGGGGCTGGTGGGGCCCTCCTGGGCAGCTCGCCTGCTGCCGGACTTGTCCGCCCTGCTGCCCTTGCCCTCCTTCGCCGAATCTCTGGGGCCCTTGCCTCCCTTTGGGGATGTGCCAGGTGATGGTGCAAGGGTAGTGTCCTTGGGGGCTGCCGTCTCTGGCCTCTCGCGCCGGCCCTTCCCTTTTTTAGTTCTTTTCCCAGGGGGTGGGCTGGCTGTCCCCTTGCTGCTGGCCGATGTTCCTGCCCTAGGTGCTGGTGGACTCCAATAGCCCTGAACTATGGTCCTAGTGGGTGCAGGGCTTGTGGTGGCTGTGGTGCTGTTTGGACTCTTACGAGATGGATGGGGTGGGTCAGGTGATGCAAAGAGGTTAATTTTGGAGAGGAAAAACTTTTTAGGAGCAATGGGAAGGGTAGGTGCAGTGGGTATGGGAGTGCGGTTGTAGGAGAGTCAAGTGTGCTGTCTTTGGGTGCAGGTGCTTGTGCTGGAGGCTGTCGTGAGGTGGATGGCTGTTGGGTGGGTGGCTGCCTGCGTTTGTGTGGTTTGGAAGAGGGGGTGACAGACACACTGGGAGAGGACACAGGGGACGTGTAAATGGCAGTGGGGGTGGTGACTGCACGTGTGCGGAGTGTTCTGATGGGTGTGCTGGTGATGGACCTACTGGCTGATGGTGGTGTGCAAGCAGGTGTGAGTGGAGACGTCACAGGGAGGGAGGAGGGAGACGAGGAGGAGGGGGACACAGAGGAGGCAGTGGCTGTTTGCATGTCTGCATGTGGATGTTGCTTGGGTGAATGCTTGTGTGATCTGTGGTGCTTATGTCTGGATGAGCTGCCCTTGGGTGTTGAGGTGTGTGCAGGCTGGTCTGTAGGTGTGTCTGGGATAGGCAGAGGAACAGGGGAGTGGGACTGGGTGGAGGGAGTTGGAGGAGGGAGGCTGGAGACAGGGACAATGGCTGCCGTCAGTGCTGAGGCCAGAGCGTTGAACGATCGCTGATGGGCAGCCTGACCCGAATGAATGCCCTCCAGGTATGCATTGCTCCGATGCACCTCCCTTTCCACCCCCTGGATGGCATTCAAAAGGGTAGACTGCCCAACAATGAGCGTCTGGAGGAGGTCAATGATCTCCGCACTGAGGGCAGCAGGGGTAACTGGGGCAGGGCCTTAGGTGCCTGGGGCGCAGGAGATGCCCGGCTTCCTGGCCGAGCGGGCACGGGGTGAACGCTGAGGTGCTGCTGGGAGGGCCGACTGGTGCGCTGGGTGGCGGCTGTACCTGTTGTTGCGGTGGGCACGGATGTTGCCGCCACCACAAGGTAGCTCCCTTCCGAGGACGTGTCGGTGTCGCTGACGTCTCCACGGGTCCCCGTTGTGGAGCTCCCCTCGCCCTCCGTCTCACTGGTGTACTCGGAGTCGGTTGCATGGCCCTCCGGGGCCATGTGAGATGCAGCTCCCTCGTGCGCCGATGCCACTTCTCCTCCGCCTGATGATGCTAATGCACACATGAACAGGAAAACCAAAAAAAAGGGAGGGGAGAAGAAAGAAAGACATGTTGAGTGCATGCATTGGCGACACCGTTGGCCGAGAGGACAGACACAGGGTACACTACTCAATTATTGTGACTTGGCCTACAAGTCTATGGACGACAAATGCACACATAGGTGAGCCCGGGCCATGGATAGCTGTACTTAGCACCCTACAGAGGTGGGGGGCGGGGGCACAGGGCCATGCCTTATGGAGGGGCCTAGCCTACAGAAACCGCCCTGGCCTAGAGATAGCCACAGCCCTCCTCCCCCACCCAGACACCTCCACTGTGCGCTAATATAGCAGAATGTGCTGATACTCACCCCCTTGTGTCTGCTGTGATGTCCTCACGCGCCCATCCAAATCGGGGTAGGCCACCGCCAGGATCCGGGACATCAGGGGGCTCAATTGCCGTGTGGCACCCCTCCTAGGTTGGGAGGCCATCCCCATCAGAGCCTCGGCGGTCTTTCTGCTCCCGCGGCGGATGTCCTCCCACCTCTTGCGGCAGTGGGTGCCCCGTCTGTTGTGGACCCCAGGGCCCGGACGTCCTTGGCGATGGCACGCCAAATGTCGATCTTCTGATGGGCGCTGACCTGTGTGACATGTACAGGGTGGGAAAAGAAATATCAGCACTTTTCTGCATGGTCGATGTGAGTGGCCCCCCCTCACCAACCTTGCCATGTGGCACATGCTCTCATCTGTCGTGCGTTGCATTCCTCATTCGCTCCCCTCCCCACCATCTTACATCCACCCCACTCAACACAGGCATAGCCCATACAACGTGCTCCCTGTGTACTTACCTGTTGGTCTGGAGGACTGTAGAGTAGCGCATACTGGGGGAGGACCCCATCAACAAGTTTCTCCAATTCCTCAGATGTGAAGGCAGGGGCCCTTTCCCCAGTCGCAGCAGCCATTGTCTCTTCCAGACCGAGGTCACAGCAGCACTTGCAGTATAGGTCCTATCCTGTGGATGATCAGGTCTCGAGTGATTAAGCAGATAGAAAATGGCGGTCACGTCCGCGGCGGTGCGTACCGCGGCGGTGCGTACCGCGGCGGTGCGTACCGCGACCGCCGGCGCACTTCGTCATTGGCTCCTGAAACCCATAGGGTTCAATGTTAACCAATGCGGCTTTGCGCCGCGGTCTTCGTCCGCCTACCGCCACGGTGTGCCACGCCAGCGCATTGACCTCACATCCCATTGTCACACTTCACAGGTCAGGCAGCCGCCATTTCAAGGGCCCACATGGCTTAATTTCTACTGCGTCACACAGGCCTAGGCCTTGCATTGCCAATCATACAAGCCATTCAATGCATAGCGAATCGTGTACTGTGCAAGCTGTGGTTACGTACCTGTGGGTTGCTTGACTCTGTGCTCCATGTTGTCCTTCCTAGGCACCGTCCGCTGGGACTTGCGAGGAGATGGAGGAATCCTCCCGTGTACAGACCGCTGGTGGACCTGTCAACAATGGAAGAAAGACATGTCATACTGACATACAGACTTGACCGAGCCACTATACAGGAACTGTGTGCCCAGCTGGAGCCAGACCTGATGTCCCCCATTCGCCAACCCACAGGGATTCCCTCTCTGGTGCAGATTCTGTCAGTACTCCATTTTTTGGCAAGTGGATCATTCCAAACAACAGTGGCCATATCATCAGGGATTTCTCAGCCTATGTTTTCTAAGGTTTTGTCCAGAGTGTTGTCTGCCCTGATGAAATACATGCGGAGCTACATTGTTTTCCCTGAGGTGGGCGATTTGGCTACAGTGAAGGGTGATTTCTATGCCCTTGGCCATATCCCCAACATCATTGGTGCCATTGATGGGACACATGTGGCTTTGGTTCCCCCCAGCAGGAGTGAACAGGTGTACAGGAACAGAAAAAGTTATCATTCGATGAATGTCCAGGTGGTCTGTTTGGCTGACCAGTACATCTCCCATGTAAATGCCAAGTTCCCTGGGTCAGTCAGTGCATGACGCCTACATCATTGGCCTTGGCCTACGCCATTGAAAGCATCCCTTATGTGATGGGATAGCTACAGAGACACCGTGTGTGGCTAATAGGTGACTCTGGTTACCCCAACCTGTCGTGGCTACTTACCCCAGTGAGGAATCCCAGGACAAGGGCAGAGGAACGCTACAATGAGGCCCATGGGCGAACTAGGAGGATTATAGAAAGAACCTTCGGCCTCCTGAAGGCCAGGTTTAGGTGCCTGATTATGACAGGTGGATCCCTAATGTACTCACCAAAGAAGGTGTGCCATATCATCGTGGCCTGCTGTATGCTTCACAACCTGGCTTTGCGACGCCAGGTGCCTTTCCTGCAGGAGGATGGTCCAGATGGTGGTGTTGTAGCAGCTGTGGAGCCTGTGGAGAGTGAAGAGGAGGAAGACGACGGGGACGACACAGACAACAGGGACACAGTGATACAACAGTATTTTCAGTAGCACACAGGTATGAATCAACCCCGCCATTTTACATTTACTTAAAGTCTCCTGCCTCTCTACTGTCTGTGTTTCCCCCCAGTTCCTGTTCACTGAGTTATGACTTTCCCTTCCGTTTTCAGAGCTGTGGGCCCCACTGCGTGACCTCTGCTTTGTTTGTCCATGGACTACAGCTGTGTGACAGTGGTATGTTGTCATCACAATGTAACTGAACATTTTGGCACCGTTATGTCTAATACATTTGTTCAAAATACAAGCAGACTCCAGATTTTTTAAGTGCAAGAAGTGATTTAATTAAAGTGCTAAATTTAGGAACATGATTGTAAAACGGTGATGGGTGATGGTGGAGTAATATCCATGGCAGAGTCCAGTTTTCAGTCTCACAGGTGCATTGTCCATATGCCTGTGGAAGGATGGAGCAGGGGCAGTTTAAGTTTGGACAGGGTGACAATGTGGGACAGTAGGATGACATCAGGGGGTATCCTTTGCTGGCGGGGGTCTTGGCATCCTACTCTGTCTTCTTGTGAAATCTCAGGGACCGCTTGCGGGGTGGTTCTTCTTCTGCAGGAGGTGGGGTTCTGGTGGCCTGTCGTTGTGTGGGGGCCTCCTGTCCACTAGCGCTGGCAGAGGTGGTAGGCTGTTCCTGGTCCATGCTAGTGACAGGGGCCCTTTGTGGTGCCACATGGTCCCGCAATGTGGTGACTATCTGGTTAAGGGCTACGACGATGGTCCCCATTGCGGAACTAATGTTTTGCAGTTCCTCTCTGAACCCCATGTACTGTTCCTCCTGCAGTACCTGGATCTCCTGGAACATGGCCAGTACCGTAGCCATCGTCTCCTGGGAGTGGTGGTATGCTCCCATGATGGAGGAGAGGGCCTCTTGGAGAGTCGGTTCCCTGGGCCTGTCCCCCCCCTGTCGCACAGCAGCCCTCCCAGTTCCCCTGTTTCCCTGGGCCTCTGTCCCCTGGACCGTGTGCCCACTACCACTGCCCCCAGGTCCCTGTTGTTGTTGGGGTGGTGGGTCAACCTGGGTGCCCTGTAGTGGTGGACACACCGCTGATTGACGTGTCCTGGAGACAGAGGCATGGGCCCGCTGGGTGGGAGCTGTGCTTGTGTTCCCAGAGGGGGTTAGGTCTGCTGTAGCCTGTGGCTGTCTGTGGGGAACCGACTGTCCCGAGGTCCCCGATGGGCCGGGCTGGTCATCTGGGTCCAGGGAGACAGAGCTGCTGTCATCACTGGGGGCCTCTTCTGGGGGTGGGATGGACATCTCTGGACCCTCCGTGGTGGTGTGGTGGCGTTCGGGTCCTGCAGGGGTATAAGAGTATGGTTATTGCTTCTGTGTGTGCCATTTCGTGTGATGGGTGGGTGGCCGTGTCCCCCAGTGCTGGCATTCCCTTGTGGGGGCTTTTGTGACGGTGCCTTGTGGGGGTGATGGGTGTGTGCAGTGGGCATGCTTTGGTGATGGGTGTCCATGCTTTGGGGACGCATGCAGGGCTAGGTTTTGGGATGGATGGGTTGTGATGGTGAGCCATTAGCAAGGAGTTGGTGTGATGGGGGTGGGGGTGAGGGTGGGGGTATGATTTGGCATGCAGGTGGGGTGGGGGGAATGAAGTAGTGAAGATTTGACTTACCAGAGTCCATTCCTCCGCCTACTTCTGCAAGGCCCTCAGGATGCAGGATGTGCAAGACTTCCTCCTCCAATGCTGTGAATTCTGGGGGAGTAGGTGGGGGTCCGCCGCCAGTCTTCTGCACCGCAATGTTGTGCCTTGATACCATGGAACGCACCTTCCCCCGTAGGTCGTTCCACCGCTTCCTGATGTCGTCCCGATTTCGTGGATGCTGTCCCACAGCGTTGACCCTGTCCACTATTCTTTGCCATAGCTCCATCTTCCTGGCAATGGTGGTGTGCTGCACCTGTGTCCCGAAGAGCTAGGGCTCTACCCAAACTATTTCCTCCACCATGACCCTGAGTTCTGCGTCAGTGAACCTGGGGTGTCTTTGGGGTGCCCTGGGGTGGTGTGGATGAGGTGAGGGGTGGTGTATGTGTTGTAGAGTGTGGTGAGTGTGGTGGTGTGTGGTGTTTTGTGCGTGGATATTGTGTAGGTGATGTTGTGATTTGCCTCTGTGTGATGGTGTACTCTATTCTGTGCTGTCTCTCTCTGTCCTTCAGTCGCAATTGTGGTCGTAGGGGTTTGTGGGTGATGTGGGTGTGTGTTTTATATTTAATTGGGTGTGTGGGAGTGGTGTGTGTATGTGTCTCAGGTGTGTGTATTTTGAATTATCCAATGTGGATGTGTTTTGTAAAGGTGTGTGTATTTTGAGCGCGGCGGTGTGTACCGCCAATGGAATACCGCGGTTGAAAGACCGCTGCGGGGATTTGTGGGTCGGAATGGTATGGGCGTATTTCTGTTGGCATGACGGTGGAGGTTTGGTCATCGCCAGTTTCCCGCTGACCTTTGGTGTGGTGGACTTTTGTTGAAGTCGGGTTTTTGGCGGTTTGTCAGTTGCGGGTCAGAATGACCGTGGCGGTTTACCGCGACGGCGGCGGTGTTATGGTGGTCTTCTGACCGGCGGTAAGTGCCTTTTACCGCTGAGGTCAGAATGACCCCCACAGTGTACCACTTTTGCTTGCAACCTTATCTGACTGCAGCCGTGAGGAAAGCACAAAGTGAAATGAATGTCCTGCTGAGAATGTAATGCTTTCATAGGCAAAAGAACAACTAGATAGAGAATAATAAAACAGTACCGTAAATGTGGCTACTGCTAGAAAAAAAAAGCAATGCTGAATAAAATGTAACTGGGCTAAAGTGCACACCAGCAGGCCTAGTTTGCTAAAATAATCGGGGTCATTTTGACCCTAGTGGTCAATAGACCACCAGGGTCACGGTCGTGGTCGGATCGCCTCCAAAGTGGTGGTCAGACCACGACATTTTGACCGTGGCAGAGCTGCCACGGTCAAACCGCAGACACCGCCAGCCTGCACCCTGGCAGTCCAAGTGAGCAGCGCTGCCCTGGAGATTATGAGTCTCCATCTGCCAGTCTGTCCATAGAGGTAAACACCGCCATTGAAAGGTTGGCGGTAAGGGGGCCTCAGGGGCCCCTTGGGGGTCCCTGCACTGCCCATGCACTAGGCATGGGCAGTGCAGGAGACCCCATACACAGCCCCATTTTGCATTCCTCTGTCTGAATTATGGGCAGTGGGTTGCAGGACAGGTGCTGCTGCACCCGCTGCAAAGCCACATTCCCGCCGGCCCCATTAAGAGCCGGCTGCAATGTTAAGGCTTTGTTCCCCACTGGGCCCGCGGGCAGAAACTCTGTATGGGAAGCCATAATAGGGCCGGCGAGGTTCACATGAAGGGGCAGGTAGGACAGCTTCCGAGAAGCCTGTGTCTTTGTCACTATAGGAAACCAGAAAAGCTGTAACTTTACTAGAACTAGTGAATGTTCCAGGGCCTGATAAAATTCCTGGTGACTTGTACAAATCTGAAAAACGTATTTGGGTCAGTTATATTAATATGGTTTCTAATGCTGTAGCTGCGGATGGTGCTATCCCTGGTACTTGGAGAGGGACAGAAATTATTCCTGTTTACAAGAAGGGCGACACAAGTATTCCTTCAAAATATAGACCAATCAGCTTGCTTGATAACCTGCAAAATGTTTTGGCACAGCAGGTTCTTGACAAGCAGTTATCCTGGGCTGATTCAAATCTTGTAATATCTCAGTTCCAAGCTGGTTTCAGGCCTAAGACCAGTACCTCCGACTGAGTATTTTGCTTGGCTCTTCTTTATTGGAAATATGTGTTTCTCTCTAAACAGAATCTGTATGTGGCTTTTGTTGACCAGCAGGCCACATTTGATCTGGTCCGTAGGGAAAAGTTGTGGTGGGCTCTATGTAGTATGGGAGCCCCAAGAAAGTTGGTGCGTTTATTAACACAGTTACATGAGGAAACTTATGTCCAAGTTAGGTATGGCAGAAAGGGTGAACTTACCAATCGTATCACTCTCCAATGTGGCATCAGACAAGGTTGTGTTTTGGCACCTACCTTGTTTACATTGTATAATAGCAAGGTGGTGCAATTATTGCTTACCTGCCAGAATGATGCACTCATCTTGCTTTTAGTGACAATTCCCTTTTGATTTCCAAAACACCTAGCATCCTTTAGACTCTTATAGATAGGTGTTTAATGTTTTGTAGATCAAGAGGATTGGGCCTGAATGATGCTAAAACCAAGTTTATGGTTTTGAGTTTAGGTTGTGTTAAAAATTGCTCTATTAGAGGGAATAATGTTCCCCTTGAAAGAGTCAGTTCTTTTGACTATTTGGGTGTTAGGGTATCTGATAGATTTTGATGGGGCAACCAGCTTTCTAAGAGTTCCCTTCTTATTCAGCATAGATCCCATGTCATCCTGTGCTTCTGCAGAGATACAATCTCAAGAGTAGTATCTCATACACTTAAAGTTTATCAGGCAAAAGTTCAGAATGCAGCAATTTTTGGAGCTGAAAATTATTTTGTTAGATCGCTGCTTGCCTGCCAAGTCAGTACCCCACTAACCCCAATTTATTTTGATTTAGTTTTAAATCAGATCTCAGACTTGGCTGCCTTGAGACCTCTGACACTTTGGATTTGTCTTTGGTCCACTGCAGAACTTGCTGAATACAGAGATTGTCTTAGGAGCGCGGTCTCCCTCTGCAGACCTCCCACAGCTGGGTGAAGCGCACCACACTGTGTGTACCTTCCAACTCCAAGCAGGTGCTCCTCCACCGCACCGAGTGCTCTTTAGGGCCGCACCTGTGCAACTTGTTTGTCCGGTGGAAATTGTTCTTTCGCTGGTGCTTACTGGGCGCTGTGGCTGCCCCGAAGGTTGTCCGGGTGAAGACGGGTGGTGCACTCTCCCCCGCAGGCCCTGGATCGCCAGTGACAGCGTGCAAAGATACTGAGTTGAGCCCTGTCCCCCACTTACTCTGCTGCTGGATGCGGGGCAGGTTAGAGGTGGGCAGCTTGTTACACAGGAAGTTTTGGACCACAGGCTCACCTTGGACTGAGGCAGCGGCAAGTCAATAGAAACTGGTCTGCCAGCGATGCGCTGCTTTTCGCTGGGCACTTCCTTGGTGGCACTCCTGGGGTGGGACCACATCCCCAGGCTCCACTGCTTCCTCAGGCACTCATAAGCGCATTAGACTTGCGCAGTTCGGGATGCGCTGCTTTTTGCTGGGCACTTCCTTGGTGGCACTCCTGGGGTGGGACCACATCCCCCAGGCTCCTCTGCTTCCTCAGGTTCTCATAAGTGCATTAGACTCGCGCCTGACAGAGGGTGGGCTGGGTGCACCCATCTAACTCCTGGGAAGTAAGCCTTTGTTTTTGGGAGTTGCCTTGGTTACGCTCATTGTTTCTGATTATATCATCGACTGAACAGATATGGGGAAATGTAAGGCTGTGGATGTACCCGCACATCCCAGTGGAATAAAACATAAAATAAAATGGTCTAATAGTAAAACGAGCTGCCTGTCTAACAAAGAAAGTAACCCTTTTGAAGACATTGATATATTATTTGAAGGTGGAAGCCATGTTGAGAAGTAATTCCAACATACCATCCACAAAACATGGTACTTCTGATACGTCTGCTAAAAAGATTCTTGATATATTTAGGAAAAAGCCACAACTGTCCAATCCCCCAATAGAGGATGAACTAAACATGCACCTCAAGCTTTGAGACCTAATTCTCCATCCGTGTCAAGCATTCCCCTGCGCAATCATCTGGCCATCATAGGTGGCTCTCCGTCCTCCATTAAGTCCTGAGTTCTTTGTGACTTCCAATATCCCATGTTTTCATCATTATAGGCTTCTGTTAGAGATTGGGGTGTCTTATGACTGTGATCTACACTTACATTCTGGAGCTTGTACTGATGACAACGCTGTGACTAGTTTACCCGTGGACCTGGACAGACTGTCACAGCCTTGTGGGAAACCTGATCTGGCCTCCATCCTTCAGAAATTAGACAAACTAAGGAGCGTGGTATTGTTGATGATGGAAACATTTACAGGTGAACTGGCACAGAGGTGTGCGTTCAAATGCTTGAGGGCAAACAGGGGTGGGATATTGCCTGCTCCAGGGGGCTTGCCCACTTCTCCCCCTGTGTCTGAAACCAGCACTTGAGTGGACAAGCTTCCCCTGGGGCCGGCTATTATATCCCCTCCTGAAAGCTCGCCTGTACCCCATGTAGAGGGTCTCCCGGTTGTGCCAGCAACTGTAAGCCGGAAGTATAATTCTGGTTTTAAGGACAGGAACATATGTGGGCCAGAGAGGCCGTATAAAGCCCAGTCTGCCAATCATGTTAAGGGCCTTCGGAGGACTACTGGTACCCAGGTGCAGGCTGGAACAACTATCTCCTCTACTGATTTTATTAAGCTATCTGATGATGCTTTATATCGGGCTGGAACGAGTCAACCTGTTGTTAAGAACCAGGGTCGAGGTTTGTGGAGCAAAGGAGGTACTATTTATATGGTTGGGGTACCAAAGCTGCTCATTGGCTCTCTGGAAACCCAGGATTCCCTCATAAATAAGGTCATCTATTGGTTACGAGTCCAGCGAAACCTCCTCTCTGTTGTCCGTGCAGATATTCTTGAGGTTTGCAGATACAGTCAGCTTGGTTCAAACTTTGATTTCATCTCTATTCGTTTTGTAGATAGGCTGCTGGTGGATAACCTCATTGATTTTGAACTGCGCAGCTGTTATCTCAGGAATTCCAGGGGGGTTGGTATTAGATTTAAACTCCATCCGCCCTCTTGTAGGTCACCAATTTTATGTGATGGCCCAGCGGGCGGGATATGTGATCCTGGTCAAAAGTGTGCTTTGGTCCCACATGCAAAACATCTTCATACACTATCAGAAGTAGATTGACTACTTACTGATCCTCACCTAATGTCCCCAACTGCGATTCCTGGGACTAGTTTTGGAGAGGGGTCTGAAAATCATAGAGAAGCCCAGTGCTCTAGGCCTAGTGTTTTGATAACTAGTTCAGAACTTTCTATTATGTCTTGAAATCTGGCTGGGTTAGGCAGAAAGTTGGGAGACCCGAGTGGGTCAATTATATAAATCAGCAGGACATATGCCTATTCTATGAAACTTGGACCGAGGACCCGGTTTACCTGGATGGGTTTCTGTCATATTTTTCTGCGGCCCAGCCAGCAGCGGGGGGCTTTGGCCGTGCTAAGGGGGGGGCTCATGATCCATTTAAACAAGAAATTACAGTGTGTTCATTTTGCATTTAATATAGATCCCCCCTACTTATTGGGTGTCCAGATTGTATTTGACCATGATTTTAAGATGACTACAACTAACGTATATGCCAGGTCTGTCTCCGACACTGGCTCAGCTGTCTGATTATATGGACACCCTGCATTCTTCAACCAAATTAGTGGTCGTAGGGAATATGAATTGTACTTTGAACCTCTCTGTTCAAGTAGTGATCTGAAGGCCGAAGAGGATGAATTCTGGGGCATTCCTCAATTGATGAATAAGCCACAGTGTACTCGCTCACGTGCTGCCTTACAATCAATCAATCAAAAAATGTATTAAGCGCGCTTCTCACCCGCAAGGGTCTCAAGGCACTGGGGGGGGGACAAAACAGAGGGTGGGATGCCGTTTTACTGTTCAGTTCCCTTACAGTTGACTTCCCTATGCTTTAAATATGGACTTAGGGCCTGCGATGGATGCACCTGGTCTGATTTAGATATTGCACCTACTTTTAAGCGAGGTTTGTTCTCCAGAGTTATTGACTATTTATTAGTGGATGTTAGGCTTTGGCCATTATTAATAGACATGAAGGTGGATTTTCGTCAAAAGAGTGACCACAATCCCCTGCTTCTTACCCTACATAGTAACGTATTTAGGAGATCGCAGAACATCCATCTCACTGTGGTTCCAGGTCTTTTTTTTAACAATAGTCATACTCGTGTCAGCTGGCCAAAAGTAATGTCTAATCCTTATTTGATCAAGAAAATTTATCAACTGTTTATTGATGTTATGGCTGATTATGAGGAGCGAGAGGTCAGTGACATTCCAATCCTCAGCATTCATGAAGAAGTGATAAGGAATATACAGGATATTTTCTATAGGAAGACTAGTACTAGGCAATCTCCTGATAATTACAAAACTAGGGAGTGGTTTAATAAGGATTGTTCTAACGCCAAATCAGCTCTAAAATCAGCCATTTTCGCTCGCTCACAGGGAGTGATTAGAACAGCTAGATTTGCCTATAATAAAACCCTAAAACAGGCAAAGAAAAGCTGGGAAGACATAACCTGGCAGAAATTGCTTGATGCAATGAAAATACAATGATAATGTGACTTTCTGGAAGCTATTGTCCAATGGACATAGAGGGGGCAAAGGCATAATCCGCACTTATATCCAACCCGAAAGTTGGGTGGAATATTTTTCCAAACTTTTTGTCCCACCTAGTACTTTAGTGATGCAGGAATCCCCCCCACCTCACGCAGCTGGCTAAAACGTGCTAGCTGCCTGACGATCAAGGAAAATACATTTCTAGTAAGATGATTTTATTGTTTTTTATGCTGGCGGAAACCACAGCTGCTATTAACTCTCTAAAATCTTCCAAAGCAACAGGCCCTGACAAGATATTAGGGGATATTTTTAAATCTGAACCAGTAATTTGGTCCTGGTACATAAATATGATCTCAAATGCCATAGCTGCAGGAGGCCCAATTCCTAACACCTGGAAAGGGGCCGAAATAATCCCCATTTACAAAAAGGGAGATGTGAGCTCCCCTGCCAACTAGAGGCCAATTAGCCTTATTGACAACCTTCAGAAAATCTTTGCCAAACAGCTTTTAGATAGGCTATTGGACTGGGCACAGGACCATCAGGTTCTATCCCCACTTCAGGTGGGCTTTCACCCGAAAACCAGTACGGTGGACCAGGTTTTTAGGCTGACCCTCCTATATTGGAAATATGTAGTCCTGGCGAAGCAAAACTTATATGTTGTTTTTGTGGATCTTCGGTCTGCCTTCAACATGGTCCCCAGAGAAAAACTATGGGATGTTCTGCAAAGAATAAGTACCCTTGCCAATATAATTTATTTACTACAACGGTTGTACGAGAACACATATATCCAGTCGAGATGGGTTAGTCTGGGAGAATTAACCGACCATAAAGCCATTCAGTGGAGGGTTCGTCAAGGATGTGTTCTTGCACCAACTCTATTTACTTTATTTATAAATGAGGTGGTGCATGCTGCGTCCTCCTGTCAAAATGACACCCCCTCCCTTAACGCGCAGACAATTCCCATAATACTTTTTGTAGATGACTCCCTCCTCATCTCTAAAACTCCTATGGGTCTTCAGATTCTTGACATGTTGACTGGTTAAATGCTTCATTTTTTTTCAAACGTGGCAGTTTTTGCATGGCTCTGATGTAGCTGTGCAGGTCAGAAAACACCAGGAGGAGTATCATGAGTAAGCGGCCATCATGGCGTATGGCTAGGTCCATCCTGTTATTTAAATTTAAACTGGTCAATTGCAACAATTGACGTTTTCTTTCAAGACATGATATATGAACTTTATCTGTAAATGTCTGAATGGCTGCCTACTGTTCAAATTGTGTGGGAGGAATAAGAGCAATGCAGCAGTATATAGCATCCGTTTCACCTTAAATTTCACATTGGACTATTGATTGCTGCATTCATTCATCTGCTGCAGTAGCCTGAATGTAACCTCCACAGGTTTGAATTCAGGCTCCTACTTAGTCTTTCATTCTGATGCAGATAATGTGAGTGCTACTGACATAGGTAATTTCAGTCTACCCCCGAATTCCCCAGATTGTGTGAAGTCAGCAGGCAGCGCCAGGATGTTTCACAAGTGGGTCTACATGTGATGCAAACTAGCTTATGTGCAAGTATTTGAATTCCATGTGGTTAGACTCCTTAGCTGCAGCAGCTCACCTATGGCAGCAGTGGCCAAGCAGTTGAAAACCTAAACTCTGTAGGAAATGCAGGAGTGTCGGTACCAGACTACGTACAACAGTCATCATTAGTCAACGAATAGGAATGTACGATCAGTTATTTACTTTTTAAGGATATGGGGGTCATTTCGACCTTGGCCACGGCCATTATGAGATCCCCGCTGGGCCGGTGGGCGGAAACCTGGTTTCCGCCCACCGGCCCAGCTGGGATCTCGGCCGCAACACAGGAGCCGGCTCCAAATGGAGCCGGCGGTGTTGCGGCCGTGCGACGAGTGCAGTTGCACCCGTCGCTCTTTTCACTGTCTGCATAGCACACAGTGAAAAGCTGCACAGGGCCGTGGCAAGGGGCCCGCTTCTCCCCTTTCCGCCAGCCTTTTCATGGCGGTGCAAACCGCCATGAAAAGGCTGGCGGGAGGGGGACTCGTAATCCCCTGGGCAGCGCTGCCCTGGAGGATTACTCCTGCCGGGACTAAAGTGGCGGGAAACCTGCTGGTGGTGAAATCCACCAAAACAACCCTGGCGGTCAATGACCGCCAGGGTTGTAATGACCCCCATTTTCTCTTTTTATTCATACCAGAATTAATGTCCAGATAGAAGGAGATTCTTGCAAGAATAGCATATCTCTTACTTCACAGATATATCTGCATACAGGTCAGAGAAAGCTATGTGCCATATGAAATCATGCATTATCCCCTGTGTCAATTGTCAGTCACTTTGATGATTTGATGATGTTTACCAATTGGCTAATGCTTTGGGAGCAAACCACACGCAGGACTGGACGAGGCATTCATGTCTGTAAGCATGGGAAGCAGTATATGTGGTGAATGGTTGCTTGCAAAAAGTCATTAGAAGGGGAGCAGGTACTGTGGTGACTGCTCCCTGATGGTAAGGCATCCCTGTGGTGACTGCTCCCTGATCATAAGGGGTGTGAGACAGCAGTGGGAATTGTCCACCAGGCTGCATTGCCACTTTGGACTTGGCTAAGAATTAAGGATGTACTATGAGGACCTGATTAAGTTATTTGCTAGGCAGGATCACTATTTTCATCCTTACCACTTCTTAGTTCTAGTTATGAGTGACTGTAACAATGTAGCTTTATTAGACTTGGGCAGAACGTTTGTGTCTCAGCATAGGCAGCAGGCTGTTGGCGCATGGATAATACAGGCACCTGTCAGTTCAATTAGCAGGCAGATGCAAAATTCATAATTGACAAGGCATCAACTGCCCTGTTGTAGAAGGAAGTTTTCACCAAAGCCTGACCCTATTCTGTAAATTTCACAAGAATCTTGGTGAGTCACCAGTTTTGCTTAAAGGCCCAGATTTGTAGCTCCTGGGGTTATAGAACTTAGGCATTGCTTTATTGAAAGATTCAAGGCCAGATTTACTGAGAATTTGCTTTGTGGTTATTACATTTTTCCGCACAAAATCCATTTTGAGATTTATGAAGCCATACAAATTTGATGTGCGTAGCCTTGCTTGGCTTAGTAAATGAAATTGTGCATGAGTGCAGCCTTGTATTACCTTACATCAGGGAGGCATTCCATGAGTGATGCAAGGGCATTCTGGTACATTCACCAATGGCCACTGACACAAAACCAGATTAATAAAGTTCAGTAGGCCTAGGGTTGCATCAAAAAGATGCACCTACCCAAGGCTGGCGTAATGAAGAGAAATATCTTTATTTCTATTCTTTACTTCCTCTTTGCATGTGTGCTGACTTCTGCACACCATTGCCTTTTTTGTGAGGAAGAATATTAAATCTGGGCCTCAAACATTACCTTGCATTAAAACATTAGAGTCACTGCTGGCCGTGAGCATTTTTCAGTGAAAACGTGGAAAATGCCCAGACTGTTTGCAGGAAAGGTTTGTGTAACATCCTCCATGCAGAGGACTTTCACATTCTCCTGCTCTCTGTAGGCTGGAGGAGGAGAAACAAAGGGCATTATTTTGTCTCTGTGAGACAAGAGTACTTGGCGGGGGTAGGTGTACTAACTATAAGTGGCACCTTTGCTTCCCTTGATGTATGCATACATGGAGGCATACAACCAAGCTAAAGTGGCACCCACTAGTTTCCAGGCTGACTTCAAGGTAATATAACTATTAGCGGAATCTATGTCAGTGGTTCTCAAAGTGCGGCCCGGCACACCTTCTCTTGCCGCCCACAGATCTTCCTCTGAGTCCCCTGGAAAAACGAGAGTTGCTTCAGCAGAGAAAACTGTTCGAGTGTTGTTTTCTTTGTTGCTGGTGTTAACCAAGCAATATGGTTTTGAAAATCTGGGCTTGTTTCTTTAGTTAGTGAAGCTTGTTTTATTAGCAGGGATGACCTGCTCATAAAGCTAGCTGAAATGACTGTAAAAAATGATTTTTTGAGGGCATGTTTTGTGCTATTTTGCTATTAGGGCCCAGTGAATAGCTGGACGCAGTCCAGTCTATTCATGGGAGCTCTCGGGCCAGAAGTAGATGGCCTGGGAGTGGATAGGTGGCTTGCTGGGCAGGGGTGGGACATTAATGGTGGGTAGGGGGGGAATGGCCTCTTTCGGCACCAGAAAATCATGCTGTGCGGAAGTTGGCCGATCGGGAGGGTTTTAATAGCGGGCGAATTTGTAGAGTGGCAGGCAAGTGTTGTTAGGTCCCGACGTCGGTTACACCACAGTGTTTTTCTTTCTAATTTAGGATGGACATTTTTATTTCCAATTTTCAGTCATCTAAATTTAGTTCGGGTCGGGCGCGCGTTTAAGTATACGCGCGCCCGAGTGTTTCTGATGTGCGCCATGGCCGGGGGGCCATGATATTGAGGCGGTAAAGGCCGCCTTGCGAATCCTCGGAGAGGCGGGCGCGGGGACCTCCTGCGGCCTGGCATTTTAGAGGAAGCCTGGGTCAGCATGACGCGCGCCGTGCGCAGCGGCGCGGGGCTTTGCAGCGGCGACTGCTGCTTGTTTTTCCCCGGTGAAGGGAAGTAACAAGAAAGGCAGGAAAGGACGGGGGCACGGTGCGGCTACCCCTCCTCCTTTGTTGCTGCATCAGGGCCACAAAGGGGAGCCCCAACTGGTTTCAGACCAGGTGGGGGGGCACAGATGGGGAGGGACAGCAGGAGTCCAGGGCAGGTCCTTCAAGGGTGGCTGAAGTGGGACAGGGTGCCCCACTGCAAGCAGTGCAGGCGATAGTGGGGCCAGTGGAGGCAGAGCAGCCCCTTGACCTTACCATGGTGGGGCCACAGTGGAAGGGACCAGTTTGGGCACGCTAGACAAAAATGGGGACATTGCAGGACAGGTGCAAGGGGGAGGCAATGCAGCAGCAGCCAGGGGGAGCGCAGTTTGCGCTGGAGGTAATTCAGGTAACTTGGGTGATGAGGGATGTTCGGTCAAGTTTGGGTTCTCACAAGACAGTAAGGTGGCCCACCATCAACCGTCTACGGACTGGGCGGCTGTGGATATTGAGGCGCGAATTCAAGAACAAAGGCAACTGGTGGAGGAGACAGAGTGCAGGTGGGAACAGTTGTGTATAGATAGGGGCGAGGCGTAGGGCAGGTCCAAGAAGGCAAAGAGGAAGGCAGGGGAGGTGGGTGGTTGCCCAGACGAGGGTTTTGGGCCAGAAAAGGGTAGTTGGATATGGATTCCGCAGGAAGAGCAGGGGCCAGTGCAGGAGGCTGGTGCGGCCAGAGGGTCTGGCAGCGTGACGGCAGCGCCTGGCGCCCACGGCCAGTCGTAGCGCAGAGAGTCGATGCCTGCATCTGAGACAGGCAGAAAGGTGGCGAAGCCAAGGGGGCGCACTACGGCCCCTGGACGTTGGTCAGAAGCATTAGAGGGGTCCTCGGCGGCCTCCTCTACATCGTGGGACCGCAAGAAGGACATGACTGGTTTGCGCCAGAGGGGCCCCAGTACGGGGGTGGAATACTGCATGGAGGAGGCGAGTGGCCTAAATGAAGGTATGGGAATGGATGGAGAAGTTGTGCTTGAGCTCGATTACGATGAAGAGCTGGATGATTGGGAGGAAGGCGAGATTCAGGAGAAAGAGGTGAGCGGGGTACAAGGGAAGGGGCAAGGGCGCAAGAGGGGCGCAACCCACTCTTCTGTTTCTGTTTTACAGGTGCCTACGTCGGTGCAAGGACATGTGGTCTCACACAAGGAGGGCGGCAGGCGCAAGCTAGCGACAGACGTTGGAGCAACGGCTCAGGGGCTACAAGGTAAAGGAGAATGGTGGGCACCATGGGAGGCCAAGAAGGGTCCAGGGTGCGCAGCCCAATATAAATCAGTAGGTGTAGGGGAGGATACCGTGCACCTTCATTTGGAGTCAGGAGTCGGTGTTGCAAGTGGAGCAGATAAGGGGACAGATAAAGGAGCAGCAGCAAAAGAGGGGAGTGAAGATAAAGGGGAAGAGGGGAATAAAGAAGATGAGGATAAAGAGTTGGCTGGGCACAGGAAAAGACTACCTTACATGGGTCTCGCAATGGCGTTAGGGTACCATGTGGCAGAAAAGACGAAGGCAAGGATTTGGAAGCACAAGTATGTCGATGTTTTCAAACTCCTGCATAGGGATATACAGGCTAAAGAGGGTTCCAAGCAAGAGGAATGGGAGTTGGCACGGAGGCCCAGAGTTCCGATAACCATGGACAATTGGACTTCGGCTTTCCTCATTTATGCCAGTGTCTATTGTGAGAGATCCCTTGACCGGGCATTGCCATGTTCAAATACATGGACATAATTCGGAAAGCTCAGCTACATTTTGGGGGTTTTGCCTGGCTGAACTAAGATGAGGAGTGTCGAGCCAGAGTTAGTATCAACCCGGAGAAGCCATGGGGAAATGTGGACTCTGAGTTATGGATGCAGTGGATGGCCTTGTCGCATTCTGCTGCAGCAACACATACAGTTAGTGGTCTCCCAGTGGTGTATAAGCCGTTTTAGCAGTATCCCGCTCAGGGAGGGGTGGGTGTGCCTCAGACAGCGCTGGGAGCTACATCAGGAGCCTGTTGGAATTTCAACAAGGGATTCTGCTCTAGGCACTCTTGTAGGTTTAAGCACGAGTGTTCCAAATGTGGGGGCAAACATCCAGTCATGCAATGTTTCTCACTCACTAGTCCTGCAGAACAGTGGAGAGCGACAAGGGGTAGAGGAAGTCAGGACACTACTGCACCAAAGGGCACCTACTCCTATTAGACTCAAGACATTAGTGCATTGGTTGGGCGTGTACCCAGACAGAGACACAGCGCTCAAATTGGAGTGGGGTTTCAGAGAAGGTTTTCGAGTGGGTTATCAAGGTCCACTGCAGAGGAGATGGGCATAGAACCTGCAGTCAGCAAAATCTATGCCGGAGGTAGTGTCAGAGAAATTGCAGAAGGAAGTGGCGGAAGGCAGGATTGTGGGCCCCTTTTACGGGTGGCCATTGGAGGACTTGATGATCTCACCATTGGGAGTAGTGCCGAAAAAGACCAGAGGGGAATTTAGGCTGATACACCACTTGTCTTGGCCCGAGGGGGCGTCGGTGAATGACTTAATCGCACCAGAAGACACCAAGGTGGTATGCGCCACAGTGGATGATGCCATACGGATCATTCGGGGGTTTGGGAGGCATGCGGAGATGGCAAAATGTGACATCAAGGCAGGTTTTCAGCTGCTCCCGATCCATCCAGAAGACTTCTCTTTGCTAGGAATGCAGCTGGGGGGACGAAATATGTGGACAGAGTCCTTCCTATGGGGTGCGCGATCTCATGTGACCTTTTTGAAGCCTTCAGTACGTTCCTGCAGTGGGTTTCTGTGCAGCTGAGTGGGCATCGGACGGTGTTACACTACCTGGATGATTTTCTGTTTGTGGGAACAGCACAGTCAGGTTCCTGTGGCAGGGTGCTTAGGATTTTTGAACAGATGGCACAGGATTTCGGTGTGCCTCTGGTGCCGGAGAAAACAGAGTGACCCAGTTGTGTTTTGACCTTTTTGGGGATTGGATTAGACACACGGGTTTTCATTGCTCGCTTTCCGGCAGAGAAGGTGGAGGAGATGCTGTCTTTCTCAAGGGAGGTCAGGGTGAGGCGAAAAATTGAACTTCGAGTGGCACAACAACTGCTGGGTTACCTAAATTGTCAGGTGGTCCGAGGGGGCAGGACTTTTTGTAGGCGCAGGGGCATCGCTCCTGCACCACAGGATAAGATTGACGGTAGGATTGCGGGAGGAGATAAAGATATGGGAAATGTCCTTGATGCAGTTTAATGGGGTCTCCATGGATTTTCGAGAGGAGGACACGGTGTGGCAGGTACAGATTTTTTCGGATGCGGCTGGAGCAGCTGGTTTTGGTCTGTTCTGGGATGGGCGTTGGTGTGCAGAGCCATGGCCTGTGCAATGGCTCAGCCAAGGTAGGAGCATTGCGTTCTTGGAATTTTTCCCTCTGTTGGTGGCACTGGCGGTATGGGGAAATGAATTGGCAAACAGGACGGTGATTTTTCATGTGGACAATTTGACAGTGGTAGAGTTGGTTAACAATCAGAAAGAAAGGGATGTGAGAGTACTGAAATTGCTCCGAATTTGTATGTTCCGTTGTTTGATCCTGAACATAATATTTAAGGTGGCACATATTCCTGGGGTAAACAACTCCATTGCAGATTCCTTATCTCGTTTGCAGTGGCAGCGTTTCTGACAGTTGGCACCCGGTGCGGACAAATTCAAGACAGCAGTCCCAGCGGACATTTGGGAGTGGGGGGCGTGAGGTCAGGAGACTGGTGGAGAGGTCGCTGGCAGAATCCACCCTTAGAAGTTGCCGCCTGGCTTGGTTGGAGTTTCAGGACTTTGAAGCTTACAAGGGGCAATTTTGGAGCCAGGAGCGGGTAGTATTGGAGGCGCGAGTAATGCGTTTTGCTCTGTTATTGATTCGCATAGGTTTATCGCCCACTACGATTGGGGGCAAGTTGGCAGGAGTGTCTTTCTACGGGAAGTTGTTTTTTGGTTGGTGTTAGACTTTTCATCCTTGGCGTGGTCTCCCTTAACTTTTTGCTTCTGTTCCCCAGGTTGTTGATGTGTGCTGGACTCTGATTTTATTGTGTTTGTTACTCTGGGCACTTTACCACTGCTAACCAGTGCTAAAGTGCAAGTGCTCCTGTTTAAAATGTGTACGTAATTTGTTCTCCATGATTGGCATATTTGTTTTACTGTTAAGTCCCTAGTAAAGTGCACTAGAGGTGCCCAGGGCCTGTAAATCAAATGCTACTAGTGGGCCTGCAGCACTGGTTGTGCCACCCACATAAGTAGCTCTGTAATCATGTCTCAGACCTGCCACTGCAGTGTCTGGGTGTGTATTTTTACACTGTAAATTCGACTTGGCAAGTGTACCCACTTGCCAGGCCTAAACCTTCCCTTTTCTTACATGTAAGGCACCCCTAAGGTAGGCCCTAGGTAGCCCCAAGGGCAGGGTGCAGTGTATGGATAAGGTAGGACATATAGTAATGTGGTTTATATGTCCTGACAGTGAAATACTGCTAAATTCGTTTTTCACTGTTGCAAGGACTGTCTCTCTCATAGGATAATATGGGGGCTACCTTTAAATATGATTAAAGCGTAGATTCCCCTAGAGAGTAGATGGACAGCGACCTTTGACCCAAGGTTAGGTCGCTCCCCCTGCCGCTGCAGCTCCTCCAGGTTCCTGAGTTCCTGAGACCCACCCCACAGTAAGTACCTCCCAGCCCCTCGTTCTGCCCCGCGCTACTCACCCTCTCTCCTGCTCCTGCTTCTTTTCCTCTTTCCTTCTTCTCTGTTCTTCCTCCTCGCTCCTCGTCTGTATTCTTCTTCTGTACTCCTCTTCTCCCCGTCTTCTCTCCTCTTCTCTTCTTCCTCATCTTCTGCTGTGGTATTCTGCACCCTGTTTCTTCGTTTTTTGTATCTCCCTCCGTGTTCTTCTGTGTTCCTCTGTCTTCTTCTGTCTTCTTCTGTCTTCCTCTGTCTTCCTCTGTCTTCTTCTGTCTTCCTCTGTGTTTTTCTGTCTTCCTCGGTGTTCTTCTGTCTCCCTCTGTGTTCTTCTGTATTCTTCTCTGTTCTTCTGTCTTCTTCTGTCTTCTTCTGTCTTCCTCTGTCTTCTTCTGTGTTCTTCTGTGTTCTTCTCTGTTCTTCTGTACTCCTCTCTGTTCTTCTGTGTTCTTCTGTGTGTCTTCTGCTCTTCCAGTCTTCTGCTCTTCCGGTCTTCAGTCCTTCCGGTCTTCTGTTCTTCTGTTCTTCTGTTCTTCTGTTCTTCTTTTCTTCTTGTCTTCTGCCTTCGGCTCTTCTGCCTCCTCCGTCCTCTTCTCCCCGCGCCTGCCCTCCTGCTCCTGTCTCATCCCCCTCCCCCACTCGCATCCCCCCCTCTATCTCCCCTATCTAACCCGTTCACTTTCTACCTCCCTCACTCCTCCTATCTACCTATCTCTCCATCTCTCTATCCCACTATCCAACTCCCTCACTCTCCACCTCCTCCGATCTTCCTATCTTCCTATCTCTCTATCTTTTTCCCTATCTATCGATTTCTCTATCTACCTTTTCTCTCTACCTATTTCTCTATCTCTCCCCCCCTCCCGCCACCCCCTCTATTACCTATCTTCCTATCCCCTCACTCTACCTCTCACCCTCACCCACCTCTACAACCCCCCCTCCCCTATCTTCACAACCCTACACCTATCTTTCTCCCTAATCTCCTAAACCTCCTAACACTCTCCCCCCTCCACCCTTAAACCCCCCTCCCCCAGCTCTTCTCACTCTACCTGTCCCCCCCTCCCTCGCGCTTTCCCGCTTCGACCTCCTGCACACCCCCGCCCCCCAGCTCCCATTCGCCCCCAGCTGACCCCTCCCCCCCTCCTACCTCATATGGCGGCCGCTGTGCGACCGCGCAGCGGGCGCGTGCAGCGGGTGCGCCGCGGGCGCGCCGGAGGCCCACCAGAGGCAAGCCCGTCTGCGCCCGTCTGCGCCTGGCCCGCGCCCAGCGCCATGACCCCTGGTCCCCAGCGCTCCCAAGCCCCGATGATCCGCTATGACCCCACCACCCTCCATGCCCTCAACCCAGGACGCTCCAACACCTGCTTCCAAGCTCACCCCAAACGCACCCATGGACCCTTCGCCTGCAACTCCTGCAAACGCATCTTCCACCACGCAACAACTACGACCACAAGCCCACGCGCCATCAACCACCTCAAGTGCATCCTAGTCAACGCTCGCTCCGTTCACAAACACGCCGTTGAACTCTGGGACCTCCTAGACTCCACAGCACCGGACGTCGCCTTCATCACGGAGACCTGGATGAACGCCTCCTCTGCTCCAGACATCGCCACCGCCATCCCCGAAGGCTACAAGATCTCCAGGAAAGACCGCACCAACCAAGTAGGAGGAGGCATCGCCATCGTCTTCAAAGACTCCATCAGCGTCACCACCTCCACTGAAGACTCCCCTCTTGCCGCTGAACACCTGCATTTTCAGATTCGCACCGACCCGAGGACCACCCTCAGAGGATCCCTCGTCTACCGTCCTCCCGGACCTCGCGCCCCTTTCAGCGACACCATCGCCGACTTCATCTCCCCGCACGCCCTCGCCTCACCGGACTACATCCTCCTAGGCGACCTCAACTTCCATCTGGAACAAAACAACGACCCCAACACCACCACCCTGCTCGACAACCTCACCAACCTCGGCCTCAAACAACTGGTGAACACTGCCACCCACATCGCCGGACACACACTCGACCCTATCTTCTCCGCCAGCAAACACGTCTTCTTCAGCCACGCCTCCGCCCTTCATTGGACCGACCACAGCTGCGTCCACTTCACATTCCGACGCGAGACCCGCCACCTCCGCACTCAACCCATCCCTCGCCGACAGTGGAACAAGATCCCTGAAGAGCAACTGTTCGCCGCACTCGCCACCAACCAACCCACCCTCACCACCGACCCCAACGTCGCAGCCCTCAACCTCACAAACTGGATCTCCAACTGCGCAGACAACCTTGTTCCCCTCAAACGCTCGCAGCGACAGAACAACACCAAGAAACCCCTCTGGTTCTCTGACACCCTCAAAGAATCAAAGAAAACTTGTCGCGCACTTGAGAAAGCCTGGCGCAAGGACCGCACCGCTGACAACATGACCGCCCTCAAGAACGCTACCCGCAAACACCACCACCTGATCCGCACTGCCAAAAGGAATTTTTTCACCGACAGACTGGACAAAAACAGCCACAACAGCAGAGAACTCTTCAGCATCGTCAAGGAGTTCTCCAACCCCAGCGCCAACGCCAACGCCGTCACGCCCTCACAGGATCTATGCGAATCCCTCGCCACTTTCTTCCATCGCAAGATCAGCGACCTCCACGACAGCTTCGGACACCAGACCCAACCTAACACCACCGAACCCACATCCCCGACCATCACCCTCAACAACTGGACCCACATCAGCACGGAAGAAACCAAATCCATCATGAACTCTATCCACTCCGGCGCCCCTTCGGACCCCTGCCCGCACTTCATCTTTAACAAAGCCGACAACATCATCGCCCCGCACCTCCAGACCGTCATCAACTCTTCTTTTTCTTCTGCTACCTTCCCCGAATGCTGGAAACACGCCGAAGTCAACGCCCTACTAAAGAAACCTACGGCTGACCCGAGCGACCTGAAAAACTTCCGCCCCATCTCCCTTCTGCCTTTCCCAGCCAAAGTATTAGAGAAGACCGTCAACAAACAGCTGACCACCTTCCTGGAAGACAACAACCTGCTCGACCCCTCACAGACCGGATTCCGAACCAACCACAGCACTGAAACCGCCCTCATCTCAGTCACAGACGACATCAGAACCCTGATGGACAACGGTGAAACAGTCGCCCTCATTCTTCTTGACCTCTCGGCTGCCTTTGACACCGTCTGTCACCGTACCCTAATCACCCGCCTCCGCTCCACCGGGATCCAAGACCAGGCCCTGGACTGGATCGCCTCCTTCCTCGTAAACCGCTCCCAAAGAGTCTACCTCCCTCCGTTTCGCTCAGAACCCACTGAGATCATCTGCGGCGTACCTCAAGGCTCATCACTCAGCCCGACACTCTTCAATGTCTACATGAGCCCCCTCGCTAACATCGTACGCAAGCACGACATCATCATCACCTCCTACGCCGACGACACCCAACTTATACTCTCCCTCACCAAGGACCCCGCCAGCGCCAAGACCAACCTACAAGAGGGTATGAAGGACGTCGCAGATTGGATGAGGCTCAGCCGCCTAAAGCTGAACTCTGAAAAAACTGAAGTCCTCATCCTCGGCAACACCCCGTCCGCCTGGGACGACTCCTGGTGGCCCACGGCCCTCGGCACCGCACCGACCCCCGCAGACCACGCCCGCAACCTCGGCTTCATCTTGGACCCCCTTCTCACCATGACCAAGCAAGTCAACGCCGTGTCCTCCGCCTGCTTCCTCACCCTCCGCATGCTCCGCAAGATCTTCTGCTGGATCCCCGCCGACACCAGAAAAACCGTGACCCACGCCCTCGTCACGAGCCGCCTGGACTACGGCAACACCCTCTACGCTGGGACCACCGCCAAACTCCAAAATCGCCTGCAACGCATTCAAAACGCCTCAGCCCGCCTCATCCTCGACGTACCCCGCAACAGCCACATCTCCGCACACCTGAGACACCTGCATTGGCTCCCAGTCAGCAAAAGGATCACCTTCCGACTTCTCACCCACGCACACAAAGCCCTCCACGACAAGGGACCGGAATACCTCAACAGACGGCTCAACTTCTACGTCCCCACCCGCCCCCTCCGCTCCTCTGGCCTCGCACTCGCCGCCGTCCCTCGCATCCGACGCTCTACGGCGGGTGGGAGATCTTTCTCCTTCCTGGCGGCCAAGACCTGGAACTCCCTCCCCACCAGCCTCAGGACCACCCAGGACCACTCCGCTTTCCGGAGACTCCTAAAGACCTGGCTGTTCGAGCAGCGATAACCACCCCCTTTGTCCCTAGCGCCTTGAGACCCGCACGGGTGAGTAGCGCGCTTTATAAATGCTAATGATTTGATTTGATTTGACATGTGGAGTTTGGGGTCCCTGAACTCACAATTTAAAAATACATCTTTTAGTAAAGTTGATTTTAAGATTGTGCGTTTGAAAATGCCACTTTTAGAAAGTGAGCATTTTCTTGCTGAAACCATTCTGTGACTCTGCCTTGTTTGTGGATTCCCTGTCTGGGTCAGTTTGACAGTTGGGTTGTTTTTCACCTCACCCCAGACAGTGACACAAAGGGAGCTGGAGTGTAACCTGCATTTCCTGATTAGCCATCTCTGCTAGGAGGGAGGGGTGGAGTGGTCACTCTCATCTGAAAGGACTGTGCCTGCCTCTAACAATGCCGGCTCCAACCCCCTGGTGTGTGTCTGAGGCCTTGCCTGGGCAAGGCAGGATTTCACAAGTAGGTGCGAGTCCCCTTTGAAGAAAGGTGACTTCAAAGACTAAAATGGGTATAAGAAGGGCACCCAAATCTACAGACTTTAGAAATACTTCTGGAACCAAGAGGAACCTCTGCCTGGAGAAGAGCTGTTAGCTGAGGAAGAAGTGCTGCCCTGCCTGTGACTGTGCTTTGTGGAGCTTTCCTGCAGTGCTGCTTCTGCCAGAGTAAGAGGGCAAAGACTGGACTTTGTGTGTCTTCCATCTTGAGAAGAAATCTCCAAGGGCTTGATCTAGAGCTTGCCTCCTGTTGTTTGAAGTCTCAGGGACAGCAAAGACTTCTCTCTGCCAGCACCTGGAGTCTCTGGAGAGACTCCTACTCTGCCCTGTGGTACCCATCCAGTTCCTGGGACCCTGAAAGGAGAAGCTGGCAGCCTAAGGACAAGAAAATCCACGCACAGAGCGCCGTGCGGGGAAAAGATCGACGCAAATCCGATCTGCTGCTGAAAAACGACGCGCCGCCAGCTCCGCAGCTGAGAAACGATGCTCGCAGGAAACGCGACCGAAGAATCGACGCACGGAGCAGGAGAAACGACGCGCTGCATCGCTGACGGAGGCTGGGAGATCGCAACCTGCACGGCGGGATCTTCAACTCATCGTGCGGCTGGATTTTTGACTCGAGTACCGCCGTGCGGAGTTATTTTCGACGCACACCCACCCGTGCGGGGTTATTTTTGACGCACACCAGGTACATTTTCACTCTAGCAGCGCTAGTGTGTTTTTAAAACTACTTAAAGACTCTTTTTGATTTTTAATTAATAACTTGACTTGTGTATGGTGGATTTTTGTCGTTTTGGTCTTGTTTTGTTTAGATCAATATTTCCTATTTTTCTAAACCTGTGTTGTGTCATTTTGTAGTGTTTTCATTGAGTTACTGTGTGTGTTGGTACAAATACTTTACACCTAGCACTCTGAGGTTAAGCCTACTGCTCTGCCAAGCTACAAAGGGGGTAAGCAGGGGTTAGCTGAGGGTGATTCTCTTTTACCCTGACTAGAGTGAGGGTCTTTGCTTGAACAGGGGGGTAACCTGACTGTCAACCAAGGACCCCATTTCTAACATTGGTGATCAGCGGTTGGGATTTGCACTTGTATTTGTACTTGACATACAGTGATTAAGTGTACACTACTGTTTTGAGTTCAGACCACTACGTGACCACATACTACTAGTCTTGTGATTTTTGTTTTTCTCTATTTGGACTGTTTTTGCTCTGCATTCAGTTTCCTTTTTCGCTGATCCGGTGATTGACTTTTCTGGAACTTCATTTGAGAACTTGCTTTTCTGCATTTGGAACTTTGCACTCTTTTAACCTTTTATCATGTCTCTACTTGGAGATGCACCAGTTGAAGCTGTTTTTGACCTGAAGCAATTGTATAGTTATAACAAGGCTCAGCTAAAGCAGTTTTGTAAAAATTTTGGTTGTCCCATTAAGAGCTCTTCCAAGAAGGATGAGCTGAAAAAGGCGCTGAGGGCCTGGGTGACAACCAGAAGCACTGGAGGGCTCACTGAGGATGAGGAGGAGGATGAGGATGAGGAGGGAGAGCAATCAGTACATAATGGTATATTGGGGGGGCCTGTTATTTCCAGGGAAAGAGTCTCTAGGGCAAGTAGCAGTGTATCCTCCAAGGGTCTGACACCTGAAGAGTTACAGGACAGACAGGCAGAAAGGGAGTACCAATTGGAGCAGAGAAGGCTAGCCCTTGAGGAGAAGAAGATAACAATGGCTCATGAGCTTAGCTTGAAAGAGATAGATCATAGAATCCAGTCCAGTAGAGATGGTGGCAGCAATCCTACAGTGCAGCCTGAGAGAAGGGTACACATCCCAAAAGACCTTGTGAGGGATTATAAGAGGGAGGATGATATCTACTTGTGGTTCAAGGGTTATGAGTCAGCTCTCCACATGAACCTGGTCCCTGAAGCTCATTGGGGGGCAGCCCTGTGGAAGCATTTTGAGGCAGAGGGGAGGGACACACTGACAGCCTTAGGGGATGTTCAGGATCTCACCTACCCTGTCATGAAGGAGGCCTTACTTACCAGGTATGGTCTCACCCCTGAGCAGTACAAGGAGAAGTTTAGGTCCTACAAGAGAAAGGAATCCCAAACATGGTTGGAATGTGTTGATTCTTTTTGCAGGTCACTGGATGGTTGGGTGAAGGGCAGTAAGGTAAACACGTATGAGGGGCTTTACAATTTAATTGCTTGGGAGCACTTGTACAGTTTATGTTTTCCAGAGCTGCGCCAGCACCTCATTGACAGCAAGCTGACTGACCCCAGGAAGCTTGCACAGGAAGCGGACCGCTGGGAGACCACCAGGGTCCAAAAGAGGTATGGGGGAGACCACGCCAAGGGTGGGCAGGGTCCCTCTCAGAAGAAAGGGGGGGTAAGGGCAAACAGGGGGAGTTCTCTAAAGGGCCCCAAACTGATTCCCAGGGTAAGGATTCCCAACCCCCCAGTGAAAAGAAGCCATGGTTGTCCAAAGGGAAGCCAGTGGCAGGTGGTCCCCCACGTAAGTGCTATGCATGTGACCAGGTGGGTCATGTGAGGGGGGACCCCAAATGCCCCAAAAGTACACCGGCACCCACTGGTGCACCATCCCAGGGTTTGGCCAGTGTAGCGCTTGGGGAGGAGTTGGTTTCAGGTGGGTGGGAACCAGCAGAAATGACCCTTGTCTCACTAGGGGACAGTGAGATGGTCCAGAGAAACCTAGTGCCTGATAACACTAAGAAGTACAGGCAATGGGTGACCATCAATGGACAGAGGGTAGAGGCTCTGAGAGACACAGGAGCCAGTGTGACTACAGTGAGGAGTCACCTGGTGTCTGAAGAGCAGATTGATCCCCGGGTACTTCACCAAGTAGTTGCGGTAGACAACTCTGAGCGCCTCTGCAGAGTGGCGCAGGTTCCCTTTGAATGGGGGAGGGGGGTCTCAGGTTCCTGGAAAGTAGCTGTGAGTCCAACCATGCCTGTTGATTGTTTGCTAGGTAACGACCTGGAGGATTCCCCTTGGAAGGAGGTGGAACACAGGTCTCACTTGGAGATGTTGGGTCTGCCTGGGTGGGTATGCGTATCCACCTGGTCTATGGCAGCCAATCAGGGTAGTCAAGAGCCCCTGGAGCCTGAAACAGTGGCCCAGGGGACCGCCAAGAAGAGGAAGGGCCGGGGGCGCGGGAAACCGGCCCCAGAAGTTCCCACGGTCCGGGAGGAGGCAGAGCCTGAGGGTGATGCCCCGGAGCCTACAGGGGAACAGGTGGCTGAACTGGGGGAGGTCCCTGAGCTGTCACAGTGGCAGCAGGAAGGGGGACCCACCAGGGAAGCATTCTGCACAGCGCAGAAGGAGTGCCCTACTCTTGAGGGGCTGCGGCAGCAGGCTGCAGCCCAGGCGGCTGGCGAGGCGCCAGGTACTCACCTGATTTACAGGGAGGATGGCCTCCTGTATAGTGAGCCTAAGGTTCCTGAGCCTGGGTCAGCTCGTATGCTGGTGGTACCCCAGTGCTTCAGGGCCTTCCTACTGGGTTTGGCTCATGATGTGCCTTTGGCAGGACATCTAGGGCAGGACAAGACCTATAAGAGGCTTGTCTCCCACTTTTACTGGCCCTTGATGCACAAGCAGTCAGCTGCTTATTGTAGGTCTTGTCAGACTTGTCAGGCAAGTGGCAAGAGTGGGGAGAAATGCAAAGCTCCCCTCCAACCTTTACCTGTAGTCAGTACTCCCTTTGAAAGGGTAGGAATAGACATTGTGGGACCTCTGGATCCCAAGACAGCCATGGGCAACAGGTTCATCCTGGTCTTGGTGGACCATGCCACGCGGTACCCAGAAGCCATTCCTCTAAGGACAGTCACTGCCCCCGTGGTGGGACGTGCCTTGATGGGGGTTTTTACCCGCATGGGGTTCCCCAAGGAGGTGGTATCTGATAGAGGTACAAACTTCATATCCACTTATATGAAGTCTCTGTGGAAGGTGTTTGGGGTAACCTACAAGTTCACCACCCCTTACCACCCCCAAAGTAATGGTCTGGTTGAGAGATTCAACCACACCTTGAAAGGCATGATTCAGGGCCTGTCAGAGCCCTTGAGGCGTAAGTGGGACGTTCTCTTGCCATGCCTTCTGTTCGCTTACAGGGAGGTGCCTCAAAAGGGACTTGGCTTTAGCCCCTTTGAGCTCATCTATGGCCACGCTGTGAGGGGACCGCTCAGTCTGGTGAAGGAGGCTTTGGAGAAAGCTCCTAGTAAACCACCCCAGGATGTATTTAGCTACATGCTGGCACTAAGAAACCAGACTGCCCGCTTCAGGAGTCTCGCTCAGGAGAACCTGGAAGCAAGCCAGGAGGATATGAAACGGTGGTACGACCAGAATGCCACTCTGGTTGAGTTTCAGCCTGGACAAAAAGTGTGGGTCATGGCACCAGTGGAGCCTAGGGCTCTCCAAGATAAGTGGACTGGGCCTTTTCAGATGGTGGAAAGAAAGAGCGAGGTCACCTATCTGGTAGACTTGCAATCCCCCAGGAACCCTTTGAGGGTCCTCCATGTCAACCGCCTCAAACCACACTTTGAGCGAACTGAGCTATCCATGCTCCTAGCGACAGATAACAGGGTGGAGGAAGAGAGTGAGCCTCTTCCTGACCTCCTGTCTGCAGGAGAGAAAGATGGGTCTGTGGAGGGAGTGATCCTCTCCCCCTCCCTGACTGAGGAACAGCAGAGGGACTGTCGCAACGTGCTGGGACAGTTCGCCTCGCTGTTTTCCCTGATCCCAGGAGTCACACACCTGTGCACACATGATGTGGACACTGGGGACATTACACCTGTTAAACATAAGGTTTACAGGGTGACTGACAGGGTCAGGGCTTGCATTAAGGAGGAAGTCTCCAAAATGTTAACCCTAGCGGTTATTGAGCACTCCAGCAGTCCTTGGGCCAGCCCAGTGGTCTTGGTCCCAAAGGCTGCTGCTCCTGGTGCCACTCCAGAACTTAGGTTCTGTGTGGACTACCGGGGTCTCAATGCGGTCAGCAAGACTGATGCACACCCCATCCCCCGAGCTGATGAGCTCATTGATCGGTTAGGAGCTGCCAAGTACCTCAGTACGTTTGATTTAACATCTGGGTACTGGCAGATTGCCTTAACTGAGGGGGCAAAGGAGAGGTCAGCATTCTCTACCACAGATGGGCACTTCCACTTCAATGTGATGCCCTTTGGGATGAAGAACGCCCCTGCCACCTTTCAGAGGTTGGTCAACCAGGTGTTGGCAGGACTGGATGAGTTCAGTGCCGCCTACCTGGATGACATTGCTGTGTTTAGTTCCACATGGGAGGAACACCTGCAACACCTCTGGAGAGTGTTAGAGGCCCTGCAGAAGGCAGGCCTCACTATTAAGGCAAGCAAGTGCCAAATAGGGCAGGGTTCTGTGGTGTACTTAGGACACCAGGTGGGGAGTGGCCAGTTGGCACCCCTACAGCCTAAGATTGACACGATTCTGGCTTGGGAGCCTCCCAAGACCCAGACGGAAGTGAGAGCCTTTTTAGGTCTCACAGGATATTACCGGAGGTTTGTTAAGGGATATGGTACCATTGTTACTCCCTTAACTGAGTTGACTTCTAAGAAGCAACCCAGGAAAGTGATCTGGACAGAGGCTTGCCAGAGCGCTTTTGATGCCCTGAAGGCTGCCATGTGCACAGCACCCGTGCTGCGGGCACCTGACTACTCCAAGGAGTTTGTTGTTCAAACAGACACCTCAGAGCATGGTATTGGAGCAGTACTCTCACAGCTTAATGAAGAGGGCCTAGATCAACCCGTAGCCTTCATTAGCAGGAGGTTACTACCCAGGGAACGTAGGTGGAGTGCCATAGAACGCGAAGCGTTTGCTGTGGTCTGGGCACTGAAGAAGCTAAGACCCTACTTGTTTGGGACTCACTTCTGAGTTCAGACCGACCACAGGCCCCTCAGATGGTTAATGCAGATGAGGGGTGAGAATCCAAAACTGTTGAGGTGGTCCATTTCCCTACAGGGGATGGACTTTACGGTGGAACATCGTCCTGGTACAGAGCACGCCAATGCTGATGGTCTGTCCAGGTTCTTCCGCCTTAGTGACGAGAACTCCCATGAGGTTGGGTAGTTGCTCCCCACTTTTAGCTGGGGGGGACACGTGTTAGACTTTTCATCCTTGGCGTGGTCTCCCTTAACTTTTTGCCTCTGTTCCCCAGGTTGTTGATGTGTGCTGGACTCTGATTTTATTGTGTTTGTTACTCTGGGCACTTTACCACTGCTAACCAGTGCTAAAGTGCAAGTGCTCCTGTTTAAAATGTGTACGTAATTGGTTCTCCATGATTGGCATATTTGTTTTGCTGTTAAGTCCCTAGTAAAGTGCACTAGAGGTGCCCAGGGCCTGTAAATCAAATGCTACTAGTGGGCCTGCAGCACTGGTTGTGCCACCCACATAAGTAGCTCTGTAATCATGTCTCAGACCTGCCACTGCAGTGTCTGGGTGTGTATTTTTACACTGTAAATTCGACTTGGCAAGTGTACCCACTTGCCAGGCCTAAACCTTCCCTTTTCTTACATGTAAGGCACCCCTAAGGTAGGCCCTAGGTAGCCCCAAGGGCAGGGTGCAGTGTATGGATAAGGTAGGACATATAGTAATGTGGTTTATATGTCCTGACAGTGAAATACTGCTAAATTCATTTTTCACTGTAGCAAGGACTGTCTCTCTCATAGGATAATATGGGGGCTACCTTTAAATATGATTAAAGCGTAGATTCCCCTAGAGAGTAGATGGACATGTGGAGTTTGGGGTCCCTGAACTCACAATTTAAAAATACATCTTTTAGTAAAGTTGATTTTAAGATTGTGCGTTTGAAAATGCCACTTTTAGAAAGTGAGCATTTTCTTGCTTAAACCATTCTGTGACTCTGCCTTGTTTGTGGATTCCCTGTCTGGGTCAGTTTGACAGTTGAGTTGTTTTTCACCTCACCCCAGACAGTGACACAAAGGGAGCTGGGGTGTAACCTGCATTTCCTGATTAGCCATCTCTGCTAGGAGGGAGGGGTGGAGTGGTCACTCTCATCTGAAAGGACTGTGCCTGCCTCTAACAATGACGGCTCCAACCCCCTGGTGTGTGTCTGAGGCCTTGCCTGGGCAAGGCAGGATTTCACAAGTAGGTGTGAGTCCCCTTTGAAGAAAGGTGACTTCAAAGACTAAAATGGGTATAAGAAGGGCACCCAAATCTACAGACTTTAGAAACACTTCTGGAACCAAGAGGAACCTCTGCCTGGAGAAGAGCTGTTAGCTGAGGAAGAAGTGCTGCCCTGCCTGTGACTGTGCTTTGTGGAGCTTTCCTGCAGTGCTGCTTCTGCCAGAGTAAGAGGGCAAAGACTGGACTTTGTGTGCCTTCCATCTTGAGAAGAAATCTCCAAGGGCTTGATCTAGAGCTTGCCTCCTGTTGTTTGAAGTCTCAGGGACAGCAACGACTTCTCTCTGCCAGCACCTGGAGTCTCTGGAGAGACTCCTACTCTGCCCTGTGGTGCCCATCCAGTTCCTGGGACCCTGAAAGGAGAAGCTGGCAGCCTAAGGACAAGAAAATCCACGCACAGAGCGCCGTGCGGGGAAAAGATCGACGCAAATCCGATCTGCTGCTGAAAAACGACGCGCCGCCAGCTCCGCAGCTGAGAAACGACGCTCGCAGGAAACGCGACCGAAGAATCGACGCACGGAGCAGGAGAAACGACGCGCAGCATCGCTGACGGAGGCTGGGAGATCGCAACATGCACGGCGGGATCTTCAACTCATCGTGCGGCTGGAGTTTTGACTCGAGTACCGCCGTGCGGAGTTATTTTCGACGCACACCCGCCCGTGCGGGGTTATTTTTGACACACACCAGGTACATTTTCACTCTAGCAGCGCTAGTGTGTTTTTAAAACTACTTAAAGACTCTTTTTGATTTTTAATTAATAACTTGACTTGTGTATGGTGGATTTTTGTCGTTTTGGTCTTGTTTTGTTTAGATCAATATTTCCTATTTTTCTAAACCTGTGTTGTGTCATTTTGTAGTGTTTTCATTGAGTTACTGTGTGTGTTGGTACAAATACTTTACACCTAGCACTCTGAGGTTAAGCCTACTGCTCTGCCAAGCTACCAAGGGGGTAAGCAGGGGTTAGCTGAGGGTGATTCTCTTTTACCCTGACTAGAGTGAGGGTCTTTGCTTGAACAGGGGGGTAACCTGACTGTCAACCAAGGACCCCATTTCTAAAAGTTGGGATCCGGCAAAGAATGATATTCTGGGAAAAATGCTGAAGAGTTGAGGGAGGGTTCGCTCTAGTTCAGTTTCTGTTCGGAAAGCCATTACTTTCGATTTGTTGTTAGAAATTCTGCATGTTTTGCCGGTGTGCTGTTTTAATGCAAAGGAGGTGGCACTATTGAGGCTATGCATGATATGGATGTTTTTTGGGGCGTTTCGAGTGTCTGAATTGTTGGGGGTGGGCAAATCATGCGGGGTGAGGAGATGTAAGGTGCAGCGCCAAGGTGGCAGATTGGGGATATGGCTGAGGCGCTCCAAAACGGATCAGTTGGGTAAGGGTAAGTGGATTTGGTTGGAAACAGGGGGAGTGTTGGAAGCCTGCCCGGTGAGAGAATGGGACAAGTTTGCAGCATACAGTGAAAGTCAGGGTGACTGGGTTTTTCAGCATAAGAATGGCCCCAAGGTTACAGCTTTTCAGTTGTTGTGTGTTGAGGATGGCTTTGAGGCGACTGGGAAGGCAGGCATGTAACTTTGGTACACACTCTTTTCGAATAGGGGCAGCAACAGAGGCAGCCAGGTTGGGGTGGGACTGGGATAAGATCAGGCGCATTGGACGATGACGCTCAAAGTGCTGTGAACGATATGTCTGAACCTAGTTTCGTAGAGGGAAAGAGTGAGATGTTTTTTAGGCCAGGGCAGTGAACGGGAGGCCTGGGATCCTTTGGCAACGGGGCTAATTTTGTTTCTCGTTTCAGGTTGCGCAAGGGTCCCAGAGCATATGAAGTCAATCACGTGGCTGGTTGGACACTCCTTCATGCAATGGGTGGCCAAGTATGCGGAAAAACAGATCTACGGATGATCTTTGGGACTGACGAGTAGCCGGCATGAAGTGCTGTGGTGGAGAAAGAGCGGCCTGAGGTGGGGCAATCTGCTTCCTTTTCTCACTTCACATTTCCCGACTTGGGGATTTCCAGATGTGCTGGTCATACACGTTGGGGAAAATGATTTGGTACGTCTTTCAGGGCTTACCCTACTGCAACACATGCAGCGAGATCTGGTCCTGATGAGGCGCAACATGCATGGGACTTGCTTGGTGGGGACGGAGTTTGTGCCACGAAGGATATGGTGTGGGGCACAGAAACATGGGGCAATTGAGAGAGCAAGGAGAAAACTAAACAGGGCCATGCGACTTTTTTGCGGAACCCATGACATTAAGGTTTTGAGGCACGAAGGATTGAAGGAGGAAGAGCAGGTGCTTTTCAGGGGTGACGGTGTGCATCTCTCCGATATGGGGAATGCACATTATCTGATGGAACTTCATTTTTTGCTCACAAATTTGTGGGGAGAAAGTTTTTGGCAGGGAACATGAATGGTGAAGCATGAGTTGCAGTGGGGTCGTTGGTGGGGCAGCAAAACGCCAAGTGGGTTTTGCTGAGTGGCAGTGGATGGGGGAGGGTGGAGAGTCAGATGCGGGCTTGTCCACCCTTCCGGGGGGGGGAGAAAGAAGCAGGTGAAGGATGACAGATGGTGGGGAGGTCAGAGTCAGGCAAGGGGTAAAAGGGAAAAGGGAGATGTGTGGAAATAGAAGTGGAGTTGGTGAGATGCGAAGGATAAGTGGAGGTTTGAAATGCGAATGGATGAAAGGAAGTTACACGGTTAAAATAAATGTTCTTATAAAGTTCTGTATATATTTGACATGGTATGATCGTTGAGCAAGCCTGTCCTAATAAACGGCCTTTTACACTAAATAAGGGTGTTGGAGTCTATGTCCCTATAGGGCCCCGTGAATAGCTGGACGCAGTCCAGTCTAGTCACAGGAGCTCTCGGGCCGGAAGTAGACGGCCTGGGAGGGGATAGGTGGCTTGCTGGGCGGGGGTGGGACATTAAGGAATCTACAAAAAGGGTGGGTTGTGGGGGAACGGCCTCTTTCGGCACCAGCAAGTTACGCTGCGCGGAAGTTGGCCACCCACCCGCCCTACACGTGAAAAAGGGTTGGATGCAAGGATAGGGATTGTGAATGAGAGACAAGGATGGGGGGGCGGGAGTCGGTCAGTTATTTTGCCAGTTTTAGGGCAGGTTGCTCGGTACTGGCAGTGGATGGCGAGGGTGGAGAGTCAGGTGCAGGCTTGTCCACCCTTCCAGAGGGGGGAGAAAGAAGCAGGTGAAGGATGACAGACGGTGGGGAGGTCAGAGTCAGGTAAGGGGTAAAAGGGAAAAGGGAGATGCGTGGAAATAGAAGCGGAGTTGGTGAGATGCGAAGGATAAATGGAGGTTTGAAATGCGAATGGATGAAAGGAAGTTACAAGGTTAAAATAAAGGTTCTTATAAAGTTCTGTTTAGTATTTGACAGGTTATGATCGTTGAGCAAGCCTGTCCTAATAATTGGCCTTTTAAACTAAATAAGGGTGTCATAGTCTATGTCCCGATGAGCTTTGTTTCTGTCTAGCTTCTCATTCCTGCAAGGCAGCCCTGCTTGTACCTGAAAAGTGCATAAAAAGTATGAGTACTAAGATTGTGAGTAAGATGGACAAGGGCCAGTGAATGTGGGGAAGGAGTCAGTCAGGTAGCTAAAACAAACAAAATAGTCTGAAGGTAAAATGGGGTCTTTCACCTACATGTAACAGGATATAAAATTTTATACAGACACCTTAATCGAACAAGCACCGACAAAGCCAATAGGTCTAATTTGTGAGACCTATTGGCGTTGGCAATGATTTATAACCATGGTGTATATGAAGCATGGCTGAAAATAATGTACAAAATGTACAATGACCCTGCAGTAGTGTCATTTTGTAGGCACATGGCAAAATGATTGCATGTGCCTGAAAATGAGGTGAGCATTTTGTCTTTAAATTACCAGTCCCAAAAGGATTAGTAAACAAAAGTTGCACTTTTTGGTATTGCGCTCGTGTTTTTTTTTAACAGGGCTAATGCGCCTTTTTTTAATTTAAATAAAAAAATCAAAGCAAAGAAGGGAGTGGGCTGAGGGTTGGGAGTGCCACTGCATAGATGCAGCCCTCTGGCACAACCGTAACTGTAATTTATGGCCCCTGAGAAAACGCTAGTGAGTACCCATTATATATGGGACATGGAGAGTGAGAACTGAGCAAAAACAGGTCTCTAAACTTGATGAGACAAAGAGAGGGACTAGAGTTATTTGAGTCTTTGGGCATACTTCTGGGCTTCTTTTTTCACCTCTTTTGTGAACACTGCTGTGGCCTATTGGGACAGACCTCACAGAAGTCTAGAATAAAATTGACTTAATGTGCATATATGCTAGAATTACAGCAACAGCTGTTGATTGTGGAAGGAAAGTTAAGGGACTGTTGTGTGAGTTCAGAGCAGAGACAGAGTACTGCTGAGGGGAGCTTGTTTTTTTAAATGAAGGCCGCAATGCCTTGTATCAACACTACACTGGAACGGAAGGGGCCAGGTTCTTTATCCAGATTCATTTAGTTGAACAGCGCACACAGCAATATCCATGCCAGCACTGTGAAGTGATAGGAGAGGAGGTAGACATGTAGGTGATGGAGCTAGTGGAAATTTGAGACTAAAGATACCTGAAATTGCTGATGTATGGTGTCAACATGTGGTGGGAGTTATGTGAGTGGTTGTGGGTATACAGGTGACCGGTTGAGGGGGTAAATGAAGTTGTCAAGTGAAAAAGAGTTAAGTGGATTTGACTCTGAAAGAGAGTAAGTGGAATGACATTAATTGAAATTACTGTTAGGGTAACAGATGAGTAATCCAAGGGTTCACTGTAGTGATGATTTAGGAGACTAATTGGAGTGGCTTCTTGAGTGAAAAATGAAGTCACTTGTTCATAAGGATTAATGGAGTGATTGTTTGAGGTAGTACTGGACAAGGGGAATACTGGATTGACATTGTTGACAGAAAGGATTAACTTGAATAATTGTGAGGTAGCAAGAGGTTCAGGGTGATTATGTTTGAAAAGGTTCAAGAATATCATGAGACAGTATAAGAAACAACATGTGGAAGGACTTAGAGAGATTGGTTGACAGATTTTAAGGGGAAACTGGTGTAACAGCCCTGTCACATGTCTCTCCTGGTTGTGGTCCTTTGCAGATACTTCTTGTTTCCTCTTTTCCCAGAGTCAACAGGGTTGCCAGTCTGATGGCTATTTTTGTAGATTGGGGGAAAATGTATTTAATAAATAGATGAGACTTGAGCAGGAATGATCCAACTAGAAAAATCCTATTTAAATTGCACATTTGCGAGATGCACCAATCAACTTCTGGTTTAACCCTTAAATGTCCTGAGGAAATCTGATGGTGTTAATAAAACATCACACTTAGATCTATACACCCTTATGTAAAGCATACACTGTTTAGGGAATTGGGAGTACTTGTGGAAAATAATCTCTACCGTTGTCAATACCTCTTCTACTATTAAACTATTCACTTGCACATTTCTAATAGTGAAGACAATTTACTGTTGTACCAGACTAGTATTTAGACTCATTGATTTACTCTCAAAGCATTACAAAAGAAAGTTTTATCAGATTATCTCTGACTTTGATGCCATCACACAAAGTGTTGCCCCTGATTGCATCTCAGGAAGTAATAGATGAAGTGGCAAAACTAATGTCAGCAATTGTAAGATCAGACTTAGGTAGATATACCTAAATATAATTATTCCAAATTATACTTCAAATGGACCCGTCAACTGGGCAAAATTAAGGTGGTCATTATGACATTAGTGGCGATACCTCCCATATACAGCCAAATTACCACCCGAACCGCCAGTGGGGTCAGTCCACTGACCATGATGGTTTCTATCTTCATGCTGGCAGAACACCACACCCTGCCCACCATATTATGACATAGCAGACCGCCAGGATTTTCCAGGGCGGGCCTCCCACCTCAAAAAGCCTGGCAGAAAAGAATCATATGAAAGAGACACTCACCTCCAGGGAAACAGAAGAGTCTGTGGCCGCCATGGAATCTGAACTAGAAGTCTTCTCGATGCTGTACCATATGATGGCAGTCCAGGAGCAGCAACACCGACGATGACAGTGAGTACAGCCTCCCAGCACACAAGGGAGGGAGGTGAGAGTTACACACCCACACGCACAACACACACCATACACACATACCACACACCGAGAACTATCTGCAGAGAAATTCAACAACAACATAAGCCAGGAGTAAAGAAAGCTAGGACACATACCTTTGGTCCAACCACTGTAATTTGGTGGGAACAGCGACAACAATAAAATAAATGGAATATATACAGAAAGGGCCATTGGCCGGTTCAATGTTTGGGAAAACCCACAGGGCAACGTCCAAGGCCTAACTTGTCTCCTGACAGCCCAAGTCACTCCACTGGGCAGGGGCATCATGCTGATGGTAGGTAGGCACCTCGGGGGGCGAGGGGTGGGGGTTTCTTTCAAAGGGGGGCCTTGGACTTGGGTTTGGGAGGGGGTGGTTCTTGCTCCATTGGTTAGGGGGTGGAGGTGTTGGCTTGGAGCGGGGGGCCGGAGTGCCACTGTTGCGCCCCTTAGTTGCAGGTTTAGCTGCAGGGGGAGGGACATGAGTGGACTGGGAGCTGGAGGTACTGGGCAGTGGGAGAGAGAGCTTCCTTTTTGGGGAGGATGGGAGGCAAGGAGGAGGGAAGTGGTCAAGGCGGGAAAGGAAAAGTTTCTTAGGTCCAATGGGGCAGGTTGTGGGATGGAGGTTTGGGAGTAGAGGTGGAGGGAGTGGTTGTAGAAGGAGTAGGTGTGCTGGACTGGGTTGCAGGTGCATGTACAGTGTGCATGTGTGAGGTGGATGACTGTTGAGTGTCTGAGTGGGAGCGTTTATTTGTCTTTGAGGGGGTGGGTAGATAGAGTGGAAGAGGAAAAACAGGATGTGAGGATGTATGGTGGTGTCTGCAAGTGAGGTGGGTGTGCTGCATGTGGTAGTGATGGTGGTGGTGGTGACTGTGCATGTGATGAATGGGGTGCTAGTCTTCGTGTCTGCTGTTGTGGTGACTGTGAGCATGTCTGTACAGGTGGAAGGACCTGCATTGCTTGCAGGTGTGAGTGTTGATTTGACTGAGAGGGAGGAGGAGGGGGAGACAGTGGAGGCAGTGGCTATTGTTGTATGTGCTTCTGTGTGTTGGCTGCATGTGTGCTTGTGGTGCAAAGTGTGGTGCTTCTGCGAGTCCTGTCTGTTGTCTTGGGTGCACGCTGGTCTGATTGTGTGCGTGGGATGGGTGGGTGTAGAAGACTATGGGACTGGGAACAGGTCGTTGGAGGGGGACAGAAGAACCAGGGACACTGGCTGCAGTCAAAGAGGAAGCCAGAGCCTGAAACCATCTCTGTAGGACAGCCAAGCCAACGTGACTGCCCTCCAGGCAGGCATTGCATTGCTGCATCTGGGATGCCAGCCCCTGGATGGTATTCACTATGGTTGACTTCCCTACAGAGATGGATCTCAGGAGGTCAATAGCCTGAGGTGCCTGAGGTGAAGGAGACGCCCACCCTCCTTGGTGAGCAGGCATAGACAACTCGGTGGAGGGCTACTGGGAGGGTGGTGCTGGTATGGGGGCGGCGGAAGATGTTGTAGCTGGGGTGGTCCCAGAGGGGTCCGCCACTACAAGGGAGCTTCCATCAGAGGAGGAATCAGAGTGTGATGTCGTAGCTCCTGTCTCCCCTGTGGTGCTCCCCTCACCCTCCAACCCAATGGTCCCCTCGGCGTTGGTGGACTCTGCCTCCTGGGTCCTGTGGGCTGGAGATCTCCCACTCACAGGTGCCCGTGCTCCTTTGCCAGATGATGCTAATGCACATAAGGACAGGATGAGAAAAGGAGAGAGGGTGGGGGAGAAAGAAAGGCAGCACAGGGTCAATTACAGCAACAACAGCACATATGGCATACACATCACAATCACTCACTGGGACTAATACTATGCAGTATGAACAACAAAGACAAACCCATGCCTGGGAACAACAGCAGAAATTAACCCATACACTACCATCTGCACACCTACTGGGACTCACTAAGCCATGTCTGCCATGGTATGTCAGTTACATGCCAATACCAAATATACATACCACCGTACATTGCTAAACAGGACTCCACAAGATTAGCTAATCTGGCATATTTGGGCATCAACTGACTAGAACCTTGCACCCAAACACCATGGCAGGCACCAAAAAAGAATACCACACAGTGTGTACTCACCCCCTTGTGGCTGCTGTGCTGCCCCCAAGCGTCCATCCAACTCCCGATTGGCCACCGCCAGTATACGGGCCATTACGGCGGTCAGGGTCCAACGGGCACCCCTCCCTAATTGGGAGGCCATCCCCAGCTGGGCCTCTGTGGTCTTCTTGGCCCAGGGTCTCAGGTCTTCCCAACATTTCCTGCAGTGGGTGTTCCGCTGGCTATAGACCCCAGGGTCCGCACTTCCTTGGGAATGGCACAACACAACCCTTTCTTCTGATGAGTGCTGACCTGCATAGGCAACACAGATGAATGGACACCATGAACTCAACACTCCATTCTGTTACAGAAATGGCTTACATACTGCATAGATCCCACATTAATCCCACACATGACCCGTACCTCTGCATACACAGTGCATGCGGTAAAAATACATTCCCCAGTGACACACTGCCAGCACACGCATACATCTTCATACAGCCATGTTGCATGCAATGTACCCATAACCTGTTGTTCTGGAGGCTCATACAACTGCCCATACAAGGGTAGGACCCCATCCACAAGCTTCTCCTACTCCTCTGATGTGAAGGCTGGGACCCTTTCCCCTCTCGCAAGGGCCATCACAGGTTCTAGACACAGGAAACATCAGCACATGCAGTGGAGGTGTTGATCTGTAGAGAGTCAGGAATCACGTGAAGTGGTACACAGAAAATGGCGATCATGTCCGCAGCATGAACACCGTCACTGCCAGCAGTGATCATCATTGGTTCCTGTGCTCCATAGGCCTCCTTGTTAACCCATGAGGAGTTGCACAGCAGTGCAGACTGCCTTCTGCCATCACGCCAAACGCCTGGGGAGTGAGGTCACTTCCACCTGTCCCTGCATACAGGACAGGCAGTTGCCAATTCCTAATGCTGACACTCTTGGCAGACAGTTTAATATGTGTCATAGGTGCTACTAGTACACACCAAGTAAATTCCAGTCTGCTACATACTTTGGCTTGCTTGTAAACTCTGGCACTTAAATTAAATCTCATACCAGTTCACTGCTGGCAAAAGAGTAGTTGACAGGACATTTATAATGGGACCATACTAATCACAACACACAACTCTGACTACATCTGTTAGACACAATGGCCAATGAAAAGTATTGGTATATTTGAGGAAGTCCATTTGCATGTGGAGGGCCCCAGTACACTTTACAATCTTGCTGGTGTAATCGGATGTGACTGCTCTGTGCACTGTGATGTTGTATGTCTATAATTCCTGTAGTCACACACTTCTCATGCTTGGTCTACTTAGATACTCACCACTGTGGAGGAGGAGGCAAGCACCTGTGTACAGAACCCTAGTGGACTTGGCTACACTAGAGGAACAGCACATCATTATCACCTATTGCCTGGACAGGGCCACAATTACTGAGCTGTGTCAACAATTGGAGCCAGATCTGAATCCTGCTATCCGTAGCACTACAGCAATAACCCCTGCAGTACAGGTCTTGTCAGAGCTCCACTTCCTGGCAAGTGGTTCCTTCCAGGTGACTGTGGGCTTGGCTGCAGGAATGTTACAGTCAATGTTTTCGATTGTGCTTGGAAGAGTTTTGGCTGCCTTGCTAAAACACATGAGCAGCTACATCTCATTCCCCCGGAGTGAAGGCTGGTATCTACGCCACGGGACACATACCACATGTGATTGGGGGCATTGACGGGACCCATATTGCCTTGGTCCCTCCCAGGACAAATGAGCAGGTCTACAGGAATAGGAAGAGTTACCGCTCTATAAATGTCCAGATGGTATGCCTTGCTCATGAATATATCTTTCACATCACTGCCAAGTTTCCTGGATCCGTGCATGATGCCTATGTGTTGAGGAATAGCAGCGTCCCACAGGTGATGGCATGACTACAGAGGCAGAGAGTGTGGCTCATAGGTGAGCTTCAGTCTTCACACAATGTATGTCACTGTATGCCACATGAAGTTGTACTCTGTGCCATTGTGCATGAGTAATGTGTGTCCCTCACTACTTCCAGATGACTCCGGCTATTCAAACCTGTCCTGGCTGTTGACACCAGTGAGGAATCCGAGGACAAGGGCAAAAATGTGGTACAATGAAGCACATAGGGGTACCAGGAGGGTTATTGAAAGTACATTTGGGCTACTAAAAGCCAGGTTACGGTGCCTCTATGTAACTGGTGGATCCATATTCTACGCCCTTAAGAAGGTCTGACAGATAGTGGTGGCTTGCTGCATGCTGCACAATTTGTCAGTCAGACACCATGCACCCTACCTGCAGGAGGAGGGGGAGACAATGCACCTGTGGCAGCAGAGGACACTGAAGACAGTGATGTGGATGAGGAGGAGGGTGTGTGGATAACAGGACACATATGATACAGCAGTACTTTCACTGACACTCAGGTAAGACTGTACTTCTGTTTGTACCTCCATCACAGTTAAGTGTTGTGTGGCTGCTGTGTTGTGTCAAGCACTACTTTTACTTCTCAACTGAATCCCACTTATGCTTTCCCTTTTTGAAGATGTTGGTGTGGTCACAACTGTGTACTGATGTGATGACCACAGACTGCTTACACACATTTGTTCGATGGATTCACACATTACAGGACATTTGCACAGGATAATGCAGGTCAAGACATTGCATATTATTGTATGATAAAGCACAGATACTTCCTTTGTGTTCAAGGGTGTTTATTGAAGTGACAAAAAGGATAGGATAGTGCAATAGAGTGGGAAGAGGGTGGATGAAAACTTCAGTGTAGTGGCCCAGTTGGTTTGCAGCACAGGTCAAGTATCCATTTGGACATAGGAAAAGGAGCAATGGCAGTGCACAGTGAACAAGGTGTCTAAGTGGCACACAAGGGAGACAATCAGGAGGGGTTCATTTAATGGTGTAGGATTTGGTCTTGGAAATAGTCTCTGTGTCTGTCTGGGTCGCAGGGAACGTTTGCGGGGTGGTTCACCTTCTACAGGTGGAGGGGTGCTGGTAGCCTGTGAGTGATGTGGCTGGTCATCCTGACCACTAGAAGCAGCAGATGTTGTTGGCTGGCGAGTAAATTGGCTAGTGGAAGGGGCCCGCTTGTGTGCTGGGAACCCATGCATCGTGTTGGCCATGTCACCCTGCACCCCTGCAATGGAGGCCATGTTGGCATTTAATCCCTGCAACTGCTAAATGACCTCCTGGTGGTGTACACCCTGCAGCTGCTGGTTCTCCTGCAAGATGGTAATTGCCTGGCCCATCCTGTCCTGGGATTGTTGGTAGGCACCCGGGACATGTGTGAGTGCCTCCTGGGCAGTCGGTTCCCTGGGTTGGGCCTCCCCCTGGTGCACAGCTAACCTCCTACTGGCCTTGACCCATGGGTGTGTATCCCCTAAACGGTGTGCCCACTTCCACTTACACCAGGACCTTCATTGTCTTGCTTGTGTGGTGTTGACTCGAGCCCCTGATCAGCGTGCCCTGGGTACAGAGGTTTGGGACGTTGGGTGGCTGCTGTGGTGTTGGAGTCGGATGGGGGGCCCACTAGGTGATTGGGAATGGGATCTGGAAGGCGACTGACCAGTGGTCCCAGATGGGCCAGGGACGCCATCCAGATCGGGACATCCAGAGTTGCTGTCATCACTGATGGAATCTTCTAGTGGAGGACTGGGTTGCCGTGGCACCTGCTTGCCGCTGACATTGGCTGGGGTACCTGCGGACATGTAAAAGATTTGTTACAGTCATTGTCTGTCACATATTCAGCATTTCTGGCTTTCCCTGTGGGTTGGGTGTTGTCCTCCCACCTTTGGTTAGTGTAGCTGATGGATTGTGGGATTGGTAGTATTACATGCTGCCCATGCATTACTGTTATGTGTGCATTCAGAGCTGGAAGGGGTGTGCTTGAAGTGGGTAGGGCATGCAGGGGTACACAATTAAGGGTGGTTATGGGAATGGTTCACTGTAGGGGATGGAGTGGGGTGAAGGGAGTCAGGTGAGGGGGTGACATGCCATGCAGGTATTGGTGGGGGTAGGGTAGTAATGGTGACTTACCAGTGTCCAGCCCTCCAGTGACTCCAGTGAGGTCCTCAGGATTGCCAAGACTTTCTCCTCCCATGTTGTCAACTGTGAGGGAGGGGGAGAGGGTCCAAAGCCAGTCTTCTTGATAGCAACTTGATTCCATTGAGGCCACTGCACGCACCTTCCCCCGTAGGTCATTCCACCTCTTGCAAATGTTGTCTTTGTGTGTGGATAAGTTCCCTCAGAGTTCACCCTGTCCACGATTGTCCGCCATAGCTCCATCTTCCTGGTAATGGATAGCTGCTGGACCTGTGCACTGCACAGCTGTGGCTCAACCTTGACAATTTCTGACACCCTCACCCGCAACTCCTCATGTGTGAAACTAGGATTCTTCTATGGGGGCATACCTATTGTGTGGTGGGTGTAGTGGGTGTTGTGCAGAGTGTGAACGGTGTTGGTGTATGGTGTGTGGTGTGTGATGTGTGGAAGGTGAATAGGTGGCTGTGGTTTGTGTTTGCAGTTCTTGTATTATCTTTTGCTGGCAAGGTGAAGTTAGTTTTTCGTGTTTGCAAAGGACTGTAGGCTGTGTGGGGAGGTGTTTTATAGTGCTGTTGGTGGGTGTGTATGGTGTGTATATGTGTCAGGTGTGGTTTTTTCAATCTGGCCAGTGTTGGCTTTTGTTGGTGTTGGGTGCCCAATTCTACTGCGGCAGTCTGCACTGCCAATGGATGATCGCCGTAGAGTGTCCGCTGTCGTGATTCATGGTCCAGGACGGTGTATTGCTAGTGTGGCAGGGAGGGTGGTAGGTCGCAATTTTTTTTGCCTCTGTTGGGTCTGGCGGAATTGTTGCTGTGGCTGGTTTCTATCTGTTTCTTGCTTGTGTATCATTATCTAGTGGGTGGATTGCTGCCTCTGCGGCAGTCTGTTGGTGGCCGTCACCATGGCAGTCTTTGGTAGAGATCGCCAATGTCATAATGACCACCTGAGAGTCCACAAAAGATTAATGTGGCAGGTAATCAATTAGCCATGGTAAATGTGCCAGCTACATTAGTTTTAACCCCCAGCAGTCTGAACAGGATCTCCCAGAGACTTTATAGGAGCTCTTAGAGGGCTTGGCATCAGCGCATGTTCAACTGGATACGAGTTATCAGCTGGGTGACTTGACCACTCACATGCTAGGCAAGAGCCTTCTGAAAGACCGAGGGGAGCCATCACAATGTTGGAAATGGAGCTCCAGAGGCCAATCAGGAGTTCCCACTGGGATGAAAAGAAAGCTGCAACACTGCAGACTGGCCTAGGACCATCAGCATGCATAATATTAGACCTCATTCGGCTGAATATCAACCCACAGCAGACTGCACAAGTCCTCAAATGGCTGGATAGGAGTACTCAGTCCTCTAGACAGATGTCACTGCTGCATAAACATCAGCAGGCTGGGCAAGAGCAGTGGGTGGCACAACCAGTTCTGCTGGTCCACTAGTAGCATTTGATTTACAGGCCCTGGTCACACAAACTGCACTTCACTAGCGACTTACCAGTTAATCAAATGTGCTATTCATGGGGAAGCCCATGTTACCATTTTTTAGATACTGAGCACATGCACTTTAACACTGTCCTAAAGCCAGCAAAGACAAAGGGGGTTATTACAACTTTGGAGGAGGTGTTAATCCGTCCCAAAAGTGACGGTAAAGTGACGGATATATCACCAGCCGTATTACGAGTCCATTATATCCTATGGAACTCGTAATACGGCTGGTGGTATATCCGTCACTTTACCGTCACTTTTGGGACGGATTAACACCTCCTCCAAAGTTGTAATAACCCCCAAAGTTCAGCGCACAGTCAAAACAGGGGTCAGAAAAAAGAGGAGGAGGAAGGCAAAAAGTCTGTTGATGACCCTGCGGAAAGGGCGATTTCCAACACTGCCCTTTCGACCTGGCAAAATAAACCTTTTGTCTTTTGAAATTCCTTTTTAATACTTATGAATCACCCTTAAGGTATGCCCTAAAGGCTCTTAGGACAGGCGCATTGTTTTTAAAACATAGGGCATGAGTGGTTAAGTTTCACATGTTCTGGTAGTGCAAAAACCCCTAAAGTAATTTGTCACTACGATAAGGCCTATCTGTCTCATTGTCTAACATGGGATTACATTATTATATTGATTGTCATTATTAAGGGACAGCATTTGATTGGGAACGGATATAGATATGGTGTTTACATTCAAATCAATTTTAACTTAAAATTCTGATTAATGGTAAAGTCAGAATATGAGTCACAAACCTTAATATGGCACTACTAGAAAGTTGCCATTTTCTTCGTGTAGCCATTTGTGCCTTTTGTCAGTATTCTGGTCACATGATTTTAAGTGGCTCTTCTTTTGGGGTTTGTGCATTGTTTACAGACAGTGACATGAAAGGGGGTTAGGTGTGGGCAGGATGGCCCAAACTGCCATGATGGTTGGGGCAGAACTGTATACTGCCCCAGTTTTGTTTGAAAGGGCTCTGCCTCCTGCACACAAAGGAACCTGACACTAGTTAATTTTCATACCTGACTTCTTGCAGCCTAGACAAGGGAAGGAAAGAACTTTCCATAACCAGATGTGGGGGTAATATAGAGAATCCTCACACTTCAATTGCTGGCACTAGATATAAATAATGGTCCTTCAGAGCCACACAAGACTACTCTCCTAGATCTGTGGGCATTAAGAAGAAGGACCTCCGTGTTCCCCAGAGGACTGCCCTGCTGCTTGAGGTCTGCTTTGCCTCCTCAGAGGACTGCCCTGCTGCTATCAGAGAACTGCCCTGCTTCTTAAGGACTGCCCTAACTCCCAGAGATGTGCCCTTCTGCTTGAGGACTGCGCTGCTTCCTGGGAAGGAAGATTGGACCTGCTCCATTCATCCCAGGATACCTGAGTGACTCTAACAGCCAGTTGGCTGACCTCGTGTCTATGCTACAGTGACCCAACAAGCCCCAAAGTCTTTCCTGCAACTGCTCAGCTGACTTCCTAAACTGTACCTGCTGCTGGACCTTCCTGAGCCCTGCCTGACCAAGTCCCTGATGCCCAAGAGGTGCCTCCCCGGTCCTTAATCCTTGATTGGCTGGCATGAGAGACTCCTGCTTGCCTAACTGAAGGTTCTTGAAATCCAGCATGAAGTGATGCAAAGCCCAGGAAAGCCTCATCACATAGGTGGTAGCTTCATCTGAACCAATGCCAAGTAACGCAATACAGCACAAAGCCTCGCCACAGAGCTGAAAGCTTCATCTGAACTGATACCGAATGGCAGTCATTCCCTAACTTTTTCAGCCTGCGGCTCCCTTGACTTATTGGCCATTAGCCGTGGCTCCGAGTTATGTCACTCCTGTTTTTTATAGGTCAGGGGATGTAAGCCAGGCCTCTTGAGCACTTCCATTTTACTCCCTGAAACTAATTGGGAGGAAGCCCATAAAGAGCTTCTGTGACAGGTGTGTCTTCCATAACTCCCCCACATGGCAATCCCACATGGGTTACACAGGGCCACAAATGTACATTACAAAAAGCTAACAGGTTTGATTTATTTGCACTGTGATTCTTTATTTTTCATACTACCATACAGCTTTGTTCTAAACGTAACGTCTTTAAAATGGAGCAGTATGGTAATATGAAAGAGAAAGAATAGCAGTGCAAATAAATCAAAGATGTTAGGTTTTTGCAATGTTAAGATGTAAATTGTGAAACCCATCAAGTTTAGTTTGTTTACACTGTGAGTCCTCCTCTTTCATACTACCGTGTGGCTTTGTTAGCTGTACAGTAGTAAGAAAGAGAAAGATAAAGACTTGTGGCTTATATGTGTTCCCTGTGTGGTGCCTAACTGTATCACTGAGGCTCTGCTAACCAGAACCTCAGTGTTTATGCTCTCTCTGCTTTAAAAATTGTCACTGCAGGCTAGTGACCATATTTACCAATTCTGATTGGCACACTGGAACACCCTTATAATTCTCTAGTATATGGTACCTAGGTACCCAGGGTATTGGGGTTCCAGGAGATCCCTATGGGCTGTAGCATTTCTTTTGCCACCCATAGGGAGCTCAGACCAATATTACACAGTACTGCCACTGCAGCCTGAGGGAAATAACGTCCACATTATTTCACAGCCATTTTACACTGCACTTAAGTAACTTAAAAGTCACCTATATGTCTAACCCTGACTTAGTGAAGATTAGGTGCAAAGTTACTAAGTGTGAGGGCACCCTGGCACTAGCCAAGGTGCCCCCACATTGTTCAGGGCAATTTCCCCAGACTTTGGGGGTCATTCTGACCCTGGCGGTCCAAGACCGCCAGGGCCACGAATGACGGAAGCACCGCCAACAGGCTGGCGGTGCTTCCAAGCCCATTCTGACCGCGGCGGTAAAGCAGCGGTCAGAAAACCGGGGCCGGCGGTTTCCCGCCGTTTTTGCCCCGGCTGGGCGAATCCGCCAGGGCAGCGCTGCAAGCAGCGCTGCCCTGGGGATTCTGACCCCCTTACCGCCAGCCTGTTTCTGGCAGTTTTCACCGCCAGAAAGAGGCTGGCGGTAAGGGGTGTCCTGGGGCCCCTGGGGTCTAACAGGGCCCCATGAAGCTTTTCACTGTCTGCCTAGCAGACAGTGAAAAGCGCGACGGGTGCAACTGCACCCGTCGCACCGCCGCAACACCGCCGGCTCCATTCGGAGCCGGCTCCTGTGTTGCGGCCCCCATTCCCGCTGGGCCGGCCGGCGCTAACTTGGTTAGCGCCCGCCGGCCCAGCGGGAATGTCAGAATGAGGGAAGCGGTATTTTGGCCGCATGGCGGCCAAATGCCGGTTCCCGCCTGGCGGACGGCTACCGCCACCCGCCAGGGTTAGAATCAGGGCCTTTGTGAGTGCGGGGACACCATTACATGCGTGAACTACATATAGGTCAATACCTATATGTAGCTTCACAATGGTAACTCCGAATATGGCCATGTAACATGTCTAAGATCATGGAATTGTCCCCCCATGCCAAATCTGGTATTGGGGTGCCAATCCCATGCATCCCCAGGGCTCAAGTATGGACCCCGGATACTGCCAAACTAGCTCTCTGGGGTTTTCTCTGCCCACCCTCAGACAGGTTTCTGCCCTCCTGGGGTCTGGGCAGCCCAGTCCCAGGAAGGCAGAACAAAGGATTTCCTCTGAGAGAGGGTGTTACACCCTCTCCCTTTGGAAATAGGTGTTAAGGGCTGGGGAGGAGTAGCCTCCCCCAGCCTCTGGCAATGCTTTGAAGGGCACAGATGGCGCCCTCCTTGCATAAGCCAGTCTACGCCAGTTCAGGGATCCCCCAGCCCCTGCTCTGGCGTGAAACTGGACAAAGGAAAGGGGAGTGACCACTCCCCTGTCCATCACCACCCCAGGAATGGTGCTCAGAGCTCCTCCAGTGTGTCACAGACCCCTGCCATCTTGAATGCAGAGATGTGAGGGCACAGTGGAGGCCTCTGAATGGCCAGTGCCAGCAGGTGACGTCAGAGACCCCTCCTGATAGGTGCTTACCTGGTTAAATAGCCAATCCTCCTATGAGGGCTATTTAGGGTCTCTCCTGTGGGTTTCTCGTCAGATAACTAATGCAAGAGCTCACCAGAGTTCCTCTGCATCTCTCTCTTCGACTTCTGCCAAGGATCGACCGCTGACTGCTCAAGGACGCCTGCAAAACCGCAACAAAGTAGCAAGACGACTACTAGCAACATTGTAGCGCCTAATCCTGCTGGCTTTCTCGACTGTTTCCTGGTGGTGCATGCTCTGAGGGCTGTCTGCCTTCACCCTGCACTGGAAGCTAAGAAGAAATCTCCCGTGGGTCGACGGAATCTTCCCCCTGTTAATGCAGGCACCAAACTTCTGCATCACTGGTCTTTTGGGTCCCCTCTCATCTTGACGAGTGTGGTCCCTGGAACACAGGAGCTGGATCCAAGTGACCCCGACAGTCCAGTGGTTTTTCTGTCCAAATTTGGTGGAGGTAAGTCCTTGCCTTCCCACGTCAGACAATAATCCTGTGTACTGCGTGATCTGCAGCTGCTAGGGCTTCTGTGCACTTTTGCAAGGAATCCTTTGTGCACAGCACAGCCCAGGTCCCCAGCACTCAGTCCTGCATTACTCAACTCGCTGAGTTGCCCACCGACTTCGTGGGACCCTCTTTTTAGTGTAGAGATGACTGCTGTGCTCAGATTTCTTGAACGCCTATTCAAGTGCTTCTGTGGGTGCTGCCTGCTTCTCAGTGTTGCTGAGCGCCCCCTCTGTCTCCTCCTCTGAGGGGCGACCTACCGGTCCTTCCTGGGCCCGGGCAGCACCCATTTTCTTCAACTGTGTCTCTTACAGCTAGCAAGGGTTGTTTGTGGTCTTTCTGCATGGAAACAACTCTGCATCCACCCCCACGCTGTGGAACATCTTCTGTGTGAAGGAGAAGTTCCTGGCACTTTCCGTTGTTGCATAATCTTCAGCTTCTTCACCCAGAGGCAGCCCTTTTGCACCTTCATCCAGAGTTTAGTGGGCTCCTGCTCCCCCTGGACACTTGCGTGACTCTTGAACTTGGTCCCCTTCCTTTACAGGTCCTCAGGTCGAGGAATCCCTCTTCAGTGCTTTGCAGTCAGTTGTTGTCCTTGCAGAATCCCCTATCACACCTTTAGTGTGTTTCTGGGGTAGTAGGGTAACTTTACTCCTACTTTTCAGGGTCTTGGGGTGGGGTATCCTGGACACCCTTAGTATTTTCTTACACTCCCAGCGACCCTCTACACACTACACTAGGCCTGGGGTCCATTCGTGGCTCGCATTCCACTTTTGGAGTATATGGTTTGTGTTGCCCCTAGGCCTATTGTGTCCTATTGCATCCTATTGTATTATACAGTGTTTGCACTACTTTTCTAACTGTTAACTTACCTGATTTTGGTTTGTGTGTATATTTTGTGTATTTTACTTACCTTCTAAGGGAGTATATCCTGTGAGATACTTTTGGCTTATTGTCGCTAAAATAAAGTACCTTTATTTTTAGTAACTCTGAGTATTGTGTTTCTTATTATATATAGTGCTAGATGATATCAGTGGTATAGTAGGAGCTTTGCATGTCTCCTAGTTCAGCCTAAGCTGCTCTTCTATAGCTACCTCTATCAGCCTAAGCTGCTAGAACACTACTAATCTACTAATAAGGGATAAGTGGACCTGGCACAAGGTGTAAGTACCATTAGGTACCAACTATAAGCCAGGCCAGCCTCCTACATCAGGTGAATTGCTTTTGGAATGTATACTACTGATAATGTGGTAGCCAGTCAGGAGGTCATGAAATTCTGGCATGAACAGAAGGCCACTATGGTTAAGTTTCAGCCCAATAAAAAAATGTGGGTGATGGAGCCAGTGGAGCCCTGGGCCTCACAGGACCGGTGGTCTGGGCCCTTAGGAGGTGAAGGAGTGCTTGGGGAAGGTTACCTACTTGGTAGACCTCAAGACCCCCAGAAACCCCTTGAGGGTCCCAAATCGCCTCAAGCCTCACTATGAAAGGTCCAAAGTCACCATGCTGCTGTTGACAGATGATGGAGTGGAGAAGGAGAGTGAATTTTTCCTTGACCTCATATCTTCCAAGAAACAGGATCGGTCAGTGGAAGGTGCCAACCTCTCTCCTACCCTGAACCCACGGCAACTAAAACTCATGTCTCACCAATGCACAGTTTTCTCATCAATCATTTAATTGCAAATGCTTCAATGATATTATTAACAATGTCACAGAAGATGTCATAAGTTATGTAACGTGGGGTAACAAGAAGCGCATGGAAAGGATGTGATTTATATTGACATAGCTATAACTGTTGAATGTCTGTGGTTTTTAGAGTTTAAAACATTACATTGTTACTGAAAATTTCACCTAGCTATAACATTACTTTAACCTTTGTTTTTTCAGTTTCAGTTATTCTAGAGTTTTTTTTAATGTAAAGTACTATTTTATTGCCATACTTAAAGGCAACCCACTGCCTGTGGCAAACCTTGCTGTGTAGCCCTGTGTCACAAGGAAAGGGCAGGAATGCACTGTATTTATGGCAATGCAGCACATTCCTGTCCTTTCTCACTCTGCTGTTGCCCTTTTGACAGCCTAGCTCCAACTTAGGCACCATAGCACCATGGGCATAGTAATACAATGCAACGATTTGCGCAGTGTTGCCTTACTCCATATTTTTGAAGTCATTCAAAGCTATGCAAAGTGGCTTTGCGTGGCTTCAAAAATATGGCTTAGTAATTTGCTCCATGCTTGTACAACATTGCATGGTGCAAGCATGGTGCAAATCACTCATAAATATGACCCTTGTTGTTTCGCATTTATAGAAAAAACACATAAGTTCTCTTACCATCATTTTTTAAATTATGGTAAAGTTCACTAAAAAACAAAAGTTACAGGAAATTTATAGGTAGGAAATAGCATTTAAAACCATAGAAATTCACTGAGAAGCCAAAGGTTACACCAAAGATTTATTTAGGAAATAGAATTTTAAAAAACGGACATTAAAGTTAGTTTCAGATTTTACTCACAAAAACCGTAGAAATTCAGCAGTTTTAGTTACCTGAGCTAACTATAACTTTTGCCCCCCCTCAATGCCCAGTGGCGAACTCACCCCCAAAGGTTGGAGTCAGGCAGGGTAAGCCTATCCTGGACTCTTACATACATTTTGTGCAATTTTTGAAGGACAGGGGACCGAATCCCCAAGTCCTGCAATGACTACCACATTTCTTTTCATGTTGCAGCCAGCCTGTGAGGGCACTTCATCTGAAAATGCCCCTTCATACAATTTAACAAAAGTGTTCACAATGTTATTATTCAGTAAGTAGGAAGTCAAAGGATATTGGCCCTCATTCTGACCCTGGCGGTCTTTGACCGCCAGGGCGGAGGTCCGCAGGAGCACCGCCGACAGGCCGGCGGTGCTCCAATGGGGATTCCGACCGCAGCGGTAAAGCCGCGGTCGGACCGGCACCACTGGCGGGCTCCCGCCAGTGTACCGCCGCCCCATTGAATCCTCCACGGCGGCGCAGCTTGCTGCACCGCCGCGGGGATTCCGACCCCCCCTACCGCCATCCAGATCCCGGCGGTCCGACCGCTGGGATCCGGATGGCGGTAGGGGGGGTCGCGGGGCCCCTGGGGGCCCCTGCAGTGCCCATGCCACTGGCATGGGCATTGCAGGGGCCCCCGTAAGAGGGCCCCTACATGTATTTCACTGTCTGCTGCGCAGACAGTGAAATACGCGACGGGTGCAACTGCACCCGTCGCACAGCTTCCACTCCGCCGGCTCGATTCCGAGCCGGCTTCATCGTGGAAGCCTCTTTCCCGCTGGGCTGGCGGGCGGTCTGAAGGCGACCGCCCGCCAGCCCAGCGGGAAAGTCAGAATTACCGCCGCGGTCTTTCGACCGCGGAACGGTAATCTGACGGCGGGACTTTGGCGGGCGGCCTCCGCCGCCCGCCAAGGTCAGAATGAGGGCCATTGAGTCATTGTGTTGTGTGCTCTAATCATATGGTTGGCTGATTTCAAAACTGTGAACTGTACAAAGCTGAATAGCTGGTATATCAACCAGGGGGCTATAACTTTCACACAGAATGACTCAAAACAGTTAGTGAAAGACTCAGCAATGCTGTGGAAGTTGGTCATATGTGGAGGAGCAGTCACTTCTGCACCATACCACAACTTAATCCATCTCTGAGCTGGAGTAAGTTGTCATATGATCATAAATTGTTGCCTGTTATAGCTCCTTTAAGGCTGTAGTAATGTTAGAAGTGCAGTTTGTGAAATTAATGGACATACTCTTCTGCAGGTGGGCACACGTTCCTCCCAGCGCCCTCCCTAACCATTCTTTACTCCTCTGTTTTCCCTCCCATTCAGTAGTAAGTATTCCCCATTTTCCAGCCACTCCATCCTGTCCCTCCCACATTTACTACTAAAATGTATAATTACACATACAGAGATACAACAGTCAGTGCGGAGACATCTGCACAGAAAAAGATGAAGTGGCAGAGGTGGTACCTTGGCACATAATTTTGCAAATAATGTTTTGTCGTATCTTAGCAATATTAATGTACTACTACTGAACATGCTGAAATAATGCAGTTTTATAATAGGCCTATTAGTTAGCCAGGCAATTTTTCACCCATCCATGAAGTAAAAAAACAAATTAGGGCCTGATTTAGATATTGGCGAACTGGTTACTCTGTCACAACAGTAACCGATATACTGGCTGCCGAAATATAACTCCCATTAGTTTCTATGGGATTTAGATTTTGGCAGGCTAAATATTGATCACCGCTGTGACAGAGTAACCTATTTGCCCATATCTAAATCAGGCCCTTAATGTCCCAAAATTAACTCTTTGTGAAAAGGTGATCTAAAAGGTGTAAAAAGTGCATGCACTCTCTGTCACCAGGTGTTGCTCTCCTTAGGGACATCAGGGATCATAAAACATTTCAGGGCAACGCAGCCAATTGAGTTATCTTGTGAGGTAGTGCAAAGAAAGAGAGCAAACAGGAAGATGTTCCCGTAGAAGTTGACCAGAAGAAGCCGATTTACAACTGCGGAAAAAATCATTTGTTCAGGATAGCAAAACTAATGGATCATCTCAACTTATATTTAAGTAAAAGAAAAAAATAAGACTCAAACAAAAATATGTTACAATTAAAAAAAGTTATTAGGATAAAAAAAATAAGGTAGATGTAAAAGGTTTGTTAAAAAAAATATCACAAATAAATATTATTGATGGATACTTATCCACAAGGGTGGACACTCTGGGTGTTGGCCTCCCATAGCAGGTTGGGAGCAGTGCGGTTGCGGACAACCCTTGATCCATATAGCTCAAAGCTCAGTGCTTTGTGTGTTGACCATAGTATTTTGCAACTTCCAGTATACAATAATGGGGGTCATTCTTCCCGCTGGGCCGGCGGGCGCTAACATTGTTAGCGCCCGCCGGCCCAGCGGGAAGGGGGCCAGCGGTGTTGCAGGTGTGCAACGGGTGCAGTTGCACCCGTCGCGCTTTTCACTGTCTTCTAGGCAGACAGTGAAAAGCAGGCTGGGGCCCTGTTAGGGGGCCCCTGCACTGCCCATGCCAGTGGCATGGGCAGTTCAGGGGCCCCCAGGGGCCCCTAGACACCCGTTACCGCCAGCCTCTTCCTGGCGGTGTAAACTGCCAGAAACAGGCTGGCGGTAAGGGGGTCAGAATCCTCATGGCGGCGCGCTTGCTTTACCGCCGCGGTCAGAATGGGCCCCCATCCCCTGCTGTCCCTCTTGTGTGGGTGGGGGTGTCCCTGGTGCCTGGGGAGGGTACCTGTGGGCTTATTCAATGGTGTTCCACCATGGAAATAGGCCCACAGGTCCCCTTACGCGTGCCCTGACCCAGGCGTTAAAAAATGGGGCAAAGCCAGCTTTGCACCATTTTTTGACCTCTCCTCCCTCCCATGCACCATTTTTGCACAAGAGTATAAATATGGCGTTAAGGCCATAGAGTCCTTTTTTGCACGGGAACGCCTACCTTGCATCTCATTAAGGCATGGTAGGTTTCCACTTCCAAAAATGACTTTAACTCCATAAATTTGGTGCTAGGCAGGTCTAGCACCAAAGTATAAATATGGAGTTACTTTTGCACCGAATTAGAGAAAACAAAATGATGCTAATTCGGTGCAAAAAAGTATAAATATGCCCCTGAGTTCATAAAGATAAGCTCTGTGGCTTTAGATGCGTCTGTCCTTCACACACCCCAGAACATTATACAAGCTTAATCTTTACATTTTTGACATGACATTGCTGCTGACATATATAAAATAGATTGGGCAAATCTGTGTTAACCATTCAATGGCTTCGGACCCAAATATCATGATTTTAGAATACATATCGAGCATCGGAAAAGAAATTGCAACAAAAGGATGGCAGAAAAAAAAGTTGGGACAAAATTACTATGATCAAAATGAGCACAATTATTTTTTTGTTTGAAAGAAAATGATCACAGCAGTACACAATGGCAGAGAATTTGAAGAGTTCTGTATTCACGCCACATTTCTGTAATACAGTGGCTGCTTATTGTGCCATCGGTCAAAGAGTACATACTTTCAGCAGTTTCTCAAGCAGCTGGCAACTTTGTACATAATCTGTGCTATTTAGCTTGTGGAGGGTTAAATAAATGAAACTTCACTGTTTGTCCAACCACAGGCTAAACAGAAGAGATCCGGCAGGATCTTTGACCGGCGTCCAGATAAATATTATGATGACAGACTTTATTTAGTTGAGCATCAAGTGGAAAGGAACTCCATTGTCAGGCTGGTGACCATCTTGTAATGGGGGTACTGGTAAGTGTGTGAAGCATGTGAAAGTAAGTACATATGCAAATGGGGACGCGCCAACAAAGACTGGACCTGTCGAGGGGCGGGACGTAAAGGCCCCTATAAATCTGAAATGCGTGCCCGCTTCCGCGGGACGCGCCAACAAAGACCGGACCTGTTGGGGGGCGGGACCGCCCCTCCCCCCTTTCAACTTTGCCATGAGATGCTCGGTGGGTAAGACTGATAAATGGAGAGCTGCTGACGCTAGGAAGAGCTAGCACCATTTTGAGTTTTAAAGCCATTTTTATCAAGCACTTCTTTGTGCATTGTTGCCTCATATACGCACTAGGAGACGGCGAGAAATTACAGTATCATACTTTCAGGGCATCTGTGCCAGAAAGCTGTGACTGGAAACATACAAATATAAAATAATAGTTTTATTCTTATTTAACACTGGACACAGGATCTTGTTTAGAATCATTTGGCGTTTTTCCTTTGTTAAAAGATCAGTCCGTTTTGATGGGGAAGCGCAAAGGAGACTGTGGGGAAGGGATCCCACTCAGGAGGCCCCCCCAGGTTGATAACCAGCTACCTAACCTCAGTGATGGGTGCTATTGAGTTGGAGATAGGGAGAGTGGAAGCTACCCTCGAGTCATCCCTCGAGAAAATAGGGAAGAGTGGGGGGGAGGAAAGGACTCCTCCTGCAAAATTTCCATCAGGCAAGACAATAAGAAAAAATCCTTGCGCAATAACGGACAAGGACTCTCAAATTAATTTAATCACTCCTAAGACCCCAGAGAGTCCACCCTCAAAGAAAAGCAGGCAAATAATCCCCCCCCACACTGCTGCTCCCTCCCCAGATTCAGCCCGGCCTTCTATAAATGGCCACGAGGTCGTAAAGGATTCAGTCAAAACAGAGAAGAAAAAGGGGTTAGTTTACCTAATTTATTTTAAAAAACTACAGGAAAACAGATAAAGGATAGAAAGATCTTGGGCCCTTCCAATAATTGTCTTTCCCAGATTGAGGACCAACTCAGGGACATAAAAAAGTTATGTTCCCTGGTTCTAGAGAAAGTGGCCGCTCTTGAGGAAAAGGTCGATTTTATATCAATATCAACGACAACGAATCCCACACTTCCGAGGGTTGAATCTCAGAATACTCATATTGCCTCTGCATGCTCACCCGTCTCGGCAACTCACCAATATCAAAATCTCAGGCCGACTCTTGTCCAGAATTCAGTCCTAAACACCCCGAATCTAGAGGCAAAACAAAATTCCACAAATGTACAGCATCAGTGAGGCACAAATAAATGGGAGGGTCCAGTGGTCCAGTTAATTCCATGAACCCAAACACCTTGCCCAAGGATCCCGTTGGCATGTGCTCCCTGTATCTTAATCCTGGAAAACGTTCCTATATTAGGAAACACCCGTCATGAGTCTCATTGACGCACTGGGTAGGAAAGTACTCGTGAGGGAGGGCAGATTTCCACCGGGACATCTTAACCGTAAGACAGGTCCCCTGGATCGGCCCATCTCCTAAAGCCTCAAAGGGGGACTGCATTATTATAAACTTTAGGAGTCCCTGGATAGCCAATGATTTGTATCACATTTTTTCAACTATAAGGCTACCTGCAGGGTCTATAAGAGTGCAACGATTATCTATGTTCATCCCCCCAACACCAAACCTATGTCACTTTAACTCAAACCATTCAAGGAAACAGAATTCTAGTAATCTCGGTGTCTCCAATTCTTTTAATGTTTTCCTGCCACTGTCCAACAGATTTGAGCCTTTGGCTTCACTGGAGCAGATAGATTGACCACCAGTAACTGGGCCCCTCTTGCAAGCCCCTTCGGGGATAAATACACCACATCAATCTGTCTTGCAGTCCAAGGGAACCTCTGATACACACAATACACGCGGTTTGACACCCTCAGGGATCATTTCTTGGAATGTGGCAGGCTTAAAATCAAAAATTGGAAATCCCGACTGGTTAGAATTAGTGACGGAAAATCTTTTTATCTGCTGTCAGGAGACTTGGCCTGTAGAGCCCCTGTATATTAATAGATATACCACATATAGCGTCCCGGCAAGTAAGACCTCCGTAGGCAGGGCTAAGGGAGGCCTGGCCACCTTTGTATCAGTAATGGCTAGGGGGGTAGACGCGTGTGTTGTGGGCACATCCCCCTTTTTTTGGCTTTGTTATTGAAATTAGCAGAGCCATTTGACATATTACTGATTAATTATTATAATAACACCTTTGATAATTCAGACACTAGGGAGGTTGGTAGTCTGGAGATGATAATATATAAGACAAGAAACACCAGCAAAAAGGACTTAAGAATAATCTGGGTCGGTGACTTTAATGCTCATCTGTGTGAGCCAACATATTTGGACTGCTGTGGACTTTTGGATGAAAATGATAGCCCCAACCAGCATTTTAAGCACTCTCCATATGGGAATGCTCTTAACTCCTTGATAATAGCCAATTCCTTACTGTTCCCTATACCAGCTTTTAGAGGGTTACCAACGTTTATAAGAGGAGATGCTTATACTACTATTGATTACATCATCTACTCCAGAGAATTATCTTCTCTTGTTGGGCAGTTTAGGGTGACTCCAACTTCTGTTAGTGACCATAACCCTTTATCTATTGAAATACGTTTTGACCTGAAGAGTGACTCCAGAAGAGAGAAGCAACACCTTGATATGAAGTTTTCAGCCCAAAAAGGCCTTACAACCAAATGGGGAAAAATAGATAGCAAAAGTTTTTTTAAAGATCTAATGGTGAAAAGATGGCCAGATGTCATGATAACTTTGGACGAAGACAGGCCCCCCCACGAAAGTGTTTTTGCATTTTCTTCTTTGACAAAATATATGGCTGAGAAATTACAGTCCTCTGGCACTAATAAAGCATATGGTCCGAGATGGTTTAATCATGCATGTACTGCATCCTTAAATAACTTAAAGAAAATAACTAACACATCCCCCGTAGATCGACAAGCAGTTAAAGTTGCTAGGAAGAACTACAAGGAAACCCTTGTCAAGAGGAAATCCGAATTAAGTGAATCTGCTTGGGAGGAATTGATGGAAGCTAGCAAAACTAATGATACACCAGCGTTCTGGCGTGTGGTCAAGTCTCCACTGTTCAACGATAAGCATGAGACGTCTATGGACACTGTTATTCCAGCCCAAACCGGGTGAACTATTTTACAAAAAGTTTTCACTAGAGTCTAACCCTCAATTAGACAAGACAAACTGTTCAAAGATAAGAGGAATTGATCAATTTTGCGTGGCTTTTGGCAATGCCATAAGTGTGGATGATGTAAAGTAAGCTATACAAGACTGCCCATCTGAGAAAGCCCCTGGCCCAGACAAAATCCCTGCTGACTTATATAAAGCGCTTCCAGACTTTTGGGGGCCATTGCTTACTAACGTTCTGAGATGTGTTGTGACAGGCCCCTTAGTAGACACCTGGAGAGAGGCGATTATCGTCCCGATTTTTAAGAAGGGGGACAGGGCAGATCCTTCATGCTATCAACCAATTTCTTTATTGGACAGCTCAGTTAAAATTCTAGGCCGAGTGATTCTAAATAAGTTGGAAAATTGGGCAACAGAATCTCACTCTCTTTCAGAAGTCCAATTTGGCTTTCGGCCCGGTGTGGGCACAGTAGAACAAACTCTCAACTTGACTCTCATTATACAAAAATATACTAAAGTCAAAAGGGGGTGTATACATTTAGCATTTATGGATCTGTCTTGTGCCTGTGATACAGTTAACAGAGAAAAATTGTGGACGGTCATGCTGAACATGGGTGTGGACAAAGATAATCATTTTACTTAGTAGACTCCACGCCAGCACAGTGGCGCGGGTCCGCTACTCCCGGGAGGGTGGTTCAACAGAGAAGTTCTCCTCATTAAAGGGGGTTAGACAGGGCTGTGTGTTGGCCCCTTTTCTTTTTCTTGTATATATAAATGGGCTTGAGAAATGTCTCTGTAAATCGGGGAAGGACTCTCCAGTTATCAACAATTCCCCAATTCCTGTTTTACTGTATGCGGACGACGATGTACTCATTTCATGGACAGCAAATGGCCTCTAGATTTTATTGAATGCTTTTTAATACATTTATGGGGAACCTTGGACTCAAAATAAATAGATCTAAGTCATATGTGATGAAGACCGGGCCCTAGCTAGCAAAAACTAAGAAAATTGTTTTAGAGGGGCATGAGATACTCAAGGTCCCACATTTTACATATTTGGGTGTCCCCATTGATGTAGATTTTAACTGGAAATTTCTAGTAAATATACGCTCAATACAATTCCAAAAAGCTATAGAAGCAGTTGTTAGGTTTGCGAAAAGACTGCGACACAAACCTGTTAAAGAAATGACAACTGTCTTTTCTACCAAATGTCTTTCTATCGCGACATTTGGAGCCAGGGTCTGGGGATATGCAGAATGTTCGAGCCTTCAATTGCAGAAAACAAGTTTTTAAGAAGGCTATTAGCAGTCCCTCAATCTACATCAACAATGTTTTTCCACAAAGAAGAAGGCTTGAGACATATATCCAGTTACATTAAGCTTCAACCTGTATTATTATGATTAAAAATCTGGACAAAGCCAGAAGCTTCTCTATGCAGAAAGGTGATTCAGGACTGTCTCCTCTTATCACTATCCTCGGATATACCTTGGCTTGGATATGTCCACTTCTCCCTACTATCTTTAGGATTAGGAGAATTTTTTCTCAAACCTGATATTTTAACAAAACGGGATATTAAAAAGGTAAAAGATATATACTGGCAGAAATACCGTGACCCGGAGTCAACTCCGGGCATAAGTAGAACACAGGTGAGAAATCAGATACAGCAAATGCATCCAAAGCTATATCTGACTACCATTAGTCTTGAGCGACAAAGGTTCCTACTTACGAGGTTACGCCTAAATACATTATACTTCTTGGTAGCATTCCCAGAATGAGGAACCTGGTTCAAGAACCTTCCTCCATGTTGCTGCGATGGAAAGACACCCCAGAGCACATTGCACTTTATGCTTTTTTGCACTCTCTATGATGTCCCGAGAAAAAGGTTTTTACGCCCGTTATTTTTATTAAAAAGTATTAGAACTAGCCAGATTGCTTATTCATACATACATAATCTGGGAAATGTGGATATAATTCAGGCCGTGTCAAATTTGATAGTTGTTGCTTATGGAATTCGAAATATGTATTAATAATGTTTTTAGTAATTTTATGACAAAGAAACTTGTATGATTTATTTATTGGATATCTTTTATGGTCTTTTTTGTACCGAATAAAGTTAATTGATGATGATGATGACATATGCAAATGTTTAAAAGTATGTACAAAAGCGAGGGCCTGATTTATATGTTGGCGGTATGTATACTCCATTGTGATGGAATATACACGACACAAACATTATGGGCAACTTGCCCGATTTAAATACAGGCGGTCGTTAGATTTGAAAACAACTGTGAATACTCTGTCACCACCATAGCTAAACCTCTCCGCCAGCCCAACAGGGAAAGTGCCATCAGAGAAATGGCTACATATCCATCCATTTAATCAGGATGGACAGACACGTGTCTTTTTTACTGTCCATCACCTCCAGGCACATCCTGGCAGTGATGGACAGTAAAAAGGAAATAATGATCGTCCCCCCCATGGGAGACGGATCACATGGTGAGGGGTGCATTTCCTTCCAAAAGAAAATCAGGATTTTCTTTTTTAAAATAAAAAAAACTATTTGGCAAAGGCCCTATACCAAACAGACGATTCCTGCCAATTCTTTATAAATGACCACCTGCTTACCGGTCATTTATAAATTTCAACGGTAGCCCCTCTGATGGGGAAGGAATAATGTACCCGCTGACCATGGAGGAACGGCTGGCCTTCCGTCAGGATTGAAATCATGCCATTAGTTTGCAAAATAAACTAAGTTGTGGGCACTAGAAAAGTAAAATTAATTTGGAATGAAAAAGTGTACGTTAATATAACATTAAAATAAAAATATTAATGCAAGCTGTCTGATATGGCACACACATACACTATACTGCAGTCTAAAAATATCTGCCTGTCTGCATAGAATAATAAGTATGCTTTTAACACGTTATATTATTGTTTTCTTCACTTGTGATAACATTGCGTTTTTTAATGTTCACTGTCTGGGCTGGGTTTATTTTCAGCTTCCTATGAATGATGTTTCTGTGGAAAAGCAGAAGTGAAAACAGGGGATAGGTAAGCAAATCATCTGGGTAATTGACAAGTGAAGTATCTATCAAGTCTGCTGCCACATGAATAAACACAGTTTTTCATACTACTCACCCAGCAGAATCAGATCTGGAGGTCAAGCCTTTGTCTACATACCTCTTAAGACATTGGGGAATCTGCCTCTACACATCAGAGCCTTCTCCTCACTTGATGAAATTTCATAAGAAGCTGCAGACCTGCCTTTTCGAGTAATCCAACTAAGACCCTAGGTTTAGCTAGACTCACACTTGCTCAGTGCCAGGATATGTTCCACATGATTTAATATAACATAACATAACATAACATAACATAACATAACATAACATAACATAACATAACATAACATAACATTATAGATGGCTTTGCTGCTCTATTCCACATCTTTTCCCATGCATCAGCTGGAGTTTTGTGACTCAGGTCCCCTTCCCATGTGGCTATGTATCTATGTTTAGTGTTATTACCTAGGTCTGTCCTACCATGTTGTAGCAGGGTATACCCCTTCATGTTAGTTTATCTATGAATATGGCTTCCAGGCCAGGTTTGTCCACACTAGCCTTGTGTTTCATTCCCCATGGACCTGCAAAATAGAGTAATATCATGAGGTGAAAGTCGACCTCTTTATCCTAGTTCCCTTCCACCTGCAACTCTTCCTGAGAGCAGGGCTCAAAGTAAAAATATAGGTCAACCAGAGTAGGAGGGCTCCACGCAACGAATGAGCAAAGCCCGGGTCTGTGTGACCTAGGAGGAAATCTGGGTTACTGAATATAGGTGTAATTGACAATAGGAACAAGGTAGATTCTCCTATGATTGTGATATGCTGCCATAATTTAGCAACATTAGAGTGGTACTGAGTATGAGCCTTTTTGCGGGCCTGGCTCTTTGTGAAAGCCACAGTATTGCCTGAAGGCTGTGGGGGAGAAGTGCTTCATCCTCTATCACTCACATTAGAGTTCAAGTCTAAAGATAAGATCTAATGTTTTGGAACCCCAGATCCTCATCACTGGAAGAGTTATAGAGGGTTGCTCTGTGGACCCTGGTAGTCCAATTCTGCCTCATGAAGGATAAGAGCTTTTTTTGGATAAGGTCCAGAGCAGTGATGGGACATTGAAGCGTAAGGGATAGGGTCAGGTAGAGGAGCCTCAGAAAGATGTTCATTTTTACAGAGATCATCTGGCCTAGCCAGGAGACCTTTATAGTGAGGTAAAGGAGGTCCTTTGGCCCCCTTACCAGAAGGTGCCTTGTGTGCTACGCTCTCCCTAGATTATAAACCTATAAATAAAATAGTATACCCCAGCCAAGTATGGGAAATTAATATACTTCATGACTAAACACAATCTCTGTAAGAGATGGGACAATTTTTTTTAATCCTTTTTAATATATGTAACCCTCATCCATTCTACTAGTGGCATGCTTCATAATCGGGTTCACCCTGACCCCTAAAAGTAAGGGTGGGCTCAACAATGTTTCAGGAAGCTCTTAATATATTAAAACATCTATAGGAAGCTAACTGTGGATAAAAATTCCTCCTCCACACCCAAGGTGTCCCTTTATTAGAAAGGTGGATGGGAAATCATTAAATTCCAACTATGTAGAGGAAGCCAATTGGATGTAATGGTCCTATGACCCTTCTCCTGGAGCCAACATGATTCCGCCCTACACTTAAGGCCATAAAAGGACATAAAAGGTCCCGGGCATTTATCAGGGTCGGAATGATTTTTTAATGCTCCACCAGTTATATTCACCATAATGCGAAACATTTAAAGTGATGGCATACACTTTTAAATTATAAGTCATGAACAGGCAGTAATTGCGGCACCTGTAGATAGATACATAATCACACATAGGAGATATATAACCATGCTCATATGTAAAGTGTTAAGACATACAACATGATGTGTTTTCCAACTTTAATTCCCAAAGTAGTACACCGCTGCAAATCATATTTTGGTGTGGGCTTCACATATCTGCTGCAGCCTTAATTGGATCACGCACCAAAACTAACAGTAGTACCACATTTGTGAGCCCCAACCAAAACATCTACACAGTCAAACATCAAAGGTAACATTCCAGAGACCTACCGGAGCTGCAATTATGTGAGACTAGTTGCTAGCATACCCAAATCATGAAATTGAGTGAGACTAAGTGTTTGGTTATACACCGAAAAAAGCCGCAATTGTGAGGCACTTACACTTAACATTGGAAGTATCTAACCCCACGGGGGTGGAAGAAGATGGCTCTGTAGTCAAACACTACAGATTCACTGAAATGAGCCACCAAAGGCCAGCCACAAAAGGAACCCAGCACAACAAATTAAAATCATTTAGATGAATCATCTAAATAAACAGAGAATGCTTAAAACGTGCCAGCAGGAAGAAAATCCCCACGTTAATTATGTCTTCAAGGGTCCAGACTGTGATACAAGTAAAGGGTGCTTGAGTAGGGATATTTATCTTCTGAAGCTCCCTCAGCTGACCTGTGTCAGAGGCGCTAGTTAGCGCAACCCGGTGGAACATGGGAAAGGCCTAGGAACGAAAGACACGGCATGATGGGAATTGTAGTCTGGGCTAGGTTATGTCTATCTAGATACCGGGTTTTTTAAACAAAAGTCAGTGCTTTTGGCCAGAGACATCTTAAGGTTGGAACAGGTTATAAAATACCCCAATACAGAGATCAGCCTGGTAACATTTACAAGGATTTTCATGTCATGTTGCCAGTACGCATCCTACGGTACGGGAAAACAAAACAGAAACAAGGAAAAACAGATGGGGCCTTGGAAGGTATAATAATTTTGGAAAACATAATTTTCTTCCTATGGAACCCCCACTATATTCCACTTAAGCATATGTAATACACAACTCCAACACACAAATGGTCCCACCAATATTGGAGGAGTATTTAGTTTTCTTACGGGTATCAGGGTACCATTAACCCTTTCAGGTGGAGGAGTCTCCACAACTGCATACTTTGACAGGAAATGTACCTAACATTGAGTTACTGTTGACCCAATTGGTTCCAGGGGTTCAGATCATTGAGTCCCACCAGATTGTTCCGTAGTCTATAGACTCACCCCTGTTCTTTCTCCAAAAGTGTGTCAGTGACCCATCATTCTGAGTAAGTTTCACAACAACAGACCACCACATATCTTTGTCGCTATGATTCTTTCCTGGTAATGCGCAGTGAGTTTTTTTTATTTTCTTTCCCTGTATTGTGCTCCTGTGCTCATTGATCCGAGCTTTTATTTTCCTTGAAGTCATTCCAATGTAAGGGAGGTCACATGAACATTCGATGACATACACCACATTACTGCTATTACAATTTATGTGTATTTCATGTTCCCACAGTGTGGTAAGACCTAGGGCAAATATTTTTGACTGTCTTGTGAGGGGACATTCAGAACAGTTGTCTCAGGGACAGTGTCTGGTTACTCAAAACAAGTCCCACAGTATATTCTGTCTTTCTGTTGCCCTGGACCACGATTTGGCATGGACCAGCCTACCTCTAATGCTCCTATGCCTTTTAAAAGTGTTAGAGAGCAAACATTATTAATAAAAATAAATCACTAAAACACAATGTAAAATAATGTGTGTTTAGAGATCTAACTTGAAAACGTGTGTAAGAAAAATAAATTTGCAGTTTTAAAATTACTGACATGGTGGACACCACAAACAACGTGCATTATATGAAATAATAAATGCTAATCAAAATGTATTTTGTTTAGTCATAAGTACATGCACTGACAAAAGATTATGTATGGGTATTACAAAAACTAATAGTTTGAAATTATTAGAAATGTTTTATTCTTCCCTTTCAGCATTAGTTAAAAGGCCTACATTTTAGTAATTTTCAAGAAACACAGGCCTGTATTTATACTTTTTGACGCTAAACTGCGCTAACGCATTATTTTGCGCCGGCTAACGCCATTCTGAAGCGCCATGCGGGCGCCGTATTTATTGAATGGCGTTAGCCGGCACAAGCAGACCGGCGCTGCCTGGTGTGCGTGGAAAAAAAACACGTACACCAGGCAGCGCCGGCGTAGGGAAAAATGGCGTTAGGGCGTCTTAAAAATGGTGCAAGTCAGGTTGACGCAAAAAAATCGCCACCACCCGATTTGTGCCATTTTTAACGACGCCCAGACGCCATTTACATGACTCCTGTCTTAGTAAAGACAGGAGTCATGCCCCCTTGCCCAATGGCCATGCCCAGGGGACTTATGTCCCCTGGGCATGGTCATTGGGCATTGAGGCATGTAGGGGGGCACAAATCAGGCCCCCCTATGCCAAAAAATAATAATAAAAAAAAAAAAATTATACTTACCTGAACTTACCTGAATGTCCCTGGGATGGGTCCCTCCATCCTTGGGTGTCCTCCTGGGGTGGGCAAGGGTGGCAGGGGGGGTCCCTGGGGGCATGGGAGGGCAGCTGTGGGCTCATTTTTAGCCCACAGGTCCCTTAACGCCTGCCCTGACCCAGGCGTTAAAAAGAGGCGCAAATGCGGGGTTTTTTGGCCCGCCCACTCCCGGGCGTGATTTTTGCCCGGGAGTATAAATACGACGCATTTGCGTCGCAGTCAGTTTTTTGGACGGGAACGCCTACCTTGCATCTCATTAACACAAGGAAGGCGTTCACGCAAAAAAACGACGCTCTATACTCATAGTTTGGCGCTAGATGCATCTAATGCCAAAGTATAAATATGGCGTTAGTTTTGCGCCGAATTTGCGTCGAAAAAAACAACGCAAATTTGGCGCAAACAGAGTATAAATATGCCCCACAATGTTTAAATGTGTACTAACTTTGCAAATAATGTTTCATCAAACACTCTGTGAGACTTGCATTTTCATGTATTATGCTCATGTTTCATTTCCTGTACTTTCCTGGAGTTAATAGTTGCAACATTTACAATAGACCTGGGTCTTTGGCAGGAAGCAACATGTCATGTTTCTGAGGAGTTTAAATTGTAATTTTTGTATGATAAGAAGAACTAAAAGAGATACATCTGAAGCTCAGATGATATTTTATTGCCGGTACACTAAACCACCTCATGGCCTTGTCCAATAGAAGCCTTGCTAGTAACATTTTTGGACTTTAATATAGCAGAGTTTCAGGTGAAGTAAGTTAGTTCAGTTTTAGTTATGTTTCAGTGCATGTTAAAGTCAGTTCTGTGCTGAGTTAGATGTGTTTCTGTCTTTGCCTATAATTCTATCAGTACAGATACATTAAGGCCCATTATTACTGAACTGTTGCCCCATTCATGATGCCACTGTCTGAAGACTTGCAGTTCCTGCACTCTGCTGATGAAAATACTGCTGACTGCTGTTTCATTTAGGAGAGATATAACCAATGTGCATTTATTTTCCCTTTGCAGATTTTTCTCTTTTAGAAATTCCAACCGCATGTTTTTGTTTAGCGCCATAGTTAGATGTTTTCCAAATTAATTTTTGTCTTATTTTTATTTTTGCATGAAGCTCTTTCCAATTAGAGTAATAGTTAGGGATGCCAGATCCAATGTCTAATTTTATTGTTTATTAATTGATTGTGATTAATTCAACTGCACAAACTAAATGTACGCTGTCTCTATTTTTCACTTGATTCTGTTGTTATTCTGCATTGTTCTTTTGGAGTGTCTAATGATGAATGGTTTGGCTAAATTGAGATTCTTTAGACGCTTTTGACAGCCTGTGATGTTTTATATTTTTATCATTTGGTTTTGCGCATGATTTACATGTGTTAGAAATGGGGTCTTTGGTTGGCAGTCAGGTCACCCCCTGTCCAAGCAAGGACCCTCACTCTAGTCAGGGTAAGTCACACACAATCCAAATTGTCCTGTGCCTACCCTCTGGTAGCTTGGCACTGAGCAGTCAGGCTTAACTTAGAAGGCAATGTGTAAAGTATTTGTGCAATAAATCATACAGTAACACCATATAGCACCATGAAAATACACCACACAGTGTTTAGAAAAATATATAATATTTATCTGGATATTTGCAGGTCAAAACAATCAAAAATGCAATAAGAAAATGTAAAGGTATCACTGAAAAGTGATATAAAGTGTCTTAAGTCTTTTAAAAGTAAACAAAGTCTCTTTCAAGCACAAAGGACCTGGTTTGAGTGAAAAATCTTGATGCGTCGTTTAGTTTCCACGCAGGGACGGCTGGGCGTCGATTTCTGGCACTCGGTCATGGATCCTCTTTGGGTTGCGGGGTTTTCAGATGCCCCAAGGTCTGTGCATGGAATCCTGGGCTTGTGACAATCTCTGCGTCATTCCGGTGGGCGGTGCAGGGAAATTTCTCCCTCACGGCAGGCGCTGTGTCGATTTTCCCTCTGGAAGTCAGGCGGCATTGTCCCAGGTCGTCTGTGCGTCGATCTGGTGGGCCATGCGTCGAAGTTCCGGTTGCACCGCAGGCGCCACATCTATCTTTTCCTTGCAAAGTCGAGCGTCATCGTCCCGGTTTGGCGTGCAGTGAATTTTTCACCGTGGGTCAGGCTGTGCATCGTTTTTAGCAAGCTGTGCGTCGAATTTTCGCCGCACAAGGAGTCCAGTTGCAAAAGGGAAGTCTTTTTGGTCCTGAGACTTCAGGGAACAGGAGGCAAGCTCTATACAAGCCCTTGGAGAGCACTTCTTCACCACAGCCAGGGAGCAGCAAGGCAGCAGGGCAACAGCAAGGCAGCAGTCCTTCACAGAAAGCAGCCAGGTGAGTCCTTTGGGCAGCCAGGCAGGATGCAGGTTCTTCTCCAGGAAGTGTCTGAGGTGGTAGGGCAGAGGCCCTGCTTTATACCCAAATGTGCCTTTGAAGTGGGGGAGACCCCTTTCAGTTCAATCCTGTCTGCCAGGGTCCCAGTAGGGGGTGTGTCAGTCCTTTGTGTGAGAGCAGGCCCTCCACCCTCCCAGCCCAGGAAGACCCATTCAAAAGGCAGATGTATGCAAGTGAGGCTGAGTACCCTGTGTTTGGGGTGTGTCTGAGTGAATGCACAAGGAGCTGTCAACTAAACCCAGCCAGACGTGGATTGTAAGGCACAGAAAGATTTAAGGGCAGAGAAATGCTCACTTTCTAAAAGTGGCATTTCTAAAATAGTAATATTAAATCCAGCTTCACCTGTCAGCAGGATTTTGTATTACCATTCTGGCCATACTAAATATGACCTTCCTACTCCTTTCAGATCAGCAACTACCACTTCAATAATGTATGATGGCAGCCCCAATGTTAGCCTATGAGGGGAGCAGGCCTCACAGTAGTGTAAAAACGAATTTAGGAGTTTTACACTACCAGGACATGTAAACTACACAGTTACATGTCCTGCCTTTTACCCACACAGCACCCTGCTCTAGGGGTTACCTAGGGCACACTTTAGGGGTGACTTATATGTAGAAAAAGGGGAGTTTAATGCTTGGCAAGTACTTTTAAATGCCAAGTCGAAGTGGCAGAGAAACTGCACACACAGGCTTTGCAATGGCAGGCCTGAGACAAGGTTAAGGGGCTACTTAAGGGGGGGGGGGGCACAACCAGTGCTGCAGGCCCACTTAGTAGCATTTAATCTACAGGCCCTGGGCACATACAGTGCACATTACTAGGGACTTATAACTAAATTAAATAGTCCAATTGGGTATGATCCAATGTTACCATGTTTAAAGGGAGAGAGCATATGCACTTTAGCACTGGTTAGCAGTGGTAAAGTGCGCAGAGTCTAAAAACCAGCAAAAACAGTGTCCAGAAAGTGGAGGGAGGATGGCAAAATGTTAGGGGTGACCACCCTAAGGCTGGCAGATCTAACAATGTGACTTTAGCATTCTTAATTTACGGGCGATAGATGATTAAATTTTACTAAACTGGTGTGGTGATTCATGGCCACATAGGTCATGGTGTGTATAAATGACTAACTCTAAATTTAATAGTTTGATTATTGGGTGATGTATTTGATCTTTATTGGTTCTCAGTGTCTGATTGGATGTTCTCTAACTCCTGCCTGAGTCCAAAGATTCGACCTCTGAGGGTGGCAGTTGTCACTGTCCTTTCACATGTCACCTTATTATAATATTATAAAATAATATAGGGTCTGACACATCCACAAATAAAAAGAGGGGTTTGGATAAGGATAGCCGGTTGGATGTAAGGATGTCCCAGTGTTTATTTAAGATCTTTTTCACGGCATTGGATGATGAGTTGTACATGCTTACAAAAAGCAAAGCTTCTGTTTCCTTTTTTGTGGAGGTTTCCAATAGGGCATCCCTTGGTATGTTTTGTGCCCGTTTTTTTACTTTTTCAATTACCCTTATGAGACAATCCTATGATTGTAGTTTGTTGGTCAGATTTAGTCCTCAGAGATGGGAAATTGAAGCATACGGGTTTGGGTCAAGTAGAGAAGCCTCCGAAAAAAAGTTCATTTTTACAAAGATCATCTGGCCTAGCCAGGAGAGCTCAAGTTTGACCCCTTGGTACAAATACTTATTGAGAGTGAGAAGTAGGGATGGGACATTGCACTGGTACATTTGCACTTTCGAAGTAGGGATATGAACAAAGGTATGGGATGAGTCAAGTACTTGTGTAAAGCCAAAACAGGTGAGAATAAGATGAGAATCCACCACATTTGTGGCCACTCCCATTCAATAAGATTTCAAATAATTAAGGGAGAAGCTGAAGTCTTTGTGATATGTGCCATTTCCTCCTTTAACACTGGAATTGAGGTGGTGGTGTCAGTAATGAGGCAAAGCACATTGTCTGCAAAGAGTGCCAGTGTGAATCCTTTGGTTCTCACCTGCAGGCTTCTAATGTTGGGATTTTTCAGAACCCCTTTAAGAGGGCCATAGGACACATAGGGATTACCTGGCTCGACTGTGGTGTTTGAGGCTTTTTACTCCCTATGTCTGGGACCTCATCCTACCATGGATTCCGCTCATCTGGGCCAAGTACTCCTGATGTACTGGACTCTCAGTGGTAGCTGTGGCCAACCAGTCAAGGGTTCCTCTGGGTGATGTAGTTACAGGTCAGTGAACACGACTCATAATTCAAACTATGAGCACAATGAGCATAAGTCAATATCCAACCAAATTCCTGCTTTTATTAGAAAAAATTGCATTTTATTTCTAACACCACACATGCAAAAGAATATGGCATTCTAAAGCAATAATACAATCCTCCTTGTGGTTGAGGCTCTAGTAGTTATCAGGCAAATCCATGCCCTACACTCCTTTGTGTAACTTGTTTGCGGTTCTTCCACGTTCACTGGCGGACACAACCAGGGAATACACACTTTTAGACCATACTTAAGATTACCATTTGACTCTTCAGGTTGTCAGTGAAAGTGTTGATGATGCTGCAGCACCATAGGCAGCTAGAACCCTGGGGCCTAACTGGCTCAGTTCACATATTACCCATTCTCGCAGAATGGAAGAGTTTAGCGTTATGGCAGGTGCCCTCAACAGGAGCACCTGTGAGTCCTGCTCAGATCTGAGGAGTTAGGCTATTTGCGGCCCACACTACAGGACCCAGTGGCATAGGCTCTCTCTCCTGAGTGGTGGTTCCAGACTTGTCAGAGTAGCTCCAAGCTCAGGAAGCCATATTAAGTTAGCTTTACACAATGGTGGTAAATCCTTTCTTTAACTCATGACTGGAGACAGTGAGGGTACAACATTGTCCACAGCATCTCTGGCAGTCCTCAGTGGTGAACTGGGGGCAGTTGCCTACAGGTTTGCTGCAGTACATGTTACAGGTAATACAGTCACAGGCTCCTCCAGCACGCGTGCCTTGATGATCACAAGTCTTGGCACTCCTAAAAGTAACAACTTTACTAGTGGCCCCATCTGGCGTATGTGGTCTCCGCAGCTCAGCCTTACAGGCTTAGCAAGACAAATGACAAGTGCTCAACAAATGGCTCAGTCTATGGCCGCCCTCTCCTGATATATCAGGGGCACCCTGGCTACAGCTCGATTGATGCACAACTCAAACCTCACACCTCTCACAGGAAGTTCTGAGGGTAGCTCTCCCACTGGACCTTGCTCCCTCCACTGCTCTTATCTTCCTCACAGGCTACACTGTTCTTGGCAACTAGACAGGCGCTGGTGCTCCAGGCCCCAAGGAAGGTGATCTTGGTTTCCCTGGGTGATGTCCCTCACCCAGCAGGGAGACTATCAGGCCAAAGCCCCCAGTCCTGGCCACAGGGAGAAGTCTTGCAGGGCCAGTCTGGCTGCTTGGCAGATGATGAAGTTTGGGGTCTCAACATCTCCTTCTCATAGTTCATTTCCAGACTCTAAAATAGAAGTGAGTGTCTCAGTCTTTTGAGTTTGATGTTGGGGTTCTGCTTCTTTTGAAGTGGACACTTCTCTTTGTCTTCTTTCCTCATGAATGACCATCTGTAACAGCATGCATGGCTCTAAAGCTGATTGTCCCACAACACAATTCATGAGTCACCAGAGATCACATCTGGATGTCAGCGACAATGATATGTGTTTCAAAAGTTTGATACCAGCTTCCTGCCCAATATTTATTCCCTTATCAGCCCCATCTCTCTTTGTGAGATGTGTCCAGACCCCTTACTTGTGATCTATCCCTGAATCAAATAGCATTCTCTGAAATGTAAAGGGAGTGCCTTTCTGTTCCCTCAACTGTGTGTCCCACACAGCTACCAGGAATGCAGCAGTACACAAATCTATCTGGGGGTATTCCTTTCCTCCTCATGTCTTCACCTGGCATCCCTGGGCTTCCCGAAATTTAACTGAGGGTCCTACATGTAATGTACCATTGCAGACACACTGTCTCAGTATACATTCACAGCACAGTTTCTGTCTATCACTGGTACCTCCATGCATTGTACCCTTAAATTTACACATACATTCAGCACACACACTCAGCCTGCACGCACTGTTAACTAGGGTGTGGTATTTCAAATATAAACACTGCCAGCACACAAGCTCGCCATGTGCACACTACACAACACTTCACCCTTCGTGTATTGCACTTCACACAAGCACACATATACTTAATACATGATTTTCTTACACACACACTCACTAAATCATTACATCTCTCATGTACTGTATTCCACACAGGCATACATACAACCAGTACACTCACTAACCATGCATGAACTGCATAGTGTTGCTCTGTCCCTGTACTGTACCCTTCCCAGGCTCACATACAACAGTGCAGAGTCACTACCAGTGGCGGCCGGCAGCTTTAGGAGGGAGGAGGGGCGGGCGGGACACACACACACGCACACACACACACACACTCACTCATTCTTTCACACACAGACACGCACACATGCACGCACATCCATTAACAACACTCATACCATTCAAACATGCATGCACGCACCAAACATTCATTTTAAAAGATCGCGCACACTCATTCTTTCACACACACACACGCACGCACGTACATCCATTAACAACACTCATAACACTCAAACATGTAGGTGCGCACCAAACATTCAATTTAAAACATCACACACATACACACACTTACCTTCAGCTTCCAGATTCCAGGAGGGTTGGGACTGCTTGCCAATGAGGGAAGGCATCAGTCACAGCCTCGTCACAGAGTGGGATGGGGTCAGTGAGACTGCTGACCCCACCCCACTGTGACGAAGTGTCACTGATTGACACTCGCCCTGCGCACTTCAGGGCTTAAACGTGAAGCGCCCAGGGAGAGTGTCAATTGGTGACGCTTTCCACGTCACCCAGAGGAGGGCCTCGAGGCACCTTTGCTGAGCCCAGGAGGTCACGCCCATAGGAGCTGTGACCTCCTCAGCCGAGCAAAGTTCAACTCAGGCAGCCAGGAGTCTGCTCAAATCGCGCATGTCTGCTCCTGGCTGCCTGAGCTGAACATGAAGAGTGTCTGTCAGGCTGACCTTTGTTCAGCCTGACAGACACTCTTCATGAGGGGAAAAAGTTGGGGGGGCGTGGCCCCTCCACCCTAAAGGATGGGCTGCCACTGGTCACTACTACTGAGCAACACTCTACAGCTCCCTGATGTAGGCCCAGGGTAAGTTAAGCACACAGCAGTAGACCTTTTAAAAACGTGAGTGAGCCTGTAGGCTTCACTTCAGTGATACAGAGTAAAAAAGTTCCTGTTCACTACTATTGACCACTACATGGTAGGCTGTCACCACCAAACTTGTATTGCCCCTTCAAGTCCAACAAGACCGCAATCTGTGAGACAGGTCTATGTCGTGGCACACGTTCATGATCCGTGTTCATCTTTGACAAAAAATTTGTATTAGGGATCTAGATGACAGTATAGTTGGGCACTCAGGGCAGGGGAAGAAGTCTCTTACTATGTAGAGGATTTTTCTGTCCCAACACTCTTTGGACAAGGGATTCCATCGAAAAGGTGAACACTAACTGAGACAATAAACATCCTTTCCTTGTGCCTCTTGTGATTGATATTGATGAAGAAATGAAGAAAGCTCCCCATTTATTTTCAAGTTCACTGCTGGGTTTTGGTAGCTGGCTAAGAAAATACATTCTAGTTTCAGACCCAAGGGAGTCCTATCTGGCAACTTGGATATAAAAGACAAATTGACTCTGCAGAAGGCCATCTCCACATCCAGTGAGAGAAAGGACCATTAGTGTTTTGGCTGTTTCACTTGCTTTGATGAGAGCAGTATCTAGCCTGCTATTCTCTCTTGCATGGCTTCTGCGAACAAATCCTGTTTGCGGTGTAATAGGATGTGCCCATATTGAGTGGAGATGAGAGACTTTTATGGATGTAAATATTTTGGTGTCAGTATTGAGTTCAGTGGGTCGGTATGATAAGCAAATGGTTGGCTCCTTCTAATGTTTTAATTATAAAACAACTTTTGACTTTAGGATGGTATCTGTAACTATGCTGCATGTAACAATGTCATTATAGACAGCAGACAGAGGAGCAGTTAAATGTGCAATGAAAACCTCTTGGAATGATGCCAGGAGGCCATCAGGGCCAGGGAAATATCTCTTCTTCAAGAGACAGGAAGTCCTTGTGCCTCACTGGGCATTGATAGGACAGGTGAGCATAATTTGCATCTAGTGAGTAACCATTGCTTGCAAGGAGTGAATCGTAGTACGTGCCAAAGCAGACAAGAATATTCTTAGTGTTTGTCTTGGTTGTTTCCTGTTTGTCGTGTATACTATAGATACGGTTACTGTGTGCATTTGTTTCAATTTGTAAGGCAACAAGCCTCTATCTTTCATATGGGATATGGGTTCTTCTGTTATTAGGCTTGTGGAGCATCCCACAGGACACCCTGGTTAATCTCACTCTTTTCATTATGATGGTGTTTGATGACATCTTTTAATGTAATCCTTCACCACTGGGACCCTGAACGCAACTTTGTTGCAGAGCCATACCCTTGTAGTCTGCAAATTCATAGAGGACTATGAGGATGGGGCTAGGGCAGTATGGTGTCTAGGGTCATCCACATTGCCATGTGGTCCAAGAGTGTTTTGGGGCCTATGTCAGTGGAAATAATCTGAGACTGGAGAGCTATGAAATTAGGAAATAGTTTATACTTGTTATGACCTGTGAACATTTTAATAGAGAATGAATCCCCTCTCTTTCTGGTGCCACACTCTCCATATGTCCTCTAAGTTTAGTTCTGAGAGTCTCCAGATCAGTGAAGGTGGAGCTCTCACCTGGCCAGGACATGTTGGAGATAAGTCAAGCTCGGAATCAAGTGTTAAAGTCCCATAGGGATGTGGCCTAGTGAGAAGTGTGAAGTATTGGGCATCATAACTGTAGAACTGTTCCTCTCTTCATGGGGAGCATACAGGGACTAGATAGTGAGTTTAAGTCCTTAAGTCTGCCCTGGGTCCCAACCAGCCTCCCCCTTTGTCATGAAATTTTGATTCCTACTTAAAAGGTAAGTTCTACCTAAGCAATATAGTAAGTCTCTTGTATTAGAAGTGGTGACTGTGTGATATTGGAAGGAGAACCAATAGGAGAGGAGTCTTGGAACATGGTCCAGGGGAAAGTGAGTCTCTTCGAGGAGGGCCATATTCACCTACTTAGACTGAAGCCATTGCAATAAGGCTCTCCTTTTGACTGGGGAGTTGAGCCCTTTTACGCTGAGTGTGACCACAGCTAGGACTGTCATAAAGAAAGAGGAATATGCCCTTGTGAGTGCAATTGCGATGAGCAATGAACCTCTTTGAGCAGCGAATCCCCTCCCTATCCTGAAGAGGGCCTTAATAGAACAAAAGAGTAGATCATGACATTTCATGTGACACTTTTTTATGCTGTTCAGTTTGCAGCTTTATGTGTAGTGAATGAGTAAGAAACAGAGAACAATACAATGACAAAACCATAATCATGAACTGAGTATGCCAAACCACACCTTGGTGGGAGCTCAAATAGTAGAGCTAATGCAGGACATATCTTTATAGGTTCACCCTCTTGCCGTGTCCTGTAGTTTTGTTTTCAACATGCAAAACTGTGTTTTCAATAGACTGGGTCCTGTCGTCACCGGGCTCTAATTTCTGTCCTTGCAAGTGCTGACTCTGTAAAAGAAATTTGAAAGTCCACAAACAAAATATGAGTGACAAGCTTTGAGGCTGTACCTGACTAAAGTAATTGAGGATGAGATCTGGGAAAGGAAGGAGGGCAGGTATTCGTAGGTTGATGGCCAGTAAGAGGAAAAGGACCAGGAAGGGGACCACCAGGAGGACTAGGATGTCCAGAGACATGAGTACCAGATGAAGATGAACCAGGGCTAGAGAAACCTAATCCACAAGAACCAGAGTGAGTAAGTCTGAAGGGGTTCAGGAACAAATGAAACAGGAGTAACAAAACTTGAAGAAACAGGGATGAGTGGTACCAGGATCAGGGTGAGAAGGAGGATGTGCAACAGGGATATTAGGTATAAGTAGTAGAGGATCCATGTGGACAGAACCAAGGAGACTAGAAGCAGGAGAAAATGAAAAAGGGTCACCAGGGACAGGAAGGCCAGGACTACAGGGATCAAATAATGAATGACCAGAGGATCAGAGGCAAAAGGACTAGGACTGGGGAGACCACAACAGAAAAGTAACATTGCTAGAAAGACAAGGAGGTTCGAGGTCAGCAGGACCAGGAGGACTAGAAAAAACCAGGAAGTCCAGGCCCAGTGGCACCAGGCTCAGAGGGCCCATGCGAGGACCTAACCCAGGATGACAAGGGCTACATGGAGAAGTAGAAGAACAAGTAGCAGGGGGACATGAACAAGTAAGATTAGATCGGGGAGGACCACTACTAGGAGGACCATGACAGAGAAGACCAGGTTCAGATGGACAACAAGAATTGAGTGAAACAGGCAAACAAGGGGGCCAGGAGAATTAATAGAGCTAGGGTGGGGCAGAATGACTGAGGGACTAGGAAAGGAAGAACAATCAAGGTCACTGGGAGCTGAGGAGAGCAGGAGCAGAAGGATGATAAGCAGGAATTTCAGGGGCACTAGAAAACAAAGGAGGATGAATTAACCAAAATTAGGGTAAGAAGGATAAAAAGGGCCTGGACCAAAAGTCTGTGAAACATGAGAATGAGGATCCAGAAACCAGAGGTGAGTATCTGGGAATGATGACATTCTAAGGCTATCATGAACAAGAGGTCCTGGTCGATCATCAGAAATAAGAAAGAAAAGGTTGATCAGTGGTGGGTCAGGATATAATACTGTTGAACCATAAGAACAATGAGCAGGAAGACCAGGAGAACTAGAAACAGGAGATGAGGATAAGCAGGACAGGGACTAGGAAGACCAAAGGGACCTGGACCACAGGCACCAGCAGAACTAGAGGAAAAGGGGACTGGGTGGACTAAAAGGATAATGAACAGGATTAACTATAAGAGGGCTGAGAAGCCCATGAATATCATTCACTAGTGGAACAGATAGATGATCTTAGGTAGCAGGACCAGGTGGTAATAAGGACCAGATATAACAAGACAAACCACAGTCAGAAATACCAAGGGGACTGGATTAGGATTGTCAGGAGAGCCCAGGCCAAAATCACCAGGGACAAGGTGATCCAGATAAGCAGAACCCAGATTAAGAGGTGTACGAACAGTTGTTGCAGTACCAGGAGGATTGAGAGGACAAAGAATAGAGCCCAGATGATCAGGACTCACCACACCAGGAAGACAATGACTAATAGGGTCAGGACACGACCTATGGGATGGACCAAGGCACTCAACAGGAACCGTGATCTCCGATACATGAAGTAGGAGGTACTATGTGAGGAAAACCAGGACAAGGTGATGAGGGATTGGAAGGGTGAAAACATGGGAATCAAGAAGAAGCAGGAAAGGGAGGAGACAATGTTTATGAGGACCAGTATTTAATGGCTAAGACAATTGTGACCAAGGAGAATAGAGCTCAGATAGTTAGTAGGGCCATTTCCAGAATTGAGCCCAGGCGAATCCAAAATATAGGGACCAGGAGAATCAGGCCCAGGGGCACAAAATCATGAGAAGGACAATAACTATAAAAAGAAAGACTAGGAGGACCTGGGTAAAGAGGACCAAAGGAGTGAGACCAAGGACCCAGGCAACCAGAGCCAGAAGGATAAACTATAAGAGGACCTGGAAACAAGACACCAGGCCAAGGGGACCAGGAAGATAAGGGAAAAGAGAACTAGATACTGGTGCACTACTACTAGGAACACAAGGCCATAGGTCTAAGAGCAGGCTTGCCAGAAGGACGAGGAATATCTTGGCAAGTCCTAGAAGGACCAGAACAAGAAGGAACATAACCTGTTAGTGCAGACAATGAGCAGGAACACTAGGGTCAGGAGGATTAGGACTAGATTCATGAGGACCAGGAAGATCAGGAGCATTGAGACTGTAGCCCACAGAACCTGGGGGATCAGAATAAGCAGGGATAATGGGGACAGCACCAAGGATACCAGGATGACCAGAACCCAGACAACTAGTACCAGGGCAAGGATTGCTAGAGGAATCAGGCCCAAGAGGACCGAGAAGAGGCCTCAGAGTCCCCGGGGGCCAGGACCTCAGGCCTAGAGTACCACATTGAGCAGAAACACCAGGACCTGCATGAGGAAGATCAGGACGACAAGGACAGGTAGAGCCAAGATGACCAAGGCGACTGGACCTGGATAGCCTGGGAAACAGGACCAGGATGACCAGGCTCAGAAGGATCCAAACAAGTATAAAGGGGAACAAGATGTCCATGGTCATAGGATGCAGTGTCAGAAGGACCATAAAGACAGGGCACACAGCAAGAAAAAATCCAGTTGATCCAAACTATGAGGATAAGGACTAAGATGACCAAGTCTCATGTGTCTAGGACCCATTAAGCCAGGTTAGCCGAATAAACCAGCAGCACCACAAGCTGGGGTACCAGAAATAAAATTAAGATGGTGGTGGGATCAGAAGGACCAAGTAAGGTTGACAAATGTCAAGAAGACCAGAAGTAGCAGGATGTCTTAGGAGAAGGGGTGCTAGAAGGGCCAGGATGGCTAAAAAGACCAGCCACTTCTTGGGTTAGGCACACAAAGACCCCAAAAAAGAGGACCAGGATCCAGAGGCTCAAGCTCAGTGGACCCAAAACCAGAAGGAGTACAAGGACTGTGAGGGCCAAGAAGTCAGATCAAAACAAGTGTGAGCAGGACCTGGGGAACAGGTAATAAATAAGGAGCATATTGACCAGGCAACCAGAGCGAGAAAGAAAAAAAGCTAAGTGGACAAGGACAAGTGGGGACATTACCAAGGGGACTAGGAGGATCACGACACAAAGGCCCCAGTGGAGTAAGACTTGCCATACAATGACAAGGCGGTCCTGGATGAGGAAGAAAAGGAGGACGAAGACAATGAAGGACAAGATGACCAAGGCAGGTTGCTAGAAACAGGATGATAAGAACAAGGAGGTAAAGTTATTGGACTAACAGGATGGCGATGAACAGAAGGACTCGGAAGACTAGGAAAAAGATGGAGGATGACCAGGAACAAAGGTCAGATAAAGATCAAGTGGAGTCGGGCCAAAAGGACTAGGACCAGATAGGGGAGGAATAGGTGGAATAGAAGGACTGGAATACGAAGTAACAGGCCTAGGAAGGTTAGTGGGCCAGAATCAAAGGGACCAGGATCTGAAGACCCAAGTGGAGCTGGGGAAGCAGGACCTAGTGTAGCAAAACCACAGTGATGGGGATGACTATAACCACTACAACCAGAATCAGGAGTACCAAAGGGGCTAAACCAGGACCATAATGGCTAGGCCCAGAGCAAGAGGCCCAGATAACGAAAATCAGGCTAAAGGTGGACCAAGGAAACAGGGTCAATAGGATAAGGATGACCCAAATTGGGAGGACTAGAAGTGCCAAACACAGAAGGACCAGGACAAAAATGCCAGGTGGAGGAGAACCCAGGTGACCAGCAGGATTAGGGTAGGTAGAATCAGCAGGACAAGAAGGAAAGGAACTGGAAACAGGAGGTCCAAAAAGGGCCAATACATGGAACAGACTTTTCAGGGACATCAAGGCTGATGTCACTGGAGACAGTTGAAAGTGAAAGCTGGCAAAACTAAGAATTTGAGGGCTGACAATGCAATTTGAAGTCTGGTGAAGTGCTGGAGGAAGGTCTGAATGGCAAGATCAACTAATGGGATCACAGGATAGCTAATTTGCAGTGAGGGTCAGTAAAGGATGGCTTAAGAGGGCCAGAAAAGGTGGCAATGAAATGTAACAATGAGGGAGGCTCTGAGTGCTGACAAAAAGGTGCCTGAAAGTGTGAGGGCTAAGTGAAAGGTTGTTGTGCTAACAGAGAGAGCTTGATGCATTCTTCTATCCACCGAAGTAAAATCATCCTTCACAAAGAGTACCATATGTGTTCTTAGGGGTAAAGTTGCAGAACTGAGCTAATGATTTGAAGACAGATCTAAGGCCCAGCATAAGGCTGTAACATTTAGTAGAGAGAGCTGAAGCTATGTGAAATGGCATAGGGTAGGTTCTGGAGGATTCTATGGGCCAGTGTTGTTCACCAAGGAGATTCCAAGAGCCAGTGGTTGCTGACCTACAAAGTGGCCAGAGAGATGGTGGAGGCCATGAGGGCTGATAATGGAGTTGTGAGATCCAGAATGGAGAGGCATTTAGGCACCACAGGCCAGATTTGAGAAGAAAGTGGCTCATCGACCCGATACACTACTTTTCTTGCATCTCCCCTGCCCTACCTAATGAAGGCTGCACCATATTCACAATACAGCACACCATGGTGGTCATTTCCAAAATAGCATCATAATTCATGACGGTATTGTGGTGCTTTGCTGGATGAGCTCCATATATAATGGCCTAGTACAGCAAAGCACTAGGGAGGCCCATAAGTTACTATGGGCATGTCACTTTAACGCCTGCTAGGGGCAGGCATTCAAAATTACAGAAAAAAATGTTGCAGTGAAATCTTGGAGCTTTCACTGGGCCATTTTGTGCGAACTCCCTGCGTGGGAATGCCCTACTTGCATACATTATGCCTAGCGCAGGTATAATGTGGAATAAAGGGTTACAAAGTGGCACAATGCAAGCATTGCTCCACTTTGTAAATATTATCTAGGTAAATGGCCTCCTTATATCCACATTAGCCCACAAACAATGATGCTAGTGTAGCGCAAGGAGGCATAATGTCCTTGTAAATCTGGCCCCAAGTTTCATCAGAGAAGTCAAAGTCTACCAGTGGCTGTGGAGGAAGTGAAATCTCAAGATGCTAATGATCTGAGGGACACTCGTGGGGGATATTTGATGTGGTTCGAGAGGTCTGGGAACTGCCGGAGGTATTATGGATTAAAGTCAGATGGCGATCAGAGAAGTTAGGAGGTAAGAGCATGCCAGAAGTATGTGGAAGGCTTTAGGGTCATCTGAAGGATATGGAGGCCATCAAAATGGATATGAAAGGCTCTTAGGCCCTCATTCCTACTTTGGCGGGCGGCGGTCGCCGCCCGCCAAGCGGGAACCGCCAGAAGACCGTACCGCGGTCAAAAGACCGCGGCGGTCATTCTGACTTTCCCGCTGGGATGGCGGGTGATCGCCAAAAGGCCGCCCGCCCGCCCAGCGGGAAAGCACCAGCAACGAGGAAGCCGGCTCCGAATGGAGCCGGCGGAGTTGCTGGTGTGCGACGGGTGCAGTTGCTGAAATCAATGTGGGGCCCTGTTAGTGCATGGGCACTGCAGGGGCCCCCACGACACCCGTTCCCGCCAGCCTGGTTCTGGCGGTGAAAACCACCAGGACCAGGCTGGCGGGAAGGGGGTCGGAATCCCCATGGCGGCGCTGCTTGCAGAGCCGCCGTGGAGAATTCACAGGGGCAGCGGGAAACCAGCGGGAAACCGCCGGCTTCCCTTTTCTGACCGCGGCTTTACCGGCGCGGTCAGAATAGCCCCAGAAGCACCGCCAGCCTGTTGGCGGTGCTTCCTCCGTCCCCTACCCTGGCGGTCTTGGACCGCCAGGGTAGGAATGACCCCCTTAGTCTTTGCAGAGGAGCGCTGAGGGGCTTGCCCAAGGTAAAGGTAATAATAGCAGTGGCTGGATCATTTAGAGTCCAGAAGTGGAGACTAAAGAACCAACAGGCAGTGTAATGGAGGTCTGCACACTTGGCAGAGAGGTGTCAGTGGCCTGTGTAATGGGGTTCAGATGGGATTGCACAGAAGAAGGCACTGAAAAGGTTGTGATATAGTTATGAAAATGGGATGAGTGAATTTGAAGGTAGTTTGAATGGATTCTATGGCTCTGAGCTACATTTTGCAGAGGGACTGAATTGGATTTGTCAATAAAAGAATTTACACAATGGTTGGATGGGAATGTTCCCCTGCCCTGAATGCCTGACTCCTTGTAAAACTGATATCCTGACTTTTTTGTTGGCCTGGCTATGCTTGGGCAAAACATTGAGTCAAAAATATCATGTGGACAAAATATGGGGGTCATTCTGACCCCGGCGGTAAAATGCACTTACCGCAGGTCATAAATCCTCCATAATCCCGCCGCGGTCGCGGAAACCCGCCACGGTCATTCTGACCCGCAGAAGGCAAACCTCCGAAAATCCGACAGCCACAACCGACCGCCAGACCAGCGGTCGGCGGAAAAGTGGAGGTGACAAAACCTCCCCCGCCACGCCAACAGAAATACGCCCATGCCATTACGACCCACGAATCCACGCGGCGGTCATTCAAACGCGGTATTCCATTGGCGGGACACACGCCGCGGTCAGAATACACACAAACGAACAAAACTCAGCCACATTGGACGATTTGAATCCCACACACCTGATACACATACACACACCACTCCCACACACACAATACAATATAAAACACCCACCCACATCACCCACAAACCCCTACGCAAAACAATTCTGAAAGAAGGCCAGAGCGAGACACCACCATCCGCAAACTAGCAGCCACAGCCACTCCACACCATCACCCACACACTATCCACACACAAAACAACACACACCACCACACTCAACACACTTAAATACACATACTCCACCCCACACATCATACACACCACCCCATGGCACCCCAAAGACAACCCCGCTTCACAGACGAAGAACTCAGGGTCATGGTGGAGGAAATCGTTCGGGTAGAGCCCCAGCTGTTCGGCACACAGGTCGAATACACCAGCATTGCCCGGAGGACGGAGCTATGGCAGAGGATTGTCGACAGGGTCAACGCTGTGGGACAGCACCCCAGAAATCGGGAAGACATCAGGAAGCGATGGAACGACCTACGGGGGAAGGTGCGTTCCATGGTATCCAGGCACAACATCGCCGTGCAGAAGACTGGCGGAGGACCCCCACCTCAACCCCCACAATTTACATCATGGGAGGAGGAAGTCTTGAACATCCTGCATCCTGACGGCCTCGCAGGAGTCGGCGGAGGAATGGATACTGGTAAGTTGAAGCTTCGCTACTGCTTCCCCCCCACCTGCATGCCAAATCATACCCCAACCCTCACCCCCATCCTCGAACCCCACCCTCACCCCCACCCCCACCACCATCCTCACCCCCACCCTCACCCCCACCACCATCCTCACCCCCACCACCATCCTCACCCCCACCCCCAGCACACCTATTCCCCGCCAATGTCTCACCATCACAACCCACACATCCCAAAACCTAGGCCTGCATGCGTCCACTAAACATGGACACCCATCACCAAAGCATGCCCAATGCATATACACATCCCCCCCACAAGCCACCCTCACCAAAGCCCCCACACACGAATGCCAGCACTTGGGGACACGGGAACCCACAGATACACCCATATGCCACACATTGAAACTATAACCATACCTCTATACCCCTGCAGGACCCGACCGTCAACACACCGCCGCGGAGGGCCCAGAATTCTCCACACCCCCCACCCAAGAGGCCGTCAGCGATGACAGCAGCTCTGTCGACCTGGACACCGATGACCAGCCCGGACCATCGGGGACCTCTGGACAGTCGGTTCCCCTCACACAGGCCCAGGCCACTACAGACCCAAACCCCTCTGGGAACACCAGCACAGCTCCCACCCAGCGGGCCCATGCCTCTGTCTCCAGGGCGCGTCAATCTGCGGTGTGTCTACCACTACAGGGCACCCAGGATAACCCACCACCCCAACAACAACAGGGACCTGGGGGCAGTGGCAGTGGGCACACCGGCCAGGGGGCAGAGGCCCAGGGAAACAGGGCAACTCGGAGGGCAGCTGTGTGACAGGGGGGGGACGGGCCCAGGGAACCCACTCTCCACGAGGTCCTCACCACCATCATGGGAGCATACAACCGCTCCCAGGAGACGATGGCGACGGTACTGGCCCGGTTCCAGGAGATCCAGGTACTGCAGGAGGAACACTATCGGGGGTACAGGGAGGACATCAGAGCCCTCACCTCCACCCTGGTTACCATGGTAGGGCTGCTGCAGGACCTCGTCAACACCAGGGCGGACACTCAACAACACCCAAGGGCCCCTGCCACTAGCCTGGACCAAGAACAGCCAACCACCTCCGCCGGCGCTAGTGGACAGGAGGCCCCCGCACAGCAGCAGCCCACCAGACCCCCACCTCCTGCAGGAGAAGAACCACCCCGCAAGAGGGCCCTGAGATCTCGCAAGAAGACAGAGTAGGATGTCAAGACCCCCGCCAGCAATGGATACCACCTGATGTCATCCCACTGTCCCACATTGTCACCCTGTCCATCCTTGAACTGCCCATGCTCCATCTCTCCACAGGCCTCTGGACAATGCACCTGTGTGACTGTTACTCTGGACTCTGCCATGGACATTCCTTCACCATAGCCCCCACCCACTTGAAAGCACCCATCCCATTTTGAGCACTTCAATAAACACCTATTTTGCACAAAACTATCTGGAGTCTGGCTGTGATTTCAATATATTGTAATTGACATGACAGTGCAAATATGTCCTTGTACATGGTGAAGTCAACAAACAGCTGCCACAAAGCTGTAGTCCATGGGGAAACGAAGCACAGGACTCGTAGTGGGGACCCCAGATCTGAAATAGGGAGGGAAAAGCCACAACTCAGTCATCATACACTGGGGCAAATAGACAGGCAGCAGAGATGCAGGAGAGTAGTTCACATTTACTAAATTATCTTTGAATTGTTACCTGTGTCCTATTGGAAGTACTGTTCAATGATTCTGTCCCTGTTGTCTGTTTCAGCCCCGTCGTCTTCCTCCTCGTCACTCTCCTCAGGTTCCACAGCTGCCACAACACCACCGTCTCGACCATCCTCCTGCAGGAAAGGCACCTGGCGGCGCAAAGCCAGGTTGTGAAGCATGCAGCAGGCCACGATGATGTGACACACCTTCTTAGGTGAGTACATTAGGGATCCACCTGTCATATGCAGGCACCGAAACCTGGCCTTCAGGAGGCCAAAGGTGCGTTCGATCACCCTCCTAGTACGCCCATGGGCCTCATTGTACCGTTCCTCTGCCCTTGTCCGGGGATTCCTTACTGGGGTCAGTAGCCACGACAGGTTGGGGTACCCAGAGTCCCCCACTAGCCATACACGGTGTCTCTCTAGCTGTTCCATCACGTAAGGGATGCTGCTATTCCTTAGGATGTAGGCGTCATGCACTGACCCTGGGAATTTGGCATTTACATGCGAGATGTACTGGTCAGCCAAACACACCACCTGGATGTTCATTGAATGGTAACTTTTTCTGTTCCTGTACACCTGCTCCCTGTCTCTTGGGGGAACCAAAGCCACATGGGTCCCATCAATGGCACCAATGACGTTGGGAATATGTCCAAGGGCGTAGAAATCACCCTTCACTGTAGCCAATTCGCCCACCTCAGGGAAAATGATGTAGCTCCTCACGGATTTCATCAGGGCAGACAACACTCTGGATAACACCTTCGAAAACATGGGCTGAGACATCCCAGAAGCAATTCCCACTGTTGTCTGAAATGACCCACTTGCCAAGAAATGGAGTACTGACATGACCTGCACCAGAGGGGGAATCCCTGTGGGTTGGCGGATGGGGGACATCAGGTCGGGCTCCAGCTGGGCACACAGTTCATGTATAGTGGCACGGTTAAGACGGTAGGTCAGGATAATGTGGCGTTCTTCCATTGTCGACAGGTCCACCAGCGGTCGGTACACGGGAGGATTCATCCGTCTCCTCGCCAAACCCAGCGGACAGTGCCTAGGAAGGACAACATGGAGCACACAGTCAAGCAACCCACAGGTACGTACTCACAGCTAGCACAGTAAACGATTCTCTATGCAGTGAATGGCGTGTCTGAGTGGCTATGCAAGGCCTAGGCCTGTGTGACGCAGTTGAAATAGAGCCATGTGGGCCCTGGAAATGGCGGCTGCCTGACCTGTGAAGTGTGACAGTGGGATGTGAGGTCAATGCGCTGGCGTGGCACACCGCGGCGGGCGGCGGGCGAAGACCGCGGCGCGAAGCCGCATTGGTTAACATTGAAGCCTATGGGTTTCAGGAGCCAATGGCGAAGGGCGCCGGCGGTGGCGGGACGCACCGCCGCGGTACGCACCGCCGCGGACGTGACCGCCATTTTCTATCTACTAATCCACTTGCGACTTGAACTTTCACAGGAGAGGACCTATACTGCAAGTGTTGCTGTGACCTCGGTCTGGAAGGGACAATGGCTGCTGCGCCTGGGGAAAGGGCCCCTGCCTTCACTGGAGAGGAGTTGGAGAAACTTGTGGATGGGGTCCTCCCCCAGTATGCGCTACTCTACGGTCCTCCAGACCAACAAGTGAGTTTAATTCAATCTGGATTTGGGGCCACTGGCTGGCTTGGGGGCCTGGCGGGGGGCCTGGCGGGGGGCCTGGCGGGGATGGGGGGCATGTTGGGCCTGGCGGGGGGCATGGCGGGGATGGGGGGCATGTTGGGCCTGGCGGGGGGCATGGCGGGGGGCATGGCGGGGATGGGGGGCATGTTGGGCCTGGCGGGGGGCATGGCGGGGGGCCTGGCGGGGATGGGGGGCGTTGGGCCACTGGCAGGGAAAATGCAGACAAACTTGAACGTGGTATTTCTCCCTCCCTGTACGTGTCACATAGGTCCGCGCCCATGAGAAGATCGGGATTTGGCGTGCCATCGCCAAGGGAGTCCGGACCCTGGGGGTCCACCATCGACGGGGCACCCACTGCCGCAAGAGGTGGGAGGACATCCGCCGCGGGACCAAGAAGACCGCCGAGTCTCTGCTGGGGATGGCCTCCCAACGTAGGCGGGGTGCCTGCCGTCAACTGACCCCCCTGATGTTCCAGATCCTGGCGGTGGCCTACCCTGATTTGGATGGGCGTGTGAGGGCAGCACAGCAGACACAAGGGGGTGAGTACAAGCATTATCTACTCTGTTGTCGCGCAGTGGAGGTGTCTGGGTGAGGGAGGAGGGCTGTGGGTCCCCCTAGGCCAGGGCGATATCTGTAGGCTGGGCACCCCCGTAAGCCCCTGTGTCCCCAGCCACCACCCTCAGTAGTTTGTCAGTACAGCCATCCCTGGGTCGTGTCATCCATGGGTGCAGTTGTCAACTCTAGGCGTGTAGGGCATGTTCCACGGAATGCGTAGCGGACCACAAGTGCCTAACTTAGTGCAGGGGGCATCTGTGTCTGTCATGTCCGCTAACTGTACCGGAGATCCATGTACTCAATATCCCTTTATTTCTCTCTCCCCCCCCCTTTTTGTTTGTCTTTCTGTGCTTGTGTGCATCAGCATCATCAGGCGGAGGAGAAGTGGCATCGGGGCAGGAGGGAGCTGCATCTCACATGGCCCAGGAGGGCCATGCCACAGAGTCAGACTGGACCAGTGAGACGGAGGGCGAGGGGAGCTCCACGACGGGGACGACTGGACCCTGCAGCGACACGGACACGTCCTCGGAAGGGAGCTCCCTTGCGGGGGTGGCACCATCCGTGCCCCCCGCCATTACAGGTACAGCCGCCACCCAGCGCAACATCTCCGCCCTCCCAGCAGCCCCTCAGCGTTCGCCCCGTGCCCGCTCTGCCAGGAAGCCGGGCATCTCCTTCGCCCCAGGCACCTCAGGCCCTGCCCCTGTTACCCCCGCTGCCCTCAGTGAGGAGGTCATTGACCTCCTCCGAACGCTCATTGTTGGGCAGACTACCCTTTTGAATGCCATCCAGGGGGTGGAGAGGGAGGTTCATCGCAGCAATGCGTACCTGGAGGGCATTCATTCGGGTCAGGCTGCCCATCAGCGATCGTTCCAGGCTCTGGCCTCAGCACTGACGGCAGCCATTGTCCCTGTCTCCTGCCTCCCTCTACTAACTCCCTCCTCCCAGTCTCCTGTTCCTCTGCCTGTCCCACCCACACCATCAGACCAGCCTGCACACACCTCAACACCCAAGAGAAGCTCATCCAAACATAAGCACCACAGATCACGCAGACATTCACACACGCAACATTCCGATGCAGACATGCCAACAGTCACTACCACCTCTGTGACCCCCACCTCCTCGTCTCCCTCCTCCCTCCCTGTGACGTCTACACTCACACCTCCATTCACCTCACCATCAGCCAGTGTTTCCATCACCAGCACACCCTCCACTCCAGTCCGCACACGTGCAGTCACCACCCCCACTGCCATTTACACGTCCCCTGTGTCCTCTCCCACTGTGTCTGTCACCCCCTCTTCCACACCACACAAACGCAGCCACCCACCCACCCAACAGCCATCCACCTCACGACAGCCTATCCCTCCTGCACCTGCACCCAAAGACAGCAAACGTGACTCACCTACAACCACATCCTCTCCCTCCACTCCCATTCCCACTGTACCTACCACTCTCCATTGTCCCAAGAAACTCTTCCTCACCACTGCTAACTTCTTTCCTGACCCTGAGCCCCCCCCTCCTTCTCGTCGGGGTAAGAAGAGCACCTCAGCCACCACCAGCCCTGCAGCCCCCTTGACAAGGGTGCAGGGGTATTGGAGCCCGCATGTCTGGATCTTCGCCCAGCAGCAAGGGGACAGCCAGCCCACCCCCTGGGAAGAGGAGCAGAAGGCGGAAGGGGCACCGCAGGAGCCCGCCTTCTACATCCCCCCCGGACACCACCCAGAGACAGTCACCAGCCACAGCTCCAAAGGGAGGAAAGGGCCACAGACTCACGACTAAGGAGGGCAAGGGCAGCAAGTCGGAGAGGTCAGGCAGCAGCCATGCTGCCCAGGAGGAGCCCACAACCCCCATAGCCGCTGCCCCGGGAGGAACCGGCACAGCTGCCCCGGGAGAGCCCACCACCCCCATAGCCGCTGCACAGGGAGGACCCAGCCCAGCTGGCCAGGAGGGCCCCACCACCCACAGCCCAGGTGGGCATTGAAGGAGCACCATCCCCGCTGCCCAGGAGGGCACCACCAGGCAATGAGCAGTTGGCCATAGACCGGCCGCCGTCTCAAGCACCGCTGAACTGGGCCCCGCCGTCTCAAGAACCGCTGAACTGGGCCCCGCCGTCTCAAGAACCGCTCTGCTGGGCCCCGCCGTCTCAAGAACCGCTGAACTGGGCCCCGCCGTCTCAAGCACCGCTCCGCTGGGCCCCGCCGTCTCAAGAACCGCTGAACTGGGCCCCGCCGTCTCAAGAACCGCTCCGCTGGGCCCCGCCGTCTCAAGAACCGCTGAACTGGGCCCCGCCGTCTCAAGCACCGCTCCGCTGGGCCCCGCCGTCTCAAGAACCGCTGAACTGGGCCCCGCCGTCTCAAGCACCGCTCCGCTGGGCCCCGCCGTCTCAAGAACCGCTGAACTGGGCCCCGCCGTCTCAAGCACCGCTCCGCTGGGCCCCGCCGTCTCAAGAACCGCTGAACTGGGCCCCGCCGTCTCAAGCACCGCTCCGCTGGGCCCCGCCGTCTCAAGAACCGCTGGACTGGGCCCCGCCGTCTCAAGCACCGCTCCGCTGGGCCCCGCCGTCTCAAGAACCGCTGAACTGGGCCCCGCCGTCTCAAGAACCGCTGAACTGGGCCCCGCCGTCTCGAGCACCGCTCCGCTGGGCCCCGCCGTCTCAAGAACCGCTGAACTGGGCCCTTCAAGGCAAGACCCGCTGAACTGGGCCCTTCAAGGCATGAGCCGCTGAACTGGGCCCTTCCAGGCAAGAACCGCTGGCCCTTTGGCAGACGTGGCAGGGCAGGATCTATCTCGGGCAGGGCTGCAGGATGTCCTCTGGCCAACATGCCTCCTCCAGTGGCAGTGGGGTCTGTTATGGACTGTATGGACTGTGGCTTTGCACTCCCCAGGATGGCCCAGTGGGCAGGCCACCCACTGTATGGACTGTATGGACTGTGGCTTTGCACTCCCCAGGATGGCCCAGTGGGCAGGCCACCCACTGTATGGACTGTTTGGACTGTGGCTTTGCACTCCCCAGGATGGCCCAGTGGGCAGGCCACCCACTGTATGGACTGTATGGACTGTGGCTTTGCACTCCCCAGGATGGCCCAGTGGGCAGGCCACCCACTGTATGGACTGTTTGGACTGTGGCTTTGCACTCCCCAGGATGGCCCAGTGGGCAGGCCACCCACTGTATGGACTGTTTGGACTGTGGCTTTGCACTCCCCAGGATGGCCCAGTGGGCAGGCCACCCACTGTATGGACTGTATGGACTGTGGCTTTGCACTCCCCAGGATGGCCCAGTGGTCATGGAGTCCCCTCGTGGATCTGGCGTCGTGTACTCAAGTGGCTGAGGTGCCCCCCCTTCCCTTCCCCCTGAGGTGCCTGTCCTATTTTCTTTCTGATGCCCCTGCAGTGTTCTCTCCGTGGAGTTCTTGTCGTGGGACTGGGCCTTGCCCCTTTGCACAGGACCCCTGTGGTCCACGGACAGTGGTTGGACTACATTTAGTAGCTGTGTATATTTTGTACATAGTTTATTTTTTTATTGGGATTACTGGTGTCCATATTTCAATATATCTGCCCGTTTATGATCTCTTCTTTTGGTCTTTGCATTATTTCGGAGGGGGGGGTTTGTGGGTTGTGACAGTGATCTGTGGGAATGCATTGATGTGTGTGTTGTAGTGGGTATGGGTGGGTGGGTGTGTGCCGGTAATCTTTTCCCTCCCCTGTGTCGTAGGTGCAGTACTCACCGATGTCTTCCGCGCCGCCGGGCGTGCTCCTGGTATATGAGCAGGTATAGGAGTGCGGGGATGACCTGCAACTCTGGTTCCATACTGCCGGAATCTCGCGTGGAGTGCGTAGAGGTGAGCGTTTTCCCGTTCGTAGTCTGTTTCCGCCGTGTTTTTATCGGCGGTGCTCCCGCCCCGGAAAAGGTGGCGGATTGGTGGGTCGTGATAGGGTGGGCGGTACATTGTCTGCCGCCTGGCTGTTGGCGGGGACCACCGCGCTGTTTGTTTGTACCGCCGTGGCGGTCGGAGTGTTAATGCGGCGGGCTGTGTTGGCGGTTCCCGCCAGGGTCAGAATTGCATATTTTGGACCGCCGGCCTGTTGGCGGCTTGGCCGCCGCTTTATCACCGACCGCCAGGGTCAGAATGAGGGCCTATGTGTCAAGAATATTGAGGCCGAAAATATTGTGAAGAAAAGTTTCTATGGGTAAGCAAAGTTTTCCTCTACTTAATTCCACGCATATATGTCTTGACGATATATATATTATCAAGGTATATACCTTGTAGTTAAGAATAGTAAATCTATACTTACCTATTTGCACTTACCGTCTCAATATTTTAGTTCTCTATATTTTTGAAACAATAACCTTTCAACACAATATTTTTAACATCAATACTCAACGAGACAGTGGCCCTACTGCCATTCTAATGTAGCTTGTGCTCAGAGGCCTACACCTGACAATGGAAACTCCAAGGGGCATATTTATACTCCGTTTGCGCCAAATTTGCGTTGTTTTTTTCGACGCAAATTCGGCGCAAAACTAACGCCATATTTATACTTTGGCGTTAGACGCGTCTAGCGCCAAACTATGAGTAAAGAGCGTCATTTTTTTGCGTGAACGCCTTCCTTGCGTTAATGAGATGCAAGGTAGGCGTTCCCGTCCAAAAAACTGACTGCGACGCAAATGCGTCGTATTTATACTCCCGGGCAAAAATCACGCCCGGGAGCGGGCGGACCAAAAAACCCCGCATTTGCGCCGGATTTTTGCGCCTGGGTCAGGGCAGGCGTTAAGGGACCTGTGGGCTCGGAAGGAGCCCAGAGGTGCCCTCCCATGCCCCCAGGGACCCCCCCTGCCACCCTTGCCCACCCCAGGAGGACACCCAAGGATGGAGGGACCCATCCCAGGGACATTCAGGTAAGTTCAGGTAAGTATATATATTTTTTTTTAATATTTTATTTTTGGCATGGGGGGCCTGATTTGTGCCCCCCTACATGCCTCAATGCCCAATGACCATGCCCAGGGGACATAAGTCCCCTGGGCATGGCCATTGGGCAAGGGGGCATGACTCCTGTCTTTACTAAGACAGGAGTCATGTAAATGGCGTCTGGGCGTTGTTAAAAATGGCGCAAATCGGGTTAAGACGATTTTTTTGCGTCAACCTGACTTGCACCATTTTAAAGACGCCCTAACGCCATTTTTCCCTATGCCGGCGCTGCCTGGTGTACGTGGTTTTTTTCCACGCACACCAGGCAGCGCCGGTCTGCTTGCGCTGGCTAACGCCATTCAATAAATACGGCGCCCGCATGGTGCTTCAGAATGGCGTTAGCCGGCGCAAAGATTTTTGGCACTAAAATGCGTTAGCGCAGTTTAGCGTCAAAAAGTATAAATACGGGCCCAAGTGTGGTGAACATCTGATGCTGTGTCAGTGGGATGTGTTTTGGATGGCCTCTGGTTTAGCACGATGGAGAGTAGTTACTGCTTCCCTAATGAAGCGTATTAACTGCATTCCCATTGCTGGTTGGGTAGATCTCCCAACACTGAAGTGGGGCGTGATGGAAAAAAGGCCCACCACATCAATTCAATAAGATTCTTGTTAGCAAAGAGCTGTTGAATAATTCTTCTGATCAATTACATTTAGTAGATGGTAGGAGTGAAGGGCCATTCAGCAGTTTCTGTTATTAAAAGTGAAGAAGTTTCTCATCAGAGCCTGCCCTATTGTTGTGCACAGACCTCACATTGCATAGTCCCTTTTTTTTAATACTGTTTTTCCACATAGCACCATTGCTGCCTGCTGTGAGACCCATCACTATGCATAAAGGCTGTGTCTGAGCCACAGCCAAAAAATTACATTTGAAAGATAACCACTCAGACTGGTTCTGAAATATTAGACAGTGGATTCACTTGCCCTGTCTGGAAAAGGAGCACAAAAGTGGGACTGTAAAATTATTAATTAGTTGATAAAAAGAATAGATATAACAAAAATGTCAGTCTATTCTGAGTGTCTTATTTTCTACCATATTTGTGATAATGAAATGAATAAAATATCTTTCAGGTTCTGTTCAACATTCACTCAACTCACTTGCATAACTTGCAAACTCAATGTTCTAGTCAACATTTGTTGTCTTTGATGCCTAAATGCCTTTATCATGTTTACTTTGAATATTTTGTCATATACCAATAGAATTCAGTTCAATAAGTGTTAGTACTACTAGTTTGCTAGTAAATAAGACATTATCCATTAGTCAACCATATGATGGGAATTAGTTAACACCCCTAGGTCCTTCCTTATTTAACCTCCCCCGCGAAATTGTTCCTCATTCTGAGAGAAAGAAGAGACAGTATTGATTTATCATGTATAGCCTGAATGCTCATCCTCCTCCCTTATGAATAACCTCTTTTTTTTTCCAATGGTGATTCCTACCTGAGAGAAAGAAGAGGCAGTAGTCATCTCTGGCATGTAGCTAGAATGTACCTCAATTTACCATTACTTTCTCTATCCTTTATTAAAATAATTATGAAGGACCCAAAGCTTCTGGTTCCCAACAGATGTAATTCCATCTAGAAGGAATGGACTTAACATCCCCAGAATTCTGATGGGGTGGATAGCCGTAAGACCAGTGTTGTGTTATAAATAACATTTGCTCTTTTTTGGACCATTAACATGCAAGTGTGTCCAGGATTCCAGAACAAGTCCTCTAAGGTTGTCAGTTGAGGCTGGGGAAGGAACCTGGACACACCGCTGGTACGAGGCTTGGCCTGTTACAAGATTAAAGCTTACTTCATGAATTTACAGTGTAATTGACCTTCTTTTGATGGAACAAATTGGTGATGGGCTCTAGTCAAGCCCCCATCCATGCTGCAGCCACCTCTTAACGCTGTTGTCGCTATTTGCCGGACCTGATTATTAAAGATTGAAGGAGCTGCTCCTGTTGCACTACTTTGGAGCTGTCTTTCCACAGTCGATGGCACCCTGGTAAAGTAATTTTCAGCTCCAGCACTTTATTTAGGAGCAGATCTATCTTCGCACAATCCAGCAATCAGCATTACGCATGTTCCTGCCTCATCAACACTAGAACGTTCACTGCATGTTTGCAGCATTCTGTTTCAGGCAGATCATTTCTCCTTTCACTGAACTGCAATCTCTCATGGTATGTGTTCCTGCAGTGGCCCCACCTCCTTGACACGAGAAGGTGCTCTACATGTGTTTGGCCTACCCAGTTACGCCTTGGTGCACACAAACAGCGTCCATATTAGACTGGGCAGAGAACTAAAATTTTGGGGTCTGCAGTTTCAGTGGCAATTTTGGACTGGACAAGAATACTGTGTTACTCACAATTTTCAGTGGCCATTTTGGATTGGGAAATTGTTCTGTATTTTTACCATTTTGCTGCCTTGTGCTGTTTCCTGTTATTGACCTCCATTTTTTTCTCTCTGTCTTCTTTTCTTTATTATGGATTCAATTAATTTTTCACAATAAGCAGACTGAATCTGCCAGCTCCTCAACCTTTCATGACTTAAGAGGATGAACCCAATTTAAAAAGGGAGGAATGGGGAGAATATTTTAACAATGGTTTTTGAATTTTGAAGATGAAAATTTTTCCCCGAAAAGAAAAAAAAAAAAAAACAGTTCTATTGTCTGGGTCCAGGTGGTCTGAAAATGTACATTAGCATTAATAAAAAACCCAAATCTGGGGATGAAGGTGATGTATTCACCAATGAATCGGATGATCGTAATACTTATTTTTCCCCCACTGTATGCAAAGTCATTGAGCTCTATAATTCTTTCAACCAAAAACAGGGAGAAAAAGAGAAAATCGAGAACTATGCTTCAGCACTCAAGACATTGATTTCAAGGTGTAACTTCAGCAACTTGCATGATGAGCTTGTAAGGGATCAGGTCATCATGCATTGTAATAATCCCAACATTCAAGACTGATTGTGGGTCATGAGTGATTCCACACTCAAAGAATTGTAGCTACAGCGGAGCATACCACTAGATGTGCTAAGGCTGTTACTGATACCAGCAAAGGGGAAAGCATATGAGTGGTTCATAAATCTACTTCTAAGTAAAACACAGACCAGAAAACGGAAAATGATTCCTGCAAAAAGAAAGCACCTCATTACAACCCTGGTGGTTGGTGTTAAAGTGGCAGTAATGCCACCAACAGGCTGGTGGTAACTACTGCCAAATTATGACCATGGTGGAAAGATCTCCGAAAGACAGCCAATGTACCACACCGACCGTCAGCACGGAAACAACTGCCACCACGGCGGTATCCGCCAACAGCCAGGCGGAAGTCAATGTTCCGCCCACCATATTCTGACCCAGGAAACCGCCACCTTTGCCGGGGCAGTACCAACGACATCAAAAGCCTGGCAAAAACTGAGCTCAGAAGTCAAAGGACTCACCATTGGAGACAGAGGGAACAACCACGCCGCCATGGAACCTGAACTGCATGTCTTTCCCATGATCTTCTAAGTTCTGCTCCACCACAAACACCAACATTGGCAAAGACGACGACGGTGAGTACAGCCGCCTAGCACACAAGGGAGGGAGGGAGGAAAAAGAGAGTGACACACACATGGACAACACCCCCTCCCCCAACACCATACACACAACCAGCTGCATTACAAAAACAATTTCACCCTGTATCCCGGATGAATAATGCAAGGACAAAATTATTTTGCAAAAGTGAATGCAATGAGATCAACAGCATGAAAAATAAGTTAGGCAAGATAATAGATATATACATAGGTACAGAAAAAGGGACACAACCCAGTCCACTATTTGCGTAATCCACATGGCCAGAGGCCAAAGTTCGAAGGCCACACATGTCACCTGCTTTATCATGGAGAGAACACTGCAGGGGCATCAGTTGGTAAATAGGCAGGCACCTCAGGGTGACAGGGGACGTGGGGGCACCTCAGCCAGGAGATGTAACAAGACCACTGGTTCTAGAGGGGGCAAAATGCCCTGTGCTTGGTCCTGTGGAGTGCAAGGTCATAGTCTCTCATGTGGGTGTCTCACCCACTGGTTCTGGAGGGGGCAACGTAAACTGTGCTCTTAGTCCTGGGGAGTGATGGGCCACAGTCTCTCGAGTGGGTTTCTTGCCCACTGATTCTGGAGGGGGCATCGTGCCCTGTGCTTGATCCTGGGGAGTGTTGGGCATATGGGTGTCTTACCCACTGGTTCTGGAGGGGGCAACCTGCCCAGTGCTCTTGGTCCTGGGCAGTGATGGGCCACAGTCTCTCGAGTGGGTGTCTTGCCCACTGGTTCTGGAGGGCGCATCGTGCCCTGTGCTTGATCCTGGGGAGTGTTGGGCATGTGGGTGTCTTACCCACTGGTTCTGGAGGGGTCAACATGCCCTGTGCTTGATTCTGGGGAGTGATTGGCCACAGTCTAACAGGTGGGTGTCTTACCCACTGGTTCTAGAAGAGGCAACATGCCCTGAACTTGATCCTGGGGAGTGATGAGCCACAGTCTCTCTTACTCACTGGTTCTGGAGGGGGCAACATGCCCTGTGCTTGATCCTGGGAAGTGAAGGGTCACAGTCTCTCAGGTGGGTGCCTTGCCCACTGGTTCAGGAGGGGGCAACATGCCCTGTGCTTGATCCTGAAGAGTGATGGGCCACAGTCTCTCTGGTGGGTGTCATACCCACTGGTTCTGGAGGGGGCAACATGCCATGTGCTTGATCATGGGGAGTGCTAAGTCACAGTCTCTCAGGTGGGTGTCTTACCGACTGGTTCTGAAGGGGGCAACATGCCCGGTGCTCTTGGTCCTGGGTAGTGATGGGCCACAGTCTCTCGAGTGGGTGTCTTACCCACTGGTTCTGGAGGGGGCAACATGCCCTGTGCTTGATCCTGGGGAGTGCAAGGTCACAGTCTCTCATGTGGGTGTCTTACTCACTGGTTCTGGAGGGGGCAACATGTCCTGTGTTTGATCCTGGGGAGTGATAGGCCACAGTCTCTCAGGTGGGTGTCATACCCATTGGTTCTGGAGGAGACAACATGCCCTGTGCTTTATCCTGGGGCTTGCAAGGTCACAGTCACACAGGTGGGTAAGGTGGGTATCTTACCAACTGGTTCTGGAGGGGGCAACATGCCCTGTGCTTGATCCTGGGGAGTGTAAGGTCAGGGTCTCTCAGGTGGCTGTCTTACCCACTGGTTCTGGAGGGGGCAACATACCCTCTGCTTAATCCTGGGGAGTGATGGCCACAATCTCTCTGGTGGGTGTCATACCCACTGGTTCTTGAGGGTCAGCATGCCCTGTGCTTGATCCTGGGGAGTGCAAGGTCACAGTCTGTCAGGTGGGTGTCTTACCAACTGGTTCTGGATGGGGCAACATGCCCTGTTCTCTTGGTCGTGGGCAGTGATGGGCTGCAGTCTCTCGAGTGGGTGTCTTGCCCACTGGTTCTGGAGGGGGCATTGTGCCCTGTGCTTGATCCTGGGGAGTGTTGGGCATGTGGGTGTCTTACCCACTTGTTCTGGAGGGGGCAACATGCCCTGTACTTGATCCTGGGGAGTGATGGGCCACAGTTTGTCAGGTGGGTGTCTTACCCACTGGTTCTGGAGGGGAAACATGCCCCGTGCTTAATCCTGGGGAGTGAAGGGCCACAGTCTCTCAGGTGGGTGTCATACCCACTGGTTCTGGAAGGGGCAACATGCCCTGCGCTTGATCCTGGGGAGTGCAAGGTCACAGTCTCTCAGATGGGTGTCTTACCCACTGGTTCTGGAGGGGGCAACATGCCCTGTGCTTGATCCTGGAGAGTGATGGGCCACAGTCTCTCAGGTGGGTGTCTTACCCACTGGTTCTGGAGGGGGCAACATGCCCTGTGCTTGATCCTGGGGAGTGTAATGTCACAGTCTCTCAGGTGGGTGTCTACCCACTGGTTCTGGAGAGGCAACATGCCCTATGCTTGATCCTGGGGAGTGATGGGCCACAGTCTCTCAGGTGGGTGTCTTTCCCACTGGTTCTGGAGGGGCAACATGCCCTGTGCTTGATCCTAGGGAGTGATGGGCCACAGTCTCTCTGGTGGGTGTCATACCCAGTGGTTCTGGAGGGGGAAGCATGCCCTGTGCTTGATCCTGGGGAGTGCAAGATCACAGTCTCTCAGGTGGGTGTCTTACCAACTGGTTCTGGATGGGGCAACATGCCCTGTTCTCTTGGTCCTGGGCAGTGATGGGCCACAGTCTCTAGAGTGAGTGTCTTTCCCACTGGTTCTGGAGGGGGCATCGTGCCCTGTGCTTGATCTTGGGGAGTGTTGGGCATGTGGGTGTCTTACCCACTTGTTCTGGAGGGGGTAACATGCCCTGTGCTTGATCCTGGGGAGTGATGGGCCACAGTCTCTCAGGTGGGTGTCTTACCCACTGGTTCTGGAGGGGCAACATGCCCTGTGCTTGATCCTGGGGAGTGAAGGGCCACAGTCTCTCAGGTGGGTGTCATACCCACTGGTTCCGGAAAGGGCAACATGCCCTGTGCTTGATCCTGGGGAGTGCAAGGTCACAGTCTCTCAGATGGGTGTCTTACCCATTGGTTCTGGAGGGGGCAACATGCCCTGTGCTTGAACCTGGGGAGTGATGGGCCACAGTCTCTCAGGTGGGTGTCTTATCCCCTGGTTCTAGAGGGGGCAACATGCCCTGTGCTTGGTCCTGGGGATAGCAAGGTCACAGTCTCTCAGGTGGGTGTCTTACCCACTGGTTCTGGAGGGGCAACATGCCCTGTGCTTGATCCTGGAGAGTGATGGGCCACAGTCTCTCAGGTGGGTGTCTTTCCCACTGGTTCTGGAGGGGCAACATGCCCTGTGTTGATCCTGGGTAGTGCAAGGTCACAGAACTCAGGCAGGTGTCATACAAACTGGTTCTGGAGGGGGCAACATGCCCTGTGCTTGATACTGGGGAGTGATGGGCCACAGTCTCTCAGGTGGGTGTCATACCCACTAGTTCTGGGGGGGCAACATGCCCTGTGCTTGATCCTGGAGAGTGCAAGGTCACAGTCTCTTAGGTGGGTGTCATACCCTCTGGCTTTGCAGGGGGCAGGCCACACAGCAGCCCATGGAGGCAGGATTACCTACCGTCCACCGGTAATGACGGCTGCACAGTGTTGGTGGTGCTGCTAGTGGGAGGGAGGCTCCTGCCAATACCCTACAACCTTGGACGGATGCACAACTATGGTTGGTGTTGGGGACTCTGTCACAGTTCCTGCCCCAGGCCCCTTGGGCTTCCTGTCTACTGGTGCAGGCTCTGTGGTCCTCCTGGCAGCTGGGGCAGGGTCCTTTCCCTTCTTGCCTGCTGGTGCAGGCTCTTTTCCCTTCATGCCTGCTGGGGCAGGCTCTTTGGTCTTTCTGGCACCTGGGGCAGCTCCTTTAACCTTGAGGCTGCCTGGTGCAGGCTCCTTCACCTTCAGGACATGTGGCCTGGATCCTTTTCCACCACGAGTGGGTGTGGTGACGACTGGGCCCGTGGACTATGTGGCTGGGGTGCTTGCTGGGTTTTTCCTACTCTGCCACCTGTGCAGGACGGGGGAGGGGGAGGGAAGAGGTAAATGGTGGATAGGAACAGTTTTTTAGGGACATTGGGTTGGGAAGAGGGAGAAGGAATGGGAGTGGAGGGAGAGGGATTGGTTGTTGGAGTTGTCTATCTGCTGCTTTTGGGTGCAGGTGCATGGGTTGTATGGGTGCTTGCGTTTGTGTACTTTAGGAGGGGGGACAGACACAGTGGGAGAGGACACAGGGGAAGTGTGCATGGCTGTTGTAGAGGTGTCTGTCAGTGAGGTGTGTGTTCTGCTTGGTGTGGTGATGCTGGTAGTGGGTGATCATGTAGTGCATGCAGGTGTGAGTGTGGATGGAGCTGGGTCGGAGGTGGTGGATGAGGAGGAGGGGAGGCAGTGGAAACAGTGGATGTTGTTGTGTTTGCAACTGGATGGTGTTTGTGTGAATGCCTGTGGGATAAAGTGTGGTGCTTGTCTTTGCCTGTGACACTCTTGTGTGTTGTCTTGTGTGCATGCTCATCTTCCTGTGTGCTTGGGATGGGTTGGGGTTGAGGAGAATAGGGCTGGGCAGTGGATGTTGAAGGGAGGAGGGTAGAAACAGGGACAATGGCTGCCATCAGGGAGGAGGCCAGAGCCTGAATCGATCTCTGTTGGGTCACCAATCCAGTGTGAATGCCCTTCAGGAATGCATTAGATTGTTGCATCTAGGCTGCCAGCACCTGGATTGCATTCACAATAGTTGACCGCAATTCAGAGATGGATCTCAGGAGGTCAATAGCTTCCTCACTCAGGGCAGCAGGGCTAACTGGGGCAGGGCCTGAGGTGCCTGGGCCGAAGGAGATGCCCACCCTCCTGGGTGAGCGGGCATGGGCAACTCGATGAGGGGCTGCTGGGAGGGCAGTGCTGGTACGGGGGTGGCAGCTGTACCTGTGGCTGGGGTGGTCACAGAAGTGTCCCCCACCACCAGGGAGCTTCCATCAGAGGAGGTATCTGTGTCAGAACTGTCCCCTTCAGTCTCCGCCATGGTTCTCCCCTCGCCCTCCTTCCCACTGGTGCCCTCATCATCGGTGGACTCTGCCTCCTGGGTCCTGTGGGATGCAGTTCCCTCCGTCGCCGGTGCCTCTGCTCCTCTGCCAGATGACGCCAATGCACATAAGGAAAGGATGACAAACAAAAAGGGGGGAAGGGACAAAGGATACACTTGGTCAATAGCTGCACCAACACCACCGTTGGCGTACACAGCACCCTCACACACAGGGAACAGTCCTACGCAATATGCCTTAGCACTACCAGAGAAATAGTTAGCAGCCAAGGCATGGGGAGGGGCACACACCGCCAAATGTAGCACACTTGGGACCCATGCAGCCTTGACCAGTTGTGGATGCCTAAGAGCTAGGTAGCAAGATTTTCCCTCTGAACCCTAGCCACAAGGGGACCTACGCTGTAATGTCAGGCCTGGCCTAGGGGCACCCAGTGACACACATCCTCCACCCAGATACCACCCTACCATGCGTAAGTTGTAATGATGGGTACTGTACTCACCCCCTTGTTGCTGCTGTAATGCCCTCAAGCACCCATCCAGCTCAGTATAGGCCACTGCCAGTATGTGGGCCATCAGGAGGGTCAGGGTTTGACGGGCACCCCTTCCTCATTTGAAGGCCATCCCCAGCTGGGCCTTCACCATGTTCCATGCCCAACGTCTCAGGTCATCCCACCGTTAGCGACAGTAGGTGCTCTGCCTGCCATAGACCCCTAGGGTCCACACCTCCTTGGTGATGGCACGCCATATACCCTTCTTCTGATGGGCGCTGACCTGCAGAGGCAATACACAGAGGAAAATTGAATTACACAAACAGCCTTGCCTGTTACACGTATGGCCCACCATACCCATTTCCATCACCACTGACACACACATGGCCCAGTAAACAACCTATAGGCTTCCCAGAGGACATTTACCACCCCCTTACACGAGGCCTTCACACACACAACTCCATGCATTCGCGCCACATGCATCGTGCCAACAGTGTGCTCACCTGTTGGTCTGAAGGCCCATACAGAAGTCCGTACTGGGGTAGGAACCCATCCACCAGTCTCTCCAACTCCTCAGAAGTGAAGGCTGGGGCCCTTTCTCCGGTCTCACGGGCCATGGTAGGTTCCAGACACAGGTCACAGCAGCACATGCAGTGTAGGTCCTCTCCTGTGGAAGATCAGGTAGCAAGTGAGGAATCAGATAGAAAATTGCGGTCACGTCCATGGCAGTGCATACTGTCACCGCTGGCGTAGATCACCATTAGCCACTGTAACCCATAGGGCATAATTATAACCAATAAGGAGTTGCACAGCGGTTCCCGACGCCTCCCGCAGCGGCACCCAACATGAGTTGAATTACCTCACTTCCACCTGTCCCTCCACACAGGACAGGCGGATGCCATTTCAGTGGGGGGAGCAGGCCTTGGAAAATTGCAGTTACTGGTAAAATTAGGACATACTGGACAAATCACACTGTCCCATTACAAGTTAGCAGCATGCAAAGTTCTGTTGTAGCTCCATTGTTCAGTTTATGACCGGCTCCTCACTCTTTTGTCCCATAGAATCCTACCTCTGTAGATGAATAGGAGATGGAGACATACCCCGTGTACAGACCCCTGGTGGACTTGGTAAAACAGGAGGATAGGCACATTATCCTCACCTATAGACTTGACAGGGCCACAATCACAGAGCTGTGTGCCCAATTGGAGCCTGACCTGATGTCTGCTATCTGTCACCCCACTGGGATCCCCCCTTTTGTGCAAGTTCTATCAGTGCTTCATATCCTGGCAACTGGTTCTTTCCAAGTGACAGTGGGCTTGGCAGCACGAATGTCACAGCCAATGTTCTCAATAGTGCTGACAAGAGAGTTGTCTGCCCTGATAAAACACACGTGCAGCTACATTGTTTTACCCCAGGTTGAAGATTTGGCCACAGTGAAGGCTGACTTCTATGTGATGGGACATATCTCCAACATAATTGGGGCAATTGATAGAACACATATTGCAATAGTCCCCCTCCACCAGAATGAACAGGTGTTCAGAAATCGGAATCTTTGAATGTACAGATGGTGTGCTTGGCGGACTAGTACATCTCCCATGTCAATGCTAAGTATCCTGGGTCGGTGCATGATGCCTTTGTCCTGAGGAAGAGCAGCATCCCAAATGTGATGGGCCAACTACAGAGGCACAGGGTGTGGCTAATAGGTGAGCCCTGGTGCCCACCCAGTAGATGTTGGTGTTTGGGTATGGTGTGGGCCATATGGGATAGTGTGTGGCTAAATGTTGTTCCTCAATATTTCAGGTGACTCTGGTTACCCCAACCTCTCATGGCTGCTGACCTCTGTGAGGAATGCCAGGACAAGGGCAGAAGAATGTTATAATGAGGCACAAGGGCGAACCAGAAGGATAATTGAAAGGATCTTAGGCCTCCTGAAGGACAGGTTCCAGTACCTCCCTCTGTCAGGTGGATCCCTGTGCTACTCACTCAAGAAGGTCTGCCAGATAGTGGTGGCATGCTGCATGTTGAATAACCTGGACCTCAGACACCATGTCCAATTCCTGCAGGAGGAGGAGGCTGGAGATGCCTGTGTGCCAGCAGTGGACCCTGTGGACAGTGAGGATGAGGAGTCAGAGGATGAGGATGAGGACAACAGAACATCAGTGATCAGACAATACTTCCAATGACACACAGGTAGGACAGTGTTACTTACCATTTCAATGACACTTGTTTGAATTTCTGTGGCACTGGCATGCTGATATTTCCCACCTCTGTGCCCACTTACTGTTCTCTCTGGCAATTCATTTTGCAGATGTTGGTGACCTCACATATACTCCTGGTGTGATCACGTCAGCCAGCTGCAGGTCATTAATCTATGCTCATTTTCTGTACAGTTGTAATGTTTGTACCTGTTTCAATTAATACATAATTATATACATGACATACTCCAAACTTCTTGTTTTCCCAAGGGTGTTAAAATATAGAGGGGCAATGGGATGGGGTGATGATGATGAAAGTCTAGGGTATTGTTCCAGTCTGTTTGTAGCACAGATGCATTGTCCTAGGGGACATAGGAAAGGGAGCAATGGCAGTTCAAGGTGGACATGGTGACTGAGTGGGACACAAGGGTGACAATCAGGAGAGTCTCATTTCCTGGCCTGGGTCTTAGCAAGTGTCTCTGTCTTCTGTGTGGATCGCATGGAATGTTTGTGGGGTGGTGCTTCTTCTGCAGGGGGAGGGGTGCTGGGGGCCTGTGAGTCCTGTGGTGGGGCCTCCTGTCCACTAGCGGTAGCGGAGGTGGACGGCTGATCAGATGTCTGGCTAGTGGCAGGGGCCGCTGTTGTGTGACTGCCTCCCTCATAATATTGGCCATGTCTGCCAGCATCCCTGCTATGGAGATTAGGGTGTTGTTGATGAACTGCAAGCCCTCCCTGATGCCCTGGTACTGTCCCTCCTGCAGCTGCCTGTTCTCCTGCACATTGTCCAAGATCTGGCCCATAGTGTCCTGGGAATGTTGATAAGCTCCCAGGATCTCAGAGAGTGCCTCCTGGAGAGTCGGTTCCCCGGGCTTGTCCTCCCCCTGGTACACAGCACTGCTCCCAGTTTCTCTGTTGGCTTGTCCGTCTGTCCTCTGAACTATGTGCCCACTGCCATTGGCCCCAGGTCCCTGATTGTCTTGGGTATGAGGTGTGGCCTGGGGTCCCTGTAGAGGTGGACACACTGCTTATTGACGTGTCCTGGGACGGAGGTGTGGGTATGCTGGGTGGGTGCAGTGGTGGTGTTTGCTGATAGGGGAGGCTTTGTGGTGGTGTGTGAATGGGCCTGAGTAACCAGCTGTCCAGAGGTCCCTGATGGGCCAGGTAGGTCATCCAGATCCTGAAGACCAGAGTTGCTGTCATCACTGTGGGCCTCTTCAGTTGGGGGACGGGATGGTGCTGGCACCTCCTCTCCGCTGACATTGGCTGGGGTACCAGTGGGGATCTAAATGATTTGTTATGGTTTCTGTGTCTGACATATTGTGCATCCCTGGCTTCCCCTCTTTGGTTGTGTTTTCGCTGGCAGCTTTCACTTGTGTATGTTGGTGTATGGTGGGATGATTAGTCCTCTATGGTGTGCATGCTTTAGTGATGAGTGTCCATGCAGAGCTGTGAGGGCTGCCATGCATTGGTAGAGCATGCAGGGCTTGGCATTGGGATGAGTGAGATGTGATGGTGGAGTGTGTGGGAAGTGATGAAGTGATGGGAGTTTGAGGTGAGGGTGGGGGTATGTGATGGCATGCAGATAGAGGGGTGATAGTAGTAGAGAGTTGACTTACCAGAGTCCGGTCCTCCTCCTACTCTGGCCAGGCCCTTAGGATGCAGGATTGCCAAGACTTGCTCTTCCCATGCTGTTAGTTGTGGGGGAGGAGGCGGGGCTCCACCGCCAGTCCTCTGTACAGCGAGCTGGTGTCTTCCTGCAATGGAATGTATCTTCCCCGTAGGTCGTTCCACCTCTTCCTGATATCATCCCTAGTTCTTGGGTGCTGTCCCACGACATTCACCCTGTCCATGATTCTCCACCACAGCTCCACACTGTCTTACATTTGGAAGGAAAAAATTTAGAGAAAGACAAGGGGCAGTAACACATGCTCTTCTATTCTGTGTTCCCCTAAGTCTTCCAATAAAAATGGTACCTCACTTGTGTGGGTAGGCCTAGTGTATGCGACAGGAAATGCAACATGAACACATTACATTTTTACATTGAAATCTGACATGTTTTTTGGAAAGTGCCTAGCTGTGGATTTGGCCTCTAGCTCAGCCAGCACCTAGGAAAACCTATAAAACCTGTGCATTTTTAAAAACTAGACACCAAGGGGAATCCAGGATAGGGGGACTTGTGGGGCTCTCACCTGGGTCTGTTACCCAGAATCCTTTGCAAACCTCGAAATTTGGCAAAGCAAACACTTTTTCCTCACATATCGGTGACAGAAAGTTCTGGAATCTGAGAGGAGACACAAATTTCCTTCCATCCAGCACTTCCCCCAGTGTCCCCATTAAAACGGAGTAACCTGTCTTCCAAGTTCTAAATCAGGCCCTTTATTTTTAAAAGTGATAGATCTAAAAAATATTAAAAGAAACATTCATGTTTCGCCCACCCTGGGAATGATGTCAATTGTGAACTAATAGGCAAGTCAGTTATGCTCACCTTTTGGGTGGCCGTGGTTGCTATTATACACGAACACCAATATAGTTTTTTTAAATATGTACAAGAAAAAGAAAATGTTTTGTGTAGTGCAAATCCTAAAGTCATGTTTTTGGAGGTCCTCTTTAACACGATAATGAAGAAAAAGGAGGGAATGTGAAATAAAACAATTGCTTAAGATCACACAATTTGGTCAAATGGGGAAACCAAGATTGATCCCAGGTTTTATAGTTTCACCTTGTGCAATACAGCCACTAGATGTACATACTTCTCTTCCCCCTGCCACCCTGCTTACCCTCGATCCCATCACAGAACAAACTTTTTAGCCCCTGGAAAAATGTTTGCAAGTACCAATGGAGTAGACAGTTGTTGTGTTGTTGGCAGCGGCTCCAGAGGTGAGTGTCAACCTGACAGGGAGGGATTTGACACTCGTGAACTGCGACTGCCCCACAGTAAATACAGAGGAGCTGTGTAAAAAAAACACTTACACTTCTCTGAAGAAGTAAATGTTGCGGTGCAGGAGTAAGACACTCTTCGGAGGACCGTGACTGTTGCGGTTCTATGCTTCACAGAGGGGGTGTGACCAAGATCACACAACACATGGTGATAAAAAGAGACAGACTTTGAAGAGAAACAATATCTGCCTCATCCAATTAGCTTTCACTACTAAGCTCCATGTCATATATATGACAGGGATTCATTCAGATAATATACCACAAGAACTGCACTTAAAGAAATTGGAACTCTACTATCGCCATCGGGGCACAGACAGCCTGACTGAAAGTATGGGTCATGCAAAAGAAGGCTACATTATAACCAAATGAGACACTAGCTTATGCATGGAGAAAGTAGATTATCCATCAAACGAGAAAAAAAACAGTTTGTGTAAAACTCCTTGTCACTATTAAAAGCTAAAACCGATCCTAAATGACCATTACAAAATAAATGGGACAAGGACCTCGGCAGAGAAATCATATGTAAAGATTAGGAGATCCTGTGGAGAGATATTAACAAGATCTCCCTAAAACAATAGAAGTATATTATTTGCTTCTCTATGGATGGCATCATCATCCTAAAAAAGTGAGCAACATGTTCCCAACTGCGAGCCCCATGTGCTGGCGGAAATATGGATAGTGAGGTTCCAAAATTCATATATGGGGAGATTTCACAAGATCAAGAGATCTTGGAATATCTAAAGAGATAGCATGAACACTTAAGGAGATCTTGGAATATCTGTTCCCATTAACACCTGACTCATTCCTGTTAGGCTAAGACAACTCGGCTTAAAACCCCTTACCAAGACTGACAGGATTACACTGTGGAACTGCCTGGAGCTCCTGAAATGACAATAGTTCTTTTGCAGAAAAAGACAGATTGTCCCACGAATTTCCACTAATGTAGCAAGCTCTGGTGTATAGTTGTGTTGAAGCAGATATGCTAATTAAGAAAATTATTAATGATTCATATGTTGTTACTAATGAGAAAATGCATAGAGAAATTAATCGTAGAAAATTAATGTGCAGGTTTGAAAAATGTGCCCTCGTGGTATGGTCACCATAAGTACTAAAACGACTGAAAATGCGAAAAATAATTAAGATATATGAGAAAAATGTAATAATATGTCATAATGAGACTCATAACCTCTGTTTTGTGTTATTAAGTTAGCTGAACTAAGGGCCTAGTTCCACTGGGCCTCGCACACTCTGAACATGGAGGACTAGGACGCCTTGCAAAGGACTGGAAATCGTGAACTGCAGCCTTGACCCGTTCGAAGTTTAAGTTACTTAGCTAGAATTTTCTGCAATGTACCGGCAGACAGGAGATGATGAAGACAATTTGATACAATTATGTGTAGAGCAGGCTAAATGTACTTTCCCAGGACTTGAACAATAAAGGCACTGACTGGAGAGCTATATGCAACAATTTTGATAAATGAAGGTCCAGATGATGAGGGCATCGCAGGAAGAACCAATCCATTTCGTGTAACTTGAAATTTATGAAAATTAGTAGATTCGGTAAACAAAAACTTTAGGTTAAAGTCAAATCTGCTGACTGACTAACCAATTAGCAATTAGGGGGATGGACTGGGAGACCCTAATAAAAAGTCATGACAAGGGGCAAGGAATCAGAATTGCGGGGGAAAATTGATGACGTCAGGAGACGCTGTCCGAGGTGCTGATATTGGGTTCATACTCTGTGAGCCTGATCCGTAACTGACTGATTGATGACCTGAAGACGAAGACTGACTTGTTGCTGATACATCCTGGACAGGTAGCTATAAAACGTGACTGATGATTTTATGCCTTTTCTTCTAGGTACCAACTGTGCTGTTTATAGACATTTCTTACTTAAGGAGATTTTTCCAAATTAAATTGTTTTCGCATGAAGACCCACATGCTAATGCCAATCTTGGCTAGGTAGGCTGTTAGGGGGACGTTGACAGTGACAAATGACTGACAAACTTAATTGCTGAATTACATTATTAATGATGGCATTCATAGCTTATGGTATTGCATTGTCGTATATGTTTTCTTTAAGAAATAATGGGGGTCATTCTGAGTCTGGCGGGCGGCGGAGGCCGCCCGCCAGACTTCCCCCCTCCAAAATACCCCTCCGCGGTCGAAAGACCGCTGAGGGTATTTTGGGTTTTGCACTGGGCTGGCGGGCGACCGCCAAAAGGCCGCCCGCCAGCCCAGTGCAAAACACCCTTCCCACGAGGACGCCGGCTCAGAATTGAGCCGGCGGAGTGGGAAGGTGCGACGGGTGCAGTTGCACCCGTCGCGAATTTCAGTGTCTGCAAAGCAGACACTGAAATTCTTTTTGGGGCCCTCTTACGGGGGCCCCTGCAGTGCCCATGCCATTGGCATGGGCACTGCAGGGGCCCCCAGGGGCCCCGCGACACCCACAGGATGGCGGTATGGGGTGTCAGAATCCCCATGGCGGCGCAGCAAGCTGCGCCACCATGGAGGATTCAATAGGGCAGCGGAAAACCGGCGGGAGACCGCCGGTTTTCCCTTTCTGACCACGGCCAAACCGCCGCGGTCAGAATGCCCTGCGGGGCACCGCCAGCCTGTTGGCGGTGCTCCCGCCGACCCGGACCGCCGGGGTCAGAATCACCCCCAATGTCTTTTAACAAATGATTTAATAAGAAGTTGATTTGAATAAAGTTTGAACTAATAGATGATTTAGAATTGTAAGCAATAGGGAATAAAACTTGTTAACCTTTTCCTGAGTAGTGGTTATTCTTCATTAGTATGGTTTAACGTGTTATTGACTTTAGTTATTGATTCTATACGCGTCCCCTTGTAAGTTTACTTACTAAGGACCAGGCGCACTAGCAGTTGCATGAAGGAACTAGTGACCAATGTATGGGGAACACAAGAGCTTTGAATGGGTTTGGGGCCCAATGGCGAAGATCTTATCACTTGGGCAACCCCAGTATTTGTCACCAAGATTAAAGGCTGTGCAACTCTTCAGATAAGATATACAGGCAGCTACGTACTCTACATGTTTCGAAATGTGAGGTGCACAGGGGAACCACTTTAAACTATGCAAGGTGATACTTGTAGCTAACCTTAGCCATAATTATCCACAATTAGCCAGGTTGACTCAGTGAATAGGGGGTGATAAAATCTGTTAATGCTAGAACAGTGTTGCCATGTATTCTTTCTGTTTAACCGTTAAAACATTGGGAAAATATTTGCATTAATGCTAAGACACAACTGGGCCCTGCTGTACACGCTATGACACTGTGAATATCAATTATTTTCAGCTTTTAAAAAAGCAGTTATTCTTTCTCTATAGTTGCATCGTCGCTATGAAATGCAGCTTCCGTTTTTGGCAACTATTCAAATTCAGGAAAATTCTGGAGTCTTGGATTTCCTCCTCCCTTACTTTTCTGACTAGTTTTTCAGTTTTTTTCTCTATAATACTGTGGACAACGTTCACTCTACACAAAGTTTCAACTCAACACCTGGTAATAGTATCTGGGATATTTGGTGTTGAAAAGGAGAGGGACTACTTTTAAAATAGGTGAGATTTGGGAAAGTAGATTTTTTCACAGTGACAAGTATTGTACCCAAGGAGACACAAAAAATGATAAAAGTGCACATATAAACTCTGCATTCCATTTTCCGAAACTGAAATGTAAACTTGATATGTATCCGTGGGGGTATATGATTACATAAGTAAGAAGTCTGTGGAGTCCGTGATCCCAGAAGTATTACTGAAATCATTGGAGAATTTCTAAAACGTCATAGATTTAGGGCCTGATTTAGAGTTTGGCAAATGGTTTACTCCATCACAAAGGTGATGGATATCCCGTCGCCATGTTATGATGTCCAAAGAATATATTTAATTTGTAATATGGCAGACAGGATATCCGTCATGTTTGTGACAGAGTAATCCCATCCTCCAAGCTCTAAATCAGGCCCTTAGTGAGATATTAAGGCCAAACGCAAGCACCAATCTTCAGTTGTTCAACATTAAAAACAACTTTTCAAACTAACAAAGCCACTGAAATTCACTAGTTGTAGTTAAGGTAAAGCATTTGCCAATGTCATGAAAGGATTTTTAAAGGCCAGCCTACAAACGAGTGACAGTGATGGGTAGTAGGTGGGCATGGTGAAAAGCCCACATAGATACCAACACGTTGGAAAAGCAGTACTTGCACGTTGCCATGCTCGACCTAAAAAGAACTGGCCAAGGAGGTTTGCCATCTGCAGCAGAGTAGGCACAGCGCATGCCTTACGTCCAGAAGTCTTCACTGCTGAACACTATTTTTCTATGGAGTAGTTTAGTGTAATTTACTACATATATTCGTAGGCAAGACTACCTTAATTGTGAAAAAAGGGCGGAAAGATGTATTAAAGGTTTTGTCACACAGCGCAGAAAGCATCGGTGCAGTGTGCAGTGGCAAAAGCACTGTGCTGAGCCATAGCTACAAAGATATGGCACTGTTGTCATTCCCTGGGCTGATGCTCAATTAGGCTGCCTAAAGCCGTCCACGCAACTTTGCTCCATACTGCATCACCCTGCAATGGCCCAAGCAGTCTTTCTGCCCCCCTCATGGACAGATTTCTACTCAAAAACTGCTCCTCTCCCCCAGAGGGGAGGCAGAAACCCCACTTCACTGGTCCAAATGAGAAAGATAAAGAGAACTGCAACATGAAAGGAGATGTAAAAGCGTCTTTTTCATACTACTCCCATGCGGGATAGGTATTTGGATTCTTGGCATCTTGATTGAAGATTTCATTCACCTACCCTTGCAGATGGTGCTGATTGTTCGGTTTCTATGAACTGGAAACTAATAGTCTGGATTGCGTGAAGAGGCATGCATTATAGAAACAATCGGTGTTTTGCATCACCAGTTTAATAGTCTGCAGAAGCTTCAGCATCTGTGTCGTATTTATCTTGATAGTACTTTCCTTGCAAATCGAGGAAATATTATATTAGGTAAATCTACACATATGCAAACCATGGTAAGGCTGTTCAATAGTCTGTAGAAGCATCGACATCTGTGTCTTATTTATCTTGATAGCACTTACCTTGCAAATCGAGGCCATATCATATTAGGTGAATACACACATATGTGAACCATAATAAGGCTGTTAAGAAAGATCTCAATTCTTTGCTGAAAGGAAAAGTTTAATTTTAAATATTGCAGCTCTCTTTATGAGCAGTTGTCAGCACGAGCATTTAGTTCATTACAAGTGTTGAGGTGTGTTGTGGTAGCAATTTGCCCCTCTGAGATTCCATTGTTTTAGTAATCTAGGGCAGAGTAGATGTCTAAAGATCAGAGCAGGGCATAAGGGCAGTAAAAAATGTTTACCTACTGTGAAAGAAATGTTACGTTATATGTAGTTAAGACGTGTGCTTTTAACTTTCTTCTTCATCTGCTGCCAAATGTATAAACAGTATTGAACACAATACCCTTCCATGACTCTAGAACTTAGGAATGTAGAAAATCACATCAGCAGCCAATCAAATAGACAGACTCCTAAAAAATCTCTATAGGTAACCATATTACCCTCTTTGTGTTATGCATACAATAGTTAACTCACTGTCTTTTTACAGAAGGATTAATTTGTTCCTGCGTCTGCTCAGACTTTGTGACAAAAGAGACAGCATCCCAGGAGACAAAAGGACTAATTTACAAAAATCTGACGCACTGGCTGAGATGCTTTACATTTCTTGCGCTGCCCTGCACCCACCTAACGTTGCCACGGATGCGCTGTATCTACAATACAGAGCTGCATGGAGCACTTTCCACAGAATTGTCAGAAATTCTGACGCATTGGTGGCGCTAAAGTAACGCATTGCTGGACTAGTGAAAAAAAAAATGAAGCTACTCCAGCAATGCAAGAATGCCCCCCCCCATTGAAAAAAGCCCTGTATCAGTTTAACACCTGCTCTGAGCAGGCATACATTTTTTGATGCACTGGAGGTGCAGAACGAAGTAGTCTTGCAATCTTGTAAATTTCACTGCACCAGTTCAGCGTGGCTTTTAACGGGGAAACGCCTACCTTGCACACATTATACCTGGAACAGGTATAATGTGGTAAAAGGCTTTACAAACTGGTGCCATTGCACCAGTTCGTAAATGTGGCGCACTCTAGGGGACTGCTTTGTGCCATTGCAGCATCAAAAAAATGTATACAACATTGGTGCAGGAGGTTTATAACTAAGCCCCAAAGTACAAGATATACAAATATTTTTAGTGGCCATAAACTCTCTAAGTTTGTAAAAAATACACAACTTGTAAGTTCAAAAACACTTTTACATTTGTAAAAAACCCATTTCTTGAGAATCGCAAAATTGGTTTAGAAATGAGTGCAGAATTGCAATTTGGAAAAAGTGAGTTTTGGGCCTTCCTTCCAAACTCTGAACCAGTAAGCTTTGTATCAATGGTTTGTGACCATAATTCCAGTTGCAAGTCATTAATCAGTTACTTAGTAGGTGCGGTAACTTATTGGCAGAGGGGAAGAATCCTATTTGAACCCTTTCTCTTTTGGAAATCAGGATGGCAACTTCAGAGAGAGTAGGAAGTTTAACCCTTTCGCTGCCAGG